>NC_138995.1:25391698-25991698 GCF_964341445.2 Mesoplodon mirus | reverse complement strand
CAAGCTGATCAGGGAAGGAATATACTATCTAGAGACAGCCAGGAGGAAAATGACTCCAACTAATGTGACAGCTTATGATTATTTATGTTATTATTTTTGTTTTTTATTTCTTTTAAAGGGATTGATAACTTCATTTGAAAGTGGAAGCGAATAATTTGACCTGTAAGGGGAGAATTGAATAATGATTTTAGAAGATGTATTTCAAGTGGTGCTAGGAGGGCTTTTAATTATTCAGGGTTGGAGTTATCATGGAGCACCCAGTGAGGCCCTGCTTAACTCACCACAGGAGGGGGATTGCCTGTTAATGGGAATAGTCAACATCATCACCAAAATCACATTGTCTACTCATTATGCTACATGCATGTAATAATTATACTATACCTGTATAGTATTCAGCAACATATATGGATGAATTCTTATGTGTGTGTATATATATATTTATATATATATATATTTATATATATATATGTGGGTAATGTGTGTATAATATAGGTTGATAGAATATGTGTGAAGGTAATGCTAATGCTGATATAGTCCTTATTCTTTGCTAGGCTCTATATGTACCTATATTAACACATTTAATCCTCAGAATAACACTAAAAGACAGGTACAATTGTCATCCCTTTTTAAGGAAACAAAAAAGGAAACTGAGGAACAGAGAGATTAAGTAACTTGCTCATGGTCACCCAGATCATAAGTGGCAGAACTGAGGTTCAAGCACAAGCAGTCTGGTTCCAAAAAATGTGGGCTTCTCTGTATACCAATTCTATAATTAATAATTACATAATTAATAACTAATAAACTGACAATGCACACAAACATGCATAAATATATGTATTTTTATATACGTATGTGTATATATATATACACATACGTTTATATATATGTACATTTGTGTGTGTATGTGTGCATGTGTGTTGGTTTGTTTGTTGCATGAATAATAATTATGTTCCAAGGTAGATAAATAGATATGCAGGTAAAGTTAGATTTATAAATACAGGTGTGACTATTAGGATACATTCCTTTTGCTTCCATGACCTTAGTGTACTGTAGTGACTTACAATTGACCTTTGAAATAGATCACTAGACCAGAAGATTTTTAATGATATTTGTCATATACATTTAATGTGTTCCTTGAGTCAAGCAATGAATTAGTTCAAGCTTGAAGTAAAGACAAAATAAAGAAAACATTTTACAAAGGTTTGATAGTCTCTGGAATGGAAATAAATTTCCATCTTTTTACTCTAGTTGCCCCTCCTTTCATCCTATCAACCATTTAAAAAAATACAAGAGAAGATCCTGAGGCTACCTTCTTTGATTTTTGAAGATTTACACCACCGCCAGTGAGTTCAGTGCTATGATTTTTTTTTTTTTAGATGTTGGGCGTAGGTGTTTATTAATTAATTTATTTATTTTTGCTGTGTTGGGTCTTCGTTTCTGTGCAAGGGCTTTCCTTAGTTGCGGCAAGCAGGGGCCACTCTTCATCGCGGTGCGTGAGCCTCTCACTATTGCGGCCTCCTTGTTGCGGAGCACAGGCTCCAGACGTGCAGGCTCAGTAGTTGTGGCTCATGGGCCTAGTTGCTCTGCGTCATGTGGGATCCTCCCAGACCAGGGCTCGAACCCGTGTCCCCTGCATTAGCAGGCAGATTCTCAACCACTGCGCCACCAGGGAAGCCCTCAGCGCTATGATTTATAGAGGAAAGTGTCCTAATATTTATACATTCTTGACATTTATTCCTCTCATAGGATCATAAAATGCCATGGTAAGTTAACTGTCATGTCCACATACTCTGCATGAAGGCAGTGATGCCAGACAGTCACAAAGGGAGGACATGGGGAGAGAGTAAACATAAAAAATTTTCCATTTGATTTATTCACCTTCTTTGAGACCTATTTCTTTAAGGTTATTGACACTCTAGTACAGCAAACATTGTAGTTAAAAAACAATTCCTTAGCATTGTTCCACTTAAGGGGAGAAGAATCTGGAATATTTGTCCTTCAGCTCTCTATTGGTTGAGGGGTATTCTCTGGGGATATCAGATTCTACAATCCTGGTGTCACTGTCACTAGCCAAGCAGGCCAGAGAAATTCCTCCAGTACTTGCCTTAGGAAGCTACAGTGAGTATGGGATTGGTGAGTCCTGATGAGACATGGGTGAGGTACTAACAGTATCTGCTATAGACATTCTGCCACATACTCTCCCCATTTCTGCACAAGGCTCAGTTATCACACAGACTGTTTCAAGTAAACATTAGTCCTCATTTTGGAGAATTATCTCATTAATATTAATATCTTACATGGGCAACATGCTTTTCCATGCATTAGCTCATATAATTCTTACAGGAATGATATTCCTATTCTCATTTTACACATGGGACCTAAATGGTTTAACTGTGTTTCCAATGACAGACAGCCAGTTAAGTATTAGAAGGAAGTTTACTCAAGTGGAGGGTGCCCACGCAACACTTCTTCTCTGCCAGTTAAGTAGTTTTCTTCAGGTTAAATTGGACAAAGGCTTTATCACCTCAACCAGTATGAAAAGGTGGCAGTCATCCTTGTAGAGTCCAGAAATGTCAGATCTAAGGCTGTCTTCAAAGATTATAGGGTTACTTGGTGGAGAACATTCTCAGAAGCAACAGCAAAAGCTTTTTCAAGGAAGTTCCATGGAAAAAAGGATCTAATTGAATGGTGGAAGTGAATTAAGGAACTCTGGTATAAAGGCAGTGAGGTGGGATGGAAATTACATTGGGTGGAGGAGGTAGAGACCTGGTTCTGATGTAGTTTCTGCCATCAACCAGCTGTGGATTAAATCACTTGTCCTCATGGAGCCTCAGGTTCCCCACCTATAAGTGGAGCTCTTTGTAACTTAAAGTGTATTTTGAGATTCTGAGGAGAGAAGTGGCTTTACATTTAAGTAGTAAATTGCTTTACAAATGTGGATGATTATATGTATTTTGAGAGAACCCAGCACTTTGGAGTATTAATATAGAAAGGCTTGGGTAGTCAGACTTTCCTATGTCATTCAATACCATTTTCCTAATTTCTCTCTGTTTCTGTCTCTCTTCCCCACTTTATCCATCCCTCTCTCCCTAGGTCATGCCCCTTCTCTCATGCCCCTTCTCTCCCTAGCTGAATTTCCCTGTCTTCTGGTTCTTTACCAGTGAGAACCACAATATTGCCTTCTCACCCACCTTTGGTCAACCTAATGGATTTTTTTTTCAAGTAAAATGATTACTCACCCAATTAAAGTGAACGCTTGGAGGAAATAATAGCTGAAATGCTCAGTAATTTTAGGCTATGCTGAGGAATAAAATGATTTGAGTCTTTTCTTCAGGTCAGTGTGTTTGAAAAGGAATAATGCTTAATGGGTTCACTCAAAGTCAGCCTGGCAATTTGCTTACAATCTATTGTCAGACAGTAAATTACAGAAGTAGTTGATCATCACATGGACTCATCAGCTCACCACTGCAGAGAAACCAATGACAATTTAGAGGGAAAGTAACCAAAATATATATCACGTTTATTCTATTCAGAACCAAATTGTTTTTAAACATTTATCCTTTTTCCCTAGTTAAGTTTCAGTTTATCTGAGAGTCTGTCAGGATGACAGAAACTAATTTACAGTCCATGAAGACAGCTGACAGAGAGTGCATTAAAAATTAGATTTTTGAATTCAAAGAATGAAAGCTTTTAAATCACTACAGTCAAGTCAGTGGGACAGGATTGATACCATATGCAATTTTGTTCATGTTATTAAGGAAGTATTTCAACCTTGAAGAGACCTTGTCACTACATAGCTTCCATCTATGTAAATAAGACTGAAGTGAATATATCTGTTGTCAATGACAAAAAACCATCCAGTGCCTCAGAGCAACAAGCTGGATCATATAAGGAGGACACCAAAAGTTGGAAGATCCCTTAGAGGTTATACATACCTTATTTCCTCATTGTATATATGGAAGAACTGAACCCCCTGGGAGAAGGTTAGCAGATATATTATAGATGCATAGACTCGAATTTAAATCAAGTAGTCTGAGTCAGGGCTCAGCTATGGCCTAGATAGACAGCTTTGGGAAAGACACTGGGACACTCTAGCCATCATTGAAGGAGACATTCATTTCCTGTGTGTTTTTAGTCTGGTTAGCATCCATTCTACTTTCCTTCAGCATCTCCCATCATTTCTGGGAACTTCTCTTTCCCATTGCGTATGGTCTTAATGGGACTTTTCATTCAGTTATTCTGCCTTCATGAGGAGCAAGGTGTAAATTCTTCACACGAACTAAGTCAACCAGCCTCTCCCTACACGGAAATGAACTCCTGAGCAAAGTGATGCAAATACAGAAAAGATTTAGAACTGATTCATTCTGGTAGAATCTTCCTGAAGGCACTATGTATTTGTCCTGGTTGCCCAAAACCCACCTGGATTTTCTCCTTCCAATGTCATATTTTATTTTCTTCTTCACTTTTATGAGCTGCCTGATAACTTTTCACTAACTTCCATTTTTAATTTAATTGCAGTGGTCTCTGTTGCTTGCAACCAAAAAACGGATATATTTGTACGTATAAATTGGGAACAATTATACTTTACTCACAAAGGTGATATCATTGTTTTTTTAATAAAATAATATATATTAAAACTACTGGCTTGGAGAATAAAACTTAAAAGGAACCCGATGAATATTGTTTGTTTGGTTTTTTTAGATCTTTTCTATATAATTTCGTCTTTATTCTTGGCTTCTATTGAGATACTTGAGGGCATCCATGAGTCATAGGCTTAATCTCTTCAAAGAACCCTCTGTGTGAGGTGATGCTTTCACCTTTTGATCCTTTTGAGGCACTAGCTAGTGGTTGCCCAACCATACCCATGGCTTTCTCTTCAGAGCACACTTTCCTAACAGTGAATTTCCTAGTTTTAACATCTTTTGCAATCTGGATAGTCTGAGAATTTCCTGAATCATTGAGACCTGCTTTCTTTTTGTTTGCCCTGTCTTTCTCAATTTATCTCTTTCCTCTTATATTTTATTATCAACAAAAAGAAGTCCAGCCACACCTTCAACACATTGCTTGGAATTCTTAGCTAAACGCTCAAGTTAATTGCTTACGAGGTCTGCTTTCCTCATAGTTGAAGGGCAGAATTCACCCGGGCTTTCTGTCACTATATAAAACAAGGATGCCCTTTTCTCCAGTTCCCAAAATCATGTTCCTCATTTCTTCTGCGTTCTCAGGCAGCAGTGCTTTTATCGTTCATATTTCTACCAACATTCTGTTTATGACAGTATAAGTGTTCTGTAAGATAATTTAGACTTTCTTTCTCATGCTCTTCTTTCTGAGCCCTCACCAACAGAGCCTTTAATGCCCATATTCCTACCAACAGTTTGTTTAAGGTGGTAAGCTTTTTCCATCCTGTACCTCAAACTTCTTTCAGCCTCTACTCATTATCTGATTCCAAAGCCACTTCCAAATTTTTAGGTATTTGTTACAGCAGTGCCCCATTCTCAGGTTCTGAAATCTATGTTTCCTGTGGCTGCTCTAACAAATTTCCATAAAGTTGGTGGCTTAAAACAACAGAAATGCATTCTAGCATAGTTCTAGAGGCCGGAAGTCTGAAATCCAGTGTAACTGGGCTGAAATCTGGGTGCCAGTAGGGTTGCACTCTGTTTGGAAGCTCTACGACAGAATCTGTTTCTGGCCCTCCTTGGCTTGTGGCCACATACTTCAGATCTTTGACTCTGTGGCCACATTCTCCTTTTCTTCTGTGTCACATCTCCATCTGACTTTCTCTTATAAGAGTACATGTAAATGCATTTAAGGGCCACCTGAATTATCTAAGATAATCTCCCCATTTCAGGATCTTTAACTTACTTACATTTGCAAGGTCCTTTTTTGTCATAGAAGGTGACATTCACAGATTCCAGACATTAGAACATGGGCATCTTTTAGGGGGCCATTATTCAGCTCACCACGTGCTTACCCTAACCTTTGTGGTTCTGCCTACTCCAATTCTGTACCAAGTTATTTCCATAACTGACCCCAGTGTGACACTTTGCAACCTCTAAAATTTAGTTGACTGAAAGAATTTCATATAGGAGAATACATGACATTTAAATTCTAAATTTTGTTAAGGTTTTTTTGTTTTTGTTTTTTTTTACTCAGAGTAACTCTTGTTAATATGGAACCAGATGGTGATTCAGCATGCACACACACACAAACATACACACATACCTGCCTAAGTTGGCACACTGTAAATCTTCCTCACTCTTAAAATTTTAGATTTTGCAAAAACAAATTAAGAACATACTTTAATCTATAGTAAATCTTGCAGAAGTTCTTCAATACAAGCTTTTATTTGAAGATGACAATATTTTATTTAACTGGAGATTGACTTAACCAATCTGTGCCAGGGAAATTATATAAAATTTTTACCATTCCATACAATTGAACATTATCATATTCAAATACAATAAAGGACAAAGGAGTGAATTCTAATATCTGTCTAATTTCTTTCTAGATAATTGATGTAAATTCTTAAACTATTCCAGCTATTAAATTATTTTTCTACTTTAATCTGAGGTTCTCTTTCTTTTCTTTCCATATGCAATCTGAACATCTGAGTTTCTTGTCACACAATTTTTAGCACAAGGTGGATTAATTTCTTATTGCTGTTGTATCAAATCACCACAAACATGGTGGCATTAAACAACACATCTTTCTTATCTTATAGTTCTGGAGGTCAGAAATCTATGGATTAACAAGGCTGTACTCCTCGAGGCTCAAGGGGAGAATCCATTTCTTTGTCTCTTCTAGTTTATAGAGGCCCCTGCATTCCTTGGCTATGGTCCCATCCTTCTCCCAACAGCACACTATCCTCCAATCTCTCTCTCTCTCTCTCTGCCCCTGTCATCACACTGCTTTTTCTGACTCTGACCTTCCTTTCTCCCTTTTATAAGGACTTTGTCATTATATTGGGCCCATGTAAATAATCCAGGATAATCTTTATATCTCAAGATCCCCAACTGAATTATGTTTGGAAAGTCCCTTTTACCATGTAAAGTAACATATTCCCAGGTTCTAGGGATTAGGATATGGACATTTTGGGGGGGCCACTATTCAGGCTGCCACATGGGGCTTAGGAAGTATTAAAAATCCATGTCTTTATTGTTATTTTCAAAAAGTTCTCATTGTCTGCTAACTAACAAATGGTCAGAATTGTATTTAAATAGACATAGGAGGTATTTTTCTTGTTTTTCAATTTAGTCTAGTGTAAAGTACAACTTTCAAATAGAATCTGAGACACAAATAGAAATCCTTCATTGGGTATAAGTATAGACTTCATGACTCCCCTAGTGCAGTATGATGAAACATCCATGGTCAGTGTTGTTTGAGCTATCCATAGCCTTCTGGTGAGAGCAGAAGAAGGAAAAGGAGGGCAATATTTAGAGCAGAGGGACTCTCCTGCCTTAGCTAAGTTAAGGAGAGATGAACGATGAACATAGAGCAAGATCAGGAGAGATGATCCATTGACTGACCTTCAGCTAGAGGGGAGAAGATACTGCATTTAATTAGGGGTGGGATGAATATAGTGCTGAGAGTTTGAAGGCAGCGTTCCTAATATGCCATTCCTTTAGCAAGCTGGCAACATTGGTCAGCTCATGTTACCTCTCTGGGCCATAAAGAGCTCAGCTTGTTAACCTCTAAAATCTTAACCAGTAGTAACCCTGAAGGATTAGCCTTGACATTTACTGATCTTGCTTCTATAGCTTAATGTTTTACACTAATGGAAATATTAGTTGTAAGTACTGGGGGAAGAGTATATTTTAACAACTAACAGAGTTGCTACTTCTGAGGAAGTGGTGGAGAAGTATTTATCAAAGGCATTTTGCTTATGGCAATAAGAAACATCAGTAGAGGAAAAAAAGTTAATTGAATAGTTAAATACTTTGTAATCTGAGGCTGAAAGATGCTGCCTGAGTAGAGACTATTCGTATGAAGGGGAACTTCTACTCTTCTAAATCCCGTCAGACAACATTACATGTTCCGCACAGATTTTTGCTGCTTGCATGACTAGGTTTAATGGAAAATGCCCAATTACTGAAAAATGCTGAGTTATTTAGGGCTTACTGAAATGTGTTCTATGGTGACTATAAGAAATAAAAAAAGTAGGGCTTCCCTGGTGGCGCAGTGGTTGAGAGTCTGCCTGCCGATGCAGGGGACACGGGTTTGTGCCCCAGTCCGGGAAGATCCCACATGCCACGGAGCAGCTGGGCCCGTGAGCCATGGCCGCTGAGCCTGTGCGTCCGGAGCCTGTGCTCCGCAACGGGAGAGGCCACAACAGTGAGAGGCCTGCGCACCACAAAAAAAAAAAGAAAGAAAGAAGAAAAGCAATGCCTTAAACTGTGGGTAAAAATCATTTCAATATTGCCAAAGTTCTATAGTGTCGTTGTACAACAATTTAAGCATTTATTTGCTTCATTTCATTCATTCCTCTATTTAATCAACCAGCAAAATATTTGTTGAATAGATACGCTATAAGCTACAGTGAATAGTAAACACGTTACAAAGATGAATGGGACATAAACCTTGTACTTCAGGAGCTTACTGTCTAACTGGGAGAAATAAGATATAGCCACAACTAATGGGAAAACAAGGTGTAAGGTACTATTTGCCACATGAACCATGTAGACGTATATGTTAAATGAGTGGTCTTTGTAGCTACCTGCTAGAGTTTGAATCCTAACTCTGCACTATTCCGCAGGTGTATTATTTTGAGTAGGTTATTTACTCTCTCTCTGTGCCTAGAATGGTTGTGAATGTTAAATTATATATACAGCACTTAAAGTAATACCTGCCCCAAACTAGTGTATGCTCTTAGAAATCAGAATAACAGTTATTTTAGGGGATAGGAGTAGGAAAGGAACAAAAAGGAGTTTCTGTTATTCTGGTAATGTTCTGTTTCTTGGTATGGGTGCTGGTTACAAGGGTGTGTTTCCTATGTAGAAATTCATCAAGTTGTATATTATATTTTTGCTTTTATGAATGCATTTTTTTCAATAGAAATGTGGTAAAATACACCCTCTATCATGGTATACTCAAAACAAATATTAATTATGCTCAAATCACAAAGCATAGAAACTCAAAGATAGAGAGCAGTCCCTTCTGGCTGGGGCAGTGGGCAATGATTTCAGGAAGTAGAACATTTGAACTAGATCCTCAAGATTGGTTGCCTTACAGACATGTATAAATAAGTCAAGAACTTTCATTAGAAAAACAGTATACCATGTATTCAGGAAAGCATAATGGTTCAGGGTGTGGACTGATCTCAGTTTGAATATCAGCTCCACGGTTTAGTATCTGTTTATTTTTATGAAAACTCTTTGAAGCAGTTTCTTTCCTCACCTATAAAAGTCCCTTCTTCACAGGATCATTGTGAAGCCTAAATGAAATGGCAATGCTCTTGTCTTAGAGATAAGTGCATTAGAAAACTCAAGAAAAGTTGTTGTGATGATGACATCTGCCTAAGCTGATAAATGTAGAGTTTGCATAGGGTAGCACCAAATGTCAGTTTGTCCTAAAGGGACTTAACTCAAGTAGTTTATAGTTCTTATTTCTTCAGTTGACTTTAAAGACACTGGATTATCTATCAGAACTGATGCACTTTGTAGGTATTGGAATGGAAAAATATTGATTATATGTTCTTTTTTTCAATTTTTATTTTGTTTCTAATAATTATTAACATATTTTAGGGTTTATTTTGTAAACTTCTGAAGTTCATTTTAATTAAATAAAGGTGATAGTAATTACAAGGGCTACTTATTCTCCAATTCCTTTGAAATTTAAGATACTACCAGAAAAATCATATACAAATCTTGGTATAAAGTTTTACTCAATATCTCCATCCCAGAGTGAATTATTTATTTCAAACAATGAAAAAAAGGCTATAAGAAATGGTAATTCAGTCAGTGAGGTCAAATTTTCAAGACATATTTCACAAGAGAGTATATACCAGAATTGTATTATGATGATCAGAAATACCAGACGTGTCATTCTTTTTTTTTTTAAGATTT
This sequence comes from Mesoplodon mirus, assembly GCF_964341445.2. Taxonomy (NCBI): domain Eukaryota; kingdom Metazoa; phylum Chordata; class Mammalia; order Artiodactyla; family Ziphiidae; genus Mesoplodon; species Mesoplodon mirus. The sequence goes on along the minus strand of NC_138995.1, from coordinate 25,981,637 downwards.
TTTTTTGATGTGGACCATTTTTAGAGTCTTCATTGAATTTGTTACAATATTGCTTCTGTTTTTTTTTTTATGTTTTGTTTTTTTTTGGCCATGAGGCATGTGGGATCTTACCTCCCTGACCAGGGATCAAACCTGTACCCCCTGTATTGGAAGGTGAAGTCTTAACCACTGGACCACCAGGGAAGTCCCCAGACCTGTCATTCTTGATTTGTGTAGAAATCAACATAAGGGAAACTTTAGTTAATCCATTTGGTCATTCATTCAACAATACTGTTCAGTGAATAGCTGCCCGTATTTGTGGCTCTCCAAGAAATAAAGAGGTAATATGGTATAGGTTATGGATACTTTTCCAGATTCCTCCAGGCAATACCTGCTCCCTGGAGGCACTCTGATCATACCATCCCAGATCTCCTCACGTCTTTGTGCAGTTGTCTCCACTTGGAATGACTTTGCTATTTTTCCACTGAGTCTCCTCCCTGAGGGTCTCCCTTCCCTGCTACTTAAACACACCCAGACACACACATTCTTCCATGTTTTTCCAAAGGGAGTGTGCATTCATCTTCTTCTGCCTTTGCCCAGCCATCACTCCAGGTACCCAGATCCATTGTTTACCCTTTTCTTTCCTGCCCAATGACCAGGGGCCTGACTCCATGTGCTCTCCCACTTTCACCACTCTTACCTTTCAGCACCTATTTGGGCTAAGTCTATGGGACGTACCCAAAGGAAATCTTGCAAGATGGGAGAAGAAAGGAGTCAGTGGGAAAGGGGGGACTTTTTTTCCTGATCTCTACATGTTTTAAGCTTTGTTCCTTAAACGTAGGTGTGTCCAACCATGACCCCTTTCCATTGTCAGTTTTTCCTCCATGACTCTAGTTCACACTATTTTACAGAACTCTGTTTCCTCTTTTTGCTCTTTTTCATCTTAGGTATGATAATGTATTCCTATTGTTGCTAGTCTATGGATACCTCAACACCCCTTAACCCTGCTCACATGTGTATGTAGTCTATATATAGTTTCTTAGATTGGGCTCAGTTTCCTGCTGAGGGCCTGAGTCATGCAGTATGTATAGTATGTAACATTATAATAACTTTTCAAATCAAATTATAATGGTCTGTTTAAATTTTTTTTCTAGACAAAGATCTTCTGAAAGTCATGGCTTTGTACTCTTCTCTGTACAGAATAGTGCCTAGCATGTAATGAGGTTAAATAAATATTTTCTAAAAATACATAAATAAATTCTCCGTGTGTGTGTGTGTGTGTGTATCTACATGTTTTCAACAAATCTTATATAACACATCCAGAGCTTAAAGTCTACTACATGATGTAAAATATAGGCTAAACAGTAAGTGATAAGTTTATGTGAGCGATATAACACTGTAAGTATTGAGTCGTCATGAGACATTTTCAAAGATCTCTTAGAAGTGTTGATAGTGAATCTTGAAGGATAGTTTTAGGTGTTATTGTTGACTTAGAGATTTGAGAGGTTGATATTTGTTGCTTTAGCTTGTCCAGCATCCTTTACCCCTTTTTGCAATAATAGCACACTTGATCTTATAAATCCACATTTTTTACGTGTGAGCAAACACTTACCCATCTCTGGCTTCAGGGATAGACATGTGACCAAAGGCTTCACAGTCAAAACTCCATAGCCCTCAGCTAGAGCAACTGGTTCAGAAATAGGCACATAACCCAAGTTGGACCATTAAGAGCCTGTTTGGATATATAAACAGTGTGTTCCCCAGATTCCCTTAACCACATTCTTCTCTTTTATCTCTTTTTAAATTGAAAACACTCATTGTGAGGTTGTCACTCCACTGTGAGATTTGGGTAAATACCATAGTGTGAGATAGAGGGTCTGACTTTGTGAGAGCAGCATCGAATAATAGAAACTGGGAGATAGGCAGATTCCACTTTCTTTTTCTTGTTATGAGTCACAGGTAAGGGTTCTCCATTCAGTCGTTGGGAAGTCTCATGTACCCAGTGAATATGCCAACTGGGACTACTGCAGCTGTCTCTCTGAAGCACATTCTGAAGAATAAGTAGCGTGTTAAAGCCTTGTATTGCGATGTAGCACATCTTTATTTATCTCACTTGTGTTTTTCCCTTACCTTCACTGCCTTAGTTTGAACCTCTAAAAAAAATGGTGTTAGCACTTTAATCCTTGCTTCAATCTCTGCTTTCTGGGAAATTCAGTCTAAATCACAGCCATATTTGATACATTTGTTGGAGCATTTCAGAAAGTACTCTTTCTGCTAGTTTGCAATATCTGTAGAATGCAAACCTGGTGCTATCTTGAAAAGAAAGTTTGAGAAGAAAGTCAACAGAAACACATAGAGACAAAGGATTGTGACAGATACCTGAGGATATTATTCAAGGATCTGGATATAGCTTTGATTATTGCAAGCTTTATTACTGGATTTTTCAGTTACATAAACCAAGAAATGCCCTTTCAAAATGTTTTGTTTGAGGTATTTTCCTCTTTTACAATAATAACAAAATCCTGTGTATGCATTTAATTTTAAGAGTAGAAGAAAGATCATGTAGTTCAGATGAAACTCTAATGTTTATAGTGTTATTTAGAAACACTGAGAGATCAGATAAGAAAGTTTGGCTGAAACCAAGAGTTGGATTGTGCTGGATATCAAGTTAAAAACTTGGCTTGCTTTCTTTAAAGTGTAAGGATACAAGGGAAGTATGTGAAGAAAAGGAGGGTGGATTCAAAAGAGATATCTTTGGGAAAAGCATAAAAAGAAATCTATATTAGTTATCTGTTGCTGACACAACAAATCACAAACTTAGTGGCTTAAACTAACAAAATATTATTATCCTACAGTTGCAGAGGTCAGAAGCTCAAAAATCTCTTACATATTATTTTTATTAGAATGATTGGATCCTTTGTCTGCAAATACCAGGGATATAAAAGAATGTTAGCAACCTGGGTCGTAGGTCAAATTTTGGTTCTCCCCATATGAAAACTTAGTGGAGCTAATATTCACTCAACATTTCCTAGGATAGAGCTAAGCAAAAGCAAAATACACAACAAATTAAAACAAAGAACAGCAACAAAGTGATAGGTATGGATTATTATCCCCACTTTATAGACAAGGCAGTTAGATGAAGGTAGGGGTTAGACGAGTTGCCTATGTTGATTTCCATAGTAAGCGGTGCATCAGGAATTTGAGATTAAATTTGATTTGAAACCTAGTGAAGGTTAGAGAGTACCACATAATTTTTACTCCCACCATTTTAGAATAATGAGTTATATATGGTCATCAGAGCTCAAGCAATATCTAAATTAGAGAATAGCTTTTTTCATGATAGTTTTAATATATTCAAGTTCAGTATCTGTTTATAGTAAAATTTGTAATATAAGTCATAAGGTTACAAGTCAAATAGATATGCATTATATGAGTGCATTTCAGGGATTTTTGCATTTATGAGGCAAATATTGATCTACTCAGATATTAGAATATTTAATAGTAGTTTTACTATTTTGAGCCTTCTGCTTGAAATATCTAAAAATTAAAGTCTCCTTTTCTGTGGGTAAAAACAAATTATTACAAATTTATCAAAAATGTTTATATTAAAAGATTTTAGAACCCTTGGTAAGTCTTGATAGGGATTTGAAAATTGGCATTTTGTTCAACCTCTATTAAATACAGACAGGTTTATACTTTGGATGTAGCAAACATATACTTCCTTCCATGCAAAAGACTGAGAACTGCTTCAAAGATAGCACACAAAATATCACATTTTCCCCCTGAGGATAGTCTTTTTTAAAAAATCTATCTTGTAATCACTATTTACCATGATCAGTCAATACTCAGTCTTTGAAAAAAGAATATTAGCTTGTTGAGCCATAATTCAAAATAAGTCACAATTTAATCTTATTTTTAAAACACTCCAGTTAATTGTAATGTTTGACAGTTTGAAAGATATCTGTTATATTAACTTAATGGTGTTATTGCACATGAAATGCAGTGTCTCAGCAGAATTGAATTATGGGTATTTTGTAAATAAAAGGAGAAAATCTTGAATAAAAATATATAGTTCTGGGCTTCCCTGGTGGCGCAGTGGTTGAGTGTCCGCCTGCCAATGCAGGGGACACGGGTTCGTGCCCCGGTCCGGGAAGATCCCACATGCCGCGGAGAGGCTGGGCCCGTGAGCCGTGGCCGCTGAGCCTGCGCGTCCAGAGCCTGTGTTCCACAACAGGAGAGCCCACAGCAGTGAGAGGCCTGCGTACCGCAGGAAAAAAAAAAAAAAAATTAAATTAAAAAAATATATATATATATTGTTCTTTCCACTATTTGCTAAATAAATAGGATTTTTTTCCTGTTGATATAATAATTAATGAGACATATATGTTTCTTTAAAAGGGAATATACTTCCCACTGTTTGGTCATAAACTTGGTCATTCTGGAGACAGTTTGGTTCTATATTTTACAGTTTGAAAGTCAATGACATACTTTATAATTTCATGTGTTTACTCGTTGTGTCAGCTGTGAGGTCATTTAGGCTCTTAGCTTATTCAATGCTATTGCCTCAAATATTTTCAATAAACAAATAAATGAATGAAGCAAACTCTTAACAAAAACATTTTGCCACATAGTTAATTCCTTAAATCTGTGGTTCTAAACCTAGGGGACATTTGACAATGTCTGGAAATATTTTTGGTTGTCACAACTGGAAAGGAGGGGATGCCAGAAGCCAGGGATACTGCTGAACATTCTATAGGAAAACCCCCTTACCATCTAAATCCAAAATGTTGATAGTGCTGAGGTTGAGAACCCCTTTCTTAAATCAGTAATAAAAATCCAAAAGCAGATTTTAAAATATCAATATATTGACACAATAGGGAGTAACTGACACACGAAATGTATAGAGGCAAACTTTATAAATGCAGACAAATTTGTTTGTCTCCTGTCAGTTCAGTCTATAGATTTGTGATTATGAAAAGTTGTTTTTGAATGGAGCTTTGTGACTCACATTCTAAAGCAAAGGAATGTAGGAGTGACTGATTTTTGTAAAGGATTTTTTTCACTGTGTGTTTGTTTTCTCCTCCTTCCAAAAAGAAAAAGCTGAAAAAAAGTCACTAATTTAGTGTATTAGAAAAAGAAAAGGGTAATAGTAGGAGAATAATTTTATACTGGGACAATCTTAATACACAAAGATGTACACTTGATAAAATTGGGCAGAATTTCTAAATTTAAACTTCCTGTTGGGAAATGTAAAGAGGGAAGCTTGCTGAGTTACAAGATTTTCAGGGTCCATAAATTTAATGTTATTTATAGCTGCTCCTACATTCCCGAAGCATTATTTAATACAATGCCTGAAATATAGAAGTTACTTTATTTAGTTTCTTTGGCTGTGAATAAAATGATGGTGTGAAAATTCTTTGTAAACTACAAATCACTATTCAGATGCATAGCCAAATATGCCAATTCTGTATTCATGCTTCTGTCTTTCCAGATATTTCTTTTCCTACCTTCTGTGCTTGGCTACCTTCAGCTCACATACATGGATGCATATGCATGTAAATAATACAGAATCGATAGGTAAACATAACAAATCAAAGTCTAAACTTGGTATCTGATGCTAATAGTTACTACATACTAGGTGATATTGTAGGTATTTCACATCTGTTGATTTGTTTAATTCTTACAGTAATTCTACGATACAAGTGCTACATATCATCCTCAGTTAAGATGTGAAAACTAAGAAACAGAACTTTACCATGCTCCTACAGTTAATACCATGAATGGGATTTAACCTCTGGTATAAAATGCTCCATCTTTTTAATAATGCCCACAAATAGCCTCCAACATTGATAACTGTGGGATGGTTCTTTCACTTGTTTGGAATACTCTATAAACATTAGGTTTTCAATTTCAGATTCTCCTTCAAGGATCAGATCAAAAGCCATACCTGTACAGAAAAAAAAAATTCCTATTCTCTTGGATATAGGAGTTCTTTTCCTCTCTCTTCTTAATTAAAATTTGTGGGAAAGATGTTGAAAGTATCAGATAACTTTTCTTGTATAACTATCAACCCCCAGACTTAACTGTTTAAAACAGCCACTAAATATTAGCTTTTGGTTTTGTGGTTTAGCAATCTGAGCTGCACTCAGTTATATGGTCATATGATCTTGGCTGGGTTTACTCATGCATCTGTGGCTCTGTTTTGGCTGGCTGTTGGTTGGGGTGATAGGGGCAACTGGGCTATGTGTCTCTCATCATCCAGTAGGCTAGCCAATTAATTAATGGCAACAAAGCTAGTTTCCAAGAGTGAGCTGGTGTACCAGCTCAGAACTGGCACAACATCATTTGTGTCTCATTCTGTTTGTCAAAACAAGGCACAGGGACAATGCAGATTCAAGGTGGTAAGAAATAAACTCTACCTCTTCATGGGGGGAGTCACAGTGTTACACTTTGAAGGGTCCTGTACAAAGTAAAAAATAATTGTAGCCAAAATTGCAATCCGTCTACCCAGCCCACAGATGTAATGTGGGCTTGAAGTCAAGCACATCATTTTGTACACAGGGTCTGACATGTAGTATAGGTTTGATGTGAGCTTTGAATCTGTGAGTTGTTATTTTCAATTGTAGAGTTATCTTTTATTCTTGGCTAGAATGATTTAAAAAAAGGAATCAGTGTCATGGCTCATTCCCTGGCCTAGTTACAATTACTTTGGATCTTAAATCAATTTTAATCTGTTCCTAGGAATTAGTAGGATGATTTGTCAAAAGGAACATATTTCAAAGATGAGTACCTCAATAACACCTCACATGGGTCAGAATGGCCATCATCAAAAAATCTACAAACAAATGCTGGAGAGGGTGTGGAGAAAAGGGAACCCTCTTGCACTGTTGGTGGGAATGTAAATTGATACAGCCACTATGGAGAACAGTATGGAGGTTCCTTAAAAAACTACAAATAGAACTACCATACAACCCAGCAATCCCACTACTGGGCATATACCCTGAGAAAACCATAATTCAAAAAAGAGTCATGTACCACAATGTTCATTGCAACACTATTTACAATAGCCAGGACATGGAAGCAACCTAAGTGTCCATCAACAGATGAATGGATAAAGAAGATGTGGCACATATATACAATGGAATATTACTCGGCCATAAAAAGAAATGAAATTGAGTTATTTGTAGTGAGGTGGATGGACCTAGAGTCTATCATACAGAGTGAAGTAAGTCAGAAAAGGAAAACAAATACTGTATGCTAACACATATATATTCTAAAAAAAAAAAAAAAAAGGTTCTGATGAACCTAGGGGCAGGACAGGAATAGACTCAGATGTAGAGAATGGATTTGACACAGGGAGGGGGAAACTGGGATGAATTGAGAGGGTGGCATTGATATATACACTACCAAATGTAAAATAGCTAATAGGAAGCAGCTGCATAGCACAGGGAGCTCAGCTCAGTGCTTTATGACCACCTAGAGGGGTGGGAGAGGGAGGGTGAGAGGGAGATGCAAGAGGGAGGGGATATGGGGATATATGTATACGTATATCTGAGTCACTTTGTTATACAGAAGAAACTAACACACCATTGTAAAGCAATTATACTCCAATAAAGTTGTTAAAAAAAAGATGAATACCTCAACAATGCAAGATGCACTTGAAATTATTTTTCTTTTTAAAAGTTTGTTTATATCTTCTTGGAGGACTAACTAGCAATACATATCAAAGAGTAGATTAAAATGCACATACCCTTTTATCCATTCTAATTCTAGTAACTAATTCAAAGTTAACAAAAATAAGTTTATAAGGATGTTCACGGCATCATTATTTATAATATACTTCCCTTTAGTTTGTGCTCTATTGGAATTTCTCAAATCCATAAATAGGTGGAATTTCACATAGAATGTATTTTTTTAAGTGGTAAAGAAAACATTTACAGAAGCAGATGTGATAGAGAAAAGATCACTAGACTTGAAACCAGAAAACTTGGATTTTATTTTCAGATGTTATTTATTATTTGTGTAACTTTAAATATTTAGTAAATATGAACCTCAACTTCAATACATGACATGTGTCACTTATCTTTATAATAATAATAGTAAATGACATAGTGCATTAAAAGTACCTGTCACTGAGTACACGGTACATTGCACCTAAAAGGTAATTAAAAGTTGCAGTGCAATATTTTGAACATTAATATTTTAAGATCACTTTAAATTTATAAGTATTAAAATAGATATTTTTTAGTAAACACATACAAACAACATAAAGAGAATAAAATACATCACAATTATAACCCTTCAGTCAAATTCAGGATAATCTTTCAAACAACAATAATGTATTATTTCCTTAGAGAATGATGATGGTATTGGACCCTTAAGGATTTGCTCTTTCAGGATCCCTCACATTAAAATTCTCTGGAATAATTTTTGTGTTAATCTGTTACTTCTTTTCAAGTCACTTAAAATTTCTTAGCATCTTTTAGTGTGCCTGTATCTAGTAACTAACATTTTAAATTTGCTGAAAGTATTTTATAAACTAAGAAATCTAACGGCAATATTATCATAATTGTGGCAAAAGCAGGGACACAGTTCAAAGTGAATATCCAAGAGACACCCCATTAGGAAAGTGTGAGATAATAGAAAATACTCATACTGGCCTCTGCCCCCGGTTCCTGGCACAAGCTTCTGAGACCCTTGTAAATTCCTTTTTATAAAAAAAAGTTTATTTTATATTATAGTTGATTAACAATGTTGTGTTAGTTTCAGGTGTACAGCAAAGTGATTCGGTTATACATATGCATGTATCTATTCTTTTTCAAATTCTTTTCCCATTTAGGTTATTACAGATTACTGAGCAGAGTTCTCTGTGCTATACAGTAGGTCCTTGTTAGTTACCTATTTTAAATATAGCAGTGTGTACATGTCAATCCCAAACTCCCAATCTATCCCTCCCCACCATGCTTCTCCCCTGGTAACCATAAGTTAGTTCTCTGAGTCTGTTTCTGTTTTGTAAATAAGGTCGTTTGTATCGTTTTTTTTTTTTTAGATTCCATGTATAAGCAATATCATATGATATTTGTCTTTCTCTGACTTATGTCACTTAGTATGATAATCTTCAGGTCCATCCATGTTGCTGCAAATGGCATTATTTCATTCTTTTTTTAATGGCTGAGTAATATTCCATTCTATATATGTACCGCATCTTCATTATTCATTCATCTGTCGATGGACATTTAGGTTGCTTCCATGTCTCGGCTACTGTAAACAACACTGCAGTGAACATTGCAGTGCATGTATCCTTTTGAATCATGTTTTTCTTTGTACATATGCCCAGGAGTGGTTGCTGGATCATATGATAGCTCTAGTTTTGGTTATTAAGGAACCTAAAGAAACTAAACATACTCTTCTCCATAGTGCTTGTACCAATTTACATTTCCACCAACAATGTAGGAGGGTTCCCTTTTCTCCACACCCTCTCCAGCATTTATTATTTGTAGACTTTTTGATGATGGCCATTCTGACCTGTGTGAGGTGATATCTCATTGGAGTTTTGATTTGCATTTCTCTAATAATTGGTGATGTTGAGCATCTTTTCATGTGCCTCTTGGCCATCTGTATGTTTTCTCTGGAGAAATGTTCTAGGTCTTCTGCCCATTTTTTTTATTGGATTGTGTTGTTTGTTTGTTTGTTTTTGATATTGAGCCACATGAGCTATTTGTAAATTTTGGAGATTAATTCCTTGTCGGTCACATCATTTGCAAATATTTTCTCCAATCCTGTGGGCTTTTTGTTTTGTTTTTGGTTTCCTTTGCTGTGCAAAAGCTTTTGAGTTTAATTAGGTCCCATTTGTTTATTTTTGTTTTTATTTCCATTACTCTAGGAGACAGATCCAAAAAGGTACTGCTGCGATTTATGTCAGTGTTCTGCCTATGCTTTCCTCTAAGCATTTTATAGTATCTTTTCCTACATTTAGTTCTTTAATCCATTTTGAATTTATTTTTGTGTATGGTGTTAAAGAATGTTCTAATTTCATTTCTTACATGTAATTGTCCAGTTTTTCCAGCACCATTTGTCAAAGAGCTGTCTTTTCTCCATTGTATAGTCTTTCCTCCTTTGTTGTAGATTGATTGACCATAGGTGTGTGGGTTTATTTCTGGGCTTTCTATCTGATACTTAGTCTTTGACCCCAGTTCCTGACACAGTGCTCCTGAAACCCTTGTAATTTCCTGGGTGATAGGAGTGTTTTTTGTTGTAGTGAGGCAACTCTGGGTGGGCTCCTAGATGAGGGCTGGTCACAGGAAAGACCAAGCCATGATTAGATGCTTGGAACTTTCAGCCCTACAGCCCTGCACTTGTCTAAAGAGGGGAGAGAGGGTGGAAATGAAGCTAATATTTGATCATGCCTTTGTGAGCAAGCCTCCATAAAAATCCCAGTAGTATGGATTTCAGAGAGCTGCCAGGTCAGTGGGGGCATCTATGTACTGGGAGGGTGACACATCCCAACTCTATGGGGACAGAAGCACCTCTCTTGAGACTCTCCAAAACTTCACCCTATGGACCTCTTCATCTGGCTCTTCATCTGTATCCTTTTCATAGCCTTTAGTAAACCAGTAAACATAGGAAGTATTTTCCCTGAGTTCTGTGACCCACTATAGCAAATTAAACCCGAGGAGGGGGACAGGTGACAATCTGGACTTGTGATTGGCATCTGAAGTGGGGTGGAAGCAGTCATGTCCAAGCCCTTAACCTGTGGGACCTGACACTGTCTCGGGGTAGATAGTGTCAGAATTGAGTTAAATTGTAAGAAACCCAGCTATGGTTGAAGATAATTTATTGGTAAGAGAAAACCCTCACACAACTTGGGTCAGGAGTGTTGTAAATGTGATAGTAGTGTGAGAGTTAAAACAAACAAAAACAACAACAACGTGGGTGGAAAACTGATTTTCTAATGTAGAAAGGATAATCAACTTTAGTGTCTGCCCACTGCAACATGGATTTTAGAAATCCTGGGCTCTTTTTGCCTTCTCCCTGTTGCTCAGTTGTGGGCAGAGGAAATTAATATACTTTTAAGCAAGAAGTTATTCAGTGAGAGAATTTTTAACAGAAGTAACAGAAATGTTCCTTTTCATGAGGCACTTCGGAATCTTGCCCTTTGTAACTTTGAAAAGCAGAGGAGAAAGAACATGAGAGAACTTGGGAGATTTTAACATATCCAAAGCAGTTTTCTTTTATGAAGGATATTTTTCCTGTCTTAATATGCTAGAAAAATGGGTCTAATTGATCATGTTCCATGCATGGTTTAGATGTTAAACATAGTAGTATTAATATTTCCCTGGCTAAATGAAGAATTTATTTATTTATAAAAGCTGTTACGGTGAGGAAGTTAAAAGACACTTTCTCACCCTTGTCTATAGGTAAAGAAAATAAATTGTTCCCTTAACACTTTATCCCAAAATTCAATGCACTTAAAATTTAATATTTAGAGATCACAGTGAAACCAGAATGAAAGAATAAAGATATCTTCAGGAAAGAAATTTTTAACCAATGTTGATCTTCTTGGGGCACTTAAGACTCTTGATATTTATAACTTTGAAGAGCGTAGAGGATCCAAGAATTACTGTGAACTGGACAGAATTATCCTAAATTGCAGATATAGGAGCAAAGTTTATTACCAAATAGTATTCATATTTTCACATTATTTTTCTTGGAAATACAATTCTAGTATTTTAGAGAGGATGGTTTGCTCTGGATTTGAGACCCTTGGGAAGGAGGAATAATAAAAAAGTACCTAATACTTTTTACTTCTCCTCACTTGATTACACTTCCCAAGTGGCTATGCCATTGCATAACAGCTATATTTTTAAGGTGTTGTAATTTATGGAAAGGATTGCATATTTTTAAAATAAATTTATTTATTTATTTTTGGCTGCGTTGGGCCTTTGTTGCTGCGTGTGGGCTTTCTCTAGTTGCAGTGAGCGGGGGCTACTCTTCGTTGCAGTGCGCGGGCTTCTCATTGCAGTGGCTTCTCTTGTTGTGGAGCACGGGCTCTAGGCGCGCCGGATTCAGTAGTTGTGGCACGTGGGCTCAGTAGTTGTGGCTTGCGGGCTCTAGAGTGCAGGCTCAGTAGTTGTGGTGTACAGGCTTCGTTGCTTCGCGGCATGTGGGATTTTCCTAGACCAGGGCTCAAACCCGGGACCCCTGCGTTGGCAGGTGGATTGTTAACCACTGCGCCACCAGGGAAGCCCTGCACATTTTTATTTAAACTTGCATGTCAGATCTTGTGGAGTTTGTAGAGAGCCTCATGCTGAGAAGAAATGTTAGGGGAGAATGGAGTCAGTGGGAAACAGCAACTTAGAATAGAGATTTGGGAATAAAATGGTGGCAGGATTGCATGTATACAATATACTTGACTCGTGGTTGTTAGATCCTTTATATCCCACAAGTCTGTCTTTGGATATAATGAATATAAAAGTGACTATGAGCTTCTATGTACTATACAAACATAAGGAATAATCATACTTACTATTACTGTTTCTACTATACTCTTCTTATATGTGGAAAATAGTCCTGATGCCTTTGTGTTAAATCTGTAAGGCCAAATATCTGGTCCTGGTAGGAGGAAGCAATTTAAAAAAAGTACATGTTACTCAAGCATCAGTTTCTCTAAGAATCTTTCATACTAGTTCCTTATTTATACTTCTATTATACTACTTAATATGACATAATACGTTTTTTTGGAGTAATTCTCAGACTATTCCAAAGGAAAATGAGCTCCTTAAGGAAGAAATTCTATCTTGTTGACTTCTGGATATCACTTTTATATGCAATACATTTTCCAAAAAATGAATGAAATTATTACAAAGAAAATGAAAAGGAATAAAGAAAAAGAAGGAAGAGAGAGATGGGAAGGAAGAAGGAAGAGAGTAGAGAATGAAGAGAGGCAAATTTCTGTTAGAAAAACTGGAACCAAGTAATGAACAGCTGCATTTTCTGTGTTTGTGAAGCCACATGTCTTGTAGCATTAATATTGCCTTTCTACCATTGATAGGAGATGAGGTCTGGGGTCAGAGGTGCAGAAATGGATTAAAAACAATGTGCTGCAGGTAATGTTGCATATGGTAATCTCATATGCTTCACTCCTTGTCTGCTTATTCACTTTTACACCTGTCCTCAGAGACCAAATCAGGGAGACATTTGATGTTATGCTTTTGTGTGATCATCATTGTTTATTTGGAAGCAATGTTTGCTTTCTCTTTGGTTAAGCTGATAGGACATACTACAGAGAACAGCTTATTAAGCAGCATCATGAATAGAGTGGATGTGGATGAACATTGATAGTGGATAAGCATACAAGCTGGGATCTTGTGAAGAAGGTGGGAATGTGGAATGATGGTGTTTAAGGTCTCAAAAGATTGATGATATTGTCGAAAGTGTGGGTTGGCAAACTTTTTCTGTAAAAGTCCATATGATAAATATTTTGCAGGCCGTACTCTGTCACCACTACTCAACTAGGCCATTGTAGTATGAAAACAGCCATAGAAGATACATTTAAAATGTGTTCCCATAAAACTTTATTTACAGAAACAAGTGGCCAGCCCAGAGGCTATTGTAGACAACAATATAACATCTGTAGGTTGCTAGAATTATACTACAAAATCACTGGTAGTTAATCATCCAGTCTTTCTTTGAATTCTTTGACTATCTCACTACCACTTAGCGGTGTGTGTGTGTGTGTGCACATGCGTGCGTGTGTGTGTGATGTTACTGTTTCTGTTGTTGTGATTCTTCTTTGCTTTGAGTCAACATTTGGACTGTGATCACATGCTAAGTTAAATCCAGTGTGGGAGACTGCAGTGATGAAGCCAAGAGTTTTCATCTGAGATCTCTCCAATATATTAAGATGGCTGCCATATTCTTTTATTTTTAAACAAACTTTTAAATTTAGAACAGTTTTAAGTTTACAGAATTATTGTAAAGATAGTACAGAGACTTCCCATACACTTCAAGTTCAGTCCTCTAATTTTTCAAATTCAGTTTCTCCATCTTACATTAGTATAGTACATTTGTCACAATTAATGAACCAAACTTGATACATTATTATTAACATAAGTCCATATATTATTCAGCTTTCCTCACTTTTTTCAAAAGTCTCTTTTCTGTTCTGAGCTAACATTCAGGATACCAGATTACATTTACTTGTCATATTTTCTTAAGCTTCTCTTTGATGTGACAGTTTCTCAGACATTCTGTGTTATGATGACCTTGATAGTGTTGGGGATTGCTGGTCAGGCATTTTGTCGAATATCCTTTAATGGGGATTTGATGATATATTTTTCATAATTAGACTGAGGTTATGGATTTTTGAAGGAAGACCACAGAGGTAAAATCTCATTCTCATTACATCATATCAAGAGTACTGTGCTGTTTAATTTTATGTGTCAACTTGACTGGGCCAGGGGATGCCTAGATAGCTGTTAGAACATTAAATTTCTGGGTGTATCTGTGAGGGTATTTCCAGAAGAGTAGCAAGTGAATCAGTAAATTGAGTAAAGGATGTCACCCTCACCAATGCAGGTAAGCATCCAATCCATTGAGGGCCTGAGTAAACCCAAAAGGCCAAGGAAGAATGAGTTTGATGGGACATCCATTTTCTCCTGCCCTTGAACATCAGCACTCCTGGTTCTTGGGCCTTCAACTTGGACTGGGACTTATACTATCAGTTTCCCTCATTCTCAGGTCTTCAAACTCAGACTAAATTATACCACTGGCTTTCCTGGTTCTCCAGCTTGCAGATGGCAGATTGTAGAACATCCTGGCCTCTGTAATTGCCATCTATTTCTGTAATTATATCTATCTATCTATCTATCTATCTATCTATCTATCTATCTCAACTTCTATTGGTTCTGTTTCTCTGGAGAGCCCTGATTAATACAGGTACATACTTGCAAGGTGACTTATTTTGGTTGATTTTAACATTGATCACCTGTGTGTTAGTGTTTGACAGGTTCCTCCACTGAAAAGTTATTCTTTTTTTCTCCCTTTCACATTGTAATTTTTGGAAGGCAATTGTTATATGCAGTCAGCACTTAATAAGTGACTTAAAGGTGAAACGTCTACACAGATTGGAATTCTGTGTAAATGGGAGATTTGTCTATCTCTCTATTATTTATTCAGTTATTTATATCAGTATGGTCTCATACTTATACTTTTTGGGTTATAGCCAATTACTGCTTTATTGTGTTGCTCAAATCATTCCAGCTTTGGTCATTGGGAGTTCTTTCAGCTTGTTCCTATGTTCCCTTGACATACCTCAATTATTTTGTATGCATGTGTATGTATTGCTTTATTACTTTTTGACACTATAAGATTCTCCAAGCTTATCTTATATATTTCCTGCCCCAATCTTAGAATCAGCCTCCAAGGAATTATCCAAGGAACTCTCATTCTTTGTGTTGGAGAATGGTATTAGAAACCATGTTCTGAGTATTAGGTGAGCTCATTGCTGTTGGGGTGCTGTTACTTCTACGACCTCTCAGCTGACAAAGCAAAGAGTTTTATGTGCGTATATTTATCCATGTACATACACATATCTATAAATATTTCTTTACCTATAATTAGCTAAGCATGAGTTCATTCTGGTATCTCCAACTCTTAACTCATTACTACATGGATCATTCTTGTCAACTTTTCTTGACTATTTGTAATATTGGAGGAATATTGTAATATTCCTCTCCAACAGTGAGAAAACTGTTTTACCACTATTTTTCATCCATTTACTTAATTGGTTAATTCCAGTACTGTGCACAGTGGTTTTAGAATTTTTAACCCATATGTCTATGGGAAACAATCAACTAGAATATAGTATTTACAGTTTCTTTTGCCTTTAGTCTTACAGACTCCATTCATTTCCAAAGTTACTTGTGTCAGTAACTTATTCTACCATCCATCCTTTTCAGTGAAGTTGTTTCATATATCCATAATAAATTTTTTGTCACATTGTATATTCCATCCTGGAATTCCCCAGCCTATCAATTGATTTTTTGAAAATCTGCATGTAATAAGGTTAACTGTTTGTTTTGTAAAGTTCTATGGGTTTTGACAAATGCTAGATAACTCACATTCATGGTTGCAGTGGCATACAGAGAGTTTTACCAACCTCAAAATCCCTAGTGGTTAATCTGTTCAGCCTTCCTCTCCCCCGATCCACTGTATCCCTTGCAATCACTGCTCTCTTTGTGATCTGTATAGTTTTGTCTTTTTCAGAATGTCATAATTGAAATCATACAATATGTAGCTTTTTTCAGAGTAGACTATTTCACTTAGCAATATGCATTGAAGATTTACTCATGACCTTTCCCCATGGCTCTACAACATGGTCCTGGTAGATGCTTTACCCATGGAGAACTAAAGAGGAGGCTCTGGGCATATTCATAATAATTATTCTTTAACTCCTCCTTCCAGAGCAATGTGGGAATTTTCCCCAGATCTTTACCATGAGAACCTAGTGAGGTTTCTAGGGGTAAAGCCTATGAAAGTGTGGGGACCTCCCTAAGATTGGTCTACCTTCAGCCTCCAGCAGTTTATCAAAATTACCATTTAAGTATTACTACCCATTTATAAATCCACCACCTTAAACTCCATGTAAGCAGATCTTGAATTGATTCTCTAGATTTGCCTATCTCTCCAGACTTCAGAGTAGTGGTCTGTCTTGAAAATTCCATTCACAAATGGCCTCAACTAAGATCAATGATTTTCAGTTTGTACAATTTTTTCTTGTTGTAAAGATGGTGTGATGACTTTCAAGCTCTTTACATGTTGGGGCTTAAACTAGAAGTCTGTCATATCCTTTTGAGGATTTGTTTTTCCTTTGTCAGGTTAAATGTCAGTTATTGCAAACATGTTTTATTATTCATGATTTTCAGGTCCTTTAAAAACATTTAAAGGTGGTTAAGAAACAGTCACTTTCTAAATTGGAGATTAACGCAAGTGGCATACAATATTCCAGGTGTAGCCTGAGCAATACATAAAATAATCATCTCCCTTATTACTATGGCTTGAAATAGTCTTTTTCGGTGGCTTTATATATTGTCTTCATTTTCTTCAATGTTGAATACAGTAGTGGAAATGTCGTGGAAACACAGTAGATGCTGTTCCTGGCTGATTTTATAGAGCACCATATAAAAAAGAAAAACAAATTCTTACCTGTGTGTAGAAAAATCATGAGCCCTTTCATCAGATCTTTTTGGGGTAGGATTAATGTAGATTAGGTAATTCTTATGGATTTTGTAGTGAAATTAAATTTTTTCTAAGAATTTACAGAGCATTTTATATTACGCAGTTTAAAAGATTATATTAAATTCCTATCTGTAAAATAAATCTTCTATAAATTGCAATGCAAATACATCTTCAAACCTACCTTACAGGATGATTTGTGAATTATTGTAGATTTAATTTCAAAAAGAGCTAGCAAAGTATCTTGTAAATGGTAAAACAGAACTCATTTCAATGGCAAGAATTCTTAAGTTCTGAGAAGCTATGGCCATTCCTAAAGTCAGGCAGTTAGTAAGGACTAAGCCACTTATTGAGTTAAAGTCTCTTCCTACCAATCCATGAGGTACTTTATAAATAATAATAATATCAGTATTTTGGAAGAATATTTGACCCTACTTTCCCCATTTGAAAAAAAGTAAAGAGCGAATATCAACAGTTCCAGGAATTTGATTCTGTTGGATACAGGCATGAATTTCTTTCAGAAAAAAATTATTTCAGAAATGTAAAGTAGTCCAGGTTTTCTAAAATTCAGACAGAGTCAGAACCTCTACATTCCCACAAGCCTGAGTATGCTCCCAGCAGGAAGGGACATTGAGCTTCAGCCACATGGCAGTGTAGCCCTTAATTAAATGATACAGCAACATATGGGAATCAGCAAAGAGATTAAGAGACTAATAGAGCAGAACACAGTAATGTTGATGTAAATGGAGAGGAGCTCCATGTTACAAACTGAAAAAAAAATCTAACCCATGACGAAGTATAGAATCATAGAAAAAGGATCTGAGCATTGAGTGGCAAACAGGGCCCTAAATGTCACTTAGCCTGCTCAGATTCTATGTTCTATTTGCCGAGGACTTTTAGTGGGGAGGTTGCACAGATTCTTTGGAAAGCTCAAGTGAATGGAAAGTCAAACCGTATGAGACAGCTTATTTTGTATCAGTCATTTACTCAGTCAGCCAATTCTACATTATGTTCATCAACAGAAATCTATAGAAACTTAACATGTGTCCCTGCTGTCCTAGGCTTAGTGTATATGGGGGAAAAAACAGACATGGCCCCTGACCCCATGGAAGACATGATCTTGATTAAAAGAATTTCTTATATTAAGTTACAATGAGTGCATCTAATTGTTCTTGATTTTTTTTTTTTACCCTATAAGGCATTTTAATGTCTTGCTTTGTGGAATTTTGTCAAATAATTGAAGATAGATATTGTGTTCTAGAATATCCTCTACCTTCATGGCTGTGAAAGTTCCTGTTTTCCTAAATGTCAGATTATATTTTCTTTGGATTCCTAACAAGGGCGCTGGGTTACCCAGATAATGTCAGAAGGAGTAAAAGGGAAAGGATCCATCTTTATTGTATTTCTACCATGTGCCAGGCCCATGGATCATCCCATACATCTAGAATGTAAGGTCCATGAGGGTACAGACCTTATTTGTACTTCACTACTGTATCCCAGTGCCTCAAGAGCCATCAGGAGTATGGTATGCACTTAGAACGTACTTTGAAGAATAAAAGAACCCAACCCTTTGATTAGTACCATAATGCAGTATTATGACCCTTTTTCAGATGGGGAAACTCGTCTGGTGTATGAACAGTATTCTTCTCACTGTAAGCTTACAGAACCTACTTAAATTAGTAAAGCAAAGTACTGCTGCTACTGGTTTTACTATTAGTGATAACTATTATTATTTAATAGATCTTAGAAATGAGAAGTGACATAGTTGGATATGTATTCAAAGCTCTTTTGTTTTCTATCTCGTAGCTCAGCTTGCCTTTCTGCTGGATTATTGTTTTGTTTCCTAAAGCAGGACTTCTGCTAAGTAACAAAGGGGGCCTCAGGCAGCTCTAGCCTTACTATATACACCTGTTGTGAGTCACTGTTTCAGCACAGTATCTGATCTTTGAACAATTTGTTGAATTGATGCATGCATGAAAAATATTACAGACTAATGTTTTTTAGTTTTTATTATTTTTACTGGAGAGGTGACAAATTTCATGGGAGATGTAAGTCATTTGATTCTAGAAGAACTGTGGTATAATCAAAACATTCCAAAGACTTAAAACTCCATTTTATAATGTTTAGAGAAAACTATAAAACAGGGATATTCTCTGATTGACTCCTCCTTTGCATAAAAAAGCAAGAAATTGAAGTCAACATTT
The DNA here is from genome assembly GCF_964341445.2 of Mesoplodon mirus. Lineage (NCBI taxonomy): Eukaryota > Metazoa > Chordata > Mammalia > Artiodactyla > Ziphiidae > Mesoplodon > Mesoplodon mirus. The sequence continues at coordinate 25,962,219 of NC_138995.1, read as the reverse complement.
CTTGAGTTGAATGAGGGCTGAGAGTCAGACAGAACTGGTGCCAGACAGGGCCAAGGAATCAGCAACATGGTCTTGAATTAGAGTGGTACAGAAGAACCATTATATTCCAGTTAAGATACTAATAATATAGAAGGTTTCACATATTTTTTTCTGTGTGATATATGTAATGTGGCGATAGAAAGACAAAGAGCCAATATTTATTGAACACTTTGTACCTAGTACTGCTTTAAAATGTTTTGATGTATATATCTTTAGAATCTTTACACAAACCATGTGGAATTGATAATTTTTATTTTCATTTTTTTTCATATGAATAAAGGCACAGATAGGTTAAGAAACTCACCCACGATCCCACAACAAACATACAGTAAAGCCAAGGTTTGTAATCTGACAGTCTGACTTCTGAATCCATCCATGTGTTTAAGCATTACCGTGTACAGTGTGAAAATACACTCCCGATGCAGAGTTAATATAGGGAAAACTTTGATTGGCTATGCTGTTCAGCTTCTTAGAGTAGTTGGGTTTTGAAGGGTAAATGGAAGATGGCAAGGTAGACAGGGAAATGAATATTTTAGACAAAACATGCACAAAGGCATGCCATGTTTGGGGAACTGTAGATAGTTTGGTATTCCTTACTTGTAACGAGCATGGAGGAAAATGATGGAAGAATCAGTTGGAGAACACAGCACGTGCACTTCACAGCATCCCTTTGTGTCATGCTAGTAAGGAAAACCAGATCTGTCACCACATTTCCATACTACTTCCAACCTCAAAGATACCAATACCTGCCTCACTCCTACTCTACACCAATTTGAAACTTGGTCAAGGGGAAGGAGGATTAAAGAGCAACTCAAAAAGAAATTACCACAGTTCACTGTATCTCACCACAGCCCATTTACCATATATGATTTTATATGTTCCACAGAAGTGTTCACATTTCAGAGCATTTAAAACAAATGAGACATTTATTAGTGTAACCTTTATTCTGTGAATGATTTAACCCATTTCAAAAGAAACTAAAAGAAGAACACTATTTTCCTTACACTTGAGGCTTCCCTGTGTCCCCACCAGCCCACAAAACACTTCAGTAATTTTAATGCATGGTACATTTTCTGAAATACCTACATAAATAATCTATTCTAAAGGTCACAAAGGTAGAAGATCACTTTGAAATGTCAGGAAAGTAAATGAATTGGTAACGTAGTGTCATAAGTTTGGATATGTCCATTACCTCTTTATCCTTAGATACTGGTGCACTTTGGAGAACCTGAAGTAGGCAACCTGGGAAGCATGAAAGCCTTGGGGTAGTGGAAGGGACAGATAAATGGCTAAAAGTGTGTGGGCTCTGACAGAGCCTAACCTTTCCTCCCTAGGACAAAAATCATCAAGTGTCTAGCAGACATGGCATTTTTGCTGGCCTTCCTTGCCTCTGTTCAAATTGGATGAAACCTCATTAAAATACCAGGTCTCAAAGACACATTTCAGGTACAGATCTCTTTCAAGTTAAAGGCCACCTCGTTAACATGGCCCTAAGAGTTCTCTTGCAACTTTCAAACATCCTATAAATTTGCAGTTAATAGGAAGGTTGATAAATTCTCTCTTGCTTTAACTGCTGTTCAGAGCTGTCATCCTTCTTGATAGATGTCACTGCCTAAAGAAGGAATTTCTAGGCATCTTAATATCACCACAGGGTTGAGCATCCTAAATTATTTTTGCATGTTACCTGGGTAACTTAAAAAAAATTCTTACAGATGTGGAACGTTAGAATTCAACAGATTATAGAGACCTCAGAGATAGATAGGGACTCTTAGTCTTTTATTTTACAGTGGGCTGGGGGCAAGTAGAGATGAGACACATAATGAAGGACTCAAAACTGGGATTAGAACCACTCAAAACTGGGATTAGAACCACAGTGTCTTGCTGTAAATTCTGTGTTCTTTCCAAGATTACAGAGATGACAACTCTCCTGCCTTGCAAATTAACTACTTTCCCATGTAGGTTGGTGACTAGAAAGCTAAATGTCCTAAATTACATCCTATAGTTGTAAGTAAACAAATTTTTTAAAGTGAAAGATCCCTCACAACACCATCGGTCAAAAGTGAGGTATGTCCAGCTACAGAACTATAAGGATAATGTTTGATTGCTACCATAGAAAGCTCCATCTCCATCCAGTCCTGTAAGTTCACTGCTCATTTCTCAAGCTGGTACTAATCTTTCTGACTCAGACTTTGATCAACATATTTTCTCAGACGCTGGCCATATTAAACACACATTGCTCCAGGTGGTAAAAGATAACCAAGGGTGATCACAGCATACTTGATCATTTTTCTCAGTCAGCCTTTATTATTCGCAATTCAAACAAATCTTTATAGTGATTCCTGATCAAACCATGCCTGCCAGTCAGACTCAATGAAAAATAACAGGTTTAGAATGAGAAGAAAAAGTTCTTTTTAAAAAAACTTTTATTGGAGTACAGTTGATTTACAATGTTGTTTTAGTTTCAGGTGTATAGCAAAGTGAATCCATTATACATATATCCACTTTCTTTTAGATTCTTTTCCCATATAAGCCATTACAGAGTATTGAGTAGAGTTCCCTGAGCTATACAGTAGGTCCTTATTAGTTCTAATATCTATTTTATATATAGTAGTATGTATATGTAAATCCCAGTTTTCCAATTTATCACTTCCCTCTTACCCCCTGGTAACCATAAGTTTGTTTTCTACATCTGTAACTCTATTTTGTTTTGTAGATAAGTTCATTTGTACCCTTTTTATTTACATTCCACATACAAGTGATATCATATGATACTTGTCTTTATGTGTCTGACTTACTTCACTCAGTATGACAATCTCTAGGTCCATCCATGATGCTTGCAAATGCCATTATTTCATTCTTCTTTATGGCTGAGTAATATTCCACTGTATATATGTGTCACATCTGCTTTATCCATTCCTCTGTTAATGGACATTTATGTTGCTTCCATGTCCTGGTTATTGTAAATGGTGCTGTAAAGAACATAGGGGTGCATGTATCTTTTCAAATTACGGTTTTCTCTGGATATATGCCCAAGAGTGCGATTGCTGGATCATATGGTAACTCTATTTTTAGTTTTTTAAGGAAACTCCATACTGTTCTCCATAGTGGCCATACCAGTTTACATTCCCACCAACAGTGTAGGAGGGTTCCTTTTTCTCCACACCCTCTCCAGCATTTATTGTTTGTAGATTTTTTGATGATGACCAATGTGAGGTGATAGAAAAAGTTCTGAAGCACCTACTGTGTGTCATGCAGTACGCTAGCTCAGTACAGTGGTATAGGTATTAATAGTCCCTTTACTCAGAGGAAAAAGGGAGGTTTGGTAATTTGTCCAAGATTACACAAGTAGTATGTGATAGACTCACATTTGAATCTATGACCATCTGACCCATGAATGGAAAGTTACAGCTTAGCTAAAAAAGAATCCCAATTTTAAGCAGCAGACCAAGCACTGCCTAAAAATAGAGCTAAGAACTTTTCTTTAGTTTAGCCTGCCTATTTATAAAATGTTCAGAAGAAAACTCTCCACAACGGAAGTAATGCATAAATCACCCTCTAAAGAGTTTAAATGTATATTTAGGTGAAAAACATAATAATGTGAAATTGTGAATTGTTTTCAGTCTTAGAATAAGAGCCTTGTTTTTCATCTTCTAATGGGGAGTTAAACAGGATGAAAAAACAGGTTACACTTGTTGTTCTTGCGGGGCAATGTGCTCTCATTGCAAAACTAAAATCATGGTCCTCCTTTGCTGGAAAAAAGGATTCCCAAAGCAATAAAATGGAACCTGGGTCCTCATCAAGGCATGCATGGACTTGTCCTCTTCTTCAAATTCATGTCTTCCCACTCTTACTCTCACAGGATCCTCGCCAGCCCTACCAGGCTTGCTGCTCCCTCTTACGATACAAACATTTTCCTGCTTCAGCCTCATTGCCTGGAAAGTTCTTCCCAAGAAATCTCTATGGCTCACACCCTCATTTCCGTTGAGTTTATGCTTAAATAACACCTGCTCAGGGAGCAGTTTCCGGATGTCACCCTTGTCACTCTCTATTCCCTTACCCTTTTACATTTTTACTCCAAGCAACATGTGACGTTATGCTATATACCCATTTGTATTATTTCGTACCAGCTGCCTCTTTTACTAAACTGCAAGCTTGATGAAAGCAAAGGCTTGGAGTGTTTTTTGTTTGTTTGTTTTTTGTGGTACGTGGGCCCCTCACCACTGTGGCCTCTCCCACCTCGGAGCACAGGCTCCAGACGCACAGGCTCAGCGGCCATGGCCCACGGGCCCAGCCGCTCCGTGGCACGCGGGATCCTCCTGGACCAGGGCACGAACCCACGTCCCCCACATCGGCAGGCAGACCCCCAACCACTGCGCCACCAGGGAAGCCCCGACTTGGAGTGTTTTGTACACTGTTGTATCCTTGGCACGTGGGAGAGTGCCTGACACAAAGAAGGCTCTCAATAAATTTTTATTAATGTTCTGTTGCATAGAATTTAAGAGGATAGAAAATATATCAAGCATTTTTTCTGACTGCAATGGTATGAAACTAGAAATCAATTACAGAAGGAAAATGGGAAAAAGCAAACGTTGAAAATGAACAATACACCACGAAAAAAAAAAACCAATGAGTGAATGAAGAAATTAAAGAGGAAATCAGAAAATACCTGGAGACAAATGAAAGTGGAAACACCATACTCCAAAATCTGTGGAATGCAGCAAAAGCAGTTCTAAGAAGGAAGTTTATAGTGATGCAGGCCTTCCTCAAGAAACAAGAAAAATTCCTAATAAACAACCTAGCCTACCACCTAAAGGAATGAGTGTAAGAATGACAAACAAAGCCCAAAGTCAGCAGAAGAAAGGAAATAATAAAGATCGGAGAGGAAATATATAAATAAAATAGAGACCAAAGAAACCATACACAAGATCAATGAAACCAAGAGCTATTTTTTTTTAAAAAGTTAAAGAAATTGATAAACTTTAAGCCAGGCTCATCAAGTAGAAAAGAGAGAGGACCCAAATAAACAAAATAAGAAATGAAAGAGGAGAAATAACAACGGATAACACAGAGATACAGAAAATCATAAGCAAATACTAAGTATAGTTATATGCTAACAAATTGGACAACCTAGAAGAAATGGACCAATTTCTAGAAACATAATACCTGCCATGACTGGATCAAGAAGAAACAGACAATTTGAGCAGACTGATCACTAGTAGTGAAATTGAATTTGTAATAAAAATACTCCCAGCAAACAAAAGTCCAGATTTGAATATAGATGCAAAAATCCTCAACAAAATATTTGCAAACCAAATCCAACAGTATATAAAAATAATCGTACACCATGATCAAGTTGGATTTATTCCAGAGACTCAAGGATGGTTCAGTACTCACAAGTCACTGTTATACACTACACCAACAAAAGGAAGGATAAAAATCCTATGATCATCTCAGTAGATGCAGAAAGAGCATTTCACAAAATTCAACATCCATTCATGATGAAAACTCTCATCAAAGTGGGTATAGAGAGAAAATGTCTCAACATAAAGGCAATTTTTGACAAATCCACAGCTAACATCATACTCAACTGTAAAAAGCTGAAAGCCTTTCCTCTAAATTCTGGAACAAGATAAAGATGCCCACTCTCACCACTTGTATTCAGCACAGTACTGGAAGTCCTAGCCACAGCAGTCATACAAGAAAAAGATATAAAAGGCATCCAAACTGGAAGGGAAGAAGTAAAACTGTCACTATTTGCAGATGACATGATACTTTATATAGAAAACTCTGAAGTCTCCACCAAAAAACTATTAGAACTAATAAATAAATTCAGTAAAGCTGCAGGATACAAGATTGATATATAGAAATCTGTTGCTTTTCTCTACACTAATAATGAACTATCAGAAAGAGAAAGTAAAATCATATCAGAAGGAATAAAATACTTAGGAATAAACTTAAAAAGAGATGAAAGACCTGAACTCTAAAAACTATAAAACATCAGTGAAGGCAACTGAAGATGAAACATAGAAATGGAAAAATAGTCCATGCTCTTGGACTGGAAGATTATTGTTAAAATGGCCATACTACTCAAAGCAATGTACAGATTTAATGCAATCCCTATCAAAATACCCATGACATTTTTCGCAGAAAGAACAAATAATCCTAAAATTTATATGAAATCACAAAAGACCCCAAATTGCCAAAGCAATCTTGAGGAAAACAAAGACAGAAAAACAAAGGTGGAGGTATCACCTTCCCAGACTTCACACTATACTACAAAGCTACAATAATTAAAACAGCATGGTATTGGCACAAAATAGAACTACCATATGATCTAGATTCCATTCCAGAATTCCACTCCTAGGTATATATCCAGGAAAAACGAAAACACTAATTCAAAAAGATACATGTTACCCCAGTGTTCACAACAGCATTATTTATTTACAGTTGCCAAGATATGGAAGCAACCTGTGTTGATCCAAGAGATAAATGGATAAAGAAGATGTGTGTGTGTGTGTGTGTGTGTGTGTGTGTAAAATGGAATATATATAATGGAATATTACTCAACCATAAAAAAGGATGAAATTCTGCCATTTACAGCAATGTGGATGGATCTACAGAATATTATGCTTAGTGGAATAAGTCAGGCAAAGACAAATACTGTATGGTATAACTTATATGTGGAATCTAAAAACAATAAAAGAAATGAATATATATAGCAAAACAGAAACAGACTCACAGATATAGAAAACAAACTAGTGGTTACCAGTGGCATGAGAGAAAGGGGGAATAGCAAGATAGGAGTATGAGATTAATAGATACAAACTACTATGTATACAATAGATAAGCAACAAAGATACATTGTACAGCACAGGGAATTATTATCTTATAATAACTTTTAATAGAGTATAAGCCATAAAAGTACTGAATCAGTATGCTGTATACCTGAAACTAAAGTGATATTGTAGATGAACTACATTTCAATTAAAAACTAAATAAAAATAAAAATTACAAAAGTGTAACAGTGTTGGAGGATTTACACTAACTTTAAGAACTATTATAAAGCTATAATAATCAAGACAGCCTGCTATTAGCATAAACATAAATATATAGAGCAATGAAATGAAACAATAAGCCCAGAAATATACTCAAATATATTTTTGTGCCTATTTCATAAAAATAGGTAACAGAGTAATTTCAGTGGGGAAAGATAGCCTTTTCAAGAAATGGAGCTGAAACAACTAGGTATGTATGTTGAAAAAATCAATAGCAACCCTTCTCTAACATCATACAAAAAATAATTCAGTGATTCATAGACCTAAGTATAAACTGTGATGTTCTAGAAGAAAAACTTTACTATCTTGAGGTAAGTAAAGATTTCACAGTCACAACAAATAGTGCTAACTCAATGATAAAAATAAGGTAAAATAGAGATCATAAAATTTATCTGAAATGTACAGAATATGCAAATTTATAGAGACGGGGAGAAGATTAGTGGTTTCCCATGGCTGGGGGAAGTGAAAATAGAGAGGGACTGCTTAGTGGTTTTGGGTTTCTTTTGAGGGTGATGAGAATGTTCTGGAATTAGATACTAGTGATGGTTGCACAACACTGTCAACATACTAAAAGTCACTGAAGTGTATGTTTTACAATGGTGAATTTTATGTTACGGGAATTTTTCTTCAATAAAAAATTAAAGATCTGATCTTCAAAAAGCACCATTAAAAAATTGAAAAGTCAACCATAAGGTAGAAGAAAATATTTGCAATATAACTGAAAAGATTTCTATCCAAATAAGATACCTTATAGAGAATTAAATAAAAAGACAAATATACAATATGTAATGATAAAAAATAGACCTTAATTGACACTTCATATAGAATAAAGGAATGGCCAATGTACTTACAAAAGATGCTCAGACTCATCAGCCATCTCACTACCTGTTATATCATTTCATACTTATTATAATAATAATAATGATAAGACTAATTGTTGGGAGGATGCCAGGGAAAGCAAAAGTTGCACACCCACAATGTAAAAATGTTTGAAAGTTTCTCATCCATTTAAACAGACACTTAACCCATGATGTAGCAGTTTCACTCCTAGATAGTTACCTTAGGAAATGAAAACATATGTTCACAAAATACTGTACAAGAATAGTCATAGAAGTTTTACTCAATAATGAGAAACTGAGATAATCCCAATACCCATCAATAGATGAAGGCATAAACACATGTGGTGTGTTCATCCAATGGAGTACTACTCAGCAATTAGGAGTTACGCACTGATAGGCACAATAGAATAAATTAATCTAAAATATTATTTTTAGCAAAAAAGGCAGAAAGACACAAAAGAATACATACTGTATGATTTTCATTTCAATAAAGTTCAAAAACATGAAAAACAAAGCTATTACAGTTGAACGATAGTTTCTTCTAAAGGGAAAGATTGAGTACAAGGGTCATAAAGGTGATTTTCTCTATATACTCCAATGAATGGCAGCCTAGGGATGGAGATGAGTTAACTCCGACAGTTCTTGAGTTCTTATGAATGGGTAAAAAATTGAGTAGTCACCACTTTCACTGTCACTGCTGTTGCAGAATCAGAAAATTACCGCATGCATTCATTCATCAGTGCATCCATTCAATCAGTTAGTTACTCATTTATTCATTCATCTATTTAATTTTTTAATGATGTAATGTGAAATAGAAGCATTACTGTAAACATTTTAAAAAGATTTTTAGTAATCCTAGGCAGGGGAGAGCTGTACATAGATTCCCTAATACTGCTTTGGCTGCAGTGAAGTAGTATTGACTTCGTGAAAGGAATCCCCTGGAATGTCTCACAAACACATTGAAATTTTCAGAATACCAGTACTCAGGGTAAAAATAAAAGGCCTCCGGAGGTTCTAGCCTTTGGACAGATCTTAAAGCAAGGGAACAGTATTGTCCCAAAGGTGAGAATATTACAATTATTATGTCAAGCCCATGGGTAATCACTCAATTAGTACTTCCTTCAAAAGTTCTGCCAGGGATCTTAGTGTCTGCAACAAACCTTGTTTGTTCTTAGGTTTGAAGTACTAACGAGGCTCCTTAACAATTAATTACACCCTGTTTTACAAGTGTGAATGTGTTGATTTGTGAACTTTGTGGAGAGCTTAGGGAAATTTATATTGCCCTCCAACAACTACCCAGTCACTGCCCTGTACTATGCAAATTTGATATTAAATGATCAAATATGAACCCCAAACCCCATGAGGTCATGGAATCTTTTGATTTGGGACCAGGTGTATAGAGATATTCAATTACTAAATAATTAGTTTGGAAACAATAACTAGTGTAGTTAAATTCTCTCGCTGATTTCCTAATGTTTATTAATTTAAGCACCTGTGTCTTCCTGTAACACTTTCCTGCAGAATGCTTACCAGGATATGCATAGCATGTAAATGTACAATGAATATAATTACCTTTTTTCAGCACACTCCAGGTGCCTAAGTGAGTAGAAATGAATTATTACTTTAATTGCCAGAAAGGTTTCAATATTCCGAATCTAATTACTTAAAAATTGTTTAAATTTCTAGCTAAGCAATAATATGTTGGTATTAATTAAAACACCAAAATACGATATTTTTTAGGATAACCAAATGGTCCATTAAAGAAGATCAGAGGAATAATTATGTGGTGAAGAGAAGTAGTTGTCTTAGCATAAATAATTTGTTCTCAGAATATTTCAAGGATGATTGAAGTTGTAGATGCATTTTCTAGCCTTCAGAAAACTCCCTAGCTCTTTTCTTTAAACTTCCCTGTTTTTCTTGGGAGTGAGAGAACATTAGTCTTTGCAGAAAAATGTTTCATTGCTACTTTAAACTCATGTTCAAAATTGAACTCATTATCTTCATCTAAAACTATCTTGATTTTCCAACTGTATTCCTTATCTCAGTATTAGCGTCACTATTCCCCATCTAACTCAATCAGAATATGGAAATCATTCTAGATTTCTCAGTCTCTCCTCAGCCCAACTTTTATTAGTTACAGAATTCTGGTCATTTTTTTCCTTAGGTACCTCACCGACTCTCAGCATTATTGTATCAGACCCTCATCTTATCTGGCTTACTCTATCCCAGTAGTGTTCCCCTAATGAGTAGTACTATCCTCTCTCCAGGACCCCTGCCTCCAGGCCCAGTCTGGTACCTTCAGGCCATCCTCTGCACATCAGAGTTATTTTCCTGAAGTGCAGTTTAGAAGGAGAAAAAGAGGAAAGTGCATGTCCCAAATATGGACGACCAGTGACCTCTACCTGATGAGAATGCAAGGAGATGATTTTAAAAGATTCTATCCCAGAGATCAACTCTTTATGGAATCTAATTCACCAGAAAATTCACCCAGTCATTTCTTATGTCCACATGTACAAAATTAATATATTTAATGGATACTAACAGTAATAACAACAAGGTAGAAAGTGAAACATCTTCCTAACCTTGAAATACCCATACAGTTCCCCATGTAACACCCATGTAATTTTACCCATATAAGTACCCATATAATTCTCAATTATATGCTCATACAGAGATGGTAAAGGACATACAGTCTTATGGCGTAATTATGGGCAGGTCACCCTTGATCATTCTTTCACAATTTCATCCTAGGCCTTACAGTCAGGTAGTGGATATATGTGTAGGAAGGTGCATTTGTGAAAGCGCCCTATTAGCACAAATTGATTTTATAAAGACTGACTGCATTTTGACCAAACTAGAAAAAAGTGTAAAATGATCTTTTAAAAATTCCATTACTTTGATGGGAGTTCATCAGGGGTACCCTATTATGTGGTATAACATGTAGCATTACTCCACGCATAAGAATGTGTGTTAAAATGGCAGAACATAAACAGCAGGATTGAAATAAGAATGAGGTTGCCTGCGTATAGCATTTCTTAGAAACATAATTACAGCACCATTGAAGCATGAAGGTAGCCACACATATTTGCAGCTGCTGTAATCACTGTAACTGGCCTGCCATTTCCTCTGCTCACCCTTCTGCAGTTAAGATATTAGGAGTGTTTCTGCTGGAATGATACAGTTAATGCCCATTTGTTCTCTTCGTGCTGTTAAATCATGTTGTTCATCTCCTCTCTCACATTGCTACAATATCATAAAACATCGTTTTCAGAGTAGATGCAACTGTGAGACTTACAGGTTTTCTATCAGAATAAATAGTCCATAAAACAAAGAAAGCATCCTAAGGCTTGTTTTCATTGATGTTATTCTTTCTTTCAGCGTTTCTGGGTTCACTTATAAATGCTCAAAAAAATATGGTTGAATAAAACAATTTATAGATATAGAACAGTTCAAAACATTTTGCTATTACTTATTGTATCCTCCAAAAAGTTATAAATATGTCCACACAAGATTATGTGATAAGAAAAAAGGAAACTTCTTTGTTCTTAATGTTTACCACAGAACAGACATCGTTACACAAAATGTGGAATGTCTTTCTAAGAAAGAAAGTGCAATCGCAAATTAGGAAGGTCGTCCTCTTTCTTCTTCCTTTTTTAACTATAATATTGAAAATGATGAACAACCTGTTTGGATTTATTGATTTAGTGATCATTGAATTTAACAAAAACAAGATAAAAATTTCTCTTCCATGGCATATGATTTTAGAAACATGCAAAACAATTTTGCTGCAACTAAATTATATGGATTATGAAAGTGTTTTTAATAAGTAAAGAAGTTCTGCTCTTGATCTTTTGTAAGGTGAAATCAGTACAACCTTTTAAATGTATCACAGAAAAAAAAAGGAGTATTATATAGGATACAAAAAGCTTCATACTTCGATTAATCTAATGGTCATAACGGTACATGATACTGGAAAATGCATATATTAAATTGTCTCAAAAGCTCTGGGTTTGCTGCAGGCAATTCAAAGAGGATTTCCTCACTTCTTCCCTGGGGGAGATGGGTGGCGGCTCTCTCATGCAGGCATGCCTCCTCACCATCCATCATTTCAAAGAGACATATATGGCCTCCAAAGTGCTTCAAGGCAGCTGCAAGCAAATGTCACTTTGAGTTAAATGCGTTATTAAACTGTTGGGAAATTTCACATCATAGGTCATTTATCTATGCTAAATTGGGTCAAAAGCCTCAGCACATGCCTAGATAAATGAGAGAGAAGTGCAAAATTCTCCCGTGGGAAGTAGTACTTTGAAGTAGTACAAGCTTTATGAGTAGCTTATTTCTTTATTCAGTAGCCATGGAGAAGGGAGCTTTTCGTGTGTGTGTGTGTGTATGTGTGTGGTTATTTAAGAGGTAATCAAACAGTCTATAGGAATCCTCTGAGAAATACAGTTACGTATTCACCACCTCTCTAGTATTAGACGTGCAAAACATAAATCATGAAATATTCATTCAATAAGCATTTGAGTCTGTTCAGTGTCATGCACTGTATAAGAAGTAGAGAGTGCAAAAATGATTTTTTAGGCATAATTCTAATGTGGAGGCCTTTCTAGCATGGTGGGAAAGACCTAATTACCTTGGTAAACTTACATAAAAAATGGAGAGGAGACACAGACTAGAGAGGGGTTAGATCTTTGAGAGTTTAAAGAAGGTAGCAAAGGGCAAGTGACCTGAATAGAATCAATGATGAGTATTGATTTGCCGGATGGACAGAGTCCCGAAGTCCAGTTCCAGGATGAAGAAATAGCAGAAATTCAGAAGAAAACAGGAGAGAAGTAGGTGTGGGTATATGGTGATGATAAAATGTATCTTCCAAATTAGGACATTTACAGGATGAAAAAAAGGCACTATTAATAATTAAGCTGGAGAAACAGATATAAACAAAATCTGTCCCAGGCAAATTGAGATCCCAGGTTAACTCAGGGGTATTTCTGTCATGGCCATACCTCAAATGCTGATGCTAAAGCCTTTGTGAAGGCAATTCAGACACAACGATGTGAATGCACTTAGTGCCACTGAATTGTACACTTAAAAATGGTTGAAATGGTAAATTTCATGTTTGTATGTTTTTATCTATTTATTTTTCATGTTTGTATATTTTTAAAAAGGCAATCCAGAACCTTAGAAATGTGGACACATTTTTTTAGGTAAACATTTACCAAGGTGGTATGGAAATGCAGAAAGGAGACACAGTTAAATATAAATTATTCTGATTTAAAAGAGTTATTGATTTTCTTTTTGTTTTATTAGATCTTTGATTTTTCCAGTAACTTGAGGAATTTTGTCATTTCACCTCTGTTATTTATTTCATCAAACCTTATTGTTCATCACTTATGAATCTGATATCCAGGGAAAGAAAAGAGAAGCTAGAGCAGAGACCTATAGAGAGAATATTCCCAAGTGATGAAACCTTTCATATTTTATATAATAAGCATTTATTATTTATGGAGCATGTAATGAATATTTTTGCCATATTGTCAATAGTTTATGTCACAAAATCCTGAAGTCTCATTCGAGTCTTTGCTCAATCCCTTGAACAAATTTAAAATTGTCAAATTTTATGGCTTTATTGTGATATAATTCACATAACATGCAGTTCATGCATTTAAAGTATAAAACTCAGTGGTTTTTAGAATATGCCCAGAGTTGTACAATCATTACCAAAATCTAATTTTAGAAAATTTTCATCACCCCAAAAGAGCTCTGTATCCATTAACATTTACTTACCCGCCCCCCCCATCCCTACAGATGTTCAATGCAGCCCTAGGCAAACAGTAATCTACTTTCTGACTGTAAAGATTTGCCTGTTCTGGACATTTCATATAAATATGATCATAAAAATATGGTCTTTTGTGACAGTCTTCATTCACTTGGCGTGTTTTCAAGATACATCTATGTTGTAGTATGTGTCAGTACTTGAATCCTTTTTATTACCAAATAGTATTCCATTGTATGTATGTCACATTTTATTTGTTTATGGAGATAAGGATTATTTACACTTTTTCTTTATTGTGAATAATGCTGCTATGAACATACATTTACAAGTTTTTGTGTAGATGTACATTTTCATTTCTACCAGATATATATCTAGACATGGAATTGCTGGATGTTATGGTAATTCTAGGGTTAAACATTTGAGGAACTGACATACTGTTTTCCAAAGTGAATGCACCATTTTACATCCTTGCCAGCAATGTATGAAGATTCCAATTCTTCCACATCTTTGCCACTTACTATTATGTTTTTTAAAAATCATAGCAATCCTACTGAGTACAAAGTATTGGGTTGGCCAAAAAGTGTCTTCGGTTTTTAAATAAAAATAAAAGACATTTTTCATTTTCACCAAGAACTTCATTGAACAATGTATTCATCGTTTTGTTCCATTACCTTCTGCCATTTTTTAGGCAACTTCATACTTCCATCTTCCCCAAATGTTTTATCTTTTTGAGCAAAGAACTGTTCCAGGTGCCTTTTACAGTCTTCCAGGGAATTGAAATTTTTTCCATTAGGAGAATTTTGTAAAGACCGAAATAAATGGAAATCCGAAGGTGCAGTGTGTGGTGAATACGGAAGATGAATCAGAACTTCCCAGCCAAGCTGTAACAGTTTTTGCCTGGTCATCAAAGAAACATATGGTCTTGCATTATCCTGATGGAAGATTATGTGTTTTCTGTTGACTAATTCTGGATGCCTTTCGTCAAGTGCTGCTTTCAGTTGGTCTAATTGAGAGCAGTACTTGTTTGAATTAATTGTTTGGTTTTCTGGAAGAAGCTCATAGTAGATGACTCCCTTCCAATCCCACCATATATACAACATCACTTTCTTTGGATGGAGACCAGCCTTTGGTGTGTGGTGATGGTTCATTTCGCTTGCCCCACAATCTCTTCTGTTCCACATTATTGTACAGAATCCACTTTTCATCGCCTGTCACAATTTGTTTTAAAAATGGAATGTTTTCATTATGTTTCAGTAGAGAATCACATGTGGAAATATGGTCAAGAAGGTTTTTTTTGCTTATGTGGAACCCAAACATCAAAGTGACGAACATAACCAAGCTGGTGCAAATGATTTTCAATGCTTGAGTTGGATATTTTGAGGATATTGGCTGTCTCCCATGTGGTATAACATTGATTGTTCTCAGTTAATGTCTTGATTTGATCTCTATCAACTTCAACTGGTCTACCCGACTGTGGATCATTGTCCAGTGAGAAATCTCCAGCACAAAACTTCGCAAACCACTTTTGACATGCTCAATCAGTCACAGCACCTTCTCCATACACTGCACAAATCTTTTTTTGGTGTCTCAGTTGCATTTTTACCTTTATTGAAATAATAAACCATAAAATGCTGAAAATGTTGCTTTTTTTCCTTCTATCTTCAACATTAAAATGGCTACACAAAAATTCACCAATTTTGATGTCTTTTTTTAAAATGCACACTGATATGACAACTGTCACATACAATTTAACAGAAGTTTTTCAAGTGAAGTTAAAGACAACTAAGTGCTACTAGAACCATCTTATAGAAAAAAACAAACGAACCTTTAGGCCAACCCAATAGTATCTCAATGTGATTTGCATTTTCCTGATGGCTAATGATGTTGAGCATCTTCATATATGCTTTGCATATCTTAGTCAGCATGGACTGGCTTAAATAACAGACATTTATTTCTCACAGTGCCGGAGACTAGAAGTATAATATCTGGTGCCAACAGATCTGGTCCTTGGTGAGGACCTTCTTCCTGGCTTAGACAATTGCCTTCTCACTGTGTCCTCATATGGCCTTTCCTTAGTGCATACCTGTGGAGAGAGAGTGAGCATTCCTGTCTATTCCTCTTCTTATAAAGGCACTACTACCATTTTAACGGCCCCACCCTCATGAACTAATTTTAACCTAATTACCTCTTAAAGGCTCCATCTCCTAATAGCATCTCACTGGGGGTCAGAGTTTTCATGTATGCATTTTGGGGGGACACAAACATTCAGCCCATGACACTGCGTACCTTCACTGGAAGAACGTCTACTCAGTTCCTCTCCCCGTTTTTTAATTCGATTATTTGTCTTTTGTATTTCTGAGTTGTGTTTCTTATATTTTCTGGATATAAGTCTCTTATCAGATATATGATTTGCAAGTATTTTCTCTCATTATATGGGTTTTTTATTTTCTTTTTGTTATAATATCTAATTTAGTTCCATTGTAGTGGGAGAATATACTTTGCATGGTTTCAGTTCTTTTTAAAAAGTGCAGGCCTGTTTGAAGCCTGGCATATGGTCTACGCCGGAGAATGTTACACATACACCTGAGAAGAATGCATATTCTGCTGGTTTGGGTGGATTGTTCTATAAATGTCGGTTAGGTCTAGTTGGTTTACAGTGTTGTTCAAATCTGCTCTTTCCTTGTTGATCTCCCTAGTTGTTCTATGCATTATTGATAGTGGAGTATTTAGGTCTCCAGCTGCTGTAATTTAATTCTGTCAGGTTCTGCTTCATGTATTTTGAGGCTCTTTTAGTTGCGTGTATACATGTTTATAATTATTAAGTAAAAGTGGTCTGAATTAACATTCCTTTCCTAAATCTTTTCTTTCCCCATATCATTCATAAAATGACATTCTATGGGTGTGGAATAGTGAAGAAGTCAATTTCTGAAAATTTAGCAAAAGGAAAGAAACACTCAGGTATTCTGAGCCTTTAATAGTCTTTTCTGTTTACTTAGAGCAGTTTCTCACACTTTGGAGATGTTGCTTAAGCAATCATATTGAACGAAGTGAAGTATTTATAAAATAGATACTTATGAATTGGTTGTGTTATCTTAGTTGGGTTCCAGGAGCAGCCCTGAGAAAGAGACAGGGAAGGAATTTATCTGGGAAGAGATCTTGGGAAACACCAGTGCCATCTTAAAAGCAAGATTGAGAAGGCAAGGGCCCAATGATGGCTATGTGATCAAGCTAGTGACCACTGTGGCTAATTGAAACTTATTTCCCCAGGAAATAGAACTCACATCTCAGAGTATTCCAACCAGGATTTGAGGGACCTGGGACATTTTAATGTCAACTCCTGTCACCTCACTGGTTGAGGACTCGAATAGTTTGCCAGGGCTGCCATAACAAAGTACCACAGACTGGGTGTCTGAAACAATAGAAATTTATTTTCTCACAGTTCTGGTGGCTGGAAGTCCAAGAACAAGGTGTTGGTAGGTTTGGTTTCTTCCAAGTCTGCTCTCCTTTGCTTGAAAGTGGCAGCTGTCTCACTGTGTCCTCACATGCTTTTTATTTGGTGTCTCTGTGTGTGTCCAAATTTCTTTTTTTTTTAAAGGACAATAGTCAGATTGGATCAGGGGCCACCCTAACTGCCCATTTTAACTTAATCATATGTTTAAAGCCATATCTCCAAATACTGTCACATTCAGGTTTCAAATATTAGTTTGGGAAGGGACACAATTCATCCCATTACAAGGGCTGTGGTGGCAGTGGGAGGAGACATTTTCTTGTACCACCTCTAATGTGGGAAAAGCAGGCTCAAGTGCCCAGTGTGAGATCTATAGCAGAGAAATACAGATGTCCCCAGCGGGATGTCAGGTCAGCTTGCAGCGGAACTGTGAGGGCAAGGGGCTATGGGTGGGGCAACAACAATATCTACTACATAAGCAGGCAAAATTATAAGCATTCTGATGGGCCTTACCAATTCATATGTAGCATAAGACCCTTGTCAAAAAAAGTAGCAACCACACACATGTGCACACTTAAATAAATACATCTAGCTACATTCTATACTGGTGCTAGGATATAAAACAAAATAAGGCATGCAAGGTGATCATAATCTGTTGGGGCATATGATAAACAATGTGAGGTAAGCGGTAGATTGATGGTATATGGTGCTGTGGAAGAGGTTGGGAAAACATCTAGCTGGACATATGAATCTTCAAATAGTGAAGGTTTTCATGAGGTACTAACCCCTGAGATGAATTTTGGAAAATGGATAGAAATTCATCAATTTGACAAGACGATTGAAACAGAGAATGGAAAGAAATTTGGATATGGAGTAAGGCATGATGGCGGTAGAGAAATAAACATATACAAAGATTAGGATGGTGTATTGGTGTACTTAAATGTCAGATTTCAGTGAACTAGCATCTCTCAGTAGAGATTCTGGTAGGGAAGGCAGCTCCAATCCTCACCTTTTACATTATAAACCATAGACGTTACTTTTTCACAGCTATTTGTACTCAGCAGTTCGAGGCTTTTTTCCGCCCTTATTCTTTTTCCTCCTTATAGAGTTACAGTAGAGCAAAGTGCCTGAAAAGGCAAACTAAGGCTTTCCCTGCAATTAGGAGAAAGCAGTTAAAGAAAGTTTTTTTTTTTTTCTTCTTCTTTTTCTTTTCCCCCTCTCTCTCTCTGGAGGAGCCAAAGCTGCTGGCAGATAAAACAAATCACACAGAAGGATTTTTGCTGCCGAGCTGGCTTGAATCCCAGAGTCATGCATATTTCTTCCAAAAGGGGTTTTGACTCCAGGCTAAGAAATCAGACTATGTTAGAGGGAATATCCTCATCAAAGTCTGAGCATTTGCATTTAATTCACCATTTTGCTCCATCCCAAGATAGCTTTTTTAGTTATTACAAAATGTAAATCACTATTCCCCTAAGAAAGAAAAAAAAGAATCAGCCATTTGCCTTTTGAGACTTAAAATAATGTGATTCCTTAATTACCACAGGCTTGGTTGGAATCAGCTCCCCAGATGACAAGCAATTCTGTTTACTTGCAGTGTGTACATGTATGGGTATGCTTGTCTGCTCTAAAATGGAAACAAGCAATAAAAAATGGGAACGTTTAGAAGTACACGGACATGAACATTTGTAGGTTTTAATGTATAGCTAAGTTAGGAGTCCTAATTGTCCCAAAGAGTAACATCTTCATTTGGAAAGGAAATTGAAAAAAATGTAGAGGGTTTGGACAATTTATGTTCATCTCTACCAATGATATCACCAGACCAAGCAGTATGTCACTGATCCCATAGTGCATGGCACATACTTATACTAAAAAGTATTCTTTTTTTTTCTGAAATTCAAGTTTAACTGGGTGTTTTGTATTTTTATTTACTAAATATGGGAAACCTAAGTCACTCAGTGTAATTGAAAATACCAGAACTCAGGCCACACTACCTATTACAAAGCTTAAACTGAAGCACTACACAATATTCTATATATATACATATAGTACAGCATTACATATATTATATATAATATATATAAAATGTTCTGAGTGCACTGAATGTATTGAAGCAAATAATGAATTATTACTAAACCAAATACGGAATCAGTATTTTCTTCTTTTCTTTGCTCTGGGCAGTGCTGGTGAGCATTTGTTTGTATTGTATTGTATTTAAAAGTTCAGTGTTTAGAATTACTAAGAGATGGGTTGGAGTTTGTGCTCTTCCACTTGTCAGCTAAACAACATAGGTCATGTTACTTTCTGAGCCTCATTTTTCTAATCTGTGCTCTGTTTTTTGTTTGTTTGTTTGTTTTCCTGCTGTACGCGGGCCTCTCACTGTTGTGGCCTCTCCCATTGCGGAGCACAGGCTCCGGATGCGCAGGCTCAGCGGCCCAGCCGCTCCGCGGCATGTGGGATCTTCCCGGACCGGGGCACGAACCCGTGTCCCCTGCATCGGCAGACGGACTCTCAACCACTGCGCCACCAGGGAAGCCCCCAGACTCCGTTTTTGATGTTTGACTGCTAATAGGTTTTAAGCTGTGCCTCTTCCTTTTCGCCTTCTGCCCCACATCTGAGCAAGCTGTAAAGGTTGGGTGTGCCCTCCTTTGGTGCCAGGAGGAAGTTCCATCGGGAGGAACCCATATACTCCAGCCTTACTTCTTCACCACCATAAAAACTCCAAGCCAATCTCCCTTCCCTGATCTCTCAAGCCATCTTAGGGCCAGCTTGGGGAACCTGTTCTCTCCTCAGAAAGACTCATTCTTTGAGTAGTAAACATTTTCATATATTCATATCCTCTTGGTGTGTGTGTATGTGTGTATTCAGTCTCAATATCTGAAACAAATTTTGGATGAGGGTCCATCCTATTTCTCTAGAGTGGTTACAAAGCAATACTATTATTTCTCCCAATTTAGAGATGAGAAAATTGTGGTTTAAACAAGAGAATTAACCTACCCTAAATCACAGAAGCTAATCAGTGATAGATCCTGGTTAAACTAGGGTGCTCGAACTTTAAAACCCCAGCTTAACCTTTACACTATTGTGTCAGAAAGATGAAACAAGGAAATTTGTGTGAAATATTAAGTACAGTACCTGACATATTTAACGTCCCATAAATACATGCCACGTCTGGGCAGAACTGGGATGTTGGCATGTGGACATCAATGTAGGTTGTTAACTCACAGTGTTTTGCCATCTCCACTGAGCTCAGTTTTCCTAGAAGTAAACATTTACATGTATAACAAACAACCACCTGATGCAAACATGCCACACCTTTCTTTCAAAAGCACTGAAAATGCACAGCTTCTATCAGTTCAAGACGACAGGTTTAGTTTTTAGTCTCACATCTTTCATCCACCGCTTGTTTGCTGGAGGCTGCTGGCTGGCTGTCAGCAGTGACAGCCCCATCTGTCATCAGTGTATGGTGTGCCCAGGCACTGCCTGTCACGGCGACTTGCAAGATATGCCTTCTAGTTGCCTGGGAGGTGGAAGCTCTGCTAAGGCACTTAAGAGTCCTGGTGTTCTCTGCCACGCTGTGTAAGGTACAGTTAAATCCACCCTAATCAGAGAGTGGCATCTCCTTGATATACTTGGAAATCATTGGATGGACAAACATGGCTCCACAGAGTGGGATGGCTGGGGAAAATCCTGGACTCTGTCTTAGAATAATCAGAATTGTGATTATAAATACTCCTGAGCTAAGAGTGTCCTTTTAACTCTGGTGGTTGGAGGATATTTGTTCTCTACAAAGAGCCCCTCAGGTTTTATTTTTCACAGCAGAAAAATATTAGATAGGTAACAATTACTGTTAGGGCTAAAAAGTATTTTAGTTGTAAATGAAATCTTATTAAGAAGATACCTATGCTCACAATCCTAGAATAGTAAACTGTTCTTCACAATAGCCATTACTATTACTCTCCTGTTGCCACTGATGCAGCTACTATTTCTACTAGTATTAAAAGGTAAGCATCACCAAAGAGTAGCTTGTTTATACGGTGCACACTGTTCCAAGTGCTTTACATACAGGATTCTAGTCTATTACTATTCTGTAGTGCAGGTTTTATTATCACTTTCTTTGGGTGGGGGAAGCTGTGCCCATGTCATTCAGCTGTTTACTAGCTAATCAAGAAGTTGAACCCAGGTCTTCATGACTCCACAGACTGCTCTGCCTGTTTGGCATCTAACTATATTTAACTATTACCTTGTCTGGCATCTTCTAGTGAGCTGTGGTAATGTGTCCAAGGTTACAGGACAGAAATTCCAGAATCTAGGTTTTCCTGGCTACAGATACATCCTGACCCTCATTTTATTCCAGACAAGTAATGGTGAAGTGTTACATCTATATCATCAGCAGTGCCTTTTCAAGCTCTGGTGCTTAAAAAAAAAAAAAAAAAAAAAAGTCCTAATTTTGGTGAGGGCACTTTGCATACTGTACTTGTGGAAGGCTAAAACTCTGAGAGAGAACGTGGGATGTGTCTGTGGAAATACTATACATTCTTTTCTATCTTCCCCTCTCCTCTAGAGTTTTTCCTAATATTAGTTCCTCTGCTTTCCGAGCAGGAACAGTAATCCATTCATTTCTTGATGAGTTCGTTACACATTGTATGTGTCTCTTTTAGCATTTCTCATATGGGTCTGGAATGATTTGTTCACCTGTTTGTGTTTCCTGTTAGACGAAAGCAACGTGAGGGTGAGAAGTATATTATGTTTGTGTTGACATCTCAGGTTTCTCAGATAACAGGCACTTAAGGTATCCATAATAATTTAAAGATGGCTGACTTGTTAACTCACATCGAATTGCCACTGGTTGCAAAGGCTTTTGTCTCTTTCCCTGGAAAGGGAGAAAAAGAGGTAAGAGGTGACATACCGTGGCCTAAGGGTCAGAGTGGCACACAGGGAGTCATGATGGTAATAGGTAGGTGTTATCATGCATTTTTAAATGCCCAGTCAAGTTTATATGAAGGGCAAACTAACATTAAGTAGAATAGGTAATGCTGTTTAGAAATAGGTTATTCAACTGCAGACATCTCTCCTGAATATAAGAGCATCATACTGATTCACATGGCCCAGAGTACAGAATACTTGGTAGCGTTAAATCTTTAATGTTTTCTGGGAAACAAAGAGTGTGTTCAGTGAATGTTCTTTTATGTGTAGAATATGATCAGTGTTATTCACCAGGTTACCCTTAAAATGTTACAGAAAGACGTGGGGCTTCTGAGGGTGAAAAATTACATCCAGAATTTTCCTTTGATTTGCTTAAGACACTTTGCTGGGAAGCGTGCGGAATGAGGAATGAAGTGAAAAAAAAAAAGGACACTAACTAAAATAAGAAGCAACTTGAATACCTTCACTGTTGAACATCATGAGGTATTTTACTAAGCACCTTAAATGGAAAATATTTTTTAAAAGGAAAAGGATGACAGGAATTATTGAGCTGAACTGGGGAAGGTGTTTTAGGTAAATCCTCAACGGTACTGTAGAAAGAAGCATTATCAACTCTTGGAATCATAACGTGGTATCCATACGTATTCAGGGCAAATTTTTCCTCACATGTCAGCATATTACACTGCAAGTTCATATCTTATTTTCTGTCTGTTCTTATATCTAGGTCTCTTTAGGAAGTGTCGATTTTCAACCATAATCCCCCCTATCACTGGGTCACACACTGAGTATTTAGGGTGCTAAGAAATCAAAACCCAGAAGTTTTCCGTTCTGAGGCACCTGCCTTATACACGTCCTGAATATGTGTGGGATTTGTGTAACAGAAAGAAAAACTGAATGTGGGACTCTAGCCACTGCTTGGCATGGAGGAGGAAATGATTGTAAACAGGAAGGACTATCATCAGTGTGTCTGTGGATATGCAAGGGGGGCTGTCCAGAACATTTCCTTTCTTGGGGAAGAAAAATATAAAGCCAACCAACAAAACTGTATCAGAATAAAGGAGGAGATGACATAATAGTAAACATCTTTTGCATCATTATAATATGCTAAGTGTGTGACAGAGTACGGCATAGTCCTCACAACCACATAGTGAAAAATATTACTTTCATAAATGAGCCAGGTAAGCTTTTTTTTGTTTTTGTTTTTGTTTTTGTTTTTAATGGGCAGAGAAAGAGTATGGACACACCAGACTGCAAAAATCACAAAGTCTGGCCATACCACATTTTGCTGAAGATACATAGTTACAGAAAGTCTGATATTTACTGGTGTGAATGTGCGTCTGTAAAACAGCTGTCCCACTCACTAGCAGTGTGACCTTAGACTGGTGACCATTTCTCTGAACTTTTCTTTATTAGAAGGAGAATAATAATGCTTTTGTAGAATTGACTCTGCCAAGCATTTAGCTTAAAATTAAGGTGAATAAATGACAGTGGTGGTGGTGATGGTGATGGTGATGATGATAATGATGCCTAACATATCTAGGAAAGAGGGGAAGGGGACAAAATCGATTTTCCTTTTCCCTTTATAAATGCTGCCATCAGCAAAACGCACACTAAGAGAGGCTTGTGTGTGGGTTAGGGACTCTGAAAAGGCAAAAGGGGTTGCGGCCAACTGAAAACAATCCCAGCTTGGTGTGGGAAGTACAGAAAAGGCACAGGAGATGAGCTAGGAAGATGTCCCTTAGCCATGGCCATTAGGTGACTTACATTTAAACCTCTGCTAATCTGACATTGAGAGAAAGAGCTTATCAGTTTTACATGTTCAGTACTGGCAGTGTGAATTCTGCATTAGGTTGTGTCCATTAAACTTCATAACTGTGAGCTAAGGTATGAAATGTTGGGGACAAAAGAGTATAATCTGATTATAGTCCTGTGTGCCCTTTGTTGCCAGCGGATGTGGTAAAAGTAGCAAACTGGGAGAAAAAAGGATAGTTTTTTGAAGAGACTGGAGACTTTTGATTGGAGCTGAGTGGGACTGGTATCTGTAGGTGGTTCTGCACAGGCCCAGTGGGCAAAAAATATGTGGAAATTACAATATGAGGGTGGGTTTCAGGTTAGTCCAAGGGGTAGAAACACCTATTAATGATAATGATGATAATAAAAGCATTTAGAGGTTGCACAGGCCACTAAATGTGAGCTACCCTTTCTTTAGAAGTATACATAAGAAACTAGGTAACCACTGGAAAAAATGTTTTTTAGAAGGGAAGACCTGCCATGAGTACAATACTGAGCTGTATTACTCTAAGATTACTTTCAGCCTAAAGATTTAAGAGCTTTGATTGAGTGAGCTCTTTATTTTACATGGTTGTATTTTCTTTTATTTTTTTTTAAAGATTTATTTATTATTTATTTTTGACTGCATCAGGTCTTAGTTGTAGCGTGCGGGCTTCTCTCTAGTTGTGGCATGCAGGTTTTCTCTTCTCTAGTTGTGGCGCAGGCTCCGGAGTGCGTGGGCTCTCTACTTTGCAGCACTTGGACTCTAGTTGAGGTGCACAAGCTCTGTAGTTGTGCCATGTGGGCTTAGTTGCCCTGTGACATGTGGGATCTTAGTTCCCTGACCAGGGATCGAGCCTGCGTCCCCTGCAATATAAGGCGGATTCTTTACCACTGGACCACCAGGGAAGGTGTTTGTATTTTCATTGTATTAACACCTCAGATAGATAGACTCTGATAACTGCTGGCAAAACACAGTGTTGGGCAGAATGGCAACTATTACCATTTTTTATATATATATATTATATATATACTTTTTTTTTTTTTACTAAGTATAGAAACTTAACTCCATCATTTTTTCTTAAAGGAAATGGTAAATTCTCATCCCAATATGTATCTTGTGTTTTTCAAATATCTGTATTATTCTTTCCCTACCTTAGTCTAATTAATTGCTGCTGGATATTACAAACAGGTCAGGTATACCCTTCAAGTATTGTATGCATAATACAGCTTTAGGTGATTTTTTTTTAAATCCAGAGTAACAGAGGACCATTGCTTGACAGATAGCGCTGAATTCTGTATGTTTATGCAAGTCTGAGAGCTGGAAAATCATGGTACAGAATAGGAAATTCTGAACCATCTAAATTTTCCCAGTCATTAGTGATAACATTTTTCATTCAGCAATGTTTTTTGAGTTCCTACCCAGTGGTAGGAATGTAGTGGGGGAAAAAATCTTCATGATTGCCAAGAGGAGAGTGAACTGAAGGTACAATCTCACTGTCACCCAAGAGTGGGGAATTAGAATCCTCTAATGCTGTCTACAGGATGTATGAGAATGGGAGTATTTATAGTCTATAGTGACAGGAGTATTTTATAATAAAAGTATTTCATTGGGGCCCCATCTTTGACATGGGACTAGAGCATCCCATGAGTTATATGTGTCCAAACACTGGGCAGCACACGAATCTACATTTGCCCCATCTCTGCCTTTTTGACTGTGTCTGTTACTAGTCTTCTGGTGACTCACTGTCTTTGGGAAAATGAGGCAGTTCAGAAATGAACTCATTAGCCCTCTTCTGCATCTAATAAGAGCTTTGATAACTACCAACTTCAATCTGTAGTTCCCAGTAGAATAATTCTCATTTTTCTAACCTGTCATCAATAACATTAATGTCACAGTGAAAAACAATTTTCTTTCCAAATCATCTTTCAGGTAGCTGAAAGTAAGAATTAGGCCACTTATTTGTCTGATTTTCCTAACCAGAGATAATAAGCTCGTAAGGAAAGTAAAATTTGGTAGTTACACATATCAAATGTCTAGCATGTTCTCTGGAAAGGTAAATTTATGTTGTTACGCAAACATGCAATAGGCAGAATTTCTCAATTACTGTGTAATGAATATGCTGAGAACAAAGAAGAAGAATCTGAAATTGTAATTATGATATCTTAATATATGACATTCGGGTATCTTTAATTGAGCCTCTCAACAAGCTTAAAATCCTCTGCTGTCCCCAGCCCAACATGTATTATGTGACAGGTATTTCACAATTATGTCTGTTTCATAGGAATTCTGCATTTGACTGTTATGGCCATGCCTTCAGTGAATTATTACCAATTATTCAGCTATTGCAAGGTAAAATTCATGACCACCAATAAATCATATATAGTTAATACTGGTAACATATAAAATGTAGTTTTTAGCATTGAGAGAAATTTATCAAATGATGGCATAGGATGATCAAATCCTTACCTGATTTAAAAAGTTTTATTGAAGTCCAGGTGCTAAGTTGGGAGCACTCTCTGCAAACAGAAACATTTTGGGTAATAAAAATTAAATTTTAAGCCTATGAATGATGATACATACATAAACAGTGTGGATTTCTTAAGCCTTTCAGCAATTATAAATCAAAGCACATTAGATGTTTAGGCTTTGAGATTCAGCTCAGCTTCAAGTTGGGCTTTGTGGTTGATTATCCTTTTCTAAACTGTTCAAAGACATCATCAATCAGAGTTGAGAGTCCTAGAATGAGTATTTAAGTCAGCACATGAATAGATCAGAGTCCAGCTATGAGAAGAAATATATATTTTGATTTATTTGATTAGAGTTGTTTGCTGAAGGCATTACAGATTGCAGCACTGTTCTCTTGCATTAGCACGATGAGATCATTGTGCAGAAGTGGTGCTAATGCCCATATTTAATGGAGAATGTTTGCAATGATAGATGGAGACCAAAACGTGAATTCTGCAAATCAATATGTTTCTGGCCATCTTGAAGTACTGCCCACATTTGCTACAGGCAGAATCTGCTCTCAGCCAAGGTAAATATATTAACAAGAACATCCTGAGAATTAAATTACAAATGTCTATTATAGATTTTCGATGTCTCACCATCATGATTTTGTGAATAGTTATTTCCATGGCCTTGGACCATTATGGATTACAGGTTGTTTTTCTCCCAGTAAGGCAACCAGCTATGAAATGGAAGGTAGTGACTGTGAGCACATTTTTCTTTTCTCCTTTCTCTGCTTTCTAAGTTGTTCCCGATGTCTTAATGCAAGCATGTCTCATTATGGTTAATATCAGTGGATGTCATTTTATCAACTACTAATGCTAGGGCTGAGTCTAAAATCTAGAAAAACATGGAACAAGTATTTTGATCATCCTGTGTAGTCTTATAAAGTTTATAGGCCTTTTGGAAAGTCTTCATCTGGTTCCCAGGGTCAATAGATCCTTTACATCTATTAAATTCTATTAAATTATGTTGCCCGAAGATGCAGGATATAATGCAAGGAGTATCATTGATTTTAGAATAAATAAATAATAGTCTAAAATTTAAACCAGTGCTAATCATAATACTGCAACTGATAATATTTGGATTCTTACCATATGACATGCCAGGCTGAAATACTTACTTGCCATGGATTATCTCACTTAATTCGCATATCTGGACAATAATATAAGGTAGGCTTTAAAAATTGGAAAACTGAGGTTAAGGGAGGTGACCTACCTCTCCCAAGGTAGCATGCCTGGTAAGAGTCAGTATTATGATTCAGCTGAAACACCCACCTTCAGGAATTGTGTTCATAACTTCCCTTGTGCACAGGCCAGCTGTCTGAGGGTCTCTGTAGAGGCATCAGAGTCTGCAGAAATGTCGTATGATGTTTCATCAAGCATGTCTGGTCTTGCCCAAAGCACCTGGGACCAATCAGGCAGCATGGTGCCTGGTTGTATGGGTAAGATTTGCAGTGGGGAAGAAAAAAGGGATAAAAACGTTCTTTTACTTCCATATTAATTAGACTACCAGGGATTCTGATACGTAGTGCACATGTATGGTATTCAAACTAGAAATGTTTAAAATTATTCAAAAATCTTATAAAAATTGTGAAGAATATTTTTTCACTTCTTTCTAAGGGCCATTTGTTCTCACATTCTGGTATGTTAATTCACTAGAGTTGTTGGCATAAACAAAGGCAATTGATGTTATAGGCTAGTTTTAACACTATCTCATTCATAAGAATATTAAATTATTTTAGGCAAAGGGGTTGTATCAAACTGAATAGAAATAAAGGAAAGTGGTAATTAGACTATGCTAAAATATAACCTCCAAGGATATAAAATATGCAAGAGCTCATCCATGAAAAATTAGACTGCAAGAGGTTACACCATGTATTGGCTTATTTTGTAGGATATCAAATTACCTCTCATGAATAAATATGACTAATAATGGTAACTATAATTTAATGCTATAATATTAAAAATACTTTTTGATTCAAAAAACTGGTTATATATTTGATCTTTTTTCATTATCAAATCCTAACTATACAAGTAATTAAATTGATATTTTTTTGACTTAAACAAATTTTGAGAGTTTTTACTTTAAACTCTGTTAACAAACGATTTTAATAACTGCTAGATACATGAATACTGAAATTTAAATTTCAAATGAGAAATAACATAAACTATTGTACCTCATGACAATCATTTCCAGTGGCCTGCAAATGGGGGTCTTCCTTATGCACCAGACATTTTGCTAGGTGCTGAGGTTATAATGGCGAATATGAAGAGAGAAAAATAATTGCAAATAACTAGTAATATTAAAAAATCTTACTACCTAATAAGCAAAATCATTGGTTATGATACCTTGTCACATTGACATGAATAACCCCAAGAGGGAAGCAAGCTACAGTAAATATAAAACTCTGTAAATTGGGCAGAAATGGCTATAATGGGAAAGTGCTGCCTGTTTGATTCAGTGTCTTATAACCTGGGTGTCAGTTTGGTTTGGAATTCTCTTTTCAGGTTTTGCTTAACCTCTTTCCTATCTTACTTTTGCCCCAGGAACATCTGCTGTGGCATTTTAATTGTAATATTGTTTACAGAAAACTCTTGGTAGGTAAAAGAATCTTTGAAAAGTTTCCAAGTAAAGACCATGTGCCAAGTGCTGCTTGGACTCAGGGATGAAAAGATAAAAATACTAGCACTCTGCCTTTCCTTAACTTATTGAGGTCTATTGGGGAAATACTCATAAAAGCAAATAATTCAAATGCAGCATGGCATCAACCCCAGTGTTTACAGAGCAAAAGAAGAACCAAGAAGGAGAATGAACAAGAATCAGTCAGGGTAAGTTTGGAATTTTGTCAGAGAAAGGAAAGCATTTAAACTGATAATTAAAGGTTGCACAGGCTCTTGATAAGAAGTCAAGTCTGACTAAGCCATCATAGGAGAAGGCAGACAGCACGGGAAAAGTGAAGGGGGTACAGGGCAGCATGAAGTTTGGGGGAAATACAATGTTTGTAGTATTTTGGGAGCATGAAGCTTCATGTCTGTTGGACTCAGCAGTGGAGAAAACTGAGTCTAGAGAATTACACAGAATCTTATCTCTATTCGTATGGAGAATGCTGTAAAAATCCAACTTTAGGACCCTGACCACTGTTCAAACTTGCATTTATAATTGCCAAGTGGGCACAACTACCCCACTTATCCACAGCACGATGTAAGACTTTCTCCCAAGTCTCCTTCTCACATGTTGGGAACATTTCTATAAAACTGACATGCAGGGCCTCCCTGGTGGCGCAGTGGTTGAGAGTCCCCCTGCCGATGCAGGGGACACAGGTTCGTGCCCCAGTCCGGGAAGATCCCACATGCCGTGGAGTGGCTGGGCCCGTGAGCCATGGCCGCTGAGCCTGTGAGTCCGGAGCCTGTGCTCCGCAACGCGAGAGGCTGCAACAGTGAGAGGCGCGCGTACCGCAAAAAAAAAAAACAAAAAACAAAACCTGACATGCAATTCTTAGCCACTCAGGTTTAATTTAAAGTCTCAGAATCATGTGAAGGCTATACCTCCCCAAGCCTATATATACCCAAAGATCTATATTGACTGATATCCTAAGACTTCCTGATGCCAAATACTGCAAATATAAATACGATTGGACCAATCTGACTCTTCTTCCATCATGCTCAGCACTTTCTTTCCCATAGTCCTTTAACTATGCTGTTCTTTATGTCTGGAACATTTTCCCTGCCCATCACATTCCCCAATCCAAAGCTGAATTCAAAGACCTCATGTAATTTTTTTTTAAACAAATTTTCCAAGTTGATATCCCTCTCCCCTGAACACTTACTGTACTTTATATGGGCTGCTTTTCGTGATTTCCTGTGTTCTGCTAGCGCTATATTTCAGGAAGAGAAATATGCACTTACAATTATAAGGTTTTGAAGAGAGATACTGAGAATCATCCATCCATCTTATTTGAACAGCTCCTATCTTTTGTTAAATTAAAACCAAAAAGGACATGAATCCAAATTACTAAATGTTAACTTTTAAAATATGTATATCAGGACTTCCCTGGTGGTGCAGTGGCTAAGAATCCGCCTGCCAGTGCAGGGGACACGGGTTCGAGCCCTGGTCTGGGAAGATCCCACATGCCGTGGAGCAACTAAGCGCATACATCACAACTACTGAGCCTGTGCTCTAGAGCCCACAAGCCACAACTACTGAGCCCGCGAGCCACAATTACTGAAGCCTACACTCCTAGAGCCCATGCTCCGCAACAAGAGAAGCCACCGCGATGAGAAGCTCGCGCGCTGCAACTAGAGAAAGCCCGCACTCAGCAAAGAAGACACAGCGTAGCCAAAAATAAAATAAATAAAATAAATAAATTTATAAAAACAAACAAAAAATCTATACTTATAAAAGCAAGGCCAGTTGTCTAAGAGTTGTCAGGATGCTCAAAAGTTATATTGATCTATTATAATGATCCTAGCTACCCGGACTGACACGGGATTAAACTTTCTTTTTGACTTCTGACATCTAGAACAGTGGGGAATAGTACCACATTCTTAGTTACTTTCTTTTATTTATAGACTCTACTAAAGTATGTCTTGACTTTGAAACCTCTTAATATTCCTCTCTTATGTTCATTAACTCTACAAATTTCTGTAACCCAATCTAATATCATCCATAACTCAACGCCCTGTGGAGTGAGGGAACCTTGGAAAAATTGTCTTGCCTTAAGAAATGATAAATAATAGCAAAATATTAACCACAGAATCAGATAGAACATGGATATCATCTGGTATCTCCCTACTTCATGATATCTAGATAATATAGCTTCTAATTTTTTTCAAACTCTTACAGTGCTACCATAAGTAGACAGGTAAACTCATTCTTAAGACTTCTTTACCATATTATGATCTCTAGATCTTCCAATTCTTGGTCTGAAGTTAGGGTATATAATTTAAAATGAAAATAATATATTTTGTGCTTATGCATTATAGTAATAGAATCCACAATTGTCTATGTAATCTAACTTGTTGAACCCTAGCAAAAGGGCTTCCTCTCTTAGGTTTTCTGCATCTTCCTTCGGAGATCAGAATGTAGGCTCAAAGAGCACAATCTAGGAAGAGATAAACAACAGGAATTATTCTCTTCTGGACTAGCTATTGGTTGGTCAACAAAATTGCTATTTTAGCCTCAAAGATCGAACTATGTCTTGACTACACGGTTTTCGGTATTCGGGAAGGATTGTGGGAAGAAGGCACTTTAATATGCCAAATTGTTAACTATAATGGTCACATTTCCTCTTGCCCACATTTAAGGAGCTTTGTAATCTCCTCACAATAAAGTGTTACTTTGTCTCCAACCATCCTGAGATATTAGTCATGTTTGTACTGATTTTCTGCAGAGAAATGGAGTTCTAGTAAGGAAAACTAACTTGCCCTAGGTTACCCAGAAATTTAACTGTAGATCTGAGATTCAAACTGAAAGTTCTATCCACCATACCACCCCACCTCAGAATCAGTGTGATGAAATAAGCTGTGTACTAGCTTATCTTATTGTCTAGATTTATTTATTTTTTTAAACAGATTATTTATTTTGTTGAAGTATAGTTGACTCTAGATTTATTCTTAATGGTTCTTTTCCTCATGTATATGCAGGGCACTATCTCTAAATACTACTAGCTAGAGGGTCCATATACTTTATCCCATCAATACAGTTTTTTAGGTTCTTTCCTAAAGAGCTCTCAAATCTATCCACTTATCTCTGTTCAAGTATAGCTGTCATCTTACTCCAGGATACCGTGATTTTCATCTAGGCCAGTGCAGTAGCTTCCTTATTGGTTTTATCACAGCCCCTTGGACCATCTCCAGCCTTTTCATGTTACCCTGCCTGCTCTCATCCACATCTAAAAAAACAAACAGACAACAACAAAAAACAAAACAACCAAGAAAAAAAAAAAAAAAAAAAAACAACCTTCAGTGGATTTCCCATGGCTCTTAAAAAAAAAAAATCCTTAACCCGCAGAGCCACAACAAGACTGGTTCTGTCTACCTCTCAAGCTTAATCTCACATCCCTTTGTCCCTCACACTTTGTACTTTTGCTACATATGACTTCATATTCACTCTGAATCAGCTGCTCAGGCTCTGAAATTTGTCTGTCTGGGTGTGAATCCCAGTTCTGTCACTTATCTGGTGTGGGGATTGTCATCTTGGATAATTCTTTAACTTCTTTGTCCTTCAATTTTATTATTATGAATTGGGGGCTAATGATATACTAATTATTCCATAGGGTTGTTGTGAGAACTAAATGAAATAATATAGAAAAAAATGCTTAGTGCAAAAGATACAGCACTTGAGTTTGCTTTATTTAACTAATTTTCATACCCTAATGGGGTTGAGATTTTAAGTTAAATGATACCAGGTACTGTATCTAATATTGACTACCTTGTATCATAGATGGCTAGAATAGTACTGGACCTTGTATCTCGATAAATGTATGTAAAATGAGTGAATAAACAACTGGATGTAAGTTTCACAGCAAAGCTGATAGGGTTGTCTGTGACCCTTTTTCTGCCAAGTAAATACATCTTATATTTTGGAGGCCCAACGTAAAGATTACTGCCTCTTTGAAACCATTTTGTAGGAGTATTGGAGAATTCCTACTGAGAACTCCACCTACATCATGCAAAGTTCTATAGTTACCTCTGTAACGCTTAACATGGTAAATATTTTTATAAATATTTCTTTTGAAAGCAGAGTATTAACACTAAAAGACAAATTAGAGAAGGTGACTTCCCTCTAAGAATTCGCAAGGTAGTTAAAGGAGACATCTGTATATTAGTTCATTCATTCCATGAAGTAGTGGGGATACGATGGTGTTCCCTGTACAAGAGGGAAAAAAAACCTGAAAAGTTAAAAAAAAAAAGAAAAGTGTAATGATAGAGAGAAACAAGGGGGAGTGAGTAATGTAAGTAACAGGATTTTTTTTTTTTTTCCCGGTCAGCAGTGACTTTGCTGAGGTAGTGACACTTAGTTGAGACCTACAGACAGGAAGAGGGAGGTGAAGATGCCAGTGAAACCCCAGAGCACAGCACAGAGATTAGCCCAGTGAATATACTTGATGTTTGCTATCAGAATGAAAGAAGCGCAATACAGTGGAGGTGAGGGAAAAACAAGATATGCATCTTTACCATTATTTTAACTCTTCCTCACTTTTCCAAAACTTTAAAATCTAACTATTATTTAAGACCCAACTTAAACTTATTTTCTTCCATCTTCTCCTATTTTGGAACTCATCACTCTCTCCTTGAACATCTGTAGCATTGGTCACCCCAGTCATTTAGCTACTCTGGAAAGCATTTCAGCTTAAATTAGAAATGTGCTTGTTGAACTTAATTTCTTAGTTGTGTGATCCTTTGCAAAAGTGTTGCAACTGTTGACAGTGTTGGTCCCATTTAAAGCTTCTCTGATTAGTAAGTTTAGAAGATGAAGTGGGTTAAATAGGAAAAACCCCTGTCATCTTTTTACTGCATGGTTCTCAGTACCTTCTATCACTACATTTCCCTGTACCACACTTGGTCAATCTGAGGATTGACACAAGAATGTTTCCTTGCATTCCTCTGTAACATCCCTCTTTTATTTTGCTGTCAATTAATCCCCCAACAGTTGAATCTTAGAAATTACTCATTTATTTATTGGAATTATTATTTTTGAATCCTTATCCTTAGCTGGAGATTCCTCAAGACTTCTGGGTTTGTTTTTTCCTCAGTTCCAAAAACTAATGCTAATATTTAAATCCTGGATTTCTTCCTGTGTAAGAAGGAAGGAAACTGCAAGACTGTTTTATTAATTTTAATATTGAAGGTTAAAGTTGAATCAGTAGTTTAAATACTGTTAAGATGTCAATGCTCTGAACACTTACCTACAGATTCAATGCAATCCCAACGGAGGTTTTCTTTGTAGATATCAACAAGCTCATTCTAAAGTTTATATGGAAAGGCAAAGGAACTGGAAGAGCCTAAACAAGCTTGAAAGAATAACAAAGCAGAAAGAGTCACACTAACTGATTTCAAGATGTATTTCTATAACTAGGTCACAGAAATCAAGACAGTGTGTTACTGGCAAAAGAATAAACATACAGATTCATGAAACAGAATATAGAGTCCAGTAATTGACATGCACAAATATAGTTCATTGAATTTTAATTATAGATATAGTTTTTTTTCATACAAAAGAGCACATACTGCATGATTTTAATTATGTGAAGTTCTGGAACAAATTTAATCTATAGTGCAAAACTCAGAGTGATTGCTGCTTCTGGAGCCGTGAAAGTGTTGTTTGACTTGTAAGGGGCATGAGGAATATTATGGGATGAAAACCTTCTAATTTTTGATAAGGAGTGTGTTACATAGGTAGATTCATGTTTAAATTCAATGAACATGTAATCATTGTACATTTCATTGTACTTAAATTTTACAAAAATAAAATTAACTGTAAACTCAAAAAGCAACAGAATATTTTAAGCACCTGCCAAAATAGTCTATGTTGGGAATTTTCAAGGATAAAATATTGTTAAATACACAAGCAAGTTTCAAAATAATTCCTTGGAAGAGATCTCTCCTTACTTAGGAGACATTACTGATAATCTAAGATTTTTTTTTCTGGTTAAAGATTTCGTATAGAGAATAGGATATGGAGAAATTGTAGCAGGTCCATAGAATATCAACAGAAAGATTAAAGGAATAGAAAATAGTACTGGTGAGGAAAGATAAAAGGAACTTGAGTTAGTTTGTGTAATTTCCAGAACAGAAGTTGAGAGATTGCTTAACAGCCATTTCCCTACTTATAAGAGAAATGTGTTGGGTTCGTTGAGACCCCTGAAACTATTGAGAACTTTTAGGTCATCGAATCCAGGCTTCTTTTTTTTTTTTTTTAACAAGTGAAAACGTTGATGCCCAGAGATCAGATGTGACTTGCTGAAGATCCTGCAACTCAGTAATGGTTGAGCCTGAGACTAGGACTCAGCATGATTGCAACTCCAGACATCAAGCTAAAAATATCAAGGCATGTTAGTCCTGCAAATGAGAGAAGTCAGTGACAGAGTCTTAGAAAATGTTGTCCTATTAATACAGAAATATGCAATCGATTTGAAGAATATAATTCACCTCTATTTCTAGTCCTCCATCCCCTCCTAACTGTCCCTGAACAAAAGATTCAAAGTTACTCTAAACTTTAACCTCTACTTCTAGGACAGGGGCCATGATTGGAATAAGTGGGTTAATCATATTCTACTTGTGACAGTTTTTGGTTCAGTTAATTTATCTTAGCCAACTGCTACAATTGCTTCCCCTAGATATATTGGCTGGTTTCAATTGTAGTTCAACTGTGAGGAACATTAACACTTTTTCTCAGAATCTTGAACATGGTGAGCTCCTTTTGGACATTGTGGAACACAAACATACGAAGTTTAGGGCTTTGATAGCCATTTTCAACCATCAAGGAAGCCACTTTGAGTGTTTAGCTGAAAAATGGAAATATGTTGAGCCAAGAGAATAGCAAAAAACAAAAACAAAAACCCACAACCTTGATCAAATAACTAAACTGACTCTGAATATTTAAATTACATGATCTATGAAATTCTCTGTAATTTTAAACTATCCTTCATTGAGTTTTCTGGATATTTGAGCTGAAGGCATTCAAAATAGTATTAGAATACATATTTCTCTTGAAGAATAGATTCCTGTTACTTATTTCAAACAACTTAATTACTGAAATAGGTAACTCATATTTATTGTAAAGTGCTGTGCTCTCTGCATACATTATCATGTTTATTCCTGACAACCACCCTCGGAGGTAAGCCATACTACCTTTATTTTACAAATAAGAGAACCATGGCTATAAAAATGCTTACTGTGGATTGTACTTAACTTCACACAGCCAAAATGTGGCAGAGTTGAGATTGGCCCAGATCAATCTGATTCTAAGGCTATTGCTAAGCACTTCTGCTTCACAGACTCATTGAATGGAAGGTGCGTATGGTACAAAGCAGTCATTTAATGACTTACAGATACTTGAAGTTCCACATAAGTCTTGGATTCTACAAGTTTCTGGGGCACCTTCATTTCATACAAGAAGAAAAGAAGGCTGGAGAAGAAAGCAAAATAAAACTCTCTTTTTTCTTTTGTGTTAAGGAGGTTTCCATCTCCTTTGGTAGAAAGAAAATATGTTTTTCAGACTTTAGAAGTACTGGGGACACAACAAAGGCACATATTTTACTTATACTCACACTCTTCATGTCAGACCGCCCCATACTCATGTCCAACCTCATCTAGTGGCATCACCTTATGGGTGGATGCATCCTCCCTTTGAGAAGCATGGAGAGCTTCAACTTCAAACAGCCGTTTGGAGAATGAAATGCCTGCTCTTCTTCCTGTGATGCCTTGCCAACAGATGGGACCCTGTGGGTGATTGATTACGGAATCCAAAGTTGTGACACCCAAGGAGACATCCACCCACTGGATGATTCACTTGATTCACAGCCACAGAAAGCGAGTAAGTCAGCTCACCTTACTTTCTGCAATTTCAACTATCCGAGACTTTTATACTTTTAAGACTAAGACTTCAAAAGTTCATTATGGTGAAGCTCAGATATTTCAGGATTTTAATTACCATAACAAAGACATTTTTCTAAAAATAACTATTAATTACTAGATGAATTGAAAAATACTTGTAAGTTAATTCAAACAAGGTGGAATTAACATTATAGTATTGCATTTTATCTCCACATTCTTTTTTTAATATACCTCAGTAAGGATTCTAATACTTTTTTTTCTTTTCTTTGCCTTCAGCAAAGTTCTGTAAGTTTCTTTTTCATAGATTATTTATTTTTTTGGCTGTGTTGGGTCTTCATTGCTGAGTGTGGGCTTTCTCTAGTTGCGGCGAATGGGGGCTACTTTCGTTGCAGTGTGCAGGCTTCTCATTGCGGTGGCTTTTCTTGTTGCAGAGCACAGGCTCTAGGCGCGCGGGCTTCAGTAGTTGTGGCACGAGGGCTCAGTAGTTGTGGCTCATGGTCTCTAGAGTGCAGGCTCAGTAGTTGTGGCGCATGGGCTTAGTTGCTCTGCAGCATGTGGGATCTTCCTGGAACAGGGATCCAACCCATGTCCCCTGCATTGGCAGGCGAATTCTTAACCACTGCACCACCAAGGAAGTCCCTGCAAGTTTTTATTGAGATTCTGTACACTTATTTCATAACTGACCTCCTAATGAACCCAGCTATTTGAATAGACTTTTAGTTCCTTCTCTATGGTTTTCTTGGCAGATATGCATATCATCTGTAAGGAATAATGATTTTGTATACCTTCCAAATTTTATCCTTTTTATTTTCATTGGTTTTTGTTTTTGCTAAGTGTATTGGATGTAATCCCAAGAACATTGTTTAATGGTAGAGCCATAAAAACCTTAGTCATCTTCCTGATTTTAATAAGACAGAATCTGTTACACTATAAAGGTAGTATTTGTTGTTGTTTTTCATTAAACAGCTACTTTTATGACTGTTTTACTAAGGCTATTATGATTATTTTAATCAAGAGAGGAGTTGATTTTTCTGTTACTTTCTTTATAGGTTCTAGATGTTTCATCAAAAAAATGAGAGGAAGAAGTTTGTTCAGTTTTCTGTTTGCTATGGCCCTGGAATTTGTGTGAGGGGATGGAGAGTTGAAGTATAAAATATTATATCCTTCTGCTTTTTATATCTGAGCAATCTTTGTTACCATGATGTTCTCACCCCCATTCTATCTATTGATGCCATTTGAAAATTCAGCTTAGGATGTATTTATGTATTTGTCACTCAGTCTTTTGTTGTGATGTGATTTTTATTATTTTTCCATGTCTTCATAAATATTTTTAAAAGAACACTGTGAAAGCCTGCTTCAAAACCTGGTAGAGACATGACATCTTAAGCTGCTAGCCTGGTTATCTCTCAGCCCTTTGT
Source organism: Mesoplodon mirus (assembly GCF_964341445.2). Taxonomy (NCBI): domain Eukaryota; kingdom Metazoa; phylum Chordata; class Mammalia; order Artiodactyla; family Ziphiidae; genus Mesoplodon; species Mesoplodon mirus. The sequence continues at coordinate 25,923,886 of NC_138995.1, read as the reverse complement.
CACCTTTATAATATTCAACTCCATTTAGCAGGAAAAAAAATCTATATTGTCTTGGAGATTGGGTTTCCGAGTTGGCATACCTGCTGATATTCTACTTATTAAGTGTCCAAAATACTTATTATCTGATGATTTTTTTAATCTGATGAATTTAAGTGAAGAAACCTAACAAATAGCTTTGGGTTGGTGTTCTAGTGTCTCTCTTCTCTCTCTCTCTCTCTGTCTCTGTGTGTGTGTATATATATGTACACACACCTACATACATACACATATATATTGTTCTTTCTAAAAGACAAACAATAAACTCCAGAGATAACATATAAGTTACCCACTCCATACCTTGAGGCCGTCATTTAGTCAATGAATATTTGGGGCACCAGCTGAGCACAAGGCATTCTGCTGGGCACCAAGGGTACAAGACTGAGCAAAGAGGACATAGTCACTGCCTTAATAGAGACCAGGCAGGAAACAAATTAAGTAGTAAATAAATGTTTTTCTGCTCTAATCTGTAATTGTAAACAATGGTAAGCACTTCAAAGGGAAAGAACTGTGTTCAGATTGTATAACAGAAGCATGCATCAGTCAGGATGTTGGTGGGGAACAAATGGCACACTCCAGTTGGGATCAGTAATAGAGAATTAGAAGAGGACCATTTTTTAAAAAATTGGGGTATAGTTAATTTACAGTGTTGTGTTTCTGGTGTACAGCAAAGTGATTTAGATATATATATATGCATATTTTTCATATTCTTTTCCATTATGGTTTATTACAGGATATTGAATATAGTTTCCTGTACTATACAGTAGGACCTTGTTGTTCATGTGTCTTATATATGGTAGTTTGTATCTGCTAATCCCAAAGTCATTTATCCCTCTCCCGCCTTCCCCTTTGGTAACCATAAGTTTGTTTTCAAAGTCTATGAGTCTGTTTCTGTTTTTTAAATAATTTCATTTTTGTACCTTTTTTAAGATTCCACATATAAGTGATATCATATGATATTTGTCTTTCTCTTTCTGAGTTACTTCGCTTAGTATGACAAACTCTAGGTCCATCCGCGTTTCTGCAAGTGGCATTATTTCATGCTTCTTTGTGGTTAACATTCCACTGGAGATATGTACCACATCTTTTTTTAAAATAAATTTATTCTGTTTATGTATGTATGTATGTATGTATGTATATATTTATTTTGGCTGTGCTGGGTCTCCGCTGTTTCGCACGGACCCTCTCCAGCTGTGGCGAGCGGGAATCACTCTTCGTTGTGGTGTGCAGGCTTCTCACTGCGGTGGTTTCTCTTGTTGTGGAGCACAGGCTCTAGTCACACAGGCCTCAGCAGCTGTGGCATGTGGGCTCAGTAGTTGTGTACCACATCTTCTTTATCCATTCATCTGTGGATGGACATTTAGGTTGTTTCTGTGCCTTTCCGTCACTATTGTGAGTAGTGCTGCTGTGAACACAGGGACACATGTATCTTTTCGAATCATAGTTTTGTCTGGGTATATGCCCAGGGATTGCTGGATCATATGGTAATTCTATTTTCAGTTTTCTGAGGAACCTCTCCATACTGTTTTCCTTAGTGGCTGCACCAATTTACATTCCCACCAACAGTGTAGGAGGGTCCCCTTTTCTCCACACTCTTGAAGAGAACCATTTTCAAAGGTGTGGGCTGGTGAAGGAAACCACAGAGGGCAGTACAGAACCTTAGAATTAGTACCTGTAGTTCTGGAGGAGTGAGGGGAAGGAATAGTTTTCCAGATCTGGGGACAGAGAATTCTGGGCAGAAGAAGTCACCGGACAAATCTCAGCTAGCCTGAAGCAACTTGTGGAGGCAAGAAAATGAAAAGCCTGCCTTCTCTCTGCTCTTCCTCTCTGCTTTATTTCTGGTGCTCCTGGTGGACTGGATTTAACAGCAAACACAGGACACGGGGGGGCTTTGGCTGAGTACACCTAGGTCACCTCCTCTTGGAATAGGGTAGGGTGTAGATGTGTGAGGAGTAGATATGGAGGAAGAAATGGAAGATACCAACCACGAGAAAGTGGGTTAATCTGAGGGCTAAGGGAGTTTGGAAAGTTGGCAAGTTCTGGATCAGAATGTAGACATTCAGGGACAGGGTAGCTTTGAGCCAATTACTCATTCTTCCCCAAACTCAATGTCATTATCAGAAAGTTACTTATAATAGTATCTACCTCTTGGGCTTACTGTGAGCATGAAAAGAAAGAGTAGATATGAAGCCCTTAGCACTGAACTTGGCACATATAAATGGCTACTTGTTAAATACTATCATTAGTATTAGCGTATTATATGTGGTACTAATTTTTCTGCTCTTGTTAGTACTAGTAGTCATGTCTCTGAGTTTCCCTGGATATAAAAGAAGTGTAAGTCAAGGGATAGTGAATCACCTAATTAACTGAATTAGGTTGAAAGAGGCTGATGTTCCTTCTAACAAAGAAATGTATCCTGTGCATTTTTATACATTACTGGTTCTGCCAGTTCCTGGCCAGGATAGCTGTGAAGTTGTACACAGATATTCAATTATTTTTAACTAAACAAATATAGCCACAACCCAAAAGCAGTTACAGGTTGTCCTGGAATGAAGGATTGCCTGAAGGGAACCAAAGTGTTGAGTATTCACTATGATGAAAGATCTTAGGACACAAAATTTATTTAATTGTTACAACACACAAGAATACCACAAAATATGTATTTATGTAAATGATTCTACATGTATATGTATATGCCTATGTCTGTATACACATGCAAAGACATATATAAGTGAATACACAAAGCATAATCAATTTTTTCTGCCACTACCCACCCCCTCAATACTCCAGAGACCCAGCAGGGCAAAAGACGAGGTTCTCTAGGCTCAGAGGAGAGTTCATACATGCCTACAGACTTGGTGAGGCTTGATGCTTTTAAAAGTCTAAACAGTATATAATTTATTTTTCCTCTAAAATTACTTTTGGCTTTAAAGATGACTACTTGTACAAATTATTTTTTAAAGGAGAGGGTGGGAAGAGTGGATAGTGTAATTAATGCATCCTTCTTTTTATACCAATTTCCTATCTCAAAGTAAAATTTCGTTTAAGTTCTTGAGGCCTTCAGTGTCAATGAGTATTTATTCCTGTTTCTTATATTAAAAAAAGAGCATTTTTAGCATGATTAAAATTTATGACAATTTCATTTACATAATTACAATGTATAGCTTATAAAAATGTATCCAAAATAATGTTCACTGTGTGTGTGTGTGTGTGTGTGGTATGTGCATTTTTTTTCTACAAGGGAAAAAAAATGGAGATTTGTTTGAAAGAGACGTTCATTTCCCAGTATCTTTCTATGGGATATCAGGCATCAGTAGATGTATTATATGGATACATTCAGTCCTATGACCCTCAGTGTCCTTCTGCTGTATGCAATTGATCATACCTCCTTGACAAAGTTGCTGTGAGGATCAAATAAGATAATGACAGGAAACAGAAATATTAGCAAGAGCAGAATTGCAATAATATTCCACATGATATTTATAATTTTCAGAAAATGACGCAGTGGTTGAGAACTCAGGCACTGACACACAATGGGCTTGGGCTTGAATCTTGACTCCATTGACTCTGTGACTGAGTTTGCAAGTTGTGCAAACTCTGTAACTGTTGTTTCTCATCTGTAAAATGGGGTAACAATAGTCCCTAACTCGTAAGATTTCAGTAAGCCCATGTCCTAAAATATTGAGCGCAGAGCCTGGACCTCCTAAGCTCTCCCAAATTCTATTATTATTGATGATATTGTTGAACAAAGCAACTGAAGTAAGCTTTGAACCTGTGTCTCAATTTTGTGAAACACTGAACCTCCATCCTTTACTTTGGTAAAGTAAAACCTCCATGCCTTTACATTTGTATTACCTGAATAATACAAAAGAGTCAGCTGGCTGGGTTAGCTCTTGCTCTACTGTTGTTTCCAGTGTCTGCAATGACATGACAAAAAAGTTACTGAGCTTAACATTCCATATAAAATGTAACCCATTATTAAACATCTGGTTAAAATATTTCACATGGATAATCTGATTTCACCATGGGCTTTACCAACATGTGCCAGATAGTTCCTCACTAACATAAGTGTGAATAAAGTTTTTCAGTCCCTCTTGGAAATTTGTAGGTTTTCTGTCTTAATTTAGAATTTTATAAGCCAATGGTTATCTCTTCAGTCCTATTTCAATCCAACAAACATGGGGGAGAAACACAAAGCTCAGCATCAAGTGACACAGAGAGAGCATCTAAGCCCACACCTCTGATTCAAACAACTGAGTCTTTTCCCTTTGAGTTAAAATCCAAGTCTCCTGACTTCCAAGGCAGCATAGAGTAATGGCTATGACCTTGAACTTTGGTGTCATATAGCTGTGAGCTTGAGTTTCTTCTTTCCTGTCTACTGGCTGGGTGATCTTGAATTAGTTATTTAATCTGACTGTCTTCATCTGTAAGACTAGGATAATGGTTGTGTTATCATAAACTGTTACAAGGATTCACTTGGATCATGGGTGTCAAGTTCTTTCCACACAATAAGTCACCAATAAATGGTGAATTTTATCCTTTCTAAGGCTTAGTTATGCTAAGTTCAAATATGGTGTTGTGTGTGAATAAACTTTATTCTAAATTTCCCATCACTGACATTCTAAAAGTCAATAAAAATTACCTAAAAATATGTATTATGCCAGCTTTATTATTTACCTTAAACTGAGGGTCAACTTTGAGACATCTGGTGAGTAATTTGAATGGAATGATGTAGATTGCTCATTGTTATAGTTTATCATTTCTTAAAAAAAAAGTGATTCTTTAGATAAGCCTGGTGATTTATCTTTAAAAATTTGACAAACATTCCCTTGAGATAAATTCATCCCGTTTACACCAGCTAATTGGAAGAGTTTAAGAATTTGCTGTCATTTTTTCTTAATGAAAAATCAAAATGCAAACCATCAAAGTTACCAGGCCACCATGATTTTTATAAATGAAGGGTTTTTAATTCCCTAATGTCCTGAAGGTGATTTTGTAATGTAGACCTTGTTCTGGAAATTTTTGTTTACTTGTCTGTTGTGTTTAATTTTTCCAATCAAAGTTATCACCTCCAATTGTATTAGTATGTATGAAGGGCTGGTGGCTGTTGATGTGGCATAAAAGCTTCAGTTCACTTATTTATGTGAAATCATGTCATCGAACACACATATCACACATGGGAGTCATTCTGTTGGCACAAATCTCTGTGTTAAAAGTTTTAGTATAAACTCTTGGAAAGTTACATTTTAGATAGCATATTATGTAGTACCTCTAATAATTTCAAAGTTTTTTTTTTCACATTCACTTATATGTTTTAATCAAAATTTCTACACAATATTATCCCCATTTAAGCAAGGGAAGTTTGTAATTGATACAAAGTCACATGGCTAATAAAGGGTAGAGTATAATCTATAGCTCAGGTTTTTTGGTGTTTTTGTTCAATGCCATTTCTACCTAAACACCCATCACAAATAATGCCTTCTAATGTACATTCCTTTACCTTTGTGTTTCCATTCAGTTGTAACACTGGGCTCAATGCAAAAGGACTTAAAGAAAAAATATGATCATATCTCATAACAAGTCCTAACGTAAATACATATTAATACTAGTTAATCAGAGGTTCCATGTCAGTAATATCTGTCTCTCCATCTTACGGCCCTCTCATACTCTAGGAATGGCTTTGTTCCTTAGGCCGGTCCCTTTCAAGATCAAAAGATGGCCAGCAGATGTGTCAGGAAAGCCTGCTTCATCAGAAGGAACAGATGATCTTGAAAGCAAATCTCTCAGAGATTTCTGTAAACAACATCACTACAATACAGTCAACACTGGAAGTTTAAATCCAGCCTTTATTGGGAGGATTTAATTAAGCGAAGTTCCTTCCAGACAGATTTTTAAATGACATAACCTGATTTCTGAAACCAATAAAAATCTACAAAGCCAAAGACATTTTTTTCCCATTTATTCACATCATAAAAGCAGATGCAATAAATGGTTGGGACCATCTGAAGATATTTTACAAGCTGTTCCATCTGCTTTGCTGGCATTCTACCCAAGCAGTGTGGGTGATTCTGAGTTCTGAGTCATCTCTAACACTTGCATAACTTGGCATGGGATGGAACAGTTTTATTTTACTTATTTTTTAATGGCCTGGAGTGGATTGGAAGAGGGCACTTGTTTTGTTTTGACCTCTAAGTCAAGGGGGAAAAAAAAAAAGAGTTCTTTTTTAGGTACTTGTTCAGTGTGTCAGAATGCCTTGTCTGGGAATTTCCTCAGTAGGTGGTTTCAGCAGTTCCCCTGAGGGTAAGATGGAAGCTCTAATCTGTTGGTTGCTTGCCGGCATGAATCTTTTGGCTGGTTATGTCCATGTACTTATGTACACCTTCCACTTGGTCTTTGCCTGATATAGTAGAAGTAAAATATGTGCTGATATTTACCAACATGAAAAAAAGTGACGTCTCCGCTAATATTTACATCCTTCCTTTGCAAGGAAAATTTTGTACATCAAATTTCACCCAGATAACAACTTCTGACTCCATGTTATATGAGGACATGAGAAATAGGCATGCATTCAGGCTTAAGCAAAAGTAGGAGCTTATATGAGTCATCTTTAGGTAATCTTACAGTTTTTAAATCTTTGTGATTTCATTTTTCCCTGCATTAATGTGCTGGCAAGTAGGTTAGAGAAGATACTAACATTTCTATATTTCATATGGAAATTTTGATTCCTGGAGATGTCAAGTTATTTGTCCAAAAATATAAATATTGCACATGCAAATATAATCTAATTTTTAATGTCTCTATACAAAACTAAGTATCAGTTAAACAGGCATGGTAAAGAATCTGACAAGATAGTCTAGTGGTTATTTACAGATCTCCCTTCAGGAATGACACACTCATTCTCACAACTACCTGGAGTGGTGTCGGATGACAGCTGAATTTGTCTCTGGGAATTTGCCCTCAGCCCAAAAGATGGGCTTTCATGGTCATACCACTTGCCCAAAGACACTCAAAAATCCACTGATTGGTCATTATGGGAGTAAAAATGCCTGGTTTCTTTGCCTCAAGGTATGACAACTCTGAAAGCTCATCCCAACTCCAGAGCTCCCCATGGAATCAGGTGATACTTTTGCTGTGAATACATTGCAATTAAATTGCTCAGGCCTTCTGTCTGCTTGTACTTCCATCACTTTCCAGTAAACTTCCTGCATGTGAATCTTCTTCTTAGAATCTGTCTCCCAGAACCTGACCTAAGGCAGGTGGTGCCAAGAAGAAACAGGCTCTGACAAAGGATTTTGGAGCTGGACTAACCACCAAAGACCTGGCAATAATCAGCCCATTACTAGTAGTACGTGGGGTATGGATAGTTCCTTTAGCATATAGCACCATGCTGTATATTATATGCATATGTACTATATGCTATAGAAATTGTCAATTGTGATAAAAATGGATAAGCTATTAGCGAAGGAATGTGTGCTGGCAAGGGCAGGGTCTCAGGTATTTGAAAAATTGGGGGTGAAAAATTGGGGGATAGAGGTGGTAATTATAGGACAATGGAATTAGATGCATGAAGGACTAAGTTTGAATCCAGAAAACATTGTTAGCATGATATTGAGAAACTCTCATCTCATGCAATCAAGGAGCAGAAAATAACTCAGGTCAAGCCTAGGACTTAATTAAAAGAATAGCAGAATATTAGAGGAAGTTAATCTCCAGCTCCCAAAGTCTGTTATGCCAGGATCAGGGTCTTGATTTGGAAGACTAGGATGCTCTAAAGATACAGGATGAGGACATATTGGTTAATGCATCCCAAAATCTTGAATCTTCAAATGCCTCACAATGCTCTGGACTTACAGAAATATGTAGAAGTGATCCATCGTGCCCTGTTAAGGAAAGAATTCTACTCTTTCTTGACAAAATTGCAGAGGACTTTGCTGGCAGGACCATAAAAATAATACATCTAAGGGTCTACTCTAACTTCCCTCTTGACCATCAGACCGATATAAACTGGATCATGTCACAACATAATTTTCCCCTGGGCCTGCTAGAGGAAGAAAGGGCATATACTCCAAAGGAGGTGCAAGATCTAGCCAGCATGTACCAGCAGAAAAAAGGAGAGTTTTATGGGACTGGATCTTGAGGATGCTAGAATTGAGATCATGTAGTTGTATAAGAGAGGCTTAATATCTCATGATACACATGTTAATATTTATTTTTATAGTTTCCTAATGTGGAAGCTTAGAGTATTGATTTGAGATCTTTCTTCTTTTCTAATGTATGCATGTGATGTTATAAATACCCTTCTTTTTCTTAACAGCTTTATTGTTGTGTAATTGATACACAAAATCTGTACATATCTGATATATACAATTTGATGGGTTTAGATATGTGCAAACACCCATTATACCATCAACGTAATCATGGTAATAGACATATCCAACATGTCTGCTTGTATCTCTTCTTTTGTTTATTTAATGGTAAGAACACTTCATGTGAGATCTGTCCTCTTAATAAATTTTGAATTGCACAATTCCATATTGTTAGCTATAGCCACTATGTTGTACAGCAGATATCTAGCCCTTATTCATGTAGGGTAACTAAAACTTTATACCCATTGAACAACTTCTCATTTCCCCCACCCGCTAGCCTCTAGCAACCACTGTTGTATTCTCAGCTTCTGTGAATTTCTCTATTTTAGATACTTCATAGAAGTGGAATAATTCAGTATTTTGTCCTTCAGTGACTGGCTTATTTCACTTAGCATAATGTCCTCCAGGTTCATCCATATTGTTGCAAATGGCAGGATTTCCTTCTTTTTCATAGCTGAGTAATATTCCATTGTATGTACATATCCATTCATCTATTCATGAACACTTACGATGTTTCCATATCTTTGCTATTGTTAATAAGGCTGTAATGAACATGGGAGTGCAGCTATCCCTTCGCGATCCTGAGTTCAGTTCTTTTGAGCATATATACAGCAGTGAGATTGCTGGGTCATAAGGTAATTCTGTTTTTAATTTTGCGGGGGGGAACCTCTGTACTGTTTTTCCATAGCTGCTTCACCATTTTACATTCCCTCCAGTAGCTGATGAGGGTTTCAATTTCTTCAAATCCTCTCCAGTGCTTTTTTATTTTATTTTTTAAAATAATAGTCATCCTAAGAGATGTAAGGTAGTATCTCATTGTGGTTTTTTTTTTTTTTTTTTTTTTTTTTTTCCGTACGCGGGCCTCTCACTGTTGTGGCCTCTCCCGTTGCGGAGCACAGGCTCCAGATGCGCAGGGTCAGCGGCCATGGCCCACGGGCCCAGCCGCTCCGCGGCACATGGGATCCTCCCAGACCGGGGCACGAACCCGTATCCCCTGCATCGGCAGGCGGACTCTCAACCACTGCGCCACCAGGGAGGCCCCTCATTGTGGTTTTGATTTGCATTTCCCTGATAATGATTTTGAGTACTTCCATTATCCTGTTGGTCATTTGTATTCTTTGAAGAAATGTTTGTTGTGGACCCAAATTAATAAAATCAGATGAAAGAGGAGAAAATTACAACAAATGCCACAGAACTGAAAAGGATCAAAAAACCTCCCAACAGAGAAAAGCCCAGGACCAGATGGCTTCACTGGTGAATTCTATCAAACATTTAACGAATTAATGTCAGTCCTTCTCAAACTCTTTCAGAAAAATTGAAAAGCAGGGGATGCTTCCAGACTCATTTTATGAGGCCAGTATTACCCCGACATCAAAGCAAGACAAAGATGGTATAAGAAAAGAAATTTACAGGCCAATACCCCTAACAGACATAAATGCCAAATTCCTCAGCAAAATACTAGCAAACTGAATTCAACAGCAAATTCAAAGGACCATATACAATGGTCAAGTGAAATTTATCCCTGGAATAAAAAAGATGGTTCAAAATAACACCAATCAATAAATGTGAAACATTTACATTGACAGAATGAAGGATAAATTTCCTTCTAAGCACTGCTTTCTCTTGCACCCTGCAAATTTTTATTATCTTTATTTTATTTTCATTTATTTCAAAATATTTACAGATTTTTTCTTAGGACTTCTTTTGTCATCCATGTGTTAGTTCAAAGTGTGCTGTTTAATCTCTAAGTGTTTTGGTGTTTTGCAATTATCTTTCTGATTTGATTCCTAGTTAAAATACATAATTGTCTGAAAGCGCCCTTCATACACGTTCTAGTCCTTTAAATGTGTTCAAGTATGTTGTATAGCCTATTGAATCTAGCCTATGTTGAATATTCTGTTAGAACTGAGAGAAATGTGAGTTCTGCCACTGCTGCATGAAGGATTCTATAGGTGTCCGTTAGATCAAGCTGATTATTGTTGTCATTCAGCTCTCTTGTATCCTTTACTGATACTCTGTGCACTGAATCTGCCAAATAATGATAGAGGGGTATTTAAATGTCCAACTGTAGTAGACGATTCATCTATTTTTCCTTGCAGTTCAATCAACTGCACATTTGCCCCATGTGTTTTGATGCTCTACTGCTGGGTGCATACCTGTTAAGGATTGTTTTTTCTTCTTGGATAGTTGACCTCTTTATCATCATGTAATGTTCCTCAATCCTTGATCATCTTCAGTGCCCTGAAGTTCACTTTGTCTGACATTAATATAGATACTGCAACTTGCCTTTGATTAATGTCAGAGTGGTACCGATTCCTCCACCTCTTCATTTTAAATCTATTTGTGTCTTATATTTACAGTACATTTCTTGTACATAACATACAATTTTATCTTTTTTTAATCTTTTTTTTAAATCCAGAGACAGAGGGTCTCTGTCTTTTAACTGGTGCATTTAGACCATTGATATTTTAAGTGATTTTTAAATAAAACTTTTATTTATTTATTTTACTGTTTTCTATTCATTGCCCTTATTCTTTGTTCCTTTTTTTGGCCTCCACTTGTTTTCTGCCATCTTTGACAGAAAGATGGTTACATCTTATGTAACCTAATTTTTTCACCTCTCATCACATCAATTATACTTATTGTTTTTATTTGCTTTTGTACTTGCCCTTGACTTGTGCTTTATAACAAGTACAAGTACTTTATAACAAAGTATTCTCAATTTCTACCTCTTATAATTTTTGTCATTTATTTCACTTATACATAAGGTATAATCACCAAATATTTTCTTGTTATTATTCTTTAAACAAATTGTCATCCATTAGATCAATTAAAAACAATAAAAATGGGGCTTCCCTCGTGGCGCAGTGGTTGAAAGTCCGCCTGCCAATGCAGGGGACGCGGGTTCGTGCCCCGGTCTGGGAGGATCCCACGTGCCGTGGAGCGGCTGGGCCCGTGAGCCATGGCCGCTGGGCCTGCGCATCCGGAGCCTGTGCTCCGCAACGGGAGAGGCCACAACGGTGACAGGCCCGCGTACCGCAAAAACACAAACAAAAAATCCCCACAAAAAACCATGCCCTGAACACTGAGTAGGCTAATGGTCTGCTTCACTCTTTTCTCTGTCAGATTGCCTGTTTACCTTTCCATTCCTTTATAAAGCAACATTCCTTCTAGGTGAGCACCCCTGCAAGGGCAAGCAGGGAGAACAGCCTCATCTATTAAGGCAACACAGTTAATCGCCTTTGACAATATTTATTTGTGGCTGAAGTGAACCATTTTCAGACCAGAAATGACACTTTGATATCATAGTGCTACTAACACCTAGATCCACAAATGCAGAGACTTCGGCCAAGGATGCTGAAAACCATTTCCAAATAAATCATTTGACACCTGGATTGGATAACTCTTGATCAGACGTTAGCACAGACTTTTGGAGGCACGTGTAAATACAAATAATGTTCTGCAAAGTTTTCTTAAACTGGTGGGAAGTAGACAAGGTATGAACAACCAAGGAGTGAAAAATTTTAAGCATTCAGTTTATTTTTAATACAGTGTGATCCAGATAAAAATATAATGTTCTTGCTGCCTTCAGATGTGTAAGGGGGACATTTAAATAATTTCCACTTATCCACAGACAAATGTTTAGAGTTAAGAGAAACTTGTAAAGCATTGTGGTGGATCACACACAGCACTTAGCCCAGGCCTGAGGAGTGACATGCTTCTTAGAGGAGATGAGCTCTGGGCTGGATGATGAAGAACAAGGAATAACTATTCAAGTGGAGAAGTGAGGAAGGGACATTATAGTGTGGGAATATGCAAAGAAACCATTAGAAATGGAACTAGTACGGTATTTGGAGTAGTACAAAAATTAAAAAAAGATGGGATATGGAGGCTGGAATAAAAAATATGGGCCAAGTCTTAGAAACTTGGTGTATCACACTGAGATGCATAGATTTTATCCTGGAAAGGATGAGGTTTATACAGTTTGAAAGAAGTGAGTAGAATGATTGCTGATGAAATTCTGTATGTCCCAAAGCCTGTTGCCAAACTCTGGTCACTGATCCTCCTTCCAAAATAATAGAATTATAAGGAAGCTTGGGAATATATAAATATCCTCCTTATTCTTTACACATGAAGAAAATGAGACTCAGAGAAAGGGGGAAGTGATTTGTTCTAAGTCACACAGCAAAACAGTGGTTAAAGTTGAAACCTAAAATCACACCTTAGGATAGCTGGCATCCAAATGAGATCTTTCTCATGATCTATTCAAATCTAATGTAAGTGTTATAGTCCATTCCAACTGAATGCCTGGTTACTGTTCTCTAATTTGAAATGAGGTGAAATTTAGTAAATTAGCTAAATGCATTGAAAGTGTTAATTCTTTGAAAGAGATGAGAAGCATGCATGTTACATTTCATTGCTTCAGAATGTAAAATATCTAGTAAGAAGCCATATTGAACTTCAGGAGAGAGGAGTTTTGTTACGCCGGTAGCTAAATAAGAGATCTTAGGTAATGCGTTGTTTTCTGGTTTTCTAATCTGTAAAGTAGAGTTATATCTAGACCATAAATACTATCTACCTTCATAGAGTTTATAAGGTGATATGTGATAATAAATGTGAAACTATATTTAAAATGCAATGTTCCATGTCAGTGTTTCTCAACATGGTGCATTCCCTCCTGGGACTACATCAGATGATCTTAGACAATAAGGGAAAACATGTACAGAAGTTATTAAATCTCCTGTCAGCTCCAAATCTACCCTTCTTTGTCCTGATTTATTATCTCAGCTAGAACCTGTATTTCTCCTTTGCCAGGTGGTGCAGTGTTGGACTCCTTCCACAGAGGATGCTAGAGGGATACTGGAAAGCATAGCACAGAAAGGCTTTTCTTCTTCTTCTTCTTCTTTTTTTAACATCCTTATTAGAGTATAATTGCTTTACAATGGTGTGTTAGTTTCTGCTTTATAACAAAGGGAATCAGCTTTACATATACATATATCCCCATATCTCCTCCCTCTTGCATCTCCCTCCCACCCTCCCTATCCTACCCCTCTAGGGGGACACAAAGCACCGAGCTGATCTCCCTGTGCTATGTGGCTGCTTCCCACTAGCTATCTGTTTTACGTTTGGTAGTATTTATAAGTCCATGCCACTCTCTCACTTCGTCCCAGCTTACCCTTCCCCCTCCCCGTGTCCTCAAGTCCATTCTCTACGTCTGCATCTTTATTCCTGTCCCGACCCTAGGTTCTTCATAACCATTTTATTTTTTAGATTCCATATATATGTGTTAGCGTATACCCTGAGAAAACCATAATTCAAAAAGAGTCATGTACTACAAGGCTTTTCTTCTTGATTCCTCTCTTTTCATTCTCTTGTGGCTGCCAGTGGTGTGCAGGACCCAGTGGCACTCGCTCTCCAGGAAGTTTGTTAGGCACCCAAGTGAACAGCTTCCTGTGGACTAATTCCAGTCCACAGATCACCTCATTTGCTGGCTTCCCGTGCACAAACTCTGCCCCAAATCATACCAACAAACGCTTCCACCTTCCAGAAGGCTGCATCCAAGGAGATCAGTATCTCAGCCTTGGAGGCCAGGGCTCTGCCACTTGCTTAGCTCCTTCGTTGATTATTCTCCCTCAGCCCTAGAAGTGGTAGCTTTTCCTTATAGTTGCTGTTAGAATCCTTTTTTAAAATTAAAAGTCTCTTTTAGTAGTTAACTACTTTTACTAGTTAATATTTCTTTACATTACAGTTTTCCTGTTCAAATTTCCACTGTGGTTTCTGTCTTCTGACTGGACCTTGACTAATATAGAATGTAGTTAATATTTTTATTACTATTTATGTTTACTACAAAATTGTGATTATGTGGAAATTCATAATTTCATGACAGAAATATAAAGTTTCTACCCTACAACAACTCACTTTTAAAATTTAAATAAATTGACTTATATAATGTTTCATAAATAAGAGTGAATGTAACTCATGAATATGGAAAAACCATAATAGTTACACAATGGCTAAAGTTAAGGAAGGTCTGAACTATTTTAAAAAACAAAATATCGAGGGTATTTAATGGTAGGTCTCTGATTTCTAAATCATGCTCAGATAATTATTAAACAATTATTAAATTGTTACATAGATTATAAGTGTTTATTTAAGCACGTGATTGCATTTTATCCTTGCAACAATGCTGGACAGTTATTTTATTCCCCATTTTTTATCTAAAATAAAATGGGATTCAGAAAGGTTAAGAAAATTACCCGAGATAAGATGGCCTAGTAAGTGACAGATATTGGGACTCAAATCTTAATTTGTTTAATTTCAGTGTCTGTGCATTTCATTTGTAACAGCAAAGTACTGAAAACAAGCTGCATGTTCCATTGACGTAGGGTACTAGTTAAATTGTAGTTCATCAAAATAATGGAATAACAATTAGTAAAAAAAATAATAATAATAATGAGTTATTAATATTTACTGGCCTGAGAATATAACGGTGATATATCGTGAGCTGAAAAACAACAGAAACAACAACGTGCTGAACTATGTGAATAGAATGATTCCACTTTTGAAAAAATAAAAGAACAGATATGTATGTATGTGTGTACATGCGTTTATGAAGACATGAGAAAAACAAGGAAGGCTGTGCATCAAATAATTGGAGCTGGGGGTTTTAAGTGGAAGGATAGAACTTCCTTTTATTAACATATATGATTGTAAATAGTAAAGTTATAAGTGACCTTTACTTTCTTCTTTCTTTCTTTCAGTAATTTTTAGTGCATTTTGAAATACCTTGTGTCCTTACAACTATGTCAATTGTCTATTTTCTATAATTCTCCAGTAATAAGAAATTTAGCAGATGCTTTCATTGGCGGCAGCAGTGATAGAGTAAGATCTGAGGAAGTTATTCTTTAAGAGTAATATTAGCAGAAAGCCCCAACTGGCATGTCACTCCTCTCCAAACTCCCCTTCCAATGTCCTCTGGACTTTTACTGCCAATCTGAATGAACAGGCTTCTCACCATATTGGCTAAGCAAGTCTGACCTATAGAATCTTTTTTCAAAATATGGGTATTCCCTATTAACTTCTTCTACCATGAAGATCCCAGCTAGATTCATAGAAGTTGCAGGTTCTGAACATAACAAGTGCAAAGGTCGGCATGGTGCTCTAATTGCCTTCTATTTACACCCTTGGTGAGGGAGGGATTCTTTTTTTTTTTTTTAGGTTTTCTTTCTCTTGGCTTTTTTTTTTGTTTTACAACTTTATTGGAGTATAATTGCTTCACAATGGTGTGTTAGTTTCTGCTTTATAACAAAGTGAATCAGTTATACATATACATTTGTTCCCATATCCCTTCCCTCTTGCATCTCCCGAGGGAGGGATTCTTGCCGAAGCATTAGCAAGGTAGCTGGACAGATGAGATGATTAGTTTATTAGTTGCACAGCCTGGGGAAGGAGGACGACACCTCATGCCATGCAGGGCCACATGAGGGCTGCCCTTGGCAAAGGAGTGAACAACCAGAAGCTGTGTGAGGCAGACTTTGTTGCATCAAAAGGATGGAGTGCATTCTCTACATCTGCATCTTTATACGTAAAGCAATTATACTCCAATAAAGATGTTAAAAAAAAAAAAAAAAAAAAGGATGGAGTGCCCTCTAGTTCCTGTGGGGAGTATGTGATTGGTTTGGTTGAATAATTCCATGGGCTGCCAAAGGACTAAAGCCTGATATTCAGGGATTGCGCTTGATTCTTCAATAAAGAGGATTTTTTGTCTAAGGGGCCTTATTTACTGGAGCAGAGTGAGGAGGGAAACTTGTAGTCAAGCCATTTAAGAACTTCTCAATTTCACCAGATGTCAAGACACAGCACATAATATTGGACCTCAATTTTAGGTCTTTTGCCACATATGGTGAAAAGAGGGGTTGAACTCAAATAGATCACACTTGGAATACTAAACTTTAGTAGTTTCCTAAATACAGCAGTCCCTTTATTTCAGGACTTGTGTAGTAGCATTTTTTTATTTTAATTGAATTTGTTGACTTCTTAAAACAATCACATGTATTTTGGGAAAAACAGTGTTTTATTTATCTTTGTTAGATTCCGTAAATTCTCCCCAACTTCACAGCATGAAATTAATTTCTGTCCTTGAGTTAGAACTTGGGAATTTTAAATGAGATTTTTTCATAAAAAAGAAAAAACAACTGTTTTTATGTCATCTAACATCTTTAATAACTGACTTAAAAATGATTTTAGAACAGCACCCATAAGAACATAAACATGGGCATTATGATTAATCTACAGCTGGGCCAAGAAATAAACAGTTGTACAGGGAACTTATTGTGCAAATAAGTACATTCTATTAAGAGGCCAGACAGTAACATGTGGGTTTAACTACAAGGCACTGTAGGAAAAGCATATTTTCAGTAATAAACAGTAAAAAAGTCATAAAAGTTTGTAACTACTGAAAACAACTGAGTTTGATGAACATAAATTAAATGAAGGACCAAGCATCCTATTTTTTAAAGGGTGCTGTGTAAGGATTTGTTAAGAGAAATAGGACTTAGTCGCTCAGGGACCAGAGTTATCTCTGAGGCAGGCCAGGATGCATCCTACCCCTTACCAGCCGTGTGACCGACCTCTCACTGGCTTAATCACTCTGAGACTCTATTGACTCGTGTGGAAAATGGGAAGAATAATAAAGCTTTTCTCATAGCTTTTCTATGAAGAGTAAATGGACTTCTGCATAGCAGATGCCTTGCAGAACACTGGCTCAATGAATATTAGTGTCCTTCTTTATACTGCACTAGCAATGATTTAAGGCTCTTAGAAAAGCAGGAAAATTATATGTGATCCAAATTCTTTCTGAATTATTCACATTGATTACCCATAAGTGGAACTCTACCTAAAGTCTACATAGGCGTCACCTGGAAAATTATTGGAATGTGCTGTTTTTGACTCCAAATTCTTGGATTTGAATCTGCATATGGGTTATGGGGCCATGACTCTACCATTTAAACAAGTACTTTAAGTAATTTTTAAGTATACTTTGAGACATACTAGTGTTTTCAATCCAAATAAGCGAATGTTTCCCAAATGTTTTCTTTACATTTATCAAGTTATTTTAAAATAAGCACCAGTTATGTTCTAGTGACCAAGGAGAAAAAAAAAGAAAGCAACTAATATTTGTATTAGAGATAAATAATTCCTTTTAATAACCCACCACAATGTAAACTGAACTTTTATCAATGAGATGTGTTATCTAGAAGGAAAAATTACTGAAAGGTTTTTGCAAGGACAGCAGGATTAAAAAAAAAAAGGTTTCCATTGTTCTTTTTGGGATACACAGGATTATTCTCTGCCCTTTGCCAGAATCTTGCTATGGAACAACAGTCCTTCCCTAATGGCCTCCAAGAATGGACTGGCTGGGTTCATTCAGGGCTCGACATCTGTTCAGATTTCAGTACTCCTAGGGAATATAAGACAAAAAAACATTTCTGAGTTTATTTTGATTTTGTAATCTCAGTGGATATAGAAGCCCTGTGGAGATAAGTGCCTTATGAAAAATGAGGCACAACTGGGATACTGAAGAATGTATAGAAAAACAGAAAGCTCAGAACAATGCACCCTGCTACTATTTGTGAGTAATGTAGGAGGCTTGGAGCATCTGTGGAAGGAAAGAGGAGTGACACAAAGGGAAAACTCCATGGAACGTGTGTGTGTGTGTGTGTGCAGGTAACTGTGCCACTTTGCCTCATGTCTGTCTTCTTTAGGGATGCAAGTATTCATACTACTCAGGGCTCTCATTTAATTCCCACAGTAATCCTAAGATGCAGAAATTATTATCCCAATCTTAGAAAAAAATCAGAAAGGAACCTGTTTAAAGTCATCTAGCTAGAAGGTCATAGAAATGGAATTAGAACCCTTGTCTATGTAAGGACAGGGCTGTGCTATTTCAAACATGTTACCCTATCTTAGAATTACTAACAAACAATACTATCATAAGAGTGTGGGTAGTGAGAGTGAGATGAAACAAAATGGACTTGGCCTGGAAGCGAGAGAGACCAGCTCTAACATTTTATAATCTGCACCCATGGCAATAATCAGCAGTCTCCCTTTCTTTCATCCTCCCTCCATCCTTCCTTCATTCCTTCCTCAAAGCATCCAGTCAGTATCCATTATGTATCAGTCTTCGCTACAAAATGTGTATAGGCAGTTCTTTCTCTGCCCCTTGCTCTCCTGGACCCACTATATTCCAGATATATGAGCATTCTTACTATTCCTCAAACATGTCCATCAGTTGTCAGTCACTTTTCCATGTGCTAGACACTTTAATCTTATTTCATTCTCAGAGTAACCCTGTGATACTCAGGTAATTTCTCTCTGTATCACAAGGATACTATTTGATATACCAAGAACTCTTGACTTTTGGGAGGATAATCCAAGCAAATATGGTGGGGACAAATGATGGGAATTGTGCCTGTAGACTTGGTAAGACAAAATTGGGGCCAACTATGATTATTTGAATTCCTGTAACTCTTAAGCAGCAGTCCCCCAAGGCCCCTTTTAGCCGTCAGCACAAATAAGCATTGACTCCAGCAGCATGTGTTAAATTTATAATCATGGTTTACAAATATCTTCAGCCTGTAGCAAACTGCTGCAACTATTTCCTGTTTCTATCCCAAGGCAATATGTGATGAGTACATAAACACATACACACACAACTCTATATATTATTTGTAAAATGATGTATATATTTTTTATCCCCAAAGCAATCTGCCGTTGGTAGTGGCATGCCATGCTGTATTCTGGAGGACTAAAATTATATAATACTAAACCCTCCAAACGATTTGATAAATCTGGCAGATACAGACCAAATAAATGGAAATTACTGTGTTATAAATACCCCGTTAGGTTGAACCAGTAAGCACAGAGTTTTAAAAGACATAAATTGGAGGAATGAATTGGACTTTTCTCATAGAGTAACTCCATGGTGTTGCCAGTCAGGCATGAAACAGCCTGAACACTGCTATTCTTGGGGCTAATGGCCCCAAAGACAAATTAAGTATAAGTGCACCTCTCTCCATTTAATGTTGTCATTTCTCTGAACTTGTTAGAGGTGGCCTGTAAAAGGACAGATAGGGCAACCTCCCAAATATCAAGTCTTACTTTGCTTTGTTGTTTAATTACATATGCATACATGCCAAGTGGTCTATAGAGCATGAGCCTCTGACTTTTAACTGGGTGTTCTTCTGTTTCAGGGTTCTCTGCTGGTCCCTCTCATGTCTCTAAGCTGCTCTTTTACTTGCTTATTTACAGGAGAGACAGTCCCAGGCCTCACTGGGCTTCGCTCCCCTTTCCTGCAGCTAGTGTGCAATTATGTGAACATACAGGTCATCTTGTTGCCATGCATTTATTTTCAAAGGAACCTCTGAAATGACTCCTTGATGGAACGTGTCAAAATCTAAAATAAACCCCCTTTTACTTGAGCATGGTAAACATAAAACTTCAAGGAAAACAAAAAAAAACTGACCATGAAAAACATCAATAGATCCTTATATGTTATTTTTATTAGGGACCTTGTCGGAGTAAAATAACAACTTTCTTTTTCTCTGGCACTGAACACACTATTTTGTGAGCAGAACAAAATGGCCTTTATTTTCACCTTTGGGGGCTGGAGGGTACATGGCTGCGTAGAGGGGAGAAGTAATGCACTATATTTCCCTATGTCCAGGCAGCTGACTGATTCTCCCTTGCTTCAAGGCAGTCATTGTCTCTGTGTTTTCAGCCCAGGGCTAAAATGAATAAGGACTATGTTCATTTCATGATGGATACTGTCCTCCCACTAGATAAACTTCTCTGAAAACCACCCTGAATGCCTGAATATTTGCTGAGCCCTTACTACATTCCAACCATGCTGCTAAGCACTTCATATGCATCATCTTCATTGCATTTATCATCACCCCATATTTTCCTATATTTATTATAGGATATTATATATTTTTGAGGCCCTGCCTCCTCTAAACAGACTGTAGGCTCCAGTGGGGCAAGAGTTTTGTCTGTTTTGTTCACTGCTGTATCACCAGCCCATTGAGCAATATCTAGTCAGAGTAGGAACACAATAAACACTTCTTAAATAAATGAATAATCTGTGTGAAAAGTCTATGGAAGAAAACTTGTTCTTAGCCCCAATTTCCAGATATTAAACAACAGCCCTGGGAAGACACATACCTTACTCCAGCTGGACAGGTAATGAAATCCAGGATCTGAACTTAAGCTCTCTATCTGACTTTAGAATCCATGCCCCCTTTCACTTTTCAACTATAACTGTAGTATTTACTGGCTTTATACATTCAGATATGAATGCCCCTTGGAATAGAACAATTGGAGATATTTCACTTCTCCTATGCTCATAAATCACAGTTTTGAGCAGTGAGTTCTATGATTTCAGACAGCAGATCATCCCATTCTAGTGCCCGACTCGATCTTAGTTGGGTGTGTATGGGAGAAGTGTTTGTGGATGCTGAGCGGGAAGAGAAAAGAGTGCAGGAGAGACAGGGAGATGGGAAGAGAAAGGAAAAGCAAAAGATGAAGGGGACAAAGAGGAAGAATACCACAGGAAAAAGGAAGCATATTTTGTTTCTGAAGATTCATCTGTCATCTCTGTGTCATTCAGTCTCTTTAAACGGTTGAGTGGAGTAGATTGTTGTGAGTGCATTAGAGGTGATTTGCAGCAGACCAATTTAGAGGTCACTTAGGCATGAGAACACTGAACAAGAAATTGTGTTCCTAATGAAACAATATCAGTAATAGCGTATTTAAATGAAGAGTATCAGTAATAGCATATTCTAAATATGTCATTAAGTCTGAATTGTTAGAATCAGAGTAGTGCTGTTTGATAGATTTTACCTTCTTTAACGAGTGTTTCCATATTGGTCACATTGTGTCTCTTTATTGAAGTTAGGAAGCTCTCAAAAGTTACACTGTTTCTATAATCATGTGATAACATTTTACAGTATCATTGTATTTGGGCATCTCTTTTTTAACTTTCTATTTGTATTTAACACAAAAGTTCATTTAAAAAAAAGATATGTTCCTGTATCAAGAGAGTGCATAATAAAATTTTAGACATTTTCATATTTTAAGTATCTTTAAAATAAGGTTGTCAGCTCAGTCTAGTTTTACATTTCTAACAAAATGTTATGGAAAAAAGTAATGTTGTCAACTAATAACAGATTTGCTTTCGTTTCAAGATTACCAAGTAACAGACCTTCAGAGAACATAATAAGAATACTTCTATATTCTTTTTTTTTAAATTAATTAATTAATTTATTTTTGCTGTGTTGGGTCTTCGTTTCTGTGTGTGGGCTTTCTCTAGTTGTGGCAAGCGGGGGCCACTCCTCATCGCGGTGCGCGGGCCTCTCGCTATCACGGCCTCTCTTGTTGTGGAGCACAGGCTCCAGACGCACAGGCTCAGCAGTTGTGGCTCACGGGCCCAATTGCTCCACGGCATGTGGGATCCTCCCAGACCAGGGCTCAAACCCGTGTCTCCTGCATTAGCTGGCAGACTCTCAACCACTGCGCCACCAGGGAAGCCCAAGAATACTTCTATATTCTTAAAACATTTTTTTTCATATTTTTATTGACTGCATTCAAGTTGTCTTTCTCAGTTACTCTTGTGTTTATACAAAGAGATGGGGAAACATTTGACAAGTTTTCAATCAAGTTAATGAGTGCTGAAAAGCACGTTAGGCTGTTCAGGCAAGGCTTTTTATGTATTCTTAGAAATAATTTCATCATGGCTCCATCCCTGTTTACACAAGCCCTGTAATCTACCTCGTGCTCCCTGGGACAAATGCTGACAAATGAGGCAAACAGTGTTTGATTCCGGTCCTCAGCCTGCAACTGTGCCAGTTGCTTTCTTCTCTAGGCACTTAATCTCACTTAATGCTCACAAGATTACTGAAAGGAAGGCACGCATTTCAGAGTGGAGAAGCCTAGCCCAAAGAGGCACAAACTGCAGAAGTGGTAGAATTCAAACCGAGGTCACTGACTCCGTGGCTTATTTAGTTCTTTAGGATTTCACACTGCAAAAGCAAAGGCCTTCAAGGCAATTCCACCCAGCGCTCTATTTTCCCTCTGTTGCTGCAGTAGAATTTTGGTTAAGCTAGTCTGTGTTGGAACTTACCCAAGTAAGCCAGTCCATTGAATTATTTCAGTGATTTTGTTAAGAAGTGCTTCATATGCAAGGAAGTTTGATGTCCTGAATGTTGTGGACAACATTTTGGTGAATCAAATGTTGATTTTTTTCTTAATGACAATATAATCAGTCGAAGGTTCCCAAAAATATGTCCAACTATTTTAAAACATCTCTATTACATCAGAACTCTTTAGTTTATAATTTGTATTCAAATGCAAAAGGTGAGTGGCTATGCTTAGAGGTAGTCAAATTCTGATTATATACTGAAGATAGAGTCAACATGATTTGCTGACATATTGGATGTAAAATATGAGAGAAGAAAAGGAGTCAACATAATGTCAATATTTTGACCTGGACAAACTATGAAGAGCAACAAAGAAGAATGGTGTTTGCCATCAGCCGTGATGAGGAAGGATGTAGGTGGAGCAGGTTTGGATGAAATTTAAGGAGTCCAGTACAGGGTAAATCAAAGTCTCAATGTCTTTAGACATTCAAATGGTGATGGTAGGCCTCTGAGCAGGCCGTTGGATGCACAAATCTGGAGTTTAGGAGAGAGGTTTTTGCCCGAGCAGGTACGAGAGTCATTGGATATATATGGAATTTTCAGGAAGTAGATGAGCTTATCCAGGAAACAAGTACAGGTAAAGAGGAGGAGGTATTGATTGATTCTCCAACACTTTACACCATGAGGTTGGGGACAGAAATAGGCACGATTAGAGGAGACAGAGAAGGATCAGCAATGAGATGAGCAGAAAACAAAGCGTCCTCTTTGTTGTTCTAAAAGCCAAATAATGAGAGTTCATCAAGGAGGAAGAAAAAGCTAATATATCAAATGCTGCTGATGGGTAGGGAGAAAACTCAATTTTTTATTGGATTTAGTAATAAGGCATTTAGTAGTTATTTGTGTTGGAAGATTGAAAAATTGCAGAGTGGGGATGGAGAGAAAAAAATACAGATAAATCTATAGATATCCAAACATATTCAAAGTGTCACTCCAAACCTTCAAATACAACTCCAGACATTCAATTTGACTTCAAGCAGTAGTTCAACTTTGGATGAATTGCAGTGGACGTGGAGCAAAAGCAATGAAAAGAGAGAAAAATATTTCTAAATATCACAGCCTGGGTTTGTTCAGTTTTGCTCTGCAAAAGTATTTTAATGTAAGAATGGGTAGCATTTTAGAGTAAATTTACAAAGATGGAATATCAACCCAATTTTTATTGTTATTTTCTTTACAATTATAAGAATATTTGATCCTATGATATTTGAATACATGTTTCAGGTTTCATTAAAACTCTTTTTTGGAAGGCAAATTTTTTTTTATTCTATATGTTTATTTAGTGTAGAAAGCAGTTTTAAGTAATCTGAGAAGATTCAAGAAGAATCAAGGCAAAAGTTATACTTTTAGTTGAACTTGCCACACCTTGAGAATTCAGTGATATCATTTACATGGGAGTGGACTTGGATTAGAAAGTGCTATTTCTAAAAGTCATCTAGCTTAATAAAGACAGGCTTTATCAGGTTTGATGACTTTTTGGGGATCATTTTCTAACCACAATGCAGAAAATATTTACTTGTGGGTAGGTGAGGACTTTTTTCCAGTGGATGAAGATTTCTTTTGAAAATCTAGTGATATAAATTAGCCCTCCGTTAGAAATGACCTGGGATCCATATTTAACTAAGACAAAAACAATAAAAAATACTGCACCATTAAGTGTATTTGCATATAAACAGTCATTATTTAGTATATTACAATGAAATGCATAATGTGTAAATCACAGAATGAGTATGAGCTCAAGAGACATCCAAACAGGTCAAATACTCAACTAAAATAGTTTTATTACTATAATTACTGCCAAGTCTCTGTTAATAACTACTCTTAAATTTTAATTATAACTTAAATTAGTATAATTAAATATAGTAAAAATATGTAGTGAGTACATAAATAAACTTGAAAACCCAATGGAGTTTTAATTTAGACTCTTGGCAGAAAGCAAAATATACCTACATGTTCTGACACTACAAGAGAAGAAAACTACAGGCCAATATCCCTAATGAATATAGAAGCAAGAATTCTCAACAAAATGGTAGCAAACCAAATTTAACACTCTCTTAAGAGGTTCACATACCATGATCAAGCGGCATTTGTCCCTGGGATACAAGGATGGTTCCACATGTACAAATCAATAAATGTGATATACCACATTAATAGAATGGTTGATTAAAATCATATAATCATCTCAATAGATGCAGAAAAAGCATTTGACAAAATTCAACATTCTTTTATGAGAAAAACTCTCAACAAATCAATTACAGAAGGAATGTAACTGAACATAATAAAGGCCATATTTTACAGACCCACAGCTAATGTCATACTCAGTAGTGAAAGGTTGAAAGCTTTCTTGCTAAAATCAGAAACACGACAAGGTTTCTTGTCTTGTTTCATCCTCATCACTCCTAGTCAACATGGTACTGAAAGTTCTAGCCAGAGCAATTTGGAAATTAGAAAAAAAAAGGAAAGAAGGAAGGAAGAAAAGGCATGAATGAAGTAAAATTGTCAGTGTTTGTATAGATGATGTAATCTTCTATATAGAATATGCTAATGACTCCACCAAAAAAACTGTTAGAACTAATAAACAATTTCAGTAAAGTTGCAGGTAACAAAATCAACATACAAAAATCAGTTGTATTTCTATACACTAGCAACAAATTATCTGCAAAAGAAATAAAACAATTCCATTTATAAAAGCATTAAAATTGTAAAATACCTAGGAATAGCTTTTGCCAAGGAGGTAAAAGCTCTGTACACTGAAAATTGGAAGACATTGATGAAAAAATTAAAGAAGACACAAATAAGTTGAAAGGTATCCCATGTCTATGACGAGAAGAATTGATATTGTTAAAATGTCCGTACTACCCAAAGTCATCTATGGATTCCATGCAATCCCTATCAAAATTCCAATGCCATTTTTCACAGAAATAGAAAACAAACAAACAAACAACCCTAAAATTCATATAGAACCACAAAAGACCCCGAATAGCCAAAGCAGTCCTGGGAAAGAAGAACAAAGATGGAGGTATCACACTTCCTGATTTCTAACTTTATTACAAAGCTATATTAATCAAAACAGTATGGTACCGGCATAAAAATAGACATATAGACCAACAGAACAGATTTGAGAGCCCAGAAATCATATATATACAGACAATTAATATTTGACAAAGGATATTGTCAATGGGGAAAATATTCTCAGTGGGGAAAGGATGGTTTCTTCAATAAATGGTGCTGAGAAAACTGGATAACTACATACAGAATGAAATTGGACCCCTGTTTTAACACAACTCAATAAAATTAACTCAAAATGAATTAAAGACTTAAATATAAGACCCCAAAACTGTTAAATCTACTAGAAGAAAACATAGGAGAAAAGCTCTTTGACACTTGTCTTGACAACATTTTTTTTGGATATGACACCAGAAGCACAAGCAACAAACATAAACAAAACAAAAAAATAGGTGGGACTATGTGAAATGAAAAAAGCCTCTATTCAGCAAATGAAGCAATCAGCAAAATGAAAAAGCAACCTATAGAATGAGAGAAAATATTTGCAAATAATATGTCTGATAAGGGGTTAATATCCTAAATACATAAGGAACTCATACAATTCAATTGCAACAAAATAAACAGTTTGACTAAAACATGGGCAGAGGACCTGAATAGACATTTTTCCAAAGAAGACATACAGATGGGCAACATCTCTAATGAACAGGTGTTCAACATCACTAATTATCAGGGAGAAAATCAAAACCACAATGAGATTTTTTTTTAAAGACTTTAATTAATTTATTTATTTTTGCTGTGTTGCGTCGTCGTTTCTGTGCGAGGGCTTTCTCTAGTTGTGGCAAGTGGGGGCCACTCTTCATCAGTGTGCGTGGGCCTCTCATAATAGAAGCTTATTTCTTCTATGTGTACAAGTCTGACACTTCCTTGTCTCTGGGAGGCTCTATTTTATGGAGTGGTACGTAGACCCAGGCTCCTATTTTGTGTCTTCACCTCCATCTTCCACAACATTGTAATTGTTTTCTTCCATCCAAGAAATGGGTTAAAAAAAACATATAGAAGAAATACATCCTCTTCTTAAGAAATCTTGGCTGGAAGTGGCACAAATAAATTCTTCTAATGTCTTCACAATCAAATGCCTCATGGAATCATCTAGATGTAATAGAAGCTAGAAAACATAATAACTGGCACAACAGTCACTTAGCAATGACAACTCTTTCCTGTAGAAAGGGGAGCATGGAATTTGGTGATTGTCTAAAGATCTCTAACACAGCATGGCATTGCTCCCAATTTTCCTCCTTAATACAGTATTGTGTTTTCCTATGTAAAAAACAATTTTGTTTTCAAAAGACATTATTTTTCAAAATTTCCACCCTAGTACTATACCATAATTTATTTAAATTCCCCAACCCCCCTTTCTTTTTACACATTTCTGTTACTTCATTTACATTTTAATTTTTCAAAGATTTGTTATACTTTTATCATTAACATGTTGAGAAATATTTCTACAAATGTAATTTTCCCTAAAAATCAAAGCTAGTAAATTTGGTATTACTATGAGTTTTTTAGGGCTCTTGATAGACATTGACTTCGAGAGATCATGCTTATTACATCAGTGAATGATACTATCAAATAAACCTCATCTTTGTCATGTACCACAATGTTCATTGCAGCACTGTTTACAATAGCCAGGACATGGAAGCAACCTAAGTGTCCATCGACAGATGGATGGATAAAGAAGATGTGGCACATATACACAATGGAATATTACTCAGTCATAAAAAGAAAAGAAATTGAGTTATTTGTAGTGAAGTGGATGGACCTAGAGACTGTCATACAGAGTGAAGTAAGTCAGAAAGAGAAAATCAAATACCGTATGCTAACACATATATATGGAATCTAAAAAAAAAAAAAAAAGGTTCTGAAGAACCTAGGGTCAGGACAGGAATAAAGATGCAGACATAGAGAATGGACTTGAGGACACGGGGAGGGGGAAGGGTAAGCTGGGATGAAGTGAGAGAGTGGCATTGACATATACACACTACCAAGTGTAAAATAGATAGCTAGTAGGAAGCAGCTGCATAGCACAGGGAGATCAGCTCGGTGCTTTGTGTCCCCCGAGAGGGGTGGGATAGGGAGGGTGGGAGGGAGACGCAAGAGGGAGGGGATATGGGGATATATGTATACGTATAACTGATTCACTTTGTTATACAGCAGAAACTAACACACCATTGTAAAGCAATTATACTCCATTAAAGATGTTTAAAAAATAAATAAATAAACCCCATCTTTGCCAGCACTTGGTATTACCACTGTAATGAAATGTCAGTTTGATATACAGAATGTAAGTATATAGCACTGGTTTATATAAGCATCTGTAAACTTGTGGAGAGGTGAGTCAAGGCAGCTGCATTTCTCCTTCTTTTCTTTCTCCACCTTCATCTTTCCTTCTAGTGTTTGCTTGAGGATCAGTGAACACCTTGCAAAGTAAGACACTAAGTTTTTTTGGGGGGGGCAGATAAAGTAACTTGTATACATTTGTCTGTGGGTGTATTTGATTTGTATTTATCTTTTGAATTTAAAACTTAGGTTAAAAGAAATGCAGTCAGGTTAGCCTTTGGCTTAAATACTGAGCAAGACTTAAGCTTCGAAGTTCTACCCTTTAGATACAAGGACAATTTTGTGTCAGAAATTTGTTCATATGGGCAAGGACAATATTTTCCCCTTTTCATGAAAGCATCAATTTCTTTGCACTAAAACTCATGAGGTAAAAAATTGGACGCACCTCATGGCTGATCAACGTTTACCCTGCTATAATTTATCTTCTAGGAGCCACAAATAAGTTTTTGGAATTTCTCTTGCATTTATATCACAGCCATCCTTTTAGAGGAAACAAAGGATTACTTTCCACTACAACACCTGCTCCCTTCATCCCCCAGTAACATTCTTAGGAAAGAATGTTCCTTATTCTTACATGGAAAACACAGTTGTCATTTTCCATGTGAACTTGAACTCCATAGCTCTACTAGCAAAGAAGGATGGGAAAAGGGGCCTTCCATTTTCCTCTTTAAACATACCAGGTTTATTCTCACTGTTGGATCTTTGCACTTTGTTTTCCCTCAAAAACTTCTTATCCCCCCATACCCTCAATTTAGCTTAGCTGTCTCCTTCTTATCATTAGGTATTCAGTTAAAACCAACCTAAATTAACTGTATCCCTCCCCTTTCTGCACATTGCACCATCTGATTTTCTTCATAAGATTTATCACCAGCTGACACTATCTTAATAGTTATCTTAATAGTTTAAGCTCTACCAGGACAGAAATTTTTGTCTATTCCCTGCTGTAACTCTAATTCCTAGAGTAGAACCTAATAATAAATGAATGCTGAGTGAATTGTTGGGATTTATTAAATAAACTAGTAGGTGAGTAAAGTCTGTAGGATGGATTACTTTGGTATGTTTCATTAAAATATATTCTACAATTTGTGTATTGTTTTGAAAATGACAAAACTCAATTCACATGCATTGCTCATTAGGAAATGGAGAAGCGGCAGGAATGTTGAATGCAGATTTGAAGGAGTGGCTCTATGGGACTCAGTTTATATACCGTCTCCGATTCTCTTAGCTCCCTCTGCGCACCCCTCCCCACCCCGCCCTGGGTGTTCATGTGTGTACACCCACATATATCACACACACATACATATTCACTACCTGAACATTAGGCACTTATCCCATTAGTCTCCTTGTTTATTGAGACCACCAGCTGTCTCAGCAGCCCCAGTATAGGGGCCAGGTGTCGGTTGACCATCATTGGACCTTTCCAGAGTGGAAGCTGCAAGGGCTGTAACTCCTATATCTACTGCAACTGTAGCTATGAAGGCAATAGATACTACCTTCACTCTTGGTTTCAGATGAAGAACTAAACAATGGGGCTTGGAAAATGGATTCCCCAGAGGCAACCCTGGGGGGTCAGGTTGCCAAGCCCAAAAGTTTGGGAATGTTAATTCCCTGGGGTGGGGGGATACTGGGACAGACGAGTTGCAGAAGATGGGAAACAGCTGATAGATACATTCTTCTTTTTCTACTTTTCCCAGTAGACTGTGAGGCACAGTATGATTCCACACACAGCTGAAAAGTTATCCTGACATGGTTAAGTCAGTAACGGACCACTTTGCCTTGCTTTACCTCTTCCTCAACTGACTGCATTTCCCCCTTATTCTTGTTAGCCTGGGGTTATAATCCAGACCCTATTTTACCTGAAGCTTTGCCTCAGCCTCTTTTTTTCCTCCCCCTGGGAAACCTAAGCTAAGAAAGCTGGTCCTTGACTTTTCAAATCACTTGAAACAGTATTTTTTTTCCCTTTCCAGTCCATGTTACATATGCTTTAATGAAAAGATCACATTGACTTAATTTTCTGTTGAATCAGAAGAGATAGAATATGGTAAAACAAAATTGAAGCCCAATTACCAGGTCTGTGTCTTCAACAATGTCCTAGCTACCCTGGAAGAGATTTTTTTGTTTGTTTTAATGAGCTGAAATGTGGAAAAATGTTGTGTTACCATGTTGCATATGTCTCTAAAACATGCTCCTTTCCAAGAATATTTTCCATATGCTTAGGACTGAGTAAGTATTGACTAAGAACAGTCTTTGGGGTCAGGGAGACATGGTTTGAAATATCAGCAAGTCTACTATCTCATGATCTCATAGATAGGAAGTTACCAAACCTGTCCCATTCTCAATGTTATCCACATTTAAAAAAAATATATTTATTTATTCATTCATTCATTCATTTGGCTTCACCGGGTCTTTAGTTGCAGCATGCAGGATCTTCGGTTGTGGCATGCGGGATCCCTTAGCTGTGGCATGCAGGCTCTTAGTTGTGGCATGCAGGATCTAGTTCCCTGACCAGGGATCGAACCTGGGCCCCCTGCCCCCACATTGGGAGTGCGGATCCTAACTGCTGGACCACGAGGGAAGTCCCTTATCCACATTTTAATGAAGAAGCCATAACTTCCTAGCTTGACTGTTGTGAGGATTAAATTAGATGATATAAATAAAGCATTTAGCATGGTTTCTAGCTGTATACTAAGAGAAGGCTCATTTTACCCATGAGGAAAGTTTGGTTATCTTAAAATTGTTCTTCTCACAGGATCTGAAGTGACACCTTTGTCCTGCCATCACTTAGAAAGCAACTGAGCGTCTATACATTCATTCCTGATATGACAGAAAAAATGGGAATTTGGAGGGTATTTACAAAGGGGTTAGAGATTGTGGAGCTGTTGATGTAGGAGATAAGAGGGAGAGGGTTAAAAGGAATGTGGATTATTTTTTTCTTTCCTGAACCTTTTATAGAACCTTGCTCATTAAGAAGCTGGTAGTGGTCACAGGGAAAAGAGCATGGGAGAATCTCCTGTCTCAGCCTTTCCATTATTCCCTCTGGTTTCATCTTGGGGTGATAAAATCCTACCAAACAGGAAAAAAAAAATCAGGAAAACTACCAAAGCAATAGAGCTCTCTCCTCTTGATATTTATTAATAATAATATGAACCATTTTTTTTATTATTTTGATTTTAAGTTTATTATAGTTCAGGGGAGTTCATGAAAGTCTAAAGGATTTTCAAGGTACCAATCCTTATCAACAAGGTAAAAAATACTTTACTGTAGAATATAAAATACTGTTATGGAAATTTATCACCTTTCATTGTACATGGGGATAAAGGTTATGCCTGTCTTACTTTGTGGAAATAAAGGAAGAAAACCCAAATGAAAACAAAGGAAACTCTTCAGAGCTTACTATAGTGAGGGAGTCAATTGCCATTGCTTGAGTTTG
The DNA here is from genome assembly GCF_964341445.2 of Mesoplodon mirus. NCBI lineage: Eukaryota > Metazoa > Chordata > Mammalia > Artiodactyla > Ziphiidae > Mesoplodon > Mesoplodon mirus. The sequence goes on along the minus strand of NC_138995.1, from coordinate 25,892,402 downwards.
GCAGAGACTCAACCTACAAAAAAGAAAATGTCTCTGAAGAACCTAAGGGCCGGACAGGAATAAAGACGCAGACATAAAGAATGGACTTGAGGCCACGAGGAGGGGGAAGGGTAAGCTGGAATGAAGTGAGAGAGTGGCATGGACATATATACACTACCAAATGTAAAATAGCTAGCTAGTGGGAAGCAGCCGCATAGCACAGGGAGATCAGCTGGGTGCTTTGTGACCATCTAGAGGGGTGGGGTAGGGAGAGTGGGAGGGAGATGCAAGAGGCAGGAGATATGGGGATATATGTATACATATAGCTGATTCCCTTTGTTATAAAGCAGAAACTAACACACCATTGTAAAGCAATTATACTCCAATAAAGATGTTAAAATAAATATATAGAAAAAAAAATCAGGCAGGGATGTGGGAGAGCTGTATAGTGAAAAACTGGGAAGACTTTAGGTGTTCTTTGGAAGTTGTTGGCATGGGGAAGCTGAAGGTGGGCTAACTAGAAATGAGGCAAATTATGTGATTGATTTAGAAAGAATATTTGGCTTTCTCTGGTTGGTCCTGTGTTGAAAGCAGAGGCAAAAATAGGGAAGTTGGAACTTAATTTCTAGCCATTCTGGGTTGATTGTGAAGAGGTGGTGGTTTGGCCTTCGGGAATGACTGCTGTAGAGGTTGTAGGTCAAAGTTCTGTTGTCACATATGGTCTGGCCATTGTCTGCATACTCAGTTTCTCATTTTATTCAAAGATACTAGAAAGAGCCTCTTTACATGAGGGAGGAGCTTGGGCCCATGCTACTAATCACCTCTTACTTTCTGTGTTTATGTCCTTTTGTGATTTTGTACTTAAAAGAAACATTGAATAAAGCTGTTGCCTTACTTCTCTGGGAGAAGTTCCAGTCATTCCCCCACCACCACCCTCCCCCACACCCCCACCCACCCCCACACCCTTGTCTGTTTTAAACGTTTATCATGCAAAGAAATAGAGATGCATGAGATTGTTAACCTTGGTAATAGCTCACCAATCTATTATCTTTTCACAGTTTAAAGGCTTTAAAAGTTATATTGAGATGCAATTTTTAAAAAAAAATTTATTGGAGTATAGTTGATTTACAATATTGTGTTAGTTTCAGATGTACAACAAAGTGAATCAGTCATATATATATTTTTCATATATCCACTCTTTTTTAGTTTCTTTTCCCATATAGGTCATTATAGAGCATTGAGTAGAATACCCTGTGCCATAAAGTAGGTCCTTATTAGTTATCTAGTTTCCTCCAATAGGGAGAAAGCCTAAAAATCTCTGTTTTTGAGGGGGCAGGGAGGGGCAGAAGGCAATTTCCCTTGCTCTTAAAAAATGTTTTCTTTTCAAGAAGACAGCTAAACAAGGGGACAGTAACCATGGTCTGTGATGGTGATAAAAAATAAAACACACTTAAAAAATAATCAATTCTAACCAACCATTGCAATTGTACTCCTGTCCAGTCCTTCTCTTTCTCTGCGATGTAGACTTGATAATTATGTCTGTTCTTTGGGGTGGAAATGAACAAAGCCCAACCTTTTGGTTTTCTTTATTCTGGTTTGCATAGGCCAAAAAATGATTTCTCTAATTGTTCCAGTCTATATCACAAGTGTTCTTCACAGGGCTGTGGGGACAGAATGTCAACCAGTAATAATGTTTTACTCTGCCTTGCTTCATCCTTTGTGTATACATCTCCCTAGAAGAACTCAAGAGAGGGAATACTGATCAAATGCCATCTCAATTTCAACTCACTTTATTATTTCCCAAAGAGCAAACTAGATAACATTTTAACTCCCAGTAAGGAAACTAATTTATGCATATTCAAAACAGAATGCAAATGGCCTAAGGCCAAAAAATGAGAAAAAGGTTTTTAAAGGCATTTTTGAAACCTAGTTTTGAAAGTCCTTTTCTTCTATATATCTTCCTTTCCCACATCTATTTGTTTTTTTTTAACATCTTTATTGGAGTATAATTGCTTTACAATGGTGTGTTAGTTTCTGCTTTATAACAAAGTGAATCAGTTATACATATACATATGTTCCCATACCTCTTCCCTCTTGCGTCTCCCTCCCTCCCACCCTCCCTATCCCACCCCTCTAGGTGGTCACAAACAACCTAGCTGATCTCCCTGTGCTATGCGGCTACTTCCCACTAGCTATCTATTTTACGTTTGGTAGTGTATATATATATCCATGCCACTCTCTCACTTTGTCCCAGCTTACACTTCCCCCTCCCCATATCCTCAAGTCCATGCTTTATTAGATCTGTGTCTTTATTCCTGTCTTACCCCTAGGTTCTTCATGACCTTTTTTTTTCCCTTGGATTCCATATATATGTGTTAGCATACGGTATTTGTTTTTCTCTTTCTGACTGACTTCACTCTGTATGACAGACTCTAGGTCCAGCCACCTCACTACAGATAACTCACTTTCGTTTCTTTTTATGGCTGAGTAATATTCCATTGTATATATGTGCCACATATTCTTTATGCATTCATCTGTTGATGGACACTTGGGTTGCTTCCATGTCCTGGCTATTGTAAATAGAGCTGCAATGAACATTTTGGTACATGACTGTTTTTGAATTATGGTTTTCTCAGCGTATATGCCCAATAGTGGGATTGCTGGGTCATATGGTAGTTCTATTTGTAGTTTTTTAAGGAACCTCCATACTGTTCTCCATAGTGGCTGTATCAATTTACATTCTCACCAACAGTACAATAGTGTTCCCTTTTCTCCACACCCTCTCCAGCCTTTATTGTTGCTAGATTTTTTGATGATGGCCATTCTGACTGGTGTGAGATGATATCTCATTGTAGTTTTGATTTGCATTTCTCTAATGATTAATGATGTTGAGCATTTTTTCATGTGTTTGTTGGCAATCTGTATCCCACATCTATTTGTTAGTACCCACTATATCCTGGGCATGATTCTCTGGGTAGCTGATACAGTAGAGGGCAAGACATATCTAGTCTCTTGTTAGAGGATGCTGAAAATTAAACAAATTAAATATAATATAATATAGTGATATGTTCTTAAAAGCAGATAAATCTACAGAGTGCTTTAGAGGTAAGAAAGTTCGCTTAATCTAATCTTACTCTCCCCCTTCCATCCCCTGTTGCCCACATGACAGTTATTCTCATGACATGGTGATATGTAAGCAGGGATCTGAACACAGTACAAGGGACCACTTATGCCCTTGAGGAAGAACATTAAAAGCAGAGGGAAGAACATAACTTTTGGGTTAGGATTAAGTTTGGCAAGCTCAGGAGGACCTTAAAGATGGCGGAGGAGGAAGATGTGGAGATCACCTTCCTCCCCACAAATACATCAAAAATACATCTACATGTGGAACAACTCCCACAGAACACCTACTGAATGCTGGCAGGCAGAAGACCTCAGACTTCCCAAAAGGCAAGAAACTCCCCACGTACCTGGACCTGGTCGTGTGGTTGACAGGGTCTTGGTGCTCCGGCTGGGTGTCAGGCCTGAGCCTCTGAGGTGGGAGAGCAGAGTTCAGGACATTGGTCCACCAGAGACCTCCCAGCCCCACGTAGTATCAATCGGTGAGAGCTCTCCCAGAGATCTCCGTCTCAATGCTAAGATGCAGCTCCACCCAACGAGCAGCAAGCTCCAGTGCTGAACACCCCATGCCGAACAACTAGCAAGACAGTAACACAACCCCACCCATTAGCAGAGAGGCTGACTAAAATCATAATAAGTTCACAGACACCCCAAAACACACCACTGGATGTGGTCCTACCCACGAGAAAGACAAAATCCAGCCTCCATCACCAGAACACAGGCACCAGTCCCCTCCACCAGGAAGCCTACATGACCCACTGAATCAACCTTACCCACTGGGGGCAGCCACCAAAAACAACAGGATATAAGAACCTGCAGCCTGCAAAAAGTAGACCCCAAACACAGTAAGTTAAGCAAAATGAGAAGACAGAGAAACACACAGCAGATGAAGGAGCAAGGTAAAAACCCACCAGACCAAACAAATGAAGAGGAAATAGGTAGTTTACCTGATAAAGAATCCAGAGTAATGATAGTAAAGATGATCCAAGATCTTGGAAATAGAATGGAGAAAATACAAGAAACGTTTAACAAGGACCTAGAAGAACTAAAGAGCAAACAAACTGATGAACAACACAATAAATGAAATAAAAAATTCTCTAGAAGGGATCAATAGTAGAATAACTGAGGCAGAAGAACGGATAAGTGACCTGGAAGATAAAATAGTGGAAATAACTACTTCAGAGCAGAATATAGACAAAAGAATGAAAAGAATTGAGGACAGTCTCAGAGACCTCTGAGACAACATTAAACACACCAACATTCGAATTATAGGGGTCCCAAAAGAAGAACAGAAAAAGAAAGGGACTGAGAAAATATTTGAAGAGATTATAGTTGAAAACTTCCCTAATATGGGAAAGGAAAAGGTCAGTCAAGTCCATGAAACACAGAGAGTCCCATACAGGATAAATCCTAGGAGAAACATGCCAAGACACATATTAATCAAACTATCAAAAATAAATATAAAGTAAAAATATTAAAAGCAAGGGATAAGCAACAAATAACATACAAGGGAATCCCTATAAGGTTAACAGCTGATCTTTCAGCAGAAACTCTGCAAGCCAGAAGGGTGTGGCAAGACATATTTAAAGTGATGAAAGGGAAAAGCCTACAACCAAGATTACTCTACCCAACAAAGATCTCATTCAGATTTGGCGGAGAAATTATAACCTTTACTGAGAAGCAAAAGATAAAAGAATTCACCACCACCAAACCAGCTTTACTACAAGTGCTAAAGTAACTTGTGTAGGCAGGATACACAGGAGAAGGGAAAGACCTACAAAAACAAACCCAAAACAATTAAGAAAATGGGAATAGAAACATACATATCGATAATTACCTTAAATGTAAATGGATTAAATGCTCCAACCAAAAGACATAGACTGGCCGAATGGATGCAAAAACAGGACCCGTATATATGCTGTCTACAAGAGACCCAGTTCAGACCTAGGGACACATACAGACTGAAAGTGAGGGGATGGAAAGTGATATTCCATGTAAATGGAAATCGAAAGAAAGCTGGAATAACAATTCTCATATCAGACAAAACAGACTTGAAATAAAGACTATTACAAGAGAGAAAGAAGGACACTACATAATGATCAAGGGATCAATCCATGAAGAAGATATAGTAATTGTAAATACCTATGCATCAAACATAGGAGCACCTCAATACATCGGGCAAATGCTAACAGCCATAAAAGGGGAAGTTGACAGTAACACAGTAATAGTAAGAGACTTTAACACCACGCTTTCACCAATGGACAGATTATCCAGAATGAAGATAAATAAGGAAATGCAAGCTTTAAATGACACATTAAACAACACGGACTTAATTGATATTTATAGGACATTCCATCTCAAAACAACAGAATACACTTTCTTCTCAAGTGCTCATGGAACATTCTCCAGGATAGATCATATCTTGGGTCACAAATCAAGCCCTGGTAAATTTAAGAAAATTGAATTTGTATTAAGTATCTTTTCTGACCATAATGCTATGAGACTAGATATCAGTTACAGGGAAAAAAACTGTAAAAAATACAAACACCTGGAGGCTAAATAATACGTTACTAAATAACCAGGTGATCACTGAAGAAATCAAGGAGGAAATCAAAAAATGCTGAGAAACAAATGGCATGAAAACACGATGACCCAAAACCTATGGGATGCAGCAAAAGCAGTTCTAAGAGAGAAGTATATAGCAATACAATCCTACCTCAAGAAACAAGAAAAATCTCAAATAAACAACCTAACCTTACACTTAAAGCAATTAGAGAAAGAAGAATAGGAAAAAAACCCAAAGTTAGCAGAAGGAAAGAAATCATAAAGGTCAGATCAGAAATAAATGAAAAAGAAATGAAGGAAACAATAGCAAAGACCAATAAAACTAAAAGCTGGTTCTTTGAGAAGATAAACAAAATTGATAAACCATTAGCCAGGCTCATCAAGAAAAACGGGAAAAGACTCAAATCAATAGAATAAGAGATGAAAAAGGAGAAGTAACAACTGACACTGTAGAAGTATGAAGGATCATGAGATATTACTCCAAGCAAATCTATGCCAATAAAATGGACAGCCTGGAAGAAATGGACAAATTCTTAGAAAAGCACAATCTTCCAAGACTGAACCAGGAAGAAATAGAAAATACAAACAGACCAATCACAAGCACTGAAATTGAAACTGTGATTAAAAATCTTCCAACAAACAAAAGCCCAGGACCAGATGGCTTCACAGGCGAATTCTATCAAACATTTAGAGAAGAGCTAACACCTATCCTTCTCAAACTCTTCCAAAATATAGCAGAGGGAGGAACACTCCCAAACTCATTCTATGAGGCCACCATCACCCTGATACCAAAACCAGGCAACAATGTCACAAAAAAAGAAAACTAAGGCCAATATTGCTGATGAACATAGATGCAAAAATCCTCAACAAAATACTAGCAAACAGAATCCAACAGCACATTAAAAGGATCATACACCATGACCAAGTGGGGTTTATCCCAGGAATGCAAGGATTCTTCAATATATGCAAATCAATCAATGTGATAACACCATATTAACAAATTGATGGAGAAAAACCATATGATCATCTCAATAGATGCAGAAAAAGCTTTTGACAAAATTCAACACCCATTTATGATAAAAACCCTGCAGAAAGTAGGCATAGAGGGAACTTTCCTCAACATAATAAAGGCCATATATGACAAACCCCCAGCTAACATCGTTCTCAGTGGTGAAAAACTGAAACCATTTCCACTAAGATCAGGAACAAGACAAGGTTTCCCACTCTCACCACTATTATTCAACATAGTTTCAGAGTTTTAGCCACAGCAAATAGAAAAGAAAAAGAAATAAAAGGAATCCAAATCAGAAAAGAAGAAGTAAAACTGTCACAGAGTGAAGTAAATCAGAAAGAGAAAATCAAATACTGTATGCTAACACATATATATGGAATCTAAAAAAAAAGTTCTGAAGAACCTAGGGACAGGACAGGAATAAAGACACAGATATAGAGAATGGACTTGAGGACATGGGGAGGGGGAAGGGGAAGCTGGGACAAAGTGAGAGAGTGGCATGGACATATATACACTACCAAATGTAAAATAGATAGCTAGTGGGAAGCAGCTGCCTAGCACAGGGAGATCAGCTTCGTGCTTTGTGACCACCTAGAGGGGTGGGACAGGGAGGGTGGGAGGGAGACGCAAGAGGGAGGGGATATGGGGATATATGTATATGCGTAGCTGATTCACTTTGTTATATGGTAGATCTAACTCAACATTGTAAAGCAATTATACTCCAATAAAAATGTTAAAAAAAAAAAGTTTGGCAAGCTCAGAAAACAGGAAGAAGCCAGTGTATCTGGAATAGTGAGTTAGGCTGAGAGGGATGCAAAGTATAAGAAGATAGGCAAAAGCCAAAACATTTAGGGTCTTGGTTGGCTTGTTGATCCTTTCATTTTTAACATCTAAAGACAAAATAATTCAATCACGATGTGACCAACCATCAAATATTATTTTTCTCAGCATTTTTAGGCATGAAAATCTCTTTATTAGAAATTCACAAATTTAGGATTATTATAGTTTAGATACCACTATATATGCAGTATTCAATAACTTCTTGCAATTATAAAACTATTTTGTAATTTTCTCAGATGGCTATTTCACACTATCACATGTTTCTCAAACTTTCAACATTCCTCTTCTTTCTCACTATTCAAATTGATCAATAGATTCAATATAACCATACTCAAAATTCCTCTAGGCATTGTTGTAGAAATTCACAAGCTGATTTTATCATTAATATGGAAGTAAAAAGAACTAAAAATGGCCAAAACAAGTTTAAAAAAGAAAACAATGCATTTAAATGGTGAACAGTACCTGATTTGAAGATACACTGTAAAGCTGGGATAATCGAGACAGTGTGATATTGGTATCATGATACACATATAGATCAATTAAACAGAGTTGATAGTCCAACCATGATGCATACATATATGGAAAACTGATCTCTGGCAGAAGTGCCAAGACAACTTAATGGGTAAAAAATACTCTTTCAACAGATAGTATTGGGATAATTGGATATTTTATATGCCAAAAAACATTGAACTTTGATCCATATCTTTTAAAATCTAATTCACTCCTAAATCTATAAAATTTCTAGACAAAAACATAGGAGAAAATATTTGTGATCTTGTATTAGGCAGAGACTTCTTGGATATATCAAAAGCACTCTCTGTATAAAGAAAACAGTAATTTGTACTTAATCAAAATTAGAAACTTTTACTTTTTAAAAGACACTGTGAAGAAAACCAAAATACAAGCCACAGAGTGTGGGAAATATTTTCAAATCACATACCTGATTATTTGGATTTGTATCCAGAGAGATTAAGACATTTCAAGGGACTTCCCTGGTGGCACAGTGGTGAAGAATCCGCCTGCCAGTGCAGGGGACATGGGATCGAGCCCTGGTCCGGGAAGATCCTACATGCCACGGAGCAACTAAGCCTGTGTGCCACAACTACTGAGTTTGTGCCCTGGAGCCCGCAAGCCACAACTACTGAGCCCACGTACCGCAACTACTGAAGCCTGCCTGCCTAGAGCCCGTGGTCCGCAACAAGAGAAGCCACTGCAATGAGAAGCCCGCTTGCTGCAACTAGAGAAAGCCCGCGCTTAGCAATGAAGACCCAACACAGCCAAAAATAAATAAATAAGTTTATAAATTAAAAGAAAAGACATCTCAAAACCCAATAATAAGGAAAACAAAACAAACAACAACAAAAGTAACAAATAGGGTAATAATTTTATTAAACATTTCATCAAATAACATATATGGATAGAAGATAAGCACATAAAAAGATGTTCAACATTATTAGTCATTAAAGAAATACAAATAAGAACCACAATGAAATATTACTACATACCTATTAGAATGATTAAAATTAAAAATACTGATCATATCTAGTGGTAGTATATGGAGGAACTAGAGTGCTCATACAGTGCTTGTGGGGATGTAAAATGATACAAAAATGTGGAACTTTCTTAAAAATTTTAGCATATACCTCTCAACATAATCATTACATTCATTATATTTATAAATTATACAGGATAACATTTATAAATGATAATATTTATAAATAAGTACAAATGTTATTTATATTTATATAATTTATTCATTAGTTACCTAAGGCAAGTAAAACTGTGTGTCCTATATAAAAAAAGGAAAGTGTATGTGAATGTTCATGCAGTTTTATTTGTAATATTCAAAAACTGGAAAAAACCCTAATGTCCATCAATAGGTGAATGGATTAAAACATTTTAAAAAGTGAGATAGAGATGTGCCTCGGAGAACTTACAGAAACAAAGTTGGAGAAATAACCATCCTTTCCTCTCCCCTCCCTTGAATTTCCTTCCTGTGTTTTTCATTGACTGATTCTAATTGCAAGTCAGAAGTCAAGGAAGTCCAAACTGGTCAGCCACTTGGGGTAAAGAACAGGTAGAGAAAAGTGAAGAGTATTGGGCATGTGCGGAGAGGGGGGGAAAAAAGTTGCATTATAGGACAGTTCCATTACCCATCCCTGCAAATTAGAGTTCATAATCATTATAAAGGATATTTCTTTGCTGGATAAATAATTTTAGATGGACAGGTCTTCATCTTTTTTTTTTTTTCTTTTTTCAGCTGTTTAAAGATTCCATTCATGGTCACCAGGTTTGCATAGTTTTTGAAAAAAAGTCTTCATTTTTTCACATAGTCATTCCTCTGTACATAATACATATTTTCCCCACTCTGGTGGCTTTTGAGATTTTCTTTTTATTTGTGGTTTTCAGCAGTTTGATTTATCTTGGCATGTTTGTGTGTATGTTTATCCTGTTTAAGTTCATTGAGACTTTTAGATCTGTGGGCTTATATATTTTATCAAATTTGCAATTTTTTTAGTCACTGTATTTTTGATTTGTGTGTGTGTGTGTGTGTGGTACGCGGGCCTCTCACTGTTGTGGCCTCTCCCGTTGCGGAGCACAGGCTCCGCACACGCAGGCCCAGCGGCCATGGCTCACGGGCCTAGCCGCACCGCGGCATGTGGGATCTTCCCGGACCAGGGCATGAACCCGTGTCCCCTGCATCGGCAGGAGGACTCACAACCACTGTGCCACCAGGGAAGCCCTTTTGAATATTTTTGATGTCTTCCTAGACTCTCTGCTTCTTCTAGGAGATCAATCATATGTATGTCAGACTATTTAATTTATTTCACAGGTCATAGAGGCTTTTAAAATTCTTTCTTTTTTTTTTCCTCCTTGTTTCATTTGGTTTGATTCTACTGCTATGTTTTCAATTTCACTGATACTTTTATTCTGCAACATCTAATCTGCTGTGAATCCCATTCAGTGATATCTTAATTTCAGATATTGTTCTAATCTGTGCAAGTCCATTTTTTAATATCTTTAATTTCTCTCTTGCTTGATGTTTTTAATAAAATACTTGCTCATAGTTATAATAGCTACTTAGCATCCTTGTCTGTCATTTCTTTGTCTTTTTCTGTTGAATGATTTTATCTTGGCTATTACCTTTACTACTTCTTGGTATATATAAAATATTTTGATAGGAGGCTGGATCTTATGAATGCTGTGCTGCTGTTTCAGCAGTTAATTTTGACAATTAAATTATTCTGGATAAATTTTATGAACTTGACCCTGTTTTTAAGATTTCCTAGAGTATTTCCAGACATGTGTAAGCCCTATTTCTGAGATACGATTCTCCTGAGGTCTCCACCAAATGGCCTGGCTGATCACCAAGGACTTTACTCTCTGGATGGTTAGACTTTGAATAACTCCCTGCCTTATGTAAGCTTTTATAATTTTTTAACTTACAACTTGCTGGTATTTTTGGCCAAGGCTTGTGGAATTTTACTTAATGTACATATAGCTAAGTTTTCAGCAAAGTCTTAAGGAAAACTTTATGTAATAGGTGTCTGGAGCTGTGTTTCTGCATAGGTCCTTTCCCGAGCTCTGCCCTGCTACTTACAGTCTCATAAGCCTCCCTAAACTCTGGTCTCCAATGAGTAAACTCGCTGAGACTGCCAGGCTCTTGTTTGTGTTCTTCCCCATCGCTGTGAATACAGTCTAAGGCATTGCATCCAGGCAGCAAATTGGGACAATTTCAACTACTTTTCCTTTCTTTTGGGGATCACAGTTCTGTGCTACCTATTGTCCAATGTGTGGAGCCAGGTTTTTCATATATAACAGACAGTTTTCTAGTTGTTTACAGTGGGAGATTAAGTTCAGCTTTTGTTACCTCTTTATGTCTAGAATCAGTTAATGCAACTCCTGTGTTTATAGTCTTCTACTGGCTTACAATAGAAAATAACAAAAATAACAAACATATACAGAAGTAAACCTCACCTTGGCCTGCAAGGGCCTACATGGTCTGGCCTTGGTTCTCTCCAATTGTATATTCCAACATTCTCTTCCTCGCTCCATTGGCCGTGACCAGACACTGGCCTTTATTGTTCCTTGAACACAATAAACCTACTGTAGGCTCTGGGAACTTGATTTTGAGGTTTGCTCTACCTGGAATGCTGTTTTCTCGGATTTCTTCAGTGCTCACTCCCTCAATTTGCTTAGGTTCCTAGGTGATGTTATTTGATCAGAGAGACCTAACATGACTTTACTATTTAAAATAGCCAACTCTTTTCATGGCCTTTCCCTTACTTTGCTGATATTTTCTTTGTAACGTTTTTCACCATCGATAATGTATTATAACTCTATTTGTTTGTACTTTTCTGTCTCCCTCACTAGAATGTATGCTGGTTGAGGAAATAGAATTTGCTATATTCTTGTATTCCCCATGGGTATGTAGTAGTCCCACAATCATTTTTTCTTTAGAGAAATAATAAAGTTTCTTGAATATATAGTACCTGATACTGTTTTTCCATCACTATTTTGGGGTAAGTGACCTAAAGTGTTAGAAGTGAATTGACCAAGATATCCTTCCAGATTATATAATTTAGAGCAGAAAACTGCAAAACTAATTTACATAATTTTTTTTCTTTTGAGATCATATATTTTTAATTTCCTTGAATCTTTATAAATATAACCATTGTTCTTTCTCCTTTTGATTATAAGGTACAGACTATAACTAATGTTGACTGATAAGACCGTGTTCTCTTTTGAAAGTTGTTCTAGTTGGACACTGTTTATGCTGTATCAAATCCCCTTAGGCTCCTTTTACCTGTACTAGTTTTTGAGCACTTACTCAGAAAATGACCCTTGGTGGCTTGCCCACATACAGAGATGTAAGAAAAGCTTTATCAGTGATAAGTGAGTGTTCAATATGAAATTCAAGCTCTCTTGCCTCAGTTCCAACTCTGAGGTGTCACATTCCAGAATCCCCCTGAAAAACCAGGCTAAAACTATGCTAAAATTGTACCTTCTTTTGGCTTTTTTTTCCTTTTGTGTCCACTCCCTTACTAGTTTCTCTTGTCAGGAATTCTTAGAAAAACAAGTACAGATGAATCCTTATCTAGTCTGATAGGTGTATTTTTAAGGTTTGGCTTAAGGTTATGGAGCTTTGACAAATAATCCCCAAATTTCAATGGCTTAATATATGAGGTTTATTTCTTCTTGATGTTACATGTTTATCATAAGCCAGTTGGAGGAAAGAGGGGTGTTCTTTTCTACATAAACCTCTGGGCAGTAGTCTGATTCTATTACTCAGGGGCCCAGCAAGAAATGGATGGAATACTTAAATTAGTGTAATTCAAGGAATGTTTAATAAATAGGCAGTTTGCTAAGGTGTTAGCAACATACAAGGGAATCACAAGAGATAGTGCCATACTGGCAGAGATTATGCCATCTTTCACCTGCCCTACCTGGAACAGGAGGCTGGGAGAAAGACTAAGAAATTAAGCATAGGCATCACAGTTCCTCCACCTGAAAATAATGTACATCAAATTTGCTCACACTTTATTGGCCAGAACTTATCATATGGACCCACCTGACAGTGAAGGGACTGGGAACAGACATTTCCAACCTTCATGGTCTTATTTCTTTCAAATGCAATTTTTATTGGCATATCTAGTATGCAAACTGCAAAGTGAATTTCCTTCCACTAAGTTGATATTTATTGCAGAAATTGTGCATTTTTCAAACATACTTATCAACTTTTTGAACTTTTATCAGTTTTAAAAGGTAGGTGCCTTCAGCTGTCAAGTTATCATAATCTCTATTTTTGATCAGTATAATTTAAAAATTTTTTTGATTGGTGTCATAACCAAGGATGGCAGACAGGATTCTGGGTAAAATTAAAAATTAAACATTTCAAATTAAAGGATTTCATAGAGTAACTTTCTTTTTTATGTGATCAAAGTGACAAGTTGTTGACAGATAATTGTTACATGCCCTCCAATCTAGTGAAATGATTTTTTGAAGGAATAGAGCATATCACTTCATTCATTGTTTAATTATATGCATTCAGTATTTTAACTTTATTTTTGTAACCTATTGCTCCAGAAAATATGAGCCATATATTTCTTCTCCATTGTTTTAAGAAAGAATGATAATAATAAATGTATCAGTCAGCGTAAGTTAGATTATGCTGCTGTAACAAACAACTCTAAAAATCTGAGTGTGTTAAAATGACAAAGGTTTCTTTCTTGCTCACTTACAATACATTAACAGCACAGAGTAGCTGATGGGCTCACCTCTACATCATCCTCATTCAGAGACACAGTGTGAATTTGATTCAGTGTCTGGGTGTGCCTTCATGATTGCAAAGGCAGAAAAATTAAATAAGAATAATTGCACATTAACTCCTAAAATTTCCACCTAGAAGTCATACACATTATTTCCACTCATAGCTTCATTGGCCAGTGATGGTTACATGACCCCATGAACTCCAAGAGGCAGGGAAATGCAGTCCTACTATTTGACTGGAAAGAGAACCAGAAGTATTTGGTGAATGATGCTAACAACTGCCACACTAAGGAATGAAATTTATCTGAATATATTGAGACGTGCTTTGTCATTTCAGACCCCTGTAAAATTTATGTAAGTGCCAAAATTTCTATTTAAATGTGGTTTAAATATATATTTCTAAAAAAGAAATTGATTCATCCCCTGAATTGAGTATAAAAAAATGCTATAGAGAATATTTAACCTTTTAAAATATATCTTGGGACCACATTTATTTATATCAATAATTTCATCCTAAAATAAGATAGCCCTGAAGACTAAATGGAAGTGAGGTATGGATTGCTTTAGCAATTTTTGTGACTCTGAAAAGTTATTATTTTGTTGAGGCAAAATCAACCAATAAAATGACACGGGAATTTAGAGAAAGAGAGTTTTACCTGTCTAGGGAAATCATGAATTGTTCATAGAGGAATGGATTTTGCATTTAAGCAATCAGGATTACAGTGGTGATTTACTGTGACTGTCACTTTTTTGCTTTAACTTTTCATTTTTAAAACCACTTTATTGAGGTATGATTGGCATACAAAAAGTTCTACATATTTAATATATACACCTTGATGAGTTTGGAGAGAACTATACATCTTTGAAGCCATCACCACAATCTATACCATCACCTCCAAGTGTTTCCTCCTGCCTTCTTTATTTATTTTTATTATTTTTGTGATAAGAATACTTAACATAAGGTCTACCCTCTTAGCAAATTTTTAACTATGTATATGTGTTGTTAATTACAGGCACTATGCTATGTAGTAGATCTCTAGGACTTATTTACCTTGCATAACAAATTTAGTACCCTTTGACTAATACCTCCTTATTTCTGCCTCCCCCAACCTTTTGGAAATCACCATTCTACTCTCTGCATCAATTAGTTTGACTATTTTTGATTTCTCATGTAAGTTGTATCATGTAGTATTTGTCCTTATTTGTCTAGCTTATTTCACCTAGCATAATGTCCTCCAGGTCTGCTCATATTCTCACAAAAGCAGGATTTATTTTTTTTAAGATGAATAATATTCCACTTTATGCACATACTACATTTCTTTATCCATTCATCCATCTGTGGACATTTAGATTGCTTCCATGTCTTGGCTATAGTGAATAGAGCACCAATGACCAGGAGAGTACAGATATCTCTTTGAGAACTTAATTTCAGTTCCTTCTGTACAGAGATACCCCCCAGTTTTTGAAGGTTTGTTTTATGCCAGTTTGCTTTTATGAAAGACCTACATTAATATCAGTTTTTGCTAACCGAAAGAAATCTGAAGAAAGTTTTCACTTTCACGAAAAAAGATGAAAAGCGAAAATTGCTTTCAGTGTTTCTTTTGCAGGTGTTGTTACAGAGACAGTGCACACCTCAAGTAGGGAGAATGACACCACCAAGCTCCTTCCCCAGGAACCATACTTAGCATCTCAGTATCAAGCCACCATAGTTTTGAACTGTGTCAGCATGGGAAATTAACAAGCACTGTTATTAGTTGTGGCATCTCTAGGTGCTTTTGAGGTATAAGCATTTCTAGATAGTGTATGTGCTTAGATTATACCCAATATAGGTCTATATGTATCTATTTATCTATACATCTGTATCTATATCTATCTGTATCTATCTGTCTAAAATGTGACTTCCATTAGTCAAAGCATTGAGCAAATTTGTATTTGTATGTACCTTGCAAATTGACTCAAAGCATTCACTATTGATATATTAAGTATATCATCGAATTTGATAAAGATTCTGTTAGTCATTCTAATTATATTTCATAGTATTTAAAGGATATCCAGAAATAGAACACTAAATAAAAATAGTGAATAATTTTGGGTACATTTCATTTAGAGTTATTCAGAACTGACTGCCTATACCACTTTACAGTTGTCCAAGATCTTTCAAAATATTGATTAGCTGTACTGTTGATAATATAAAATGCAGTTTTAAGATCAAATACAAGCTGATCAAATGCAATGTGATTTCTTTGTTCTGTACCATCCAATTGTTTGCCAACTCGATTTGTTGCTATTTGTTTCACTTGTTTAATCAAAAAAATCCATATCACCTGCCAGAACCTGGAGTTCCTAGGATTCTACAGTGTTTATGCTGACATAGAAATGACTAACAGTTTTTATCAAAAGGGGTAGCCTTATGAAAATTTGTTAAAGAGTCATTGAACTCAACTTGCATTTATCTCAATTGATCGATTGCACTTACACCAACAATTTTCACATTTGTTACAAAACACACAGAAAAGAAAAATATCTAAGGGTATAAATTAGTTCATATTAGCTCTAACTACAAACATGAAAGGGAGTACATTAAAGCTAATCATCCTTCTATTACCTTGTCATTGCGACATTTTTACTGATACATGATGTGAAATGGAAAACAGAGCTTTGGGAGCATGGTAATAACGGAGTGCATGAGTGATCAGCATGTCTCTCCCGCTTGCTTCAGCATCCTGTCATTTGGGCTGTTTAAATCTGGCTCTAAACTGTAAGGTTTGGGCCTTCCATAAGGAATAATAAAGCCTGGAATTTGAGAACTGGTGAATAATGGGACATATAAATGGTTAATATTTTTAAAGACTGTACTAATATTATAAAGATCAGAAATTCATCATTCAAACTGCACAAAACGTTAAGTATTTAACGTTGTATACTTATCTCAAACATTAAAAATGAAATAACTACATCTAATAAAATTATTAGCAGCATCTAATTTAACTAAAAATATTTGTATTAGTGTCAACCATCTTGGAGACATATTGTTTTTAGGAATACCCTTTGCCAGTGGGTGGAAGCAAGATGAGATTTGTAATAGATGAGGTCAAGTAAATAACCAGCAGCCGGACCTAATAGGACATTGCAAATAGTTGGACTTTCAAACTGAGTAAAATAGGGAGACATTGGAGGATTCTGTACAGAGAAGCTGCAAGACCTGATAGCATTTGTCATGGGACACTTTGGATGCTGTTTTGAGAATGGAGTACAGATAGGGGAAGAGGTAGGAACTGGCAGATGAGTTAGAAGCTCTCGCTATTTAATTGTGATGAGAGATGATAGTAACTCTGACAAGGGAGTAGCGGTAAAGCAGTGAGGATTAGTATCTAGACAACCAAATTTATAGACTACAAAATTTGGGGTGGATTTGGTTGTACAGTCAAATTCAGACTTTATAGGTACACATCTTCATTCGGAACAGAATGCTCAGGCAGTGACCATATATACCTCATTAAATCTTCCTGTGTACCTCTCAGCATTTTGGAAAGACTATTTATCTATTACTATGAGTGTATTACTTTGCTGCCATTTGAAAAAAAATAAGGTAAATATAAAAACAAATACAAAAAAGCTATGCAATTACATTTTAATAAGATGGTATTATTTTGTGAAGGCTTTGTGCCATAAACCTACTCTTTGTTAGATAAAGCAAGGTTTAGAATGGTGTTCAGGACATACCAGCAGCAAACTGAGTCAGTGTATTCAAAAGGAGTGAAAGACGGATTAAAAGGAAAATGGCTTTCTCAATATGGGATTTATTTTATTTTATATTTTGCTATCTTACTGCCTAAAATCATTTTAAGGGCCACCTGTGGGAAAAGTTCTGGTCTATGTGAATGACTGTCCACAGCATCGATGTATAAGTATATGTAGCTACAGAGTTCTCTGCATGTCCCCCTTTATGAATCTTGGAGAGTTTATCAATGAATTGTGTGAGGATATCTTTCATTTCCTCCCCTGGCCTTCTTAGTAGTCCAGTTGTCCTTTTGTTTCAGCATTAGTCCTGCTATATTTGCAGTTTCCTCATGGGTCTCTAAATACTTCATATATTATTTACCCCTATATTTTAACCATAGGAATGATTATAAAACTATTTTTATTCAATAAAAATCTTGATTATTTACTATAGAATATTATAATTTTATAAGAGATTGTACATTTTTAGTAACTAGTAGTCAGATATAAAGTTACGCTTTTTCAGGACCTATGTCCTAATATATTTTTTACAACCTGAACTTCAAAAATGAGGTCAATCACGATTTCCAATGCACTGATCTAGTGAACACTGACAAATAGAGTTTGCAGGGTTTTAATTACCAAGATACTAGACACACTTGACAAAAAGTATATGAAATGAAAATATGGACTCAATATGACATCTACTGATACAAACCTTTGTTACTTATTATATTTTAAATTAGGCAATTCAATATTTATTAAGAAACATTTCTCTTAAATTAAGTATTTTTGTGTGTATTAACATCAAAATCACTTCTTACTGACTTAAATCACTTTGTTATGTTTATCATTCCTTAGACTACCCATCATACTAAAATGTGTTTCCATGCTGATATTTGAATCCAGAAATTGAAATAGATGATTGGACAGGTTAGAAAATAAGGACTGGAAATATGTCACAAAAATACCAGAATTTTTTTAAAAATTTGTATTTTTTTCTCTAAAGTAAAAAATCCTTGAGGAGAAATAGTATGTATTTGTGTCTTACTACTGTAGGGATTAGATCTGGGAATCTAATGTATCCCTAATAATTCCTGCTTAAACCTTCCACCAAGTAAAATCCAAGTCAAAATTTATTCTCTGTGGTGAAGAGTGGTTCACTGATTGAGTGAATGAATAGTTAAATAATAGTTGGTGTGTTTTATACCAGATAATTTAAAGGAATATTTGTTTGCCTCCCAACCATATCCAGATTTCAATACTTTGGGGGGGGAAAAATCACATAATGTTCATGGTGAATTGAGTTTGCCAAAAAGACAGGTCTCTTTTTTTTTAGCCATTTCTCCAGCCATGTGAAATTCCTTGCAATCTTCAGTTCTTTGGAGGTAAATTGTTCCAGTTATCTACTTCTGTGTATGAAACTATGACAAAACAATAACTATTTTATTGTATGTCATGATTTTGGGGGTTAGAAATCTGAGCAGGGCTCAGTTAGGTGATTCTTCTATCCTACATGGTGTTGTAAGATATCTTGCAGTGGTATTATCATGGTAAATGGTCCGGAGGGCCCAAGACAGCTTCATTCACAGGTCTGGTTCCTCAGAAGGGATGGCTCATCTGTCAGTCTGGGCAATCTCCGACTCATGACTCACTGGACTTCCCCTATGGGGGCTTAGGGCTGCAAGAATGAGTTTTCCAACAAACAAGGCAGAAGCTGCATGGCCTTTATAATGTAGTCTCAGAGGTCACCTTGTGTCAGTTCTGCCATATTTTAATGGCCGAAGTAGTCACAAACCTGTCCAAATTCAAAGAGAGGGGCCTTACTGCACCTCTCATTGAGAGGAGTGTTGAAGAATTTGTAGTTATGTTGTAAAACTAGTAGTTTATCTCTAACGTTATATCCACCTTCTGCAACATGATTATCATATTAATATAATTGTAACTATCAAAGTGTTACATATCAACATAAGAATAAATCAACCAAATTTTGGGTCAAGCTATCAACTCCCTTTTGTCTTAAAAGTGTGAAATGTGCAGTTATATGATTCTGAATTCTTCCCAGATTGCCTGAATTCAAAGTAGAAGATACAGCTGAATAAGAGTCTGCATCAAAGGAAGTCATGAGAAGTCACATCATATTGCTGAGCTTTACGGGGCTGCTATGACTGGGGTTGTGAGCCAGATAAATCCTTATGCAATCTCAGAGGTTGTTTCAGGGATTATTCAAGAAAGCTTTGCTGCTCATCTCCTTGGGTTAAAAAAGTAAATAAATAAAAAGCTTTACCTATTCATGGGTTTAGGTGGCTCAGCCTAGAAACATTTATATGGTTTCTGTATTTTAGCTGAAGGCATGAGAATAATATACTTTGAGTGAGTAGACCTAGTGACTCAACAGAGCAAACTGACCACTTTACAAGCCAAAACATTGTGAATTGTGAGGGGAGAGGGAAGGAATACATTTGAAATGTTTGGGCAATATCACTGGGTTGAGACTAGAAACTTTTTTTTTTTTTTTTTTTTTGCTAAGACTAGAAACATTTTTAATATTTGTAGCTCTTAGGGTAATAATTTGACTCAAAGGGAGAAAAATAGAATAATTCTCTCATGTCTATTAATGGAGAGTTTAGTGTAGGATTAATTTTTTGGCCTCTGGAATCAGGGAAGCAGACAGCCTAATATTCAACTAATGGGTCCTATTACTGTCACTGTGTCCTTGAGCAAGTTACATAACCCATCTGACTTTCATTTATCTCATCAATAGAATGGAGATGGTAATAGCATAAAACTGATTGAATTATTGATGAAACGAATGGCCTAGTATAGGTATTAAGAAAGAGAAAAGCAGTCCCTGACATCTAGAGCTAACCCGCGACTATCAGCTAGGCTTTTGTGTTACTACATGCTGTTCCCGCACTCACTGCCAGGCACTGTTGAACATAAGCAATTACATAGAATATCAACATCAGAATGCCACTCTGTGGTCATGATGGATCAAAACAAAAGACCACTCCACAGTCATGTCTAAAAACTGACCAATTATGACTATTTGTCCAAGGCATAATATACCAAATCACCCTTTCTCCTAGGTAGTATGAATGGCTACTGCTGTTTTACCAAAAACAGCATTAGCTTTTCTTTAGTTCACCTGCCCTGCAAATAAGATTTAATGAGACTTACAATTATAGAATGATTCCTGCTTTCTGACATCACCCAAACCAGTATGTATCCCCACTTCTTTGGACCCGCCCCAGCTCAACCAGAGCATAAATCCTATAATAAGTCCTTTCTAACATGCTTTCACTGAGCTATCCTATGGTTTCCCATGCTGTGCATTCTCCTTTGCTATGAGTAATAAACTGACTTTTTCAGCCACAGGCAATGTTCCTGGTGGTTTGATTGGGGGTCACTGACAACATTACTGTATATAAAGTGCTTAATGGAATAAGTATCAATAAATGTTAGCTGCTATTATTATTAGCAGTAGAATTGATGTTCTTAATACTATATCTTTCTCTTTCCTTCCTTCTTTCCATGAAAATGTGTCACACACAGATTGTGTACCATGACCTGTAGTTGCAGGAAAGATATTTTTTAAGGGTGTGATGCTTGAGCATGGTAGTACAAGTAACAGAGAACTTATTAGGACAGAAATGGTGAGGAATGAGGGTATGTGTCAGGCGTGGGATATGCGCATAATGTGTAGTAGGGACACAGTAAGTCTGCTCTAGATATTTTTTATGGAAAATTTTCAGCTGAAAGACTTCATCTGATATATTAAGAACACTAATTGTAGTCAATGAATTACAAATAACTACATAGACGAAATGATAGTCTCTGTTGCTTTTTCTAGAAACAAAATTCAAATTAAAAATTTATGGTAATTTATGTTTGGGGAATTTGAAGGCAGTTCAAAGTCAATGGCAATTTATCCTACTACATGATCAGTATCATTGATTATATAATCAGCATATTAACAAATGCATTCAAAATTTTCTAATATTCATGCATAGTTAAATTACATTGAGAAGAATAGTATGTTCTTAATTGGGCCATTCCAGCGATTGTACTAGTTTGCATAGTTAGGTGATTTTCAAACAGTTTGCCTGGGTTAAACGATCTGAAACATGTTGAACACTAAGCCAGCACAACTTTAATGAAGAAAAAAATATTTTAGAATGTGGCATATTTATAATAGCACATGGGTGTCATAGGGGTAGAGTTTTAATATGTATGATTTGAAAAGCTCCCCATTTGATTTACAACCAGACTGACCGTGTGTAAGTCCTTTAATACTAGATTTGTGGAAAAAACACTGGATTAAACTCAAACCTACTTGAATTTTTACCCCTGAATTTGAAGCCAGTTACTTATACTTCAGTAATTTTGTTAAACTCTCTGCATCTTAAATTCCATAACTGCAAAATCAAGATTGTAATATATGTGTGTATATATATATATATATATTTTTTTTTTTTGGTGGTCCGCGGGCCTCTCCCTGTTGTGGCCTCTCCCGTTGCGGAGCACAGGCTCCGCACACGCAGGCCCAGCGGCCATGGCTCACGGGCCCAGCCGGCGCGTGGCATGTGGGATCTTCCCGGACCGGGTCACGAACCCGTGTCCCCTGCATCGGCAGGTGGACTCTCAACCACTGCGCCACCAGGGAAGCCCAAGATTGTAATATTTAACTAATGTGCATGATGATCCTGCAAATTGAAAAAAAGAATGCTGTATTATCAAGATTTAGTGTTAAAGACGAGCTGTCTTTCTCTAAAAATATAAGCATGTGAGATTCCAAGATTAAACATCATCATTGCATTTGATCTTCACCTCAGCCCAGAACCAGCAATATTCTTGACCTAAGTGGCTATCTGACATGTAACATGGTCCTAAATAGGAAAGTCACTGCATCCTTGCAGGCTCAGAGATCCAGAGTCAGGACATCTTATTACAAAGCTGTAAAGTCCTTTTCATGAGATAGTAAGCACAAAATCACCAATATTAGGTCCCTTTTGAATCACCTACTCTAATCACATTATTACTACCAGCTTGACTTTTTTCATTTTTTAATTGAAGTATAGTTAATTTACAGTGTGTTAGTTTCAAGTGTACAGCAAAGTGATTCAGTTAATGTGTATACACACACACACACACACACACACACACATATATATATATTCTTTTCCATTATAGGTTATTACAAGATTTTGAGTATGGTTCCCTGCACAATATAGTAGGTCGTTCCTGTTTATCTATTTCATATATTGTATATATGTTAATCTCAAACTCCTAATTTATCCCCCACCTGCCATTATCCCCTTTGGTAACCGTAAGTTTGTTTTCTCTGTCTATGACTCTATTTCTGTTTTGTAAATAAGTTCATTTAAAATCACCAGCATTAGCTCCCTTTTGAGTCATCTACTCTGATCACGTTACTGCTACCAGATTGACTTTCTTGATCTCTCTGAACTTCCACTTGCCAGTTATTCATCTTTTTCTGACATCCTGGTAACATTTCCTCTCCCCTTCACTGACTAATAGGATAAATAGAGTTACAGGATATAGCATTACCTACTAAAATGGGTCCATGAAGCAAAGATTTGTGTAAAGTCCAGTGAAATCAATCCCTGAGCCATACATTTCGAAGCACAAGAGATGTTTGGCAGTCTTTTACAGAGTTGGAGGTGAGCTGTCTGAGGACCCATTTTCTTAGTAGCTGCTTCATTGTTTAAAAAGCAAATAATGTTTTAAAAAGGAACTTTGAAACTTCTTTATAAATGGTCCTTAGCAAAAATAGCAATTGCGTTCCCTTGTCCCACTCAACAAACTCAAGTGGTCTAACATCGTTCAGTTATGAAAGCCAATGACTAACATGAATTTGCTTTCTGTTTCCTCCCCCAGACTAATTTTTGTTCTTGTGAAACATCTGCTTAGCTTTTAATCTCCTGGACTAACAGGTCATTACTCATTTGTTTATGGACGAAATGATTCACATTAGTGTAAATAAGTCCTATAATATAATATTGTTCTCTCAGTTGAGTGACTCTTCAACAAAGCAATAATGAGTAGGATGTGTAACTTCCACTAATCTTGCTTATTGTTTTTGGACGATGTCAACAGTATCAGTTGATTAAGATTTCTGGCAGGAAAGCAAAACTTGCAGCCTTCCAACTGCAGATAAGCTTACATTCTTAAGAATCTTGGTGGACATATTTAAATAGAACCCTTCAAGCTGCAGAATTTCTGCATACTACTTGTAGTTCCTAAAGACTTTTTAATGCTTTTGGAAATTATACCTAAGTCATAACATTTGTCCATTGTCCTGTTGGATCCCAAAGGGTTGTACTCTGCCCAACAATCCTGGTTTTAAGTAAGATTCCCTAATGAAAAGAAATAAGTTTTATATTTCCAGATATAATGCTAAATCCACTTTTTACCCAAAGATATTTAGAGGCTGTCTTATACTCTTCCATTCCTTCATTTTAAAAAGTATATTTATTCTATTTTCAAGACCAATATTGATTTTTGTTATTATTTGAAATTTTTAAATAGGTTAGTCACAATGGCAATTGAGAAAAAAATAATTTTGTGCACTCTAACATTTCTACCAAAACAACATGCAAACTGGGTCCACTGATTAATATCCATTGGATATAAAGCTCTAAATTGTTAGTAAAGTGTTAAGAGAGTAATGTTAACATATTTTTTTCAATTTACCTGATACTCCTGTATGACTTCATTTATATGAAGTATTAGAATAGAAGAGTGACTCCATCTTTGGGATATTTGGAGGGAAGACTTCCTGGGTTGATGGAAGTGTTCTATAATTTGGTCTGGCTGATAGTTACAAAGTTTTATATATTCATAATTTCCCCAAATGTACACTTTTTAAAATTTAATTTTTAACATAAAATAGTTATTTTTAAAACTGCAAAGAAAGAGTAATGTTCAAATCAAGCCTTTTCTATACAGATGTCTAACATACAGAGAATAATCCTGATACTCAAATATTCCATATTTGTATATTGTCTTTAATTTTTAACAAAAGAAAAAATATTACCAAAAAGGCATTTAGTTCACAGTAGTTTTAGTGCCATTTGATTTTACACCGGCGAACTGAAAATCTTTCTGTCAAACAAACAAAGTGTGGGGATTGCTAACTATATGTGTTTAAGACTGAAGGGATCACCAACATGGTTAAGACATATCTCTGCTTGTAAACTGTATATTTTATAAGCTCAACTAGTTTCTAAAAATTTTGATCATTTTTAGAAGCATCTAATACCAGTGGTTTGTCTGAGTGAAACAAAGTTCAGAGAAATAGGATATCATTTGGCTTGATAAAACAGAGTTTTTTCAGTAAATAAATAATTTAAATGTTTGTTGAGTGCCTCCTGTGTGACAGGCACTATAGGGATTGGGGATAAACAACTAGTGAGCAAAATCAGACATAGTCACCATTCTGATGGAATTTAGTTGAGATAGAGCTTAAGGAACGGAAACAGGATTCAGGATGCAGAGATTTCGAAAGAAGGACATCCTGAAAGGGGAAAATAATGCACCAGAATAATGAACATTCTTACTATGATATTAATGGCAATACTAAGCACCTACCAGAACTTAAAGTATTAAAGAAAGGAACTAGGTCTTACTGTTTACTGAACCCCTAATGCCTATGCCAGGGCCTGACATAGAAAGCTATTCATTATATATTTGTCAAATGAATCCATGACTGAATGAGAGAAAAACAACACTACTCCTAAAATACTAAGGAATAATTAAGGGCATTTCAAAGCAAAGCATCATTTGATTGCTATCTTTAAAATAAATAACTCATATCATACAGAATTAGCTTAAAATCATCCACTCATTCCATGTGTGTCTTAAAGTTTAGGAATTCTTTCAAGCCATGATTCCAAAGCCTGACTGGGAGTGATTAGTGTCAAAAACCTGCCTGAGCCCAGGCAGACATAGGAAAAATAAAGCCTGGGAGGATTGTTTCCAAGAACATTAGAATTAGGACTGTGTTTTCATGGTTTTAATCCATCATAGCCGGGGAGAAGGTAGTTCTTTGGAGCTTTAACAAATGTTAGATACTCTTTGCTTTGTGTATAAAGCACTTCAGACCTCTGCTCCCTTTAGAAGAGAATCTGATTAGATCCTAACCTGGAAAGTTCAGAAACCCATAGAGTAGAATTAATGGTTTCCAAGTCTTTAGTGCAAGAATAAATGAAGGCAAATGAAGGCAAAGCCAGGCCCTGAAGGAGCTGAGTGAGTTAATGAATGATGGCCTCCTTGCATCTTCTGATATTCAGCTAAGTCACAGCAGATGGGCAAGGGCTCCATGGGAAAAGTGAATTATGCACATCAGGCTGTTGTTACATTTCTCACAATGACACTTTCCTCACTTCACGTGTTGTACTTCTTGGGCTGATTAGTTATGCATCCCATCTCATATTGGCGGTCCTCGTTCAGAGATAATCTTTAATTGGTTTTTCCCTCCCATATGCGAATCTGTTAAAGATTTTTTTCTATTCTTTCCCTCATTAGACAAAGCTTGTACACTGAATTATTTTGGAGAGGATGATGATGGGGGTTATAATATTAATACTAATTGAGGATCTTGGGTGGAATAATTTGTGATAAAGGTGTATTCTAAGTGGTAGGCTAGGGAAAGTTTAGATTAAGTTCTTGCTAAAAGGCACATTCACTTGCTTTTATTTCACATTTCCACAATTAAACTCATCATTTTACTCTCTAAAACTCTTCTTGTAACTCTAAGATCAGATAAGCATTTAATCATCAAGGGAAGCAGGATTGTGTTGTTGAAAGACGTTAATTTGGGGTTTAGGTCTGATTTGGATGCTTATTTACTATAGAGATGTAGCAAGATACTTCACCTTTCTCAATCTCAATTTCTGAATAATACTCCACCTTCAATGAGTTGATTCCACCTTCAATGAGTTGATGGGAAGATAAAGCAAAACAGTGTAGGTAGAGTCCCTTTCGATACTTGCGGGGGGTTGGGGGTGGAAAGCAGGATCTACTCAATAAAAGATTGATGAATTTGAAAGGATGTAGTGAATTGAACAAAATAAAAGTCAACCCTTACCTGGGCCTTTTCTGCAGTATTAGGGTTTACAACTATATCAATGCAACACATTTTTTTGATATAGAATCAATACCTGTAAACAGGTAAATACTTACAATGATCTTGTTGAAGCAAGGGTGAGAGTTTTTCACATCCCTACCCATTTGGTTCTCTCCCTCTCTTTATCAGACACTGCAGTCTGACTGTTTGGCTAAGCAGTCTCCAAGATCCTTTTCATCTTTGGAATCCTATGAGAAAATAATAATGCATTAACATTTAAAAAAATGCTTCTGTAATGTAGAAAACCATTATATTTACCAGAGTCCAGCCAGGAAAACAGAAACCACTGAAAGTACATAAGTCACAGGAAATAAAGTGCTGGGAATTTGTTATATGGGTGACGGCATTGCTAAGAAGCCAAAAGAAAACTGGTATAATCCAGAGATTAGCAAAAGCAAAAAGCCTCTGCCATCCTAGGCAGGATGAACCAAGGAAAAGGCACGGTTACCAGATCCGAAGGGCTAGAATCACCAAGGTAATTCTTATGCTACACAGACCCAGCCTGAGGCAGAGAAAGAGAAGGGAAATCTCTAGACCTTCTATGCTTCCTGCCCTCCCATCTCTCACCAACATCTCCTGTTGGCTAAACCCACCCAAAAGCCCCCTGACTGGGGAGTCTGCAGAAATCAGCTTCCCTGTCACCCAGAGAACAGCAGAAAAAGAGTAAGAAATAGATCTGAAGGCAAACAGGTCATGGGCTGGCACAAATCAACTGACCCATTAGAGGTAGAAAAATTATTCATTACTTTTAAAATTATTCAGACTTTAGTTAAATGAATGGGTTACCCCAAGGTCTCTCACATTGACTCATAGTGGTTGCCTCATGCTCAGTTACTTATTCATTGCCAGCTGGGTAAATATGTTTAGATGATGCCACCACATTTACTGCTCTTTGTTATCATTATATCGTGGTTCTGGCATAACCTCATGCACTCATAAAATATTAGACATTCATGTTGTATTAAATACCAATATGGTGATTATATCCCATAACTTATTTGTATTTATTTTTATTCTTCTAGCATACATTGCATAGCAATGGTTTTTAAAATAGTTCTGAACAAGGTTGATAACAGGGCAAAAATAATATCTTGAGATCTCAGATACATCATTTCTTTCATTCTTTTTTATCCACACTCCCTCCTCCCCATTCATTGTCTAGGAATGCACATTATTATTTGAATTGCTCTGTTAAGTCCTACAATTTAAAAAGTCTAATTTCATTTAACCTAGTGTCTTTCAATCATATTCAATGACAGATTTTTTTTTCTTTTTCAGAAGCACTGTTTAAGGTAACCTGTATCTCCTCTTCCATGGCACACACCTTGTGAACGTAAGTCCAAAACATCTTTAGAAATCTTTTTCTTAACACTCTCTTGCTTGAAGTACTTACATGATAGAAACTCACTCTTGTGTAAGATATTGTGTTCCACTCTTGATGACATTTGGAAATTTTTGGAAGTAATGTCTTTTATCTTCCAATCACTGGTTTTGTCTTGTTGGATCAAGTTAAAGGACTAGTAAATAGAAAATAACTCTTTTCAAGTATCTCGTTAATGAAATCTATCATGTGCCACCTCACAGGTCTCATTCAGATCTAAACATCACTGCTTCCTCCTTCAAACCCTCAAATACTTGGTGTTTTCTTTATCATTCTGGTCATTTCCATGGAAATGTTACCGTTTTTATATCCCTTCTAATATATGATTATCACATGTGCATACCGTGTCAGGTGGGTTCTTACTAACAAAAAGTACATTTGAGCTATCATTATATTCTTATTTAAAATGTTTTAATTTCATGAGGTAAGTTGGCATGAGAAATACATCATGGAGTTGCATATCAGTTTCATCAACAAAACTCTTCGAAGGAAACATAGACTAGAAAAATGTGACAATCCTATGTCTCCTATTCCATGTAAGTTGTCAGAGATGGATAAAATTCAGAAATCCTGATTCTTGGATTGTTTATCTAACTAATTTACAGGAAATTCATGTTTGTCAAGAATGGGCAGTAGGACAGAGATTCAACAGATATTTCCTGTCCTTTTGGTAGAGATTCTGATGTTTCCCCTTATTTGAGGATAACTGCTACAATGAGCCACTGTTTCTCATGAGAAGGTGTCATGTCTACTGATTCTGTTGAGGAGGCTAAAAATTGAAAATTAGCCCTTCTCTACATATTGTCCTTCTGCTCTCACCCCATCACCTGTGATGACATGACACCTAAGCTTAATTGATTTCCATTTTATCCAGTGTGGTCATTTCACTTATTGCCCAGAGATGACTTTCTGGTTCAGACTAAACAAAACTTTGGGAACATTATTGTTTTCTAGAGCTAAGAAATATTATTCCAGCTTTCAGGCTAAACTCAGAGACTCAGGGGAAAATCACAAATTTTAAGTTCTGAAAATTAGAACAAAATAGAAGTGTTAAAAAACATAGTGGCTATGTTGAAGACAATGCTGATTTTGGTGGTTAAAACATGGCTATAAACAAAAATTTCTATTATATGCCATTCTTGCTTTGAAAATATTACCTATATTGATACTCCTAAGTATTTTCTGAAAGGTAGTTAGAATACAGTTGACCATTACTCTAAAAAGTGAGAGTAATGAGGAAATTAGCAAATAATTCATCTCAGTATTGAAGTGTCTATATGTGAGTGTGTGTGCGCAGGCACGTGTGTACATGTTTTGTGACAGATATATATCACATGGAACATTCTCCAGGATAGATCATCTTTTTTTTTTTTTTTTTTTTCTTTTTGCGGTATGCGGGCCTCTCACTGTTGTGGCCTCTCCCGTTGCGGATCACAGGCTCCGGACGCGCAGGCCCAGCAGCCATGGCTCACGGGCCCAGCCGCTCCGCGGCATATGGGATCCTCCCAGACCGGGGCACGAACCCGTATCCCCTGCATCGGCAGGCGGACTCTCAACCACTGCGCCACCAGGGAGGCCCCAGGATAGATCATCTTTTAAGCAACAAAGTACATGTTAGCAAATTAAAGAAATGTGAAGTCATACCAAGTATTTTCTCTGAACACAATGATATAAAACTTGAAACCAATAACAGGATGAAAATTGGAAAGTTCACGGATAAGTGGAAATTAAATAACACACTCCAGGACAACCAATGGGTCAAGGAAGACAAAAGGGAAAAAAAAAAGTATATTGATAAAAATAAAAAAGGAAACACAACATACTAAAACTTATATGCACTTCTAAAGAGAAAAGATTATGGTGATAAAAATCTACATTTAGGAAAAAGATAGATATCAAGTAAACTACCTAATGTTACACCTCAAGGAACTAGAAAAGGAACAAAATAAGCCCAAAGTTAGCAAAGGGATATAAATAACAAATATCAGAGTGATAATAAGTGAAATAGGGAACAGGAAACCAATAGAAAAAATCAGTGAAGCTAGAGTTGATTTTTTTTTGAAGAGACAAAAAAAATTTACAAATCTTTAGGCTAATTCAGAAAAAAGGGAGAATTTCAAAATATAAACTAAAGAGGAGATATTACAACTGATACCACAGAAATACAAAGGATCATGAAGGATTATTATTAAATCTATATGCCAACAAATTGGATAAAGTAGAAGAAATGGATAAGTTCCTAAAAACATAATATCTACCAAGACTAAATTATGAAGAAACAGAAAATCCAAACAGATTAGTATGAGTAAGGAGATTGAATTAATAATGAAAACCTCCCAACAAAGAAAAGCCCATTATCAGATAGCTTCATTGGTGAAGTCTGCCAAACATTTAAGGAAGAATTAATACCAATCCTTCTTAAACAATTCCAAAAAATTGAAGAGGAAGGAGCACTGCCAAACTCATTCACAAGGCCAGCAATACTTTCATAACAAAGCCAGACAAGGACATATTGGGAAAAGAAAATTATAGGCCAGTATCTCTGATAAGCACTGATACAAATATCTTCAACAAAATACTAGTAAAATGAATTCAACAGCACATTAAAAGGAGAGTACACCATGATCAAGTGGGATTTATCCCTGAGATGCAAGGATGGTTCAACATACACAAATCAATAAATGTGATACACTACATTAACAGAATGAAGAATACAATTTGCATGATGGTTTCAATAGATGCAGAAAAGTAATTTGATAAAACTCAAAATCCTTTCATGCTTAAAAAAAACCTCTCAACAAATTAAGTATAGAAGAAATGTACTTCAAAATAATAGAGACCATATGTGATAAACCAGCAGCTAATATCATACTCAATGGTGAAATGTTGAAAGCATTTCCTCCAAGATCAGGAAAAAAGATAGGGCCCCTACTCTCACCACTTCTATTCAACATACTACAGAAAGTTCTGGCCAGAGCAATTAGAAAAAAAAAAGAAAAGAAAAGGTATCCAAATTAAAAAGATACCCAAATTAGAAAGAAGTAAACTTGTCTTTGTTTCCAGATGACATGATCTTTCATATATAAAACCCTCAAGACACTGCCAAAAAATTGTTAGAACTATATGAAAAAGAAATTAAGAAAACAACCACGCTTACAATAGCATCAAAACAGTAAAATATTTAGGAATAGTGTTATCCAAGGTGGTGAAAGATCTGTTTGCTGAAATCTATCAGTATAATAGACTGATAAAAGAAATTGAAGAAGACACGCATAAAAGGAAAGATATCCCATATCCATGATTTAGAAGAATTAATATTGTTAAAATGCCCATACTACTCAAACCCTCTATAGGTTCAATGCAATATCTATCAAAATTCCAATGGCATTTTTCACAGAAATTGAAAAACAATCCTAATATTCATATGGAACCACAAAAATCCCCCATTAGCCAAAGCAATCTTGAACAAAAAGAACAAAGCTAGAGGTATCACACTTCCTGATTTCAAACTATATTATGAAGCTACAGTAAGTAAAACGGTACCATAGTGGCATGAAAATAGCCAAATAGACCAATGGAATAGAATCGAAAGCCCAGAAATAAACGCATGCATATACAGTCCACTCATCTTCAACAAGGGTGCCAAGAATACAAAATGGGGAAGGGTATTCTCTTCTGTAAATAATGTTGGGAAAGCTGGATATCCATATGTAGAATACACAAAATTTGACTGAAAATTAAATATAAGACTTGAAATCATAAAACTTCTACAGGAAACTTCAGAAAAAAGCTCCTTAAAATTGGTCTTGGCAATGATTTTTTGGATATGATGCCAAAGCACAAAAATTTTTGGATACTACAGGCAACAGAAGCAAAAATAAACAGATAAGATTATATGCAACTAAAATCTTTTGCACAGCAAAGGAAACAATTGGAATGAAAACACAACCTATGCAATGGAAGAAAAATTTGCAAACCATATATCTGACAAAAGATTAATATCCAAAATATATTAGGAAGTCCTATAACTCAATAGCAAGAAAACAAAACAAAACAAATAACTGTTAAAAAATGTGCAAAGGGGGCTTCCCTGGTGGCGCAGTGGTTGAGAGTCCACCTGCCGATGTAGGGGACGTGGGTTCGTGCTCCGGTCCGGGAAGATCCACATGCCGCGGAGCAGCTGGGCCCGTGAGCCATGGCCACTGAGCCTGCGCGTCCGGAGTCTGTGCTCCGCGATGGGAGAGGCCACAACAGTGAGAGGCCCGCATACTGCAAAAAAAAAAAAAATTGTACAAAGGACCTTGACAAACATTCTTCCAAAGAAGATGTGCAAATAACCAACAAGTATATGAAAAGTGCTCGGTCTCCTTAATCATCAGGGAAATGTACATTGAAACCACAATGAGATACCACCTCACACCTATTTTAAAAAGAGCAAGTGTTGGTGAGGATGTAGAGAAAAGATTAACTTGGTACGCTCTTGGTGGGAATGTAAATTGGTACAGCCTTTATGGAAAATAGTATGAATATGCCTCAAAAAAATTAAAAATACAACTACCATGCAATCTGGCAACGCCACTTCTTGGTATTTATCTAAAGGAACTGAAATCAGGATCTCAAAAAGATGCCTACACCCTCATGTTCAATGCAGCATTATTCACGATAGCTAAGGTATGGAAACAATCTAAATGTCCATGGATGCATGAATGAATAAAGAAAATATGGTATATACGTACAACTGAATATTATTCAGCCTTCAAAAAGAAGGAACTTTTGCTATTTGTGACAACATGTATTAACCTGGAGGACATTATGCTAAGTGAAATAAGCCAGATACGGAAGTATGATGTCACTTATTTGTAGAATCCAATATAGTCAAACTCATAGGAGCAGGGAGTAGGATGGTCATTGCCAGGGGCTAAGGAGAGGGGTAAATGGGGAAGTGATAGTCAAAGGTACGAAGTGTCAGTTATGCAAGATGAATAAGTTCTGGAATTCTATTATACAGCATAGTGCCTGTAGCTAACAATACTATGTTGTATACTTAAAATTTGGTACGAGGTTAAATTTTATGTTAGATATTCTACTACTACTACTTCTATTAATGATGATAATAAATAAGGCAGGAGGAAACTTTGGGTAGCGGTAGATATTTCTATGGCCTTGATGGTGGTGATGTTTTCATGGGGGTATATTTATCCATGAACTCATGGAGTTTTAAATATCAAATATGTATAGCTTCTTTACATGTCATTCATGCCTAAAGAAAGTGATATAAAAATACATACCTCATAGGGCTTGTGTAAAATGCAATGAGGCCCTCCATGTATCTGTGTAATGCACTTACACTGGCAACTTTCCACTGTTACCTTTATCTACCAAACCCAACTCTGGGCACAAGAGACTGTTTCATCTATGACAGTCAAACTTTTTCTTTTAATTGAGGAAACAGAGGCTCATTGAAATGTCAAATGATGTTGATATTTCTAACTAAGTAACTTTGAATGGAGATAACTCAGTAATAGAGCTAGAATCACTGACCGCAGTGTCAGTTAAAGCACAGGTGTGATAGCCAGCTGATATATTTTGCTGTTTACTGATGATTCTGCAAAGAACAGGTGCCTTGCATGGTGGAAATAACTGCCTTGACTAGAGCTTATGCATGTTTTTTTCCTGGTACTACTTTGGGCAAAATAGCCCCTGCTAAGAACATAACTTTGTTGACAGATTAGTCAGATTAAATTAGTGGATTCTAAAATACCCTTTTCCAAAGGGTGGGTGGCCATGATTCATGGCTTGCCAGTGCTTTGAGAGCATGAACTGAAGACGTTTAGAGGCTTGCATAATAGGAGTCTTACATTGTTATTACTTAATAGAAGATATGTAGGAAAACAGCTCTCCTCGGTTTGCCCAAGACTTTCCTGGTTTGGCACTAAAAGTCCTACATCCCTCAGTCCCAGATAAACCAGGACAGATGGTTAGTTGATATAATCTAGAATGGGACATTTGGATCATAACTGCGTAATCTCATTAGGAGGAAGACTAAGTTTTCTCATTAGTATTTCAGTATTCACCCACCTTTATTCTTTTTTTTGGGGGGGGGGCGGTGGGCACGCGGGCCTCTCACTATTGTGGCCTCTCCCGTTGTGGAGCACAGGCTCTGGATGCGCAGGCTCAGCGGCCATGGCTCACAGGCCCAGCTGCTCCGTGGCATGTGGGATCTTCCTGGACCGGGGCATGAACCCATGTCCCCTGCGTCGGCAGGCGGACTCTCAACCACTGTGCCACCAGGGAAGCCCCCATCTTTATTCTTAACTAAATTTATAGGTTTGGAGGCTTGATAGCTTTATAATTGCATGTCATTCTCTGCCAAATAAAGGCTGATTCCGTTAGTTCCTTCAGGATTTAGTTGTTATTGTTCTTCTTTATTGCCTTAGTGTACTTAGAATACCAATTTTATATTAAAGGTTACGGTACTTTTGGATGACTTTGCAAGGGCAAACTCTTGCCCAGGACCTCTGTGGAGGTCACAACAGCATGGAGAGTTTTATAAATTTAATTCTTTGTTATTCAGAAGCCAGTAGTATTTATGTTGTGATAATATGATCTTGCAAACAGATCAAATGACTGAACATTGAAAAATGAATTTCATTCTTGACTTTTTAATCAACTTGTACCTCTAGCTTCCTTTGAATAAAGAAGTTAGTTTGTGTGAGGATAATCAGGTCTGTTCTTATATGAAGAACAAAGCTGCTTGTTAGACATTGTTATTACTCTCTGTATTTTCCTAACTAACACTTTTCATATGTGTAATTAACTAATTGTGTGTTTGTAACACATGCCCACTCAATTCCCTGGAGAAGGGACAAGCCTGTCTTGTTGACCAGTGTATTTCTAGTGCTTACAAGCCAGAAAATAAGTATACAGTACATATTGATTCAGTGGATATATTGATGAAGGGTAGATGGATGCATGCATGAATGGATGGATGCATGGATGCTTGAACGGATGGATGAAACTTATAGCTAAAGCTAGCCCAATACTAAGACATACTCTTAATTCTGGCAGGCCCTGACAATTTGTATAGCCCTTCACTTTTCTAAAATATGGATATAAAAGGACCTAGTGACTATTTTCCTTCTTTTCCTCTGGCTGGAAGCAGACATGTGTAAGTGCTACTATACCCATGCATGGAAGGACAGGGAAGAGGTCAGGGAATATATACCTTCCTTATATCGTAAGCTCACTAATTCTGCCCCTCCTTCAAACTAAGAAGCTTGGAGTTGAGGAGAATCTTATGGATCAAGCAATTCAAACCACTTTTTTACAGATGGGGAAAAGGAAGAAAGAACAGATGTGTTAATTTACTTGCCAAAGTTTACATAGTACATTATTAACAGAGTCAACAATAAAAGCCGGATCTTCAGTGGCTAGCTCCTGGATACTGCTTAAATGTAGTGCACCCCTTCAATGCTTATTCATTGAGCCAGATTCTTTCAATCAATCTCTGGTCTGCTTGATCCAGGTTAACAAAAATAACCAGCCTTCTTTCTTTGACAGGCCCTGTTTCTAAACTAGATTGCTCATCTTCAGCCTCTTCTAGTCAAACTAAGTCTTATTCTCCATGCCCTGGGGGAAATATCAGAGAAATGTCTTGCAAACATATGACACTTGAAAAATAATAGCACATCGAGGAAAACTTTCAAGATGAGCAACAAGTTAGTAATCCTTCCCATAAGGATCACACTGAAAAGGATTTCACATTCACTTTTAAAGTTATGCAATTTATCCATACCTCACACAGTTAGAATTCTGGATTTATATGGAAGACTTCTTTTTTCTATATTCTTTATAACTTGTGAATTCTGTTCATGAGTTGAAGGTTATCCGCAGTAATAGAAATGCAGTCAGGTGGAAACTGTCTATAGCAGAACTATTACTGGGCCAATGGCATGATATCTCTGCATACAATATGCTTTGGGCATAAATGAGGGGAGGAAAAAAATGGCACT
The DNA here is from genome assembly GCF_964341445.2 of Mesoplodon mirus. NCBI lineage: Eukaryota > Metazoa > Chordata > Mammalia > Artiodactyla > Ziphiidae > Mesoplodon > Mesoplodon mirus. The sequence continues at coordinate 25,856,352 of NC_138995.1, read as the reverse complement.
GAAGTAGGATTTCCCCTTTAACTAAACCCATTCTAACTAAGGAAGAAATTACTTTATTGGAAAGATGCCAGTAGCTTCTGTTCAATATTCATTTAAAAGAAGCATTTCTGATAGCTTCATTTCTGCACATTTTCAACAAATAACAATCCAAAGAATCAGAACTTGCCATATTCAGTTTTATGCAGCTCACTAAATGACCAATAAGGGAAAAAGCACTTGTACTTTTTCATGCTTAGGTTACTCCAAATTGGACAATTAACAATGGTATGCTCTAAGATTTAGACTCTCCTTCCAGCATTTTGCCAAGATGCCAAATGAAAAATGCAAACACTTTTGTAATGCATTATACTTAAGAAAATAATAGGTCTTTATTATAAAAACTGATTTGATTGATAATTCCAAACAGGTGGTCTGTGTCTCAATAAGAACTATTATTAGTTACTTTGCTAGAAAGTATTTTCTAATTTCCTCTAAAAGCTGGGCAAGCTGAATGTTTGAACTTCACTTATGCTCAGTACAGTATGAGAAAATGTTATTGTTGGCTACTTGACAGGGTAAATAAAATAAGCAACTACTGGGAGAAGAGAATATATTGCTCCCTGAAGGTGCAAATGTTTCTTCGAGCTGAAAATTACACATTTATGAGAAAAGCCAAGTGCCTCCCAAGGGAGAGTTGGGTGTCTCAAATCAGCTGAAGTTTAAGTGAAATGCATACATTGAACAGATAACTAAATTCCACAAATGGAACTGAAGAAAATGCATTTCCCTTGTCAAAACATTTCACAGGTTCAAGTAATCAGGATCAAGCATCATTTCATGAAATTAATTCATTTAAAAATTAAGTTGGTTAAAAAAATCAAGAAAATATTTTAATTTAAAATGTTCTACTTTCTCCCTTTTCCTTTTTTTTTTTTTCCTCTTTTCCTTTCCAGAGATTTCTAAGAGACTTTGGTTTAATTATGCAGCAAAGGATTTTCCAGCTGTTTTCACCCATGGTGGATAGACCCCAGTTGCCCTTCTAGTAATCTCCCCTTTTGCTGATATCAAATAATTTAGCTTTGCTCCATTTCTTATTACTGCCCCCAGATTAGTTATATTTAATATTTAATACATCAATATTTTTGTAAAAATACAGACAAGCAAAATGATAAAGGTCTAGCCTTGTCATGCGCACTGATCGAATGCAATAAACATTCACCTAGAATGTCTCTGCAGCAAGAGATTGTCCCATTCTGATGGTAGCAATGACGGTGTGATTCTGGACATTCTCTCTTTAAACTGGATTGCCTCTTGAAGTTATGTTACTTTCTTTGCTTCCTGTACAGTCTCAGCCACTCTATACCTTCATCTATTATTTTTCTGCTGATATAAAACTGGCATCCAGATTTTTTTTTTTAACTTTCCTTCTGAGAGGTGCCTATAGATAACTCCACCTCAGTTGTCACTGATGCTTTATGTTTATCATGTACAAAACAGCTCAGGACAACTATGGCTGTGGTCTGCGGCATGCTCCTCCTATGTCCCACCAGAGAGCTGCATTAGCTGGGAGGAAGGGGCACCTTTTCCTCTCTGTAAAGGCATGGACATGTGATCCAGCCATGTGCCTGTGGGACAGCATCTGCCCAGAAGGGGCATCTTTTCCCAGTTTACACAGTGATGCTCTACAGGCTAATAAGGTCTTTGAATGAATTCTTTATTTTCTTCCTCTTCTCTTTTCCTAAAGTTCCCATCTCTATGAATGGTGATTCAAATTTGGAGACTTTAATCACTTCCTTACCTCTACGCCTCACTTCTCTCCCTATCCAGTGGGTTTCTGTTTGTTAAAAAGCACCTTCCACATGTTTTTGCTGTTCATCACAGGGGCCTTTGCTCCTGTGAAGGAAATGGGACACAGTAATCTTAGAGCCAAATGTTGCACGTGAAGAGATATGGAATGAGCCATTTTTCATCAGGAGCTCAGCAACTGCCCCTTGGTCCCCTTCCACCAGACTGATTATTCTTCAGACTAACTCCTACTGTATCAGAGAGTTCCTTCTGAAGTACAAAATTTATCATGTCATATCTCTGTTTCTAATTTGTGGTAAGCTGAATAATAGCTTCTCGAAAATAGTCATGTCCTAACTCCCCAAACCTGCGAGGATATTACAAGGTTAGAGGAATTTTGTAAATATGATTAAGTTAAGGATGTTGATGGGGAGATTATCCTAGATTATGCAGGTGGGCCCAGTGCAATCACCTCAGGAGTCCTTATAACAGTGAGGCAGGAGGATCAGATTTAGTAGGAGACAAGATGATGGAAGCAAGAGGTAAGGGTGATGTGAGGAAGGAACCATGAATCAATGAATGCAAACAGCCTTTAGGGGACACGAAAAAGGCAAGAAAATGGATTCTCCTCTCAGAGGCTCCAGAAGGAACCAGCCAAGATGACACTTTGACTTTAGGCCAATGAGACTGATTTCAGGCTTTGGACCTCCAGAAATGTTAGATAATAAATTTGTGTGGTTTAAAGCCACCAAATTTGTGGTAATTTATTACAGCAGAATTAGAACACTTATGCACCATCTTTCAATGGCTCTTTGTAATTTTCAGAATAAATTTCAAACTTTGTAATTTAACACAGAACTCCCTCCATGATGTATCACTGTACAACTCTCTGACCTTATTTCTATCCACTCATCAAAGATACTTTTTCCACCAGCTCTAAATTACTCTCCACTTCTGGAATTTCAAGTTAACAGGCCACTTCAAACTGCTTCTTGGTGTAGGAATTAGGAATGTCTTTCCCTCCCTCCCTCCCTCCCTTCCTTCCTCCCTCCCTTCCTTCCTTCCTTCCTTCCTTCCTTTCTTCCCTCCTTCCCTCCTTCCCTTTCTTTCTTTTTTCCCTCACTAAAGCCTGCTTGTCATTTCCTTCAGGAATCCTTTTCTGATACCCCAGTCCACTGTAAAAAATGCACAAATGAAAGAAAAAACAAGTGAATAAAAAATTCAATAAGCAGATCACTTGTTAATTCAACTATTTCCCACAGTCTTAAGGTGTATTTTTTGTCACCATCTCTATATATGGGATGGGAATTTAGACCTCAGCCTCCATAAATCATTTTTACACTTAAATGCTTCTCTTTTATGGATTAGTTTCCTATTTGGATGGATTATTTTTTTTTTTTTTTCTTTTTGCGGTATGCGGGCCTCTCACTGTTGTGGCCTCTCCCGTTGCGGAGCACAGGCTCCGGACGCGCAGGCCCAGTGGCCATGGCTCACGGGCCCAGCCGCTCCGCGGCACATGGGATCCTCCCAGACCGGGGCACGAACCCGTATCCCCTGCATCGGCAGGCGGACTCTCAACCACTGCGCCACCAGGGAGGCCCTGGATGGATTATTTTTGAAGAGGTCATAAAGAAGCAATGCACAAACCATCATTGGAGAAGAACATTCCTTAGTTCTCTAGGGAGATCATTTTTATTTCAATGACCAGTGTTAAATCTCCAGCTTCTGTTGATCACTAAAAAATGGTGTTAGATGTCTGACTCATTCAGAGGTATTCTTACCAGAGTTACAGTATCCAGATCAAAGCCTCCATTGAGAGAAATACCTGTACTCTGTACACAATATTTAAAGCATTTTGGTGTATTCTCTGGGGACATGCCATGGGCTCCTACATTAGAAAAAACACTTAAGTGAAATAAAATTCCTCAAAAGACAACAAATCTAACAAGAGGGAAGTTCCATCTACAATTAATAATACATCTAAATAGTAAGTCTGGTAACCACTAAAAGGAATCCTAAAATATTTAACAGGATCTAATTAAAATTAATAGGAAAAACAGTATGCCAAAATTTAATAAGTACATTTTTCTCTTCCTTTATGGCAGTAAATGCCCAATTCTTAAAATAGACTGTTTTAATGCCCATATTCGTTATGCCCACATTTGTTTTCTTTACTAGCTTTCTTTCTCAAACAGTATAATTAATTTTCAGTCAATAAACAATTCATGTGATGTTTTAAATAACTACAGTGTACTAGGATCTACGCTGTGTGTTTTCATCTTCATTCTCTCACTTTTTACCTTGTCCTTCAACATTCACACAAATTACAAGTATAGGAGCCATTTTGTACAATATAAGCCAAGGAAATAAAGCTCAGAATGAACAATGAAGTAGCAAGTAGAAGAGTCTTATTAGATTTACATCCCTTTCTCCTTCCTCCAGGTTTAGGGTTCCTTCCCCTGCTCCACTTTCCCTCCTTTCACAACATCACCACTATAATTAACTTTTATTAGTTTAGTCAGAAGTTCCACTGTTCTTTTTAGAAAAATTAACGGGAGGATGTGTGTAGCCTGAATCCCAACCCCATCGTGTATTGATTTTAACTTTAACACGAGTCACATCTTCTCCACATTCCAGAGATGTGCCCAATTATTGCATCTGTATGAAGTAATATTTCATGGAGTAGAAAATTTTAAGTGATCAGTGAATCAATATTGGCTACTTCCATTTGGAATTGTTTTCACTTGGGTACATCATGTCTTCCTAACAAGACATCAGAAATCCTTTATAGGGCTTCCCTTGTGGTGCAGTGGTTAAGAATCTGCCTGCCAATGCAGGGGACACAGGTTCAATCCTCGGTCTGGGAAGATCCCACATGCCGCAGAGCACCTAAGCCCCATGCACTACATCTACTGAGTCTGTGCTCTAGAGCCCATGAGCCACAACTACTGAGCTCGCGTGCTGCGTCTACTGAAGCCTGCGTGCCTAGAGCCCATGCTCTGCATCAAGAGAACCACCACGATAAGAAGCCTGTGCACCACAACGAGTAGCCCTCGTTTGCCGCGATTACAGAAAGCCCGTGCTCAGTAATGAAGACCCGACACAGCCAAAAATAAATAAATAAAATAAAATTTAAAAAATCATTTATAGTAGCAAATTCCAATGTCAGGCATCATAGGCTCTCCCAACCTAAGGTAGTCATCCTGGGTGGTAAATAATGTAGTATCTTTAGAGACACTGGACATGGTTTTGAATCTCCTCTTTTTTTTTTTTTTTTAATAGCTTCCTAATCTTGGTTTGGTTACATAGTCGGTCTGAGCTTCATTTTTCTACTTTAAAATGAGAGTAGCCATCTTCCCTTGCTAGGTACGTAAAACATCTCCATCCTTCAGATAGAGACAGTTATGCTCCATATACAGGATTCATATGCAGGGTTATTTATAATTAACTTTTTCACAATCATTGTTTGTCATGGAAAAGTAGTTTCAGTGACTGGCAATTCTGGTTTTTCAGAATGAACAATTTTTGGTATGTTATCAGTGGTGTTTGGTGGGAAAGGAAGAATGGGGGGTTATTGGGAGTGAGAAAAGGGAAACAGTAGAGATAAGGCATGTAAGTTGCTTAAAAGAAACACACTCAATGAAAAAAAAAGGGCCTAAAAGAATACACAAGAGGTTATATAGTTGAGAGAATCTGCTCACTCTCTGCAATCACTGGATCAAGCTCCATCTCTACAATTTACTAGCTGTTCAAATTCTGATGAGTTATTTATTTAATGCCTATTTTCTTCTGTGTTATATGAAGAATTTAACTCATACTTCATCTTTGAATTGCTGAGAATTGTACATGAGATAAAGTATGATTTCTGTCAAGCAGAAAGTGTCAGGAAAAAATAACAATACTAATAGTTATCATGGGTAAATGCTTATCTGCTAATGGTGACCTCGGGAAACATATAAAAAGATGTTTAGTTTTACTTGTCACTTTTTGTGTTTTTCCCACAGGTGGATATTTATTGCTATTTGTTTTCTCTTGTTGTTTTATGCACCCATATTTCCTTCTGAGTTTAGTTTCCTTCACACTGAAATATATCCTTTAGTAGTTCATTCAGAGATGCTTTTTTAGTGAAAATATTCTCAATCTTTGAGGACAGAAATTGTCTTGATTCTGCTCTTAATCCTGAATGATTATTTGGCAGAATGTATTGTAGAATTCTAGGTTAACAGTTATATCAGTTGGACAGTGTCATTCCATTATATTCTCATCTCTTTTGTTTCTATTAAGGAATCTGTTTTCAGTCTTAGATTATATACAAATAAACAATTCTATCTTTTTGCTTCATTAAAGACCTCACTTTGCTCTTGTTCTGCTGTCTTCAACAGTGAGTCTAGGAAGGGATTAATTTTATTTCTCTTGTTTGGGACTTGTGATTCTTCAATCTAAGGATTCCATATTTTGTTCATTTTGGAAAATTCTCAGCCATTATTTCTGTTCCAGATATCTATTGCTGCCTTTAAAAAAACTGCCTCAAGATGTAACAGCTCTATATCATAAACATTTAAAGATATCTCCTGATTTTGTGCTTCCTAATTTCCTACAGGGCTCAGCAGGGTGATATTTCTGCTCCACATGCCATAGAGAGAGAACTCAGTGATAGTCAGCTGGTGAATGGTCTGATTTGGAGGGTATAAGCAGGCTAGTGCTTGGCAGAGATGATTTGAAGGCTGGCTTCTGCCAGGCCACTCACCTTCTCCATATTATCTCAAAGTCCCTTCATATGGTCTGTTCAGCCCAGTACTTAGACTTGTTATATGGCAGCTCAGGGCTCCCAGCCAGCAAAAGAAAGTGGCTAGTCATCTGAAGGCTAAGTACAAAACTGGCTTCACTATACTCCATTTCTCAAAGCAGTCACAGGCTAATCTATATTCAGTGGGAAGATAAAGGGACTCCACCTCCTAATGGGATGAGTGTCAAAGCATTTGTGGACATCCTGAACCCTACCTATTACATTACTGTTTAATATTGCTTCTTTCCTTTCTCTTTTCTCCTTCTGGAATTCTTATTCTTATTCTCTGGAATTCTTATATACATATCTTATTATGTATATATTTGGTATCTAACTCTTTTTTTTTTTTTTTTTTTTGCGGTACGCAGGCCTCTCACTGTTGTGGCCTCTTCCGTTGCGGAGCACAGGCTCCGAACGCGCAGGCTCAGCGGCCATGGCTCACGGGCCCAGCCGCTCCGCGGCATGTGGGATCTTCCCGGACCGGGGCACGACCCTGTGTCCCCTGCATCGGCAGGCGGACTCTCAACCACTGTGCCACCAGGGAAGCCCTGGTATCTAACTCTTAATGTCTGTAAACCTCTTTCAAATATTCTCTCTTTTATCTCGGCTGAATTCTGGATGAAGTCTTCCTAATGATCTCATGTTCATGTAATTCTTCAACTATGTTGCTTATGCTATAAACTGTGTTCAGTTTTTCATATGATATAGAGATATTCATTTCCTGAAGTTCTATTTTGCTCTTTAAAAATTTGGCTTTTTTAAAAAATAATGCTGCCTTCATTTCTCATGACTTAAGGCATGATTTAAGGCTAATTTGACCTGAAACCTCGAGCCTCTATGGTACCAAGACTAACCACTCACTCCTCACTCCTCCATCTCCCTCCCCATTGGGGAGACACACACACACCTGCAGCACCAGGTCACCTCAAGTACTTCAGCTCTGGGTTTTTAGTCATCTTATTGTGTCAATCAGCTTGGGGGAGGTTACCTCCATTTTGTGAGCTTAGTTATTTATTTAAAATATTTTTCAACTAGTTTATCCGGCATTTCAACCTGCCTGTAGTAAAACTATGTTAAAGATTTCTTAGTCTGCCATCTTGCTGGAGTGGGAAATTCTATCTTTATTCTCTAAAGAAAAGAAGAAAATAAAGACCCTGAAATCAGAGACATTTTTGGTTTATATCCCAGCAGAGTGCACAAAAATGTGAAGATCTATAAGTTTAGGAAGAACTAAGTCTTGGGTTGGTATGGACAACTTACAAGAAAATCTCAGTTCAAGATACAACTATTTTGAACAAGTTTTATTTAATTAAATAATGGTGAGTTTGAGGCAAGTTCTTCCTAAGAGAACTGCTTCAATTGATAATGTATGGATGGATTTTTTGAAGTAGAGTTGATTTACAATATTACATTAGTTTCAAGTGTACATCTTAGTGATTCAGTATTTTTATAGATTATACTCCATTTAAAGTTATTATAAAATATTGGCTCTATTCCTTGTACTGTATAATATATCCTTGTAGCTTATTTATTTTATACATGTAGTTTGTACCTCTTAATCCCCTACCCCTATTTGCCCTCCTCCCTTCCTTCTCCTCACTGATAACCACTAGTTTGTTCTCTGTATCTGTGTGTCTATTTCTGTTTTGCTGTATTCTGAATGGATATTTTTATAGAAAAATGTTTTGCCAACTTAGTTGCTCTCTGAATTAATATTGCAGTCAGAATAATGGAGAGCAATAAAATAAGTTCCTACTACCAAAAGTTTCATACTTCAATATGACAAAATAATGTTTCTTATTTATCTTTTTCCCTTTATGCCTAGTCTTCCGATGACAACCCCAACTTTTCTTCAGCTCATCTGCAACCATGTAAATGATTATTTGCTAATAAATTAGCACAATATACACCATCTTATGGATAATCATGTTCACTTACAAAGCTAAGCATTTTTATTCATTCAGTACTTTCCTCAAAGTTCCTCCAGAATAAAGACTATGTCAACAATAAATAGTTTGTTGAGGTTGTGGTGATGCTGGGTGAAGGACTCAGTACTTTTTCTGGCTTTAAGAAAACTGGTATTAGGAATGTTATGACAACAAATACATACATGTGCTTTTCCTTTTGAAATGTGACTAGCTCTAAACAATAGTGCCAATACGACTTCATTTTTGGAAGTGAAAGAAAAGTAAGTAAATTAAGAAAAACAAACAAACAAATATTTCCTAGTCCAGCCCCAGGCCCTTTAAAAGAAGCTAGTATGCCCAGAGTAATGAACACCAGAAATTAGTAAATGACCTTGCTGTAAGCTTTGCAGTCCCATCTCTAGAGTTTACCAACAATAATCTCTTTCGTCTGTTCCTCTGAATTCTTGCCTTCTAGGCTGATTACAAAACTTACTTGTCTTTGTCCCAGTATTTCAGCCACTGCATCAATTTCTTGACCTGTCCTGGAGGGGGGGCAGTTGGTAAAGCAAGGTAAAACTAGACCCTTCTTTGTTTATTATTCTGTTCCTCTGCACAACACATCACTTTGGTAAGGCACCTAGATTCCACTAGTCATCTCCATAGGAATGACTAACAATTTGTGATTTTTTTCCATGCCTCTTTTTATTGTCTCCTGCCAGTTATTTTAGTTCTCAGTTTAGTTACCACTTCCTCTAAGAAGCTTTCGCTAAACCATAAGGTCAGAGTCAAATGTTCCTTCCACGTGTCTGTTGGTACCTGTTCTTAATTCTCTAATAAAGTATATCACTCGTGCTTTTTCAATAAATGTTAAGGAAACGTATTTCAAAAATAATTGCATATTCTATACTGACAAATATTATACAGAATATACAATGCAATCATAGCCCTAGAATGTAGTAGGTAATCAGAAATTATTTTTATTTTTTTACCAATTTATTTATTAAAATTTTAGAAATTTTAATTTCTTTTTATTTTTTATACAGTTGTTAAAGGTTACTTTCCATTTACAGTTACTATAAAATAATGGCTATATTCCCTGTGTTGTACAATACATCCTTGAGCCTGTTGTATACCTAGTAGTTTGTACCTCCCACTCCCTCACCCCTATATTGCCCCTCCTCCCCTCTCCCCACTGGTAACCACCAGTTCTCTATATCTGTGAGTCCACTTCTTTTTTTGTTGTATTCACTAGTTTGTTATAATTTTTAGATTCCACATATAAGTGACATTATACAGTATTTGTCTTTCTTTGTCTGACTTATTTCACTTAGTATAAAGCCTTCCAAGTGCATCCATGTTGCTACAAATGGCAAAATTTCATTCCTTTTTTATTGCTGAGTAGTATCCATTATATATGGATGGATACTTAGGTTGCTTCCATACCTTAGCAATTGTAAGTGATGCTGCTATGAACATGGGGGTACATGTATCTTCTTGAATTAGCGTTTTTATGGGGGTTTTTCAGGATATATACCCAGGAGTGGAATTTCTGATGAATCACAAATTGACCAAAGATTAATTTATATGTAGTAGGCAATTAGGTAGAAGAAAACTCTGTTAAATACAAATGAGGTTTTAATTAATAAATGAAAGCATATAAATGGTTACTCAACAGTTTCTCAATAAATGATATCTCTTTAATCTCAATATATATGCTTTTAATATATATATATTACATGTGTGTGGGGGGGTGGGGGGTGGGTGTATGTGTATTAATGATAATGGGAATGAATTCCAGGGAGGAGAGGTCATACAAGAACAAAATTCACCTTGTTTTTTGCTTATGATGTCATATTTAGGGCATTTTATATTGTCATTTTGCAATCCCACAAACAGATGAACAAAACCTTTTGAAAATAAGATTAAAAAAACCGAGTTTCACAACCTCTTTTATAAAACTCTATATATATATATATGTATATATGTATATAGACACACACGTGTGTATTTCTCTTTTATCAGCTTAACATAGTAGTTTATTAAGAAAACTGTTTGAAAAGTGAATGCAGCCACTTTGTTTTATTGAGGCAGAATACACAATTACTAATCCCTAATATTTTTATTGTTGGATAAAGCAGTTTAAAAGCAAAATATATTTTAGGAGATATCCAATTTGATCTTCACAAAAACTCACTGAGACAGGCAGAGAAAATATTGCTATTATCATTGTATACATGAAAAAGTGGAAGTTAAGTAAATTTTCTTTGTGACAAAATCAATGAATTGTAATCTGGATCTTGAATCCATGTCTTCTAGTGATATCACCAATAGCCACAGTTATTGGGCTACTTCTGTGTTCCATGCTCTATGCCGTGTGCTTTAAATATCTACGTAATTTTAACTGTTATATTGAAATAATTATATATTCACAGAAGGTTTCAAATTGTACAGAAAGGTCCCATGTTTCACCCATTTTTTCTCAATGGTAACATATTACAATACTACAGTATAATAGCATAATCAGGAATTTGACATGGGTAAAATCTACAGAGCTTATTCTGGTTTCATTGGTTTTACATGTACTCATTTGTGTATAGGGGTGCGTGAGTGTATGTGTTTCTATACAATTTTTTTTTCTTGGCTGCGTTGGGTCTTCATTGTTGTGCCTGGGCTTTCTCTAGTTGTGGCGAGGGGGGCTACTCTTCACTGCAGTGCATGGGCTTCTCATTGTGGTGGCTGCTCTTGTTGCAGAGCACAGGCTCTAGTTACGTGGGCTTCAGTAGTTGTGGCATGTGGGCTCAGTAGTTGTGGCTCGCGGGCTCTAGAGCGCAGGCTCAGTTGTTGTGGCACACGGGCTTAGTTGCTCCTCGGCATGTGGGATCTTCCCGGACCAGGGCTCGAACCCGTGTCCCCTTCATTGGCACGCAGAACTTAACCACTGCAGCACCAGGGAAGTCCTTCTATATAATTTTAAGACACACATACATTTATTTATGTAACCACCATCACAATCAAGATACCGTTCTATCACTACAAAGATTCCCCATGGTACACCTTTATATCCACTCCCATCCCCTTCACCTTCTCTTATCCTTAATCTCTGAAAACTGCTAATCTGTCTATTTCTATAATTTTGTCATTTCAAGAGCATTCTATGGAATCATATAGTATGTAACTTTTTGGTATTGGCCACCTTCACTCAGCATACCTCCCTTGCAATACATCCATGCTGTGTGTATTGAGAGTTTGTTCCTTTTTATTCCTGAATAGTAGTCCATGGAATGGATATGGCCCAGGTCATCAAGCTGTTCACCCACTGAAGGACATGTGGGTTGTTTCCAGTGTTTGGCTATTATAGAAAAGCTGCCCTGAACATGTATGTGCGTGTTTTTGTGTTGACAAAAGTTTATTTCTCTGGGTAGATGCCCAGGAGTGCAATTGCTGGGCTATAAGTTAAGTACATGTTTGTTCCTTTTTTTTAAATGTGAAACTTTTTCAGAATGGCTGTACCATTTTACATTTCCATCCACAATGTGTGAGAGATCCATTTTCTCTGCATCTTTTCTAGCATCTGGTATTGTCACTGATTTTTTATTTCAGCTGTCCTAATAAGTATGTAGTGCTGTCCCATCGTGGGTTTAATTTGCATTTTCCTCATGGCTCATGATACTGAACATATTTTTGTGTGCTTACTTGCCATGTGTATATCCTCTTGGGTGAAGTGTCCATTCATAAATATTTATATTTAAGAGACATACTTAAATATGTCTATAATGATGTGTTCACCATATTGTTAGCAATCTATATCTTCTCTTCATGAAAGAAACAAGGAAGTTAAGGAAAAGCTAACTAATATTCCCAAGGGCACGCTGCTGAGAAGTAGCAAAGCCAGTTGAAAGTTCTGATTTAATGCCAATCTTACGCTCTTTCATATGTGCCACAGTTTGATTTTTCCACTTACTTGATTATTTTATTGAGCTGTCTACATTGTAGAGATGCCAGGCCAAAAATCTTGAAGAAAGCAAGCATGTAGCATCTTTACTATGTACCTATAAATATCATTTCTCAAATACTTCACAAGTTTAAAAAAATTAACCATGACAAAATACATGGAATACGCATTTTACGATCATTTTGACAGGTTCTGTAGTAATAAACCACAATAAAACTTACTCTGACGTTTAGTTTACAACTCAAGATGTGAACTTAGAATAAAACTGTCTTTTTAAGAAAATGAAGAAAATAGGTCATTTATGCTTTAGTTGATTAAAAAGATAATCTCACTGAGAACATGATAAGGAATGTGGGGTGAGGGCGGGAGGCTGAGTGAGTTTGAGGTGGAAGAAGGAACAACCAGGAGGCATGTTGACAACCTGGCTTCACTAATCACTCTGCACATCCTTAACACAGTGGAGGATGAGAGTGTGGTAGGTACACATGTTGTTAATTACAGACAGGCAGACATTCTCCAGCTGAAATTAATTAACCACCTTCCTCTGGGTGGGAAAGGCTCAGTGTGGTGTTTGAGATGTAGGGTCACGATTCCCCGTATCAGTTTTGTGTTTGATTATCTTAGTCCTGACAAGCTTTTTGCTAAGGACATTATATAGTTCAGTCAATAGTGACATTATCCTTCCGTTATTTCAGCACTAAATTACTGGAGATTAATCTTTAATGTCCTTGGTGCTCTGTTTTTTGAAGATTCTAGTTCTCTTTCATTAAATACAGATATTTGTCATTTTTATGGGAATTTCTACTTACAATTATTGTCTGGTGATTGGCATATCTTATTTGAAGATGATGAAACCCTTTCCCATAATATGTAATTTGGAGGAAAAAGGGGGGGCTTATTTGAAATCTGAAAGATTACACATATTATCATGGTTAAGCTCAATAATAAAGCAGTGGATGAACGTATAAGCCAATATTGTCAGCTCATGTCTGGAATAATTCATCCATCCATCCTTCCATTTGATTGGGCATTTATAAGCCAAAGGAAAGTTAAACAGCGCTCTAGAATGGGTCTGCTACAGAGAGGAAAGCACAAAATGACTGTCCAACAAAGCCACAGGGTGCTACCACCACACAGCATGCTTGATATTGCAGCGCAGGAAGAACATAAATGTCAGTATCTTCTGTGCAGTTGGGGAGCCTTTTTTAGGTCTCACGCAACTTGGAAGTCATTCTTGTTCCAGTCAGAATCCAGTCAGAACAAGTCATTCTTGTTCCAGTCAGCAGCCACTTCAACATCAGAGGGTTCTCAGAACACTGTGAACTCAGGGCAACATAAATTGCAACAGGCATTTTCTAGACCAGCATGGGGAAGTCAGCTCAGCATAGCTATTTGTGGTAACCAGTTTGCAACAGGCTGAGTGAGTGCCATTGAAAACTTCGTAATATGTGGAATCTAAAAAAAATGATGCAAATGAACTTATATACAAAACAGAAATAGACACACAGGCATAGAAAACAAATTTATGCTTACCAAAGGGGAAAGCGGTAAGGGAGTAAATTAGGAAGATGAGATTAACATGTACTATACATAAAATAGATAACCAACAAGGACCTATTGTATAGCACAGAGAACTACACTCAATGTTTTATTATAACCTATAAGCGAAAATAATCTGAATATATATATATATATCTGAATCACTTTGCTGTACACCTGAAACTAACACATTTTAAATCAACTATACTTCAATTAAAAAACTTCCCATTTAAATTTATAAACATTGAATGTCTGTAGTTGCAGACATTGAAATATCCCTACAGTAAGTGTATAAGTTGTATATTGTAGAGAAAACAAATGACTTAAACACAAAATGAAATGTGAAACAGGAATCAGAACTGTTCTAGAAATCATTGGTCAAAGATGTCATGTTGATAGAGCCCATTGACTCAGCCACAACTTTCTAGGGTTTTCTTTAGCGAAGAGATCTTGAAAGTTACTATCAGAATGGTGCTGTGTGACATGTGTAATATATGTCTCTATATCTATCTATAGAGAGAAAGGGGAACATTATGTATTTCTGTATATAAAAGAAAAAAAATTTTTGTCTATCCCAGTGTTTTATCTTATAAGGACAACAGGAGAATTAATTAAGTTTAAACTAAAGAAGTTAAGATTTTATTTTTATTACAGGTAGTCACCAATAGTTGATTTGATGTGGTGTGGAAAGGCAGGAATTCTCCCTCATGGCACAGAAATGATGCTAGCTGACTACACAGTTAAGCCCGTCCCAGAAGACAAACTACCTTGATTGGTAGTCCATGATCCAAGCTCTGTTCTGCACCCCAAATTCAGCTTGACAAGGGCTTGATCAGACAATTGAGAGTTCATCAGACTTAGGGAGGCTCACTCAAACTAACAGAACTTAGGGAACACTGATGTTTATAAACCTGAATTCTTATAATTCTTATTAATTTTCCTTAATAAATATTCCTTTCCCACATAAAAAAATGTGCATTATACATGGCAAATATATCTTGTTATCAGAGTAGCTAAGAGGAATAATAACCAGATAGCTTTTTGTTATGTATGAAATCGTAACTGGTATAGTCTTGACTGTGGAAATCCACAGCAATTTAATAATCTTAAATTGGCAAAACATTGGGCAGTATTTACTCACAATCTCAGCTTAGCTTAAACAGGTGACATCCATCTGGCTCGAGGAACTTCTCAACTCTGAGAGAGCAAGATTTAATGCTGTGTTAGTGTATGATTCTCTATCAGTCAACTCACATTCTCATAGACAATGGAGTTATAAAAGTAAGCTTGGACTTTTTCCTCGCCTTAATCAGTCAGAGGTCTGGAAATTAATGTCTAAAGAAATAATAAAGCGTCTAGTGATAAATCCTAGGCCAGAATGTGGGAAAAGATGCTACTGTCACTAGAACCTAGCATGTTTTGAGGCTTCATTCTTAATCAAAAAAAAAAAGAAGAAGAAGAAAAAGAAGCTATGGAAGCACTAAGCCTACCTTTGGCATACATTAAATCTGACTCAAATATAATCACAGGAGAATATAGGAAGAGAATGAGCATTCAGGAAAAAAGGTAAATCAGGTTTAAAGATAGTGAGATATAAGAAAATCTGAACTATCAAGAAATTGTAAATAAATTTATGTGAAGGGATGGTAAGTGATATTTTATGCAAGTGGAATCCAAAAGAAATTGGGGTAGCTATAATTATATCAGACAAAATAGACTTTAAGCCAAAATCAGTAACAGGAGACAAAGAAGGTCATTATATAATGATAAAAAGAATCAATTCATCAAGTAGATAAAACGATTGTAAATATATAACTACCTAACATCAGAGCACCTAAATATGTCAAGCAAATTCTAATAGGTTCTGAAGGGAGAAATAGACAACAATGCAATAATAGTAGTGGACTTCAGTACCTCACTTTCAGCAATGGATAGACCATCCAAACAGAAAACCAACAAGGAAACGTTGGACTTGAACGTACTTCAGACCAAATGGGTCTAACAGACGTTATGGGACACTTAATCCAACAACAGCAGCATACACATTCTTTACAAGCACACACAGGGGAACCCTTGTACACTATGGGTGGGAATATAAATTTGTGCAGCCACTGTGGGAAAAAGTATGGAGATTCCTCAAAAAATTAAAAATAGAACTACCATATGATCCAGCAATCCCACTTCTGTATATATTCAAAATAATTGAAGGCAGTGTGTCAGAGATATTTGCACACCCATGTTCTTAGCAGTATTATTCACAATAGCCAAAAAGTGAGAGCAACTGAGTTGTCCATTGATGGATGGATGGGTAAACAGAATGTGATATATTCATACAATGTAGCATTAGCCTTTGCTAAAGAAGGAAAAAAGAAGGAAATTCTGTGATATGACATAACATGGATGAACTTTAAGCACATTATGCTAAGTGAAATGTCAGTCACAAAAAGAAAAAAACTGTATGACTCCACTTACATGAGGTATTTAAAGTGGTCAAAATTGTAGAAACAGAAAGTAGAATGATGGTTACCAAGAGCTAGGGGGAGTGGGAAATGGGGAGTAGTTGTTTGATAAATACAGGGTTTCAATTTTGCAAGATGAAAATGCTCTGGAGATCTTTTGCACACTACTGTGAATGTATTTAATATACTGAATTGTAGACTTAAAGTGGTTAAGATGTTAAATTTTATATTGCGTATTTTTTTACTAAAGTTAAAAATAAGAGTCAGGGAAAAGACCTAAATCCCTGAGTGCTATCAAGAGGTTGATTGATTCCAAATATGATGTGTGCACAGGCATGCGTGTTTGTGTGTTGGTGGAGTGAAATGAAAGTGACAAAATACACTGTGTGCCAAAACTGATCCCTGTGAAACCAACATTTCAGCACCTGAATTTCTTTGTTTCCTTTAAACCCTCAGAAAAATGGGGCTACATATTTTGGCTCTATGTGTTGGGGAAGGGAGATGCTCTTTTTTTTTTTTTTTCCTTGTGCAATCTGAAGAACACTAAGTAGGGGCAGGGATCCCTTGAGAACTTCTTTACCAACTAATAGAGAGCTTAAGTGGAAACATCATCAGGAATATTCAAATATATTCCCAGTTGATTTTATTTCACTACATCAGTGTTTCCCCGGGGCTATATGTCAAAGTGTCCCATAAATTATAGGGATCAGCTTCAAATGTTAACTATTGAAAATAATATTCTGTTAAAATTAGTGTTATATCACTTCAAGGGGATTTGGTTTAAGTATAATCGGAGAGAGAGAAACAGCTCTTGTCTTGCTGTTTCGAGAGCATATACTTAGCAGTCAGACAACCCACGTTCAGTTTTAGCTTGGTCATTTACTGTATATACTCCTTAAACTTCTTGCATCTCCATTTTTAAAATCTGTTTATTGCAGGTATTAATTGATATCTAACTGGGTTGTTATAAGGATTATCTGTTTATTAGAGGATCTGGCAGATACATAATACTTAATAAATGATAATATTAATTGTTATAGTAATCACAAAAAGTAAATACTAACAGTGATTATAATATTATGTTTTAATAGTAAAAAACTATAAAGAAATGTGTAGATGTAATAAATAGTACCTATAAATTATAATTATAAATAATATTAAATAGTAATTATGCATAGTGTTTTAACATTTATTATCATTATGATTTTTTTAAAGATAGAAAATGATTATAATGTAATAATGATGATAAATCAAAGACACTGTCCAGGTTATGCAATAATCCAGAAGTAAATTGCTATATCCCTAAATCCTATATGCATGGTCAACATACCCTTGCGAATTACTGCATCAAAAAGGACCACCCTCACATCCCTGCAATCCTGTATCTTTTTATGAGATTGTAGCAATCTGTCTAGGCTATGATTCTGAACTTGGTGTGTTGGTGCTAAAAACTGTTAGTAAAATCTTTACCTAGTTCTCTTTACATACAGTCAAGCCACAAAATTTTTGGTCAATAAAGCCAGCAGGACAATATCACACTCAGGTTTACAGCATAGTAAGAGTCTTTTATTCTTGCATAACGCTTTAACCTTTATAAAAGTTTTACACATAGAATAATTTGTTTATGCTTCACAATAACCCTGTGTAATTGTCTCCATTCTATGGGTAAGGAAATAAAGTTCACCAGGAAGTGAAACAACTTACCCAAAAGGAGGTAGCAGTGAAATGTTTCATTTGGGCTTTGATCCCTTCAAGTGCAGTTCTATTTCCATCATATCATTCCTCCTCGATAGCAGAATATCATCAGCACCAAGACTTTAAATCACTTATTCTAAATATGTTCAAAGCACTAGAGGAAATCATATCTAAAGAAGTAAAAGAAAGTTTTAGAACAATATATCAACAAATAGATCGATAAAAAGAAAGATACTGTTTTAAAAAGGAACTGAAAAGAAATTATGGAGTTGATAAGTACAACTGTAATGAAAACTTCACTGGAGGAGCTCAGCCTATTTGAGCAAGCAAAGAAAAAAATGAATCAGCAAACTTGAAAATCAGTCCATTGAGATGTGTGAGATAGTCCATTCAAGACTAGCAGAGCCTCTCAGCTGAACCTCACTTACATCAGCAAACTTCCAGCCAATCCCCAAATAGGTGTGCTAAATAAATGCATACTGTCATGTGCTGCTGAGATTTGATGGTTGTATTTGTATTTTATGCAGCATTATTGTGACCATACTTAAGTGATACAGGCGATAAGCATCTTGAAGGCTACTGCAACATCTACACTGCTCACTGCTATACATCCGATGCCTGGAACATAAGAGTTACTCTATAAATATATGTTAAAAATGATTTGTTTTTAATTGAGAAGTGTCCTCTGATTTTAGCTTTAGTCTTCTCATTCATAGAATAAGCATATTTTTTTTATTCTCAAGACTTAAAATGTCAAATTATTTTTGGGTCTTCTGTGAAAACTACTTCTCAGCCTCAGTTGTATTGTATGAGATGAAAAAGTTACACATAAATGATGGAAAGATGTACCCCTAGTGACAGATATTGGAAGTGACTTAGAAACCATGTTGATAAGTGATTTTCCCTTGGTTGAATAAAAAGGAAACATATAAATGAGCTACATCTTATTAACCTTCTCAAGGCATGAAGTTTCCTAAATACACAGTGCTGTATTCTTTCTTACCTTTCTCTGCACATCCAGTATGCACTTACTCAAAGGAAAATGTCTTTGTCTCTATAGTTACATTTCAGTAGTAACATTTCAGCCCAACTCCTTGTCAGAGTTTCCTCAAAAAAACTGTATAGTCTTTTGATGAAAAATCAAACTACGTTATTGACTATTAAACTGTTATTGGTTTGACTATAAGTCTTTACTGTTTCAGCCCTTCAATGCAAAATTTAGGTGAGGTAGGACAATCCAAATACACTCAAAATTAATGTATAAGAACAATTCCTTGAGATATTGTTTAAAGTGTAACATTTTGAAATCCAATTCAGTATTCAAAAATTATTATTTTGTCTGTTAAGTTATTCCCAGACGTCATTGCTGATACACTTGGTTTCTCGAAGTCACTTTCCATAGTTTAAACTTAAGGAGATGATAGTCCATCTGTCTCTGGCATGGCTGCCTCCTAATCTCGGGGTTTTTTCTTAGTAACTGGCTTGCATCTCTGATTCTCCTGTGGTTGAGGTGAGACCTGTGCACCTTGAAGCAATGAAGTCTTGCATCTCATTCTCTCCCAAGATCCCTGTCCCTTTTGTTCCTTTCCCATCTTCCCAAATGGAAGTATCCCAAATAAAATCTCAAGTAGATACTCAACTCCAAGAGATTTTTGAGGTTTAAGTAAAATAACTTATGTGTGCTTAGCACACTGCTTGACCTGCTTAACAACTGTTTTTGTTGAACATTTATTATTACTTTATTACTGTAATTATTTGTTGGGACAGAAAGGTAGGATTCAGAGCACATTTTCTCTAGCTATGCCACTTCTCTTCTGGCTCCCTTCTGGCTCAGCATTTTATGCTGGCACATTCTTCAGATGTGTTCGTGGCGTGTTCTCTACTACAGCTCTAAAATTGATGCAGTCTGATTTTACCTCAAGATATAATCTGATATGTTAATTTCAGTAACCCATTTAAATGTCATTTTTCCACAATTTTCTTTTGAATAATATTTATTACCTCAATGTCCTGGGGATATTTGGCTGCTCAACTTCAGCAAGAAACAAGAATTTGATGACAGTTCTTATTTCTTTTTTTTTTTTTTTTTTTTTTTGCGGTATGCGGGCCTCTCACTGTTGTGGCCTCTCCCGTTGCGGAGCACAGGCTCCGGATGCGCAGGCCCAGCGGCCATGGCTCACGGGCCCAGCCACTCCGCGGCATATGGGATCCTCCCAGACCGGGGCACGAACCCGTATCCCCTGCATCGGCAGGCGGACTCTCAACCACTGCGCCACCAGGGAGGCCCGACAGTTCTTATTTCTTAATGAGATTCTTCGCTAACTTACCAGGGTTGTAGTTCTTCCTCTTCAATCCCTTTATTTAGTGAGTCATCACATTCTGTTGACTATTGAACAGAAGTCCCTATTCATATTCTACCTGTGGAATGGCTTCACTGTTTGGGACTGGATTTGTACACTACCTTACTACGTGATCATTATAACGTCAGTCTTTCCCTAGTTAAGTCATTCTACTCTTCACTATCTGACACATCTTCAAATTCTATATTAAGGTCACTCAGTGATCTATAAGAATGTCTATATCAGCTAGCTGTAGAGGGACCGACCATAAGTTTTCTGGGAACTGAGGAGGTTCCTAGGACATGGGCCTTCCAAAGCTAAAAGCAGGAAAGTCCTAGGCAAATCAGGAGAGTTGTCCTAGGCAATCAGGTGACATACTCTATGTCACCAGATGTACTCTCAGTTGAGAATTCTCTCTGCTGACAAATGAAATCTCATTTTTCTAGCTACACAAATATTGATATCTTCATTTAGAATTTCCATTTCAAAATTTGTCCCATTGCGCCTAACAGATAAGGATGTAGACAGAGATTTCAGGTCAAGAGAAAATGCAAATGAAAGCATAGAAGTTGGAGACTGAGGGAATATGTTCAGAAAAGTTGAGATAATACCATGGAGTATCTTGAAAATCAAGTAAGGAATCAGTGCTTTACTTTATTTCATTTAGAATATCTGAAAGTGATTCTCTACAGCTTTAGCCCAACGTAGAGAACCTTGATCACTTAGTGCCTTTTTACTTGTGATTTTAGAGATTGATCTGCAGTGATAGCTATAATGAGCCAGAGACAAGTGGAGAGAAATAGGTAGGTCAATTAGGAGGCTATGCTATTAATCTAATAAAGAGGTAAAAGTAATACTGGGGTAGCCTATTTGTCAGATAGAATAAACAGGACTTGAAAGCTGATTTTTGAGTCTTAATCACTTTCCTACCAGATAAAATCCTTAAGCAAGCATTTATTAAATGACTGTTAGGATATAAGCATTGTGCTGGGGGCAGGAAAACAAACTTAAATGTAAAACAATTAATTTTTTCAAGAAGCATATTGTCCAGAGTAAACAAACAAACAAAAACAGACAAATACACAATATTTACCAGAGTTAGAAGTTTCCATGTTATGTCAAACATCAATGGTAGACAGTCAGTTCATCTTGGGAGATTCAGAGAAGACTCTCTGGAAGAAGTGAGGCCTAAATGATTTTTACTGCAACAGCATGAGTTAAGATGCAAAAAGCGGAAAAGTAAGGTAACAGATATATAGGGGATAGAACTTCCAGGCAGAGTGAGCAGCAGGACGATTCTGGAGCTCTAACTTTTTTATATTTTTAGAGTAATATTGAAGTGGTAGGAGCTAAAACTAGGGAGATGGATAGATAAGTAGAGACCAGACACTGGGGAAACATTGTAGACCCATGTTGCAGGACAGACTGTCTCCCATTGGGAATCACATAGCACTGAATCATACATTAAAAAAAAAAAAAAGGGCCTCCCTGGTGGCGCAGTGGTTGAGAGTCCGCCTGCCGATGCAGGGGATACGGGTTCGTGCCCCGGTCTGGGAGGATCCCATATGCCGCGGAGCAGCTGGGCCCGTGAGCCATGGCCGCTGGGCCTGCGCGTCCGGAGCCTGTGCTCCGCAACGGGGGAGGCCACAACAGTGAGAGGCCCGCATACCGCAAAAAAAAAAAAAAGAAAAAAAAAAAAAGGAGGACATGGTTATAGTTCTTTTTCAGAAATTACAGGCTAGATGTCCTATAGGCAACGTTCATGTAACTAGGTCAAAGCTAGAGGCAAGTACACTAGCCAGCAGGCAATTTTTGTGGACTAAGAGAAGAGAAAAACAAAGTTGATGAAGGCTATAATGGCATTCTATTTTTGAGGTCTTATGCATTATTCTACATGCAAATGTCATGATATATGATGGCTCAACCTCATAACAGATATTTTACTTAGAGTCTTCTTTTGTTTTACCTTAAGTAACCTAAATCTCCTCAGTAACAGATCTGCCTAAAGGAAGATTTGGTGATTCTATATCTTAGGAAAGGCACCTGGCAGTTGCACAAACCAAGAAATGACATACCATTTAAAATTTGGGCTATCTGCATGCAATATAAAATACAAATATGCCTCAAAAAGATGGTTCTCAATGCTTCCAAACACTTTTCCTCTTCTTTGGAATTGATTCACCTTTCCCAAAAGAGTGGTTAGGCACAGAGTGTAAATTTCATTGTCATACAGAGTGACTTAAGCAAGATGGAGGAATAGGAAGTCCCAGCCCTTGTTCTCCCACAGAAACACTGATGTAATACTGTAAGGAATAAAATACCTTACAAGCAGTTCATATTCCAGTTAAGAAGTTGTAGTATCCCAGATGAGCACAAGAAGAAAATCAAGCTGTGCTGAAATGAGTAAGAAAGCAAATTATCATTACCTATGTCAGGCCCTCCTCCAAGCCATTAAAACTCAGCACCAAGAAAGAGCTCGACTACTCCCAAGGGAGGGTGAAGAGAAAGAATGGAGTGAATGTCCAGTGTCCTAGGAATTTCAGAGGACTCCCAGAGGGCAGGCTTCTGTCTCATTGCACACAGAGAACTGAAAGAACCACCATAGTTTGGTTGCCTGCAGCAGCTGGAGGAAGGGCACTTCCTCAGCTGGCTTAGCTCTGTGAGTATTGGAGACAGTGCAGAACTGAGGCTTCTTATCCAAAAGGGAGGGAGGAGTGGAGTGTAGTTTCAGTAGCCCCAGACTTTCAGTTTGTTGCTTGAGGGGCTAGCAACACACAGCTCTGAAGAAACTGACACAGTGAGACATCAGATGGAGCAGAAGATTATGGGTTCCAGAAAACAACAATAACAGACTGGACTCCCAGGGCAACTAGTAACAAAGGCCCAGAATCTACAGTCAGACTGACTGGTGAAGGTCTCTCAGTCAAAACCAATACCTAAAAAACTGGGAGAGGTGGCTCTTTCTTTAAATGTGAGGACATCAGTGTAAAGTTACAAGAAACATACAGAATCAGGAAAACATGGTATAATCAAAAGAACGAAATCTCCAATAACTTAATCTAAATAGAGATCTATAAAATGACAAAGAAAATAAAAATAATCATCTTGAAGAAGCTGAATGAGTTACAAGAGAATGCAGATAGACAACTAAATGAAATTAGGAAAACTATACATAAATAAGTTAAACAAAAAGATAAAAATAATAAAGGACTAAATAGAAAATGTGGAGCTGAATTACCCTGATACTGAAACCAGACAAAGAAACTACAAGAAAACAATAAGCCAATATCTCTGATAAACACAGATACAAAAATCCTCAACAAAATATTAAGAAACTAAATTCAACAGCACATTAAAAGGATCCAACACCATGTCCAAGTGAGGTGTGTCCTATGGCTGAAAGGCTGCTGCAATATATGCAGATCAATTAATGTGATACACCACATTAACAGAGCAAAGAATAAAATTCACATGATCATCTGAGTAGATTCAGAAAAAGCATTTGACGATATTCAACACAATTTTATTATAAAACCCCTCAATAAACTAGGTATAAAAGGAACTTATTTCAACATAATAAAGACCATATATAACAAGCTTACAGCTAACATCATACTCAACAATGAAAAACTGAAAACTTTTCCTTTAAGATCAGGAACAAGACAGAGATGGCCAATATCATCATTTCTAGTCAACATAGTCCTGGGAATCATAACCAGAGCAATTAGGCTAGAAAAAAGAAGCAAAAGTCACCCAAATTGGGAAGATAGATGTAAAATTATCTCTCTTTGCAGATGATATGATCTTACATGAAGAAAATCCTAAAGACTCCACCAAAAAATCCTTATATCTAATAATCAAATTAAAGTTTCAGGATACAAAATCAACATACATAAATCAGTTGTTCTTCTGTACAACAGAAACAAACTATCCAAAATGGAAATAAAACAATCCCATTTACAACAGCATCAAAAAGAATAAAACACTTAGGAATAAATTTAACCAAAGGGGTGAAGAACTTGCACACTAAAAATTACAACTAACTGATGAAGGACATTTAGAAGACATAGATAACTGGAGACATCCCATGTTTGTGGATTGGAATATACAATAATATTGTTAAAATGTTCGTACTACCAAAAGCAATGTACTGTTTCAGTGCAATATCTATTATGATACCAATGATGTTTTTTACCAAAATAGAAAAAACAATCCTAAAATTCATGTGGAACCACAAAAGACTTCGAATAGCCAAAGAAACGTTGAGGAAGAAGAACAAAGCTAGAAGCATCATACTTCCTGGTTTCAAATTATATTACAAAGCTATTGCAAACAAAACAGCATGGTACTGGCATTAAAAAAGACATATAGACCAATGAAACAGATTGGAGAGCCCAGAAATAAACCTTCACTTATACAGTCAACTGATTTTTGACAAGGATGACAAGATTATGAAAACAAATGGTATTAGGAAAATTGGATATCAACAGGCAAAAGAATATAATTAGACCCTTAACTTACACTATTCACAAAAAATCAACTAAAATTGTTTAAAGACTTAAACATAAGGCCTGAAACTATAAAACTCTTTGAAGGAACAATAAGGGAAAACCTGGAAGACATTGGACTTGGCAATGATTTCTTGGACGTGACACCAAAAGCACCAGGAACAAAAGCAAAATTAGGCAAGTGGGACTACATTAAACTAAAAAGCATCTGCACAGTAAAGAAAACAATCCACAGAGCTAAAAGACAACCTACAGAATGAGAGAAAATATTCATATACCATATATCTGATAAGGGATTAATATTGAAAATATAAAGGGAACTCATATAAGTTAATAGCAAAAAGTAAATAACCCAATTACAAATGGGCAAAGACTTGAATAGACATTTCTCCAAAGACATACAACAAATGGCCAATAGGTATATGAAAATAAGTGTTCCACATCACTAATCATCAGGAAAATGCAAAGCAAAACCACAATGAGATATCACCTCACATCTGTTAGAGTGATTACTGTCAGAAAAACAAAAGATAAAAAGTGTTTGTGAAGAAGTGGAGAAATTTGAACCCTATACACTATTGGTGGGAATGAAAATTGCTATAGCCATTATGGAAAACAGTGTGGAGCTTCCTCAAATAAATTAGGAAATTACCATGTGATCCATCCCACCCCTGATTATATACCCAAAAGAACTGAAATCAGGAACCTCAAAGAGATATCTGCATTCCCATGTGCATTGCAGAATTATTCACAATTGGCAAGATATGAAAGCAACCTAAATGTGCATGGATGGATGAATGAATAAAGAAAATGTGGTATATATGTACAATAGAATTTTATTCAGCCTTTAAAAATAAGGGAATCCTGTCGTTTGTGACTACATGGGTGAACTTGGAGGACATGATGCTAAGTGAAATAAGCCAATCACAGAAGGACGGATACTACATGATTCCACTTATATTGCCAAACTCATAGAAGCTAAGAATAGAACAGTGGTTACTATAGGCTGGAAGGAGGGGGAAATGGGGAGTCATTCAATTGGTATAAAGTTTCAGTTTTGCAAGATGAGTAACTTCTAGAGATGTGCTTTACAACACAGTGACTATAGTTAACAAAACTGTATTGTGCACTTAAACATTTGTTAAGAGAGGTGATCTCATGTTGTGTTCTTAGCACACACACACAAAAGGGACACAATGAAACTTGTGTTGGTGATGGATCTGCCTATTAAGTTGACTGTGGTGATAATTTCATGGGTGTATGCAATGTATCCAAACTCATCAAATTGTGCAGGGTTTTTTTAGTATATCAATTAAACCTAAATTAAGCTTAAAAAACAAACAAAGGGACATAGGGAAACTTGTGGAAGTATTGGATATATCTATTACCTTGGTTGTGGTGATGGTATCAGAGGTGTTTCATATGTCCAAACTCATCAAATTGTGCAAACTAAATATGTGCAGTTCTTTGTTTATCAATTATGTCTCAATAAAGCTGTTAAAAAAAGTTTCAATGTCATAGAGCAGGATTGAATTTGGAAGAAAAGTGTGCAATGAAAAATAATCTCAATGTAGCAAAATCTCTTTAGACAACTAGAGGGCCTGCATTTCTTTTAAAGAGCAGATACCTTTGCTTCTTACAAAGTGAAAAACACAGATTAAAATAAAGGTTCTGGGCTTCCCTGGTGGCGCAGTGGTTGAGAGTCTGCCTGCCGATGCAGGGGACATGGGTTCGTGCCCCGGTCCGGGAAGATCTCACATGCCGTGGAGCAGCTGGGCCTGTGAGCCATGGCCGCTGGGCCTCCACGTCCGCGTCTGGAGCCTGTGCTCCGCAACGGGAGAGACCACAACAGTGAGAGGCCCACGTACTGCAAAAAAAAAAAAAAAAAAAAAAGGAATAAAGGTTCTTTAAAAAATAAACATTTTCAGCATTAAAATACTTCTATGAAAATAAATATATTTGAAAAATGAGATATTAAACTAAAAATGATAGGTTCATTTTTAGTTTTGAATTGAGTTTTATTCTATACCCAAATCTTACAATAAATGTTAAATTGAAAAAGGGTACTAACCAATTGAAATTCAATTAAAGATTCTCGGGAGACAGTGTATTCATTTCAGGAAAGGGAAAACCTCCAAGTTAACCTCTTTTATAATGTTTGAACTATTCTATTGGAGAAGGTCAACTAATAACCATGCTAAATATTGAGAATCAAAGATCAGAGGATCTAAATAAAATAAAAGAAAATGAAAAATATAGTCCTTGGCCAAAGTACTAAAATAAAATTTAATAATAATTCTGTTTAGTTTTAAAGACCTACTAAGAGCCAGAGTGCTAGTATTCATTTATTATCTCATTTAATCTTCTCTGCCAAATTCTGAGGTACTTTATAGGTTGGGACATAAATTAAGAGAGAAGACAAGTACTTTTTTTGGTTTTGTTTTTTTGTTTGTTTGTTTGTTTTTTGTGGTATGCGGGCCTCTCACTGTTGTGGCTTCTCCCGTTGTGGAGCACAGACTCTGGACACGCAGGCTCAGCGGCCATGGCTCACAGGCCCACCTGCTCTGCGGCATGTGGGATCTTCCTGGACCGGGGCACGAACCCATGTCCCCTGTATCGGCAGGCGGACTCTCAACCACTGTGCCACCAGGGAAGCCCCAGGAATTCATTTTTAACTGTGCTCTGAAACAGTCCAAGGCTACATGGCTAGTAAATGACATACAGAGACCTGACAAATGCCCAGGTCTATTTGATGGATTGGAAAGAATATAGGTTTTTGGAACCAACTATTGATACTATACTCTTACCTGTTTGTAACAATAAACATACTCCAAAAATATATTCAAGTGTAGTATGTATGCAACACCAGGCCAACATCACCGTCATTCTGAAAGACATATTTATCTTTACTAATAGAATTAAAATAATGTAGCAGTGTTATGAAGGCTTAAAATTAAGGCACAGAAGAACTTCATTACAATGGAGGTTGTTCAATGATTCTTCTCTGAAACTATCAGTAGAATTCAAGAAATATATGATCAAAATGATAGAAAAGACAGAAGGCTCTGTAAGTTTACTTTCGTGGGGGGTTCGGAGAGGAGAAGGATACAAGATTAATTCTAAACACAAAAGTTTTCAAAGCCACAAATATTCCATTTGATAGGCTAAATTAAACAACAATGATAATATAAGCCACATGTGACATATAGATAGTTAGATATAGAGATTTAGTTTTTGTCCCAGCCAGGTAACTCCCGTCTTTCCTAAACATACACGTTTCTGCCTAAATTAATCAAAATAATATTATTTAATTTTCTATCTTTAATGAATGTTGCTTTTTAAAAACAATTAAAGAATACTTATTTTCTTTTTAATTTTAGAGAAATACTCCTCAAACCAGATGGCTGATCTTAATTAATTCTTATCACAAAGACATTTTTGTCATAAAGTATTTTTTGCACAAGAACGGGATTATATAAGCATCTTTGTTTACTGAGTTACTAAAAGAATGAGTTTTCATGAGGGAAGCAGTCACTATAATTTTATCTTTTATTTCTCCAACTTCCTTGGCACTTAAAAGCAACTATAGGGCCTCCCTGGTGGCGCAGTGGTTGAGAGTCCGCCTGCCGATGCAGGGGATACGGGTTCGTGCCCCGGTCTGGGAGGATCCCATATACCGCGGAGCGGCTGGGCCCGTGAGCCATGGCCGCTGGGCCTGCGCGTCCGGAGCCTGTGCTCCGCAACGGGAGAGGCCACAACAGTGAGAGGCCCGCATACCGCAAAAAAAAAAAAAAAAAAAAAAAAAAAAAAAAAAGCAACTATAACAGTTAGGCTATTGAGTCGTCACTGAAGCAAGAGACATATTTGTTTTAAATGCTTATGTTTTCAAAAAATAAATTTTTCAGGATTTGTATGTACTGCGATGTTTAGTTTCAAAATAAATATTGGAAAGATCACATTTGTCAGTAGGCGCTCCATCTGTACACTTAAAACTTGCACTCACTAGCAAGGCATCCTGTGGGCGTTGGAAGTTTTCTTTATCTCTGTTTTCTCCTCTTTACTTCCCATCTTAGCCAGCAAGAAAACCAAGAGAAATTCATCCCCAGATATCTCTCTCTCTGTCACACACACACACACACACACACACACACACACACACACACACAGAGATTCAAAATAGAATTGAATTTCCTAGAAGAAAAGTTTCCCACAGGGAAAACTTTAATATGGAAAAAACCGAGTTTAGTGTTGTCATGTATTAGTATCAATTTTCAGAACAGTCCTTGAAGGTAGGCTGAGCACTGTCATATGGTTTGTAAATGATAAAGTCAGTATCTGAACTCAGATTGTCTGACTCTAGATCCAAAGGTATTTGCATTACACCATGCCTCCTTTTCTCCCTGAACAAAAAATGTTTTTACAGTCTCTATTTTTATTTCTGAATTAATGAGAGATTCTTACATGGGTTCAATTAAAAAAGAGTAAATTCATCTTTATCTAAATATCTCATCAGAGAAATATATTCAAATTCATCAAATAACCTTGATCTAATGTGTATGAGTGTGTGTGTGTGTGTGTGTGTGTGTATTTTCATGTTTTATTCCCTTTATTTAAAGGAATTGTTTTTCCTCCTTATTCGTTAGTCTGGTTTGACATGCCGATTCTGCCTCCTTTGATTCAGGTCTTCACTAGTATCTGCTTCATCAAATATACGGATTTATTTACTTACATTAATTCCATTTGGGGGATATAGTTCACTTACTGATGCCAGAGTTAATTCATGTAATAGTCCCCATATTAAAATATAAAAATAAAATTTTCTAAATAAACATCATTAAAAATGATTAGTTTCTTTTTTTTTTTTCCCTTTTCTGCTCCAACTCCCCTCACTTCTCCCTAACCCATTAATAGTACTAGAGAAAGGAAAGGAGAAGTTCAGGGGAAAAAGGGGGGGAGATGGTAGAGAGAAGAAACTATAATTTTTCAAAATTGATCAGTTCATTCACTATTTATTTATTTATTTATTTATTTATTTATGGCTGCGTTGGGTCTTTGCTGCTGCATACGGGCTTTCTCTAGTCGCAGCGAGTGGGGGCTACTCTTCACTGCGGTGCACGGGCCTCTCATTGCGGTGGCTTCTCTTGTTGCGGAGAACGAGGTTCAGGTGCATGGGCTTCAGAAGTTGTGGCATATGGGCTCAGTAGTTGCGGCTCGCAGGCTCTAGACCACAGGCTCAGCAGTTGTGGCGCACAGGCTTAGTTGCTCTGTGGCATGTGGGATCTTCCCGGACCAGGGCTCGAACTCATGTCCCTTGCATTGGCAGGCAGATTCTTAAACCACTGTGCCACCAGGGAGGTCCCTCTTCACTATTTTTTAAATTGTTTTTTATTGAAGTATAGTTGATTTACAGTGTTGCGTTAGTTTCTGGTGTACAGCAAAATGATTCAGTTATATATATATGTGTATATAAAATACATATACATATATAAATATATATTTTTTCAGATTCTTTTCCATTATACTTTATTGCAATATATTGAATATAGTTCCCTGTGCTATATAGTAGGATCTTGTTTTTCGTCTCTTTTATATATAGTAGTTTGTATCTGTTAATCCCTAACTCCTAATTTGTACCCCACCTTTCCCTTTTGGTAACTGTAAGTTTGTTTTCTATGTGAGTCTGTTTCTGTTTGGTAAATAAGTTCATTTCTATCATTTTTAAATTTTTATTTATTTACTTATTTTTCACTGAAAGCATTTTATTTTTACTTTTTTATTTGTTTTGATTTTTTAGCATCTTTATTGGAGTATAATTGCTCTACAGTGGTGTGCTAGTTTTGCTTCACAACAAACTGAATCAGTTATACATATACATAAATCCCCATCTTTCTTTCCGCTTGCATCTCCCTCCCTCCCACCCTCCCTATCCCATCCCTCTAGGTGGTCACAAAGCATCAAGCTGATCTCCCTGTGCTATACGGCTGCTTCCCACTAGCTATCTATTTTACATTTGGTAGTGTATATATGTCCATGCCACTCTCTCACTTTGTCCCAGCTTACCCTTCCCCCTCCC
This sequence comes from Mesoplodon mirus, assembly GCF_964341445.2. Classification (NCBI taxonomy): domain Eukaryota; kingdom Metazoa; phylum Chordata; class Mammalia; order Artiodactyla; family Ziphiidae; genus Mesoplodon; species Mesoplodon mirus. Next base: position 25,825,330 of record NC_138995.1, on the reverse strand, counting down.
TGTATCCTCAAGTCCATTCTCTAGTAGGTCTGCGTCTTAATTCCCGTCTTGGTCCTAGGTTCCTCATGACCATTTTTGTGTGTGTGTGTTTTTAGATTCCATATATATGTGTTAGAATACGGTATTTGTCTTTGTCTTTTTGACTTACTTCACTCTGTATGACAGACTCTGGGTCCATCCACCTCACTACAAATAACTCAATTTCGTTTCTTTTTATGACAGAGTAATATTCCATTGTATATATGTGCCACATCTTATTTATCCATTCATCTGCTGATGGACACTAAGTTTGCTTCCATGTCCTGGCTATTGTAAATAGAGCTGCAGTGAATATTTTGATACATGACTCTTTTTGAATTATGGATTTCTCAGGGTATATGCCCAGTAGTGGGACTGCTGGGTCATATGGTAGTTCTATTTTTAGTTTTTTAAGGAACCTCCATACTGTTCTCCATAGTGGCTGTATCAATTTACATTCCCACCAACAGTGCAAGTGGGTTCACTTTTCCCACACCCTCTCCAGCATTCATTGTTTGTAGATTTTTTGATGATGGCCATTCTGAACGCTGTGAGATGATACCTCATTGTAGTTTTGATTTGCATTTCTCTAATGATTAATGATGTTGAGCATTCTTTCATGTGTTTGTTGGCAATCTGTATCTTCTTTGGAGAAATGTCTATTTAGGTCTTCTGCCCATTTTTGGATTGGGTTGTTTGTTTTTTTGTTATTGAGCTGCATGAGCTGCTTGTAAATTTTGGAGATGAATCCTTTGCCAGTTGTTTCATTTGCAAATATTTTCTCCAGTTCTGAGGGTTGTCGTTTCGTCTTGTTTATGGTTTCCTTTGCTGTGCAAAAGCTTTTAAATTTCATTAGGTCCCATATTTTTGTTTTTATTTCCATTTCTCTAGGAGGTGGGTCAAAAAGGATCTTGTTGTGATTTATGTTGTAGAATGATCTGCCTATGTTTTCCTCTAAGAACTTGATAGTGTCTGGCCTTACATATAGGTCTTTAATCCATTTTGAGTTTATTTTTGTGTATGATGTTAGGGAGTGTTCTAACTTCATTCTTTTACATTTAGCTGTCCAGTTTTCCCGGCACCACTTATTAAAGAGGCTATCTTTTCTCCACTGTATATTCTTGCTTCCTTTATCAAGGAAAAGTTGACCGTATGTGTGTGGGTATATCCCTAGGCTTTCTGTCCTGTTCCATTGATCTATATTTCTGTTGTTGTGCCAGTAGCATACTGTATTGATTACTGTAGCTTTGTAGTATAGTCTGAAGTCAGGGAGCCTGATTCCTCCAACTCTGTTTTTCTTTCTCAAGATTGTTTTGGCTATTTGGGGTCTTTTGTGTTTCCATACAAACTGTGAAATTTTTTGTTCTAGTTCTGTGAAAAATGCCAGTGGTAGTTTGATGGAGATTGCATTGTATCTGTTTGATAGGGATTGCATTGAATCTCTAGATTGCTTTGGGAAGTAGAGTCATTTTCACAATGTTGATTCTTCCAATCCAAGAACATGGTATATCTCTCAATCTATTTGTATCACCTTTAAATTCTTCCATCAGTGTCTTACAGTTTTCTGCATACAGGTCTTTTCTCTCCTTAGGTAGGTTTGTTCCTACATATTTTATTCTTTTTGTTGCAATGGTAAGTGGGAGTGTTTTCTTAATTTCACTTTCAGATTTTTCATCATTAGTGTATAAGAATGCAAGAGATTTCTGTGCATTAATTTTGTATCCTGCTACTTTACCAGATTCATTGATTAGCTCTAGTAGTTTTCTGGTAGCATCTTTAGGATTCTCTATGTATAGTATCATGTCATCTGCAAACAGTGACAGCTTTACTTCTTCCTTTCCGATTTGGATTCCTTTTATTTCTTTTTCTTCTCTGATTGCTGTGGCTAAAACTTCCAAAACTATGTTGAATAAGAGTGGTGAGAGTGGGCAAGCTTGTCTTTTTCCTAATCTTACTGGAAATGGTTTCAGTTTTCCACCATTGAGGACAATGTTGGCTGTGGGTTGGTCATATATGGCCTTTATTATGTTGAGGTAAGTTCCCTCTATGCCTACTTTCTGGAGGGTTTTTATCATAAAGGGGTGTTGAATTTTGTCGAAAGCTTTCTCTGCATCTATTGAGATGATCCTGTGGTTTTTCTCCTTCAGTGTGTTAATATGGTGTATCACATTGATTGATTTGCATCAATATGAAGAATCCTTGCATTCCTGGGATAAACCCCACTTGATCATGGTGTATGATCCTTTTAATGTGCTGCTGGATTCTGTTTCCTAGTATTTTGTTGAGGATTTTTCCATCTGTGTTCATCAGTGATATTGGCCTGCAGTTTCCTTTCTTTGTGACATCTTTGTCTGGTTTTTGTATCAGGGTGATGGTGGCCTCGTAGAATGAGTTTGGGAGTGTAACTCCTCTGCTATATTTTGGATGAGTTTGAGAAGGATAGGTGTTAGCTCTTCTCTAAATGTTTGATGGAATTTGCCTGTGAAGCCATCTGGTCCTGGGCTTTTGTTTGTTGGAAGATTTTTAATCACAGTTTCAATTTCAGTGCTTGTGATTGGTCTGTTCATATTTTCTATTTTTTGCCTGGTTCAGTCTCGGAAGGTTGTGCATTTCTAAGAATTTCTCCATTTCTTCCAGGTTGCCCATTTTATTGGTATACTGTTGCTTGTAGTAATCTCTCATGATCCTTTGTATTTCTGCAGTGTCAGTTGTTACTTCTCCTTTTTCATTTCTAATTCTATTGATTTGAGTCTTCTCCCTTTTGTCTTGATGAGTCTGGCTAATGGTTTATCCATTTTTTTTTAAATCTCAAAGAACCAGTTTTTAGTTTTATTGATCTTTGCTATCGTTTCCTTCATTTCTTTTTCATTTATTTCTGATCTGATCTTTATGATTTCTTTCCTTCTGCTAACTTTGGGTTTTTTTGTTCTTCTGTCTCTAATTGCTTTACGTGTAAGGTTAGGTTGTTTATTTGAGATGTTTCTTCTTTCTTAAGGTAGGATTGTATTGCTATAAACTTCCCTTTTAGAACTGCTTTTGCTGTATCCCATAGGTTATGGGTCATCGTGTTTTCATTGTCATTTGTTTCTAGGTATTTTTTTATTCCTTCTTTGATTTCTTCAGTGACCTCTTGGTTATTAAGTAGTGTATTGCTTAGTCTCCATGTGTTTGTATTTTTTACAGATTTTTTCCTTAATTGATATCTAATCTCATAGCGTCGTGGTCAGAAAAGATACCGATACAATTTCAATTTTCTTAAATTTACCAAGGCTTGATTTGTGACCCACGATGTGATCTATCCTGGAGAATGTTCCAGAGCACTTGAGAAGAAAGTGTATTCTGTTGTTTTTGGATGGAATGTCCTATAAATGTCAATTAAGTCTATCTTATTGTATCACTTAATGCTTGTGTTTCCTTATTTATTTTCATTTTGGGTGATCTGTCTATTGGTGAAAGTGGGGTGTTAAAGTCCCCTACTATGATTGTATTACTGTCAATTTCTGCTTTTATGGCTGTTAGTATTTGCCTTATGTATTGAGGTGCTCCTATGTTGGGTGCATAAATATTTACAATTGTTATATCTTCTTCTTGAATTGATCCCTTGATCATTATGTAGTGTCATTCTTTGTCTCCTGTAATAGTCTTTATTTTAAAGTCTATTTTGTGTGACATGAGAATTGCTACTCCAGCTTTCTTTTGATTTCCATTTGCATGGAATATCTTTTTCCCTCCCTTCACTTTCTGTCTGTATGTGTCCCTAGGTCTGAAGTGGGTCTCTTGTAGACAGCATAAGTACAGGTCTTGTTTTTGTATCCATTCAGCCAGTCTGTGTCTTTTGGTTGGAACATTTAATCCATTTACATTTAAGGTAATTATCGATGTATGTTCTTATTTCCATTTTCTTAATTGTTTGGGGTTTGTTATTGTAGGTCTTTTACTTCTCTTGTGTTTCCTGCCTAGAAAAGTTCCTTTAGCATTTGTTGTAAAGCTGGTTTGGTGGTGCTGAATTTTTTTAGCTTTTGCTTGTCTGTAAATATTTTAATTTCTCCATCACATCTGTATGAGATCCTTGCTGGGTAATCTTGGTTGTAGGTTTTTCCCCTTCCTCACTTTAAATATGTCCTGCCACTCCCTTCTGGCTTGCAGAGTTTCTGCTGAATCATTAGCTCTTAACCTTATGGGGATTCCCTTGTATGTTGTTTGTTGTTTTTCCCTTGATGCTTTTAATATTTTTTCTTTGTATTTAATTTTTGATAGTTTGATTAATATGTGTCTTGGTGTGTTTCTCCTTGGATTTATCCTGTTGGGACTGTCTGTGCTTCCTGGACTTGATTAACTATTTCCTTTCCCATATTAAGGAAGTTTTCAACTATAATCTCTTCAAATATTTTCTCAGTCCCTTTCTTTTTCTCTTCTTCTTCTGGGACCCCTATAATTTGAATGTTGGTGCGTTTAATGTTGTCTCAGAGGTCTCTGAAACTGTCCTCAATTCTTTTCATTCTTTTTTCTTTATTCTGCTCTGAAGTAGTTATTTCCACTGTTTTATCTTCTAGGTCACTATCCGTTCTTCTGCCTCAGTTATTCTGGTATTGATCCCTTCTAGAGAATTTTTAATTTCATTTATTGTGTTGTTCATCACTGTTTGTTTGCTCTTTAGTTCTTCTAGGTCCTTGTTAAACGTTTCTTGTATTTTTTCCTTTCTATTTCCAAGATTTTAGATCATCTTTACTATGATTATTCTGAATTCTTTTTCAGGTAGACTGCCTATTTCCTCTTCATTTGTGAAGTCTGGTGGGTCTTTACCTTGCTCCTTCATCTGCTATGTGTTTCTCTGTCTTCTCAATTTGCTTAACTTACTGTGTTTGGCCTCTCCTTTTTGCAGGCTGCAGGTTCGTAGTTCCTGTTGTTTTTGGTGTCTGTCCCCCAGTGGCTAAGGTTGGTTCAGTGGGTTTTGTAGGCTTTCTGGTGGATGGGACTAGTGCCTGTGTTTTGGTGGATGAGGCTGGATCTTGTCTTTCTGGTGGGCAGGTCCACATCTGGTGGTGTGTTTTGGGGTGTCTGTGGCCTTATTATGATTTTAGGCAACCTCTCTGCTAATGGGTGGGGTTGTGTTCCTGTCTTGCTAGTTGTTTGGCATAGGGTATCCAGCACTGTAGCTTGCTGATCGTTGAGTGGAGCTGGATCTTGGTGTTGAGATGGAGCTCTCTGGGAAATTTTCACCATTTGATGTTACGTGGAGCTGGGAGGTCTCTTGTGGACCAGTGTGCTGAACTCAGCTCTCCCACCTCAGAGGCACAGCCCTGACGCCTGGCTGGAGCACCAAGAGCCTGTCATCCACAATGCTCAGAATAAAAGGGAGGAAAAAAAAGAAAGAGGGCCTCCCTGGTGGCGCAGTGGTTGAGAGTCCGCCTGCCGATGCAGGGGATACGGGTTCGTGCCCCGGTCTGGGAGGATCCCATATGCCGCGGAGCGGCTGGGCCCGTGAGCCATGGCCGCTGGGCCTGCGCATCCGGAGCCTGTGCTCCGCAACGGGAGAGGCCACAACAGTGAGAGGCCCGCATACCGCAAAAAGAAAAAAAAAAAAAAAAAAAGAAAGAGAGAAAGAAGCAGATAATATAAAATAAAATAAAGTTATTAAAATAAAAAATAAGTATTAAAAAATTTTAAGTAATAGAAGAAAAAAAGAAAGAAGATAGCAACCAAATGAAAAAACAAATCCACCAATGACAACAAGTGCTAAAAGCTATACAAAAACAGAAAACAAAAAAAAACCGGACAGACAGAACCCTAGGACAAATGGTAAAAGCAAAGCTATACAGACAATATCACACACAGAAGCATACACATACACACTCACAAAAAGAGAAAAAGAGAAAAGGGGTAAAAATATATATATTGTTGCTCCCAAAGTTCACCTCCTCAATTTGGGATGATTCGTTGTCTGTCTATTCAGGTATTCCACAGATGCAGGTACATGAAGTTGATTGTGGAGATTTAATCCGCTGCTCCTGAGGCTGCTGTGAGAAGTTTCCCCTCCGGGAGGGGAGGTGTGGATAGTGACCTGTGCTCCCACACAGGCTTCTTGGTGGCGGCAGCAGCAGCCTTAGTGTCTTATGCCCATCTCTGGGGTCCGCACTGATAGCCGCGGCTTGCACCCGTCTCTGGAGCTCCTTTAGGCAGCGCTCTTAATCCCCTCTCCTCGCACACCAGGAAACAAAGAGACAAGAAAATGTCTCTTGCCTCTTCAGCAGCTCCAGACATTTTCCCGGACTCCCTTCCAGCCAGCTGTGGTGCACTATCCCCCTTCAGTCTGTGTTCACGCCGCCAACCCCAGTCCTCTCCCTGTGCTCCTACCAAAGCCCAAGCCTCAGCTCCCAGCCTCGCCCGCCCCAGCAGGTGAGCAGACAAGCCTCTCAGGCTGGTGCGTGCTGGTCGGCACCGATCCTCTGTGCGGGAATCTTTCCGCTTTGCCCTCCGCACCCCTGTGGCTGTGCTCTCCTCTGTGGCTCTGAAGCTTTCCCCCTCCGCCACCTGCAGTCTCTGCCCACGAAGGGGCTTCCTAGTGTGTGGAAACCTTTCCTCCTTCACAGCTCCCTCCCACTGGTGCCGGTCCCGTCCCTATTCTTTTGTCTCTGTTTTTTATTTTTTCTTTTGCCCTACCCAGGTACGTGGGGAGTTTCTTGCCCTTTGGAAGGTCTGAGGTCTTCTGCCAGCATTTGGTAGGTGTTCTGTAGGAGTGGTTCCACATGTAGATGTATTTCTGATGTATTTGTGGGGAGGAAGGTGATCTCTATGTCTTACTCTTCCGCCATCTTGAAGCTCCTCCCTGTATCATTTTTTTAGATTCCATATATAAGTGGTATCATATGATATTTATCTTTTTCTCTCTGACTTACATCAGTTAGTATGATAATCTCTAGGTCCATCCATGTTGCTGCAAATGGCATTATTTCGTTCTTTTTAATGGCTGAGTAATATTCCATTGTATATATCTATATACCATATCTTCTTTACCTATTCATCTGTCAGTGGACATTTAGGTTGCTTCCATATCTTGGCTATTGTAAATAGTGCTGCTGTGGACATTGGGTTGCATGTATCTTTTCAAATTAGAGTTTTCTCTGGATATATGCCCAGGAGTGGGATTGCTGGATTATATGGCAACTGTATGTTTAGTTTTTTTAAGGAACCTCTATACTGTTTCCCATAATGGCTCCACCAATTTACATTCCCCCCCACATTGTAGGAGGCTTTTCTCCACACCGTCCCCAGCATTTATTATTTGTAGACTTTTTGATGATGGCCATTATGACTAGTGGGAGGTGATACCTCATAGTTTTGATTTGCATTTCTCTAATAATTAGTGATGTTGAGCATCTTTTCATGTGCCTATTGGCCATCTGTATGTCTTCTTTGTAGAAATGTTTGTTTAGGTCTTCTAATCATTTTTCTAATGGGTTGTTTGTTTTTTATATTGAGTTGTATGAACTGTATTTATATTTTAGAAATTAATCCCTTGTCAGTTGCATTGTTTGCAGATATTTTCTTCCGTTCTTGGATTGTCGTATTGTTTATGGTTTCCTTTGCTGTGCAGAAGCTTATAAGTTTGACTAGGTCCCATTTGTTTACTTTTGCTTTTATTTCTGTTGCCTTGGAGAATGACCTAAGAAAACATTGCTACAATATATGTCAGAGAATGTTACTCAGCAACTATCTAATGAATGGTTTCTATGTACCAGTCACTGCCCTAGGATTAAGGTTGTAATGGTGAGCAAAACCAGATAAATTGTTATAGATCTTACAAAAATGGTTAAAGTTCCTGTACAAGGATGATGGAGTGCAAAGCCACATGTGATATCTATTAAGTGCTTTAGAAATCTTTTGATAGCAAAATAATTTTCATTGTTAATGGCATAAGTTAATTGTAAAGTGTCATTATCTTATAAATTAAGAGTTTTTGAAGTATTTTAAAGAATTTATTCAAGTCAACTAATTTAACCTATGAAAAGAAACTTTTTATACTGTTTGATAATAACTCTGATGAAAGGCATACATAATGTCACTTCAACCAAAAGCAACTTGAGATTGAACTCCAGAACAGGAGATAACTTTTACAGTTATTTTCACCTCACAAACAGCATTTAAGGGTGCTGAAGAGAGAGAGAATCTCTGTGGCCATCGAGCATGGCCTACTCTGCTTGAACTTGAATTTTTTCCTTGGTTCCCAGTCTCCCACATGTTGCAGTTCAGTGATGAGTGGATGACAGCTTAGGCACTGACTGTCAGTATAACATTCAATCTCTCTAAACTGTAAATATATTGCCATGCATAAAATGCCATCCTCTGAACTTGTAACAGCCAATGCAATATTATTTTTCTCCTTAGAATAAATCATTTTTGGTGTTTGTCACATCATTCTCAATTGCAATCAAGAGTTATAATCACTTCAGACTTTTGAATCCAGTGAATCATCTCTAGTTGCACACGAATGGCTCTGTTGTATGATGTAATACAACAGCTACTCTTGTGCTATTTGATCGTACTGTAAAACACTTGGATAGTAACCATGAAACAATAAACTTTACCTACATACTTATATGGGCATGCAGAGAGAAAAAATTAATTTGCAGATATCGAGCATACCAGAAAAAAAAACTAAACAAACTTAAATTTGCCTTAAGTTCTTTTTTTATAAATTTATTTTATTTATTTATTTTTGGCTGTGTTGGATCTTCCTAGCTGCGTGTGGGCTTTCTCTAGTTGCGGTGCGTGGGCTTCTCATTGTGGTGGCTTCTCTTGTTGCAGAGCATGGGCTCTGGGTGCTCGGGCTTCAGTAGTTATGGCTCACTGGCTCTAGAGCGCAGGTTCAGTAGTTGTGGCGCATGGGCTTAGTTGCTCTGTGGCATGTGAGCTGCCTGGACCAGGGCTCAAACCTATGTCCCCTGTATTGGAGGCGGATTCTTAACCACTGTGCCACCAGGGAAGCCCATGCTTTAAGATTTTGATCAAAATAAAAATGTATTATTTTAAAATAGATTTTTAAACTAATAAGTACATATAGGGAGTATATTCTGTAAGTAAGTTTGCACGTGGTAATGTGTGTTTGGAAGTGTATGTTCTATCTTCCTGGTGGAAATATAAACAACTTAAAATCCGTAAAGCAGATGAGTTTGTCTTAGTCGGCAAGAAGAGTGGTCTTGGTCAGCAAGATACTTGGAGATCCAGCGATGAGGAAAGGAAGAAGATACATAGATAGAATGTTCTCAGGGCCGCAGGACAGAAAGAACTGTGTGAACTTTGTGAATCTGTAGACAAAATTAGAACTGAGAGTATGTTTGTATCAGTACAGGTTGCAAAAGAAAAATGATGGCATGCTCAAGAAGGATGATTCAAGAGAGATGCTGGAGATAATATATACAGTATAAGCAGGTTTTAAGGAAATCAACAAGGAATGATAACATACCCCATTTCTAGCAACAGCAAGAAACTACTATTAGATCTTAGCCTAAAATAGAAAGGTGGTGAGAGGGCACAGAGGAGAGAACATAAGCCATCCCTGGAAGCTGATAAGACATAGTTGTAGCATGCTCTCTGGCGAGGTTTGTTACTTGGATAGAGGAGGGCAGCCACTGCAAAACCACACCCTGGCAAGGAAGGAAGTCAGAGACTGAGGGTGCCTTGATTCAGAACTTAAGAGTCAGCTTCCTAAAGGTGAAATGACTGAGTTTGCAAAAAGAGAATATCCAGCACACTTATGGAATAGGGCTAGAGCTCTGGGAAAGTTGGGGAGAACTGACCCTATGAAACCAAGAGCATCTTAGCTTCTATACTGGTGGGTATTGAGGCAAGAGTAAATAAACCAAATTTTCCAGAATCCATGTTTCCTTCCACCCTCCGTCTTGCCATTTTAATTCCTGCACTGGAAGCCAGCAGGGCACATCCTCCAAGTGACTTTTGTAAGGTTCTGTTGGTGATAGCCTGATCACTGATTGTTCCTCTTGCCTTTTGTCACTGCCCAAGAGGTGCAAGACTGCCTGCCAGTGGTAGGCTGGGTAAGCTAGAAAGTCAGTAGCTTAATTCAAATGTTAATTTTTTTCCCCCCACACTGCCCGGCATGTGGAATCTTAGTTCCCTAACCAGGGATTGGAACCATGCCCCCTGCAGTGGAAGTGCAGAGCTCTAACCACTGAACCACCAGGGAATTTCCAAATGTTAAATCTTAGAGATGGTACCTGAGAATATGATATTAAAAGATAATAAATATGTTAAAAAATACAGTTGACCCTTAAACAACACAAGTTTGATCTGCATGGGTCCACTTACAGATATTTTTAAATAGTAAATGTTACAGTACTATAAAGTCTGTGGTTGGCTGAATCTGCCAATGCAGAGGAACCACAGATCTGGAGGTCTGACTATAAGTTACATTCAATTAACCCACAGTTGTTCAAAGATTTATATATATATCTGTTTATATAGATATATATAGATAGCAGTTTTCCTATTTTAGAAATTATCCATAATGCCCTCTGAAACTTCAGACAGAGAAGAATCACCTAGCCCATAGCTACTCATACTCTCATGCTGACAGGTTGTTGTAATTCTTTTTCCGAAATTACTGTCCTTATTTGCAAAATGGTATTTATTTAGCTATTTATTTATTTATTGCTGACTTGCAGCTACATCCAGGTCTGCTTCACCTCCAATATCTGGCTTCTCCCCTCTCGCCCCACACACACTTTCCCCACAACAACATGCTATGGCAGTTACCCTCTGAACGTGTAACAAGCAGTGCAGTCACCTGATAAAAGCAGGTTGATCCAAGATCAATAAGACTGGACTGGAGCCTCTGGGAAAATATCCAGAGAGAGAGAGGAAAAGTGTCAATTAGAAGAGTGATCAGCCTGGTTCAGGGAACACAGTTGTGGAGAGGGTAAGAGTGATAGCAATTAGTATCCTTCCAAACAGTGTCCTTTGGAGATTGCTTTTTTTTTTTTTTTTTTTGCGGTACGCGGGCCTCTCACTGCTGTGGCCTCTCCCGTTGGGGAGCACAGGCTCCGGACGCCCACGCTCAGCGGCCATGGCTCACGGGCCCCGCTGCTCCGCGGCATGTGGGATCTTCCCGGACCGGTCCCCTGCATCGGCAGGCGGACTCTCAACCACTGCGCCACCAGGGAAGCCCAGGAGATTGCTCTTTGATTCAAGAACACTTGTTAGCTTGTTAGTTTCTAGTACCTTTAATCATCAAAAATAATAATAACAGTTAAATATATTTATTCAATGTCTCTATAAAGCATATCAACTTCAGGACATGCACAAAGATTGTGTCTTTGGCTCTAGAATGCTGAGTTACACCAAATTGATGCTAACTCATGGGCCATCTGGTCAAACAGTGGCCTTTACTTACCGTTGCCTCCTATTTTGTGTTTTAAATGTTACCTTTTGAAAAATCAACTGCATAAGATTACACTTAAAATATTTTGAATTCCAAAAAAAATTGTGTATTACTGACCTGTATTCACCATTCAATGAATATTCACTATCAGTATGCTTTTTACACATGAGCCTTTGTTGAACAAATTTATTGAGCATCTACTAAGTTTAACTCATTTATTCTCTGCACAACTACATGAGTTAGGCAGTATTATTATTTCTACCTAATAAATGAAAACTGAAGCATAGAAAATTTCTACTTGTGTGACATTGGGCAAGTTAGTAGTAGAGTTAAGATTTGACACCAATTTATCTGATGCCAAAGACTGAATTCTTAATTACTATGTTATTTATCAAATGCAGTACTATTTCAAATGTGGAATTGATTCAAAAATAAGTGTACAGGTCAGTTAGCTGAATGAAAACTATTACTCTCAGGTAGATATACTCTGAGCAGACTTTGATATACATGATGCACAATGTTACTTGTGCATTGTAGTAGGAACAGCATAGGAGGAAGAGCCAGACTGCTTAGTCTGATGACTGCTCAGTCTGATGACTGCTCAGCACTTGATGACCTTTGGTTTTGCCACAAAGTATCTGTGTGCAAAATCATAGAATCTCACTGGGTGAGTTTCAGTTTCATTATTGTTCATTGTAATAAAAACAACACTTAATGCTTATACCGTGATTGCTAAGTAGAGGAATCTATCTACTCTATATATCTTGCAGTGTATAGTAATGAGTATTTAAGAATATACTTTATATTTTTCTTGCTCAGAAACTTCTAAGATGTGTGTCTGTAAAAGGTAATTTATTCGATCTTAGAGAACACAGCTAATTTTTATTTTACTTTATTGAAAACCTCAAGCCGCAGACTTAAGTATTTTAACTGTTTTAAACATAACTATTATTATTAGCTATCTTAAACATGAACTGTTTTGAAAAGTATTATTAATGGGATAAAAATGTCACATTACTCATTTCTTTGATGGAAATAAATAATTTGATGATCAGTTACAGTTTTCTTATGTGTGTTCCATAGGCAGATGAGACCTTGAATCTACCTGTAGATCAATTATACTCATTATGTTCTAAGTATCCTGGTTGTAACACAGTACCTAGGAAAGTTTCTGTTATGAAATTGGAGCTAAATTTAGCTTTGGGGAAACATAAAAAAGCTAGTGAGACTGCCTCTTGTAGATGTAATGGAGTAGCTGAGAGCAAACTTCCCTCTTAATGTAACACACAGAAAACAGGACAAAATATGTGAAACAACTACTGTCAGAAAGTGGAAGGCAGTAGGAAGTAGGACTGTGATACTAGAAGCACTTTGTAGACCTGCTGCTGGGAAGGGAAACCCAAAAAGAGTACAGTGGGCTTTCTGAGGCTGAGGCAGCTGGAATTTGTAGAGTATCGGAGAGAATGGAGCTAGGCCGAGAATGAGGATTAGAAGTATGTCTTGGGGACTCTTTCACTCTCTTGCTGAATAATAAGCTGAGCATGTGTTGGAGAAATTTCCTCAACGATAGACAAAGAGCAACCAGGGATCTCTAAGCTGGCTTCCAGGGTCTCCTATTGGGGGTCAAACATTCATATTTGCTTCAGCCAGAGTGAAACAGGAATAAAGTGTTACATTTTATAATGATAAAGGGGTTAATTCACCTAAATGTGTATACACACAGTAATAGAGCTTCAAAATCCATGGTGTGCATACTGATAGAAGAGGAAGGAGACATAGGCAACTCTACATTTATAGTGGATATTTCATATATGTCTCTTGGAAATTGATATAAAAGTAGACAGAAAAAGAATAAAGATGTAGAAGATATGACTACTGTTAACTATATTAAATAATTTACATTTATAGGCTGCCCTCTTGCTACCTAGTGACATAAGAAACAAACACAAATATAAGGCATGAAAGTAAAAACCTTCCTATGACCTTTTAGGTCAACTTTGAATTACAGTTTCCTACTTTTCATCCCTTTCTTTTCTTGCTCTCAGGTATCTTTCTTACCCTTTTAAGTGAGTCTTGGAATTTGCAAACATCTTAAAGTTTCCCAAAGAACAACTTGAGGAGGGGGGCAGGGAAAAAGATTTAAAAATTAGCAGAAATAGAAATATTCCATGCTTATTTTTGCCATACTTTTGAACACTAAATGTGAGTTTCCTTTTCCCTCTATAAGCATTGAAATAATGTAGAACTAGAATAAAATTTTGCAAATCAAGTTTTTCAAGTGCTATCGTAATATAAAGCAGAAATAATAAAGCTCCCATGGAATATTATGAAATCATGAATAGCTTTGTGTTTTGCTACTTGTTTTAGTCCACTCAACCTGCTATAAGAAAATAGTGTAAACTGGGTGGCTTAGAAAAAACAGAAATTTATTTCTCACAGTTCTGGAGGCTGGAAGTCCTAGATCAAGGTGCCAGCATGGTCATGTTCTGGTTCATAGCTGCATCTTCTCACTGTGTCCTCTCCTGGTGGAAGGGGCTAGGATCTCTGCAGGGTTTCTTTTTTTTTTAATTAAAAAAAATAATAATTTATTTTATTTTTGGCTGCATTGGTTCTTCGTTGCTGTGTGCAGTCTTTCTCTAGTTGCGGTGAGTGGAGGCTACTCTTCGTTTCAGTGCCTGGGCTTCTCAGTGCGGTGGCTTCTCTTGTTGCAGAGCACAGGCTGTAGGTGCACAGGCTTCAGTAGTTGTGGCTCACGGGTTCTAGAGAGCAGGCTCGGTAGTTGTGGTGCACGGGCTTAGTTGCCCTGTGGCATGTGGGATCTTCCTAGATCAGGGCTCGAACCCATGTCCCCTGCATTGGCAGGTGGATTCTTAACCACTGTGCCACCAGGGAAGCCCTCTGCAGGGTCTCTTTTATAAGAGCACTAATCCCAATCATAAGGGCTCCACCCTTATGACCTAATCACCTCCCAAGTCCCCACCTCCTAATACCATCAGCTTTAGGGGTTAGAATTTTAACATATTAATTTTGGGGGGACCGAACATTTAGACCATCACACTATCTAATGTTTCTTAAGTAAGTGTTGCTTAGTAAGTTTTTCTAGACTTCACTGTTAGCAAATGTACACACATACCAGATAATGCTGCCTCCTGTAAGAAGATGAGACTCATATAATTCAACAAATTTTCCTCTTAATGTTGGTTTCTAGGAAAGATAGAACTATATTTAATAATACTGAGTAATTAATCTAATAAATACTATATGCCTGGTTGCTAGACAATCACCCTTCTCTTATTTGGCTCAATTCCCTTTTTTAATATTATAAGTCAAGTTTAATCATTTTTTGGTAAAAAGAGAGCATGAGGTATTAATGGGGCCCAACAAAATTAATTGTGCTGTTCCAATGCAACTCATTGAGTCCATACACTAAGAAAGGATAAAAGAATGAAGATAGGATGGCTGGCCTAAGATAAATAAAGAAATCAGTATCAACTTTAACATCTAGAAAATGTACATTTGTGGATCCCATTATTTTAATTTATAACCAAATAGAACATATGCATTACTGACTGCCTTTAATCACAGGGGTGTCACATATTAAATGATTAAAAAAAAAGTTGCCATGTCAATGCCTTCATAAAAGGAAGCACAGACAAGCATTGCATATACCAAGTATTAATTGTTTTGCTGTCTCAAAATTCTTTTAAAAATTGTGTTCTAAAGATAGCGTGCTATCTTGCTTTTTTGCTGCATGCCTCCCAGAGTTAGTTCTCAAGTGAGTGAGGTTGTAAGATACCATTCAAGAGGGTATAATAAAATGGTCTGTATTCTTTCTTCTATGACATGAATGATTTAAATGACCTGCCTGTTGCTAGTGAAGGGTATCTGGTGGCTTTGCCCCCACTTCTTTCATTTTAAATTAAGTAGCATATTTTTCTCCCTTCTGGATTCTTCTAAATTATTAGCATTCATATTCTCCATGATTTTCTTTCAACCCACCAACAGAGATAAGGAGAAGAAATGTTCTCTTAAAGGGCATTTTCCCACTAGACCCTAATCATAACAGGAGGTGGGGTAATCATTAAGTTGAGAAATTTTCACTTTTTTTTTAATTGGAGTCTAGGTGACTTACAATATTATATTAGTTTCAGGTATACAACTTAGTAATTTGATATTTTTATAAATTATACTTTGTACAAAGTTACTAGCTTCACTTGTTTTTAGTAGAAAGAAGAGAGACTTTGTGTGCTTTTTATTTTTTAATAAAAATCTACTCTAGGGGCTTCCCTGGTGGCACAGTGGTTGAGAGTCCGCCTGCCGGTGCAGGGGACACGGGTTCGTGCCCCGATCCCGGAGGATCCCACATGCCGCGGAGCGGCTGGGCCCGCGAGCCATGGCCGCGGAGCCTGTGTGTCCGGAGCCTGTGCTCCGCAACGGGAGAGGCCACAGCAGTGAGAGGCCCGCGTACAGAAAAAAAAAAAAAAAAAAAAAAAAAAAATCTACTCTAGTTAGTGTTGGAAAAAGTGAGAAAGAAAGATAAAAGAAGAAAAGAAAAAGAAAAGAAAGCTGCAAAATGTTAATTGGAAAAATTATGCATACAATCCTTTAAAAGTCTACAATCTTTTTGTTCTAGTTATTATCAATAAAATAGGTTTACAGATATATTATTAGATATAGGAGCAAATATGTCCATATAAGGATATTGTTGAAGTATTATTTTAATATGAGTAATTTTAGTAAACCTAAAAATCCAGCTGAAGAAGAATGATTGAAATTAACTATGTTACATACATTATTTTAATGGCTACACATTCAACATTCAAGAAATTTTAAGTTCACGATGTTGAATACTTTTTTCCATTCAGTATAAATAAACAAAAATATAAATTTAAAAATCTAAATTTAAATGAATTTAAATTCATGATGTATACTTTTTCCATTCGTTATAAATAAACAAAAATATAAAAAAAGACATATATAGATAAACAGAAAAATTTGAATGCCATCTTCTAGAGGTGGAACTGAAGTTTCAACCTTTTACCTGATACTCAAGAGGATATTAAGTGGTTCTCCATTATGGTGTATATATATATATATATATATATATATATATATATATATATATATATATATATATATATATATATATATATATGAAATTGGCTCACATGATTATGGAGGATGATAAGACCCAAGGATTGCAATCAACAAGCTGAGATCCAGGGGAGCTGATGGTGTAATTCCAGTCTGAAAGCTGGCAGGCTCAAGACCCAACAAGCTTATGTCTCTGTTAAAGTTCTAAGGCAGAAAAATGTCCCAGCTTCAGGTAATCAGGCAAGAGGAAATTACCTCTTATTCAGGGAAGGGTCAGTCTTTTGTTTCATTCAGACCTTCAGTTGATTGGATGAGGCCCACCTACATTAGAGAGAGCCATCTGCTTTACTTTGTCTATTGATTTAAATGTTAGTTATCTAAAAGCACCCTCACAGAAACACACAGAATAATATTTGATCAGATATTTGGCATTCTGTGACTCAATCCAGTCAAGTTGACACATAAAATTAACCATCATAGACTGCATTTGAAGAGTGAGTAGCTCCATATTAATAGATAAAGATCATTAACATAAAGGTATGGGCTGGTATGCTGAATCATAAGAAAGCATGCATTTTTGTCAGTACCTTTCCTGGAAACAAAGCAAGGTGACATATGTTCTAAAATTATGTTTCAATTTGTTTCTCTTTTGTTTTGAGATTCTACTACTCCTTCCAGTGTTCATATTATGCCTTTCAGTTAAGGTTTACAGGGATGTGGTAACTCTCCTTGTTCCAATTATTACTACCCTTTTATCTAGGTTATCCTTTTTAAGCTACCAGGGCAAACTGTCAAAGACTTGGAAATAGGCAAAAAGGATTATGGGGTGTCCTTTAGGAGGAGTGCTGGACATTATCTGGTGAACCCTCTAGGGGTTACTTGGTTCCGTAGAGGTGTCTTTAATTGTCTTTGATTGACCAGTCTATTTCATAACTATGTAGAGATAGAAGAAAACTGATAGCAATATTAGTGCTTTCTGTCCAGAGCAATGCAAATTATTCCTGTTCATAATAATGAAATAAATTTCATCTGATATAGAGTATAAATCTCTGTAAATTCACATTTGAACTAATTTCTATTTCTCTCATTAGTTAACACATTATATAAAAACTTTGACATACGTTCATTTTATAATGTATAAAATATTTATACTTGCATTGTGCCTTGAACTTCTTTGTTAAATTCACTGTTCTTTTAATTACTTCCTCAAAAATCTGTTTTATCCAGTGGATTACAAGCTCAGTGAAGGCAAGGACCACATTTATCTTGTTTATTGCTGTATCCCCAGGGCTCACTGGTAGAAATTTAGTAGGGGCTCAGAAAATATCCTCATGGTTCCCTGAATTAGTAAATGCAAATGAATCAAAGATATTTCTGAGCAATCAAATGAGTCCTGGGGGAGAAAGTTTCAGTAGTATTAAGAAAGCATTGAATGGCCTCATTAAATCAGAGCATGCAAAGTATTTACATGCAAAATTTATAATGAAAAAACCACTGTTTAAAGAGCTCTTTGAACTTCATTGTTGGGAAACCGCCATGTGGCAGGGCAGGAATAAAGACGCAGACATAGAGAATGGACTTCAGGACATGGGGTGGGGGTGGGGAAAGGGGGAAGCTGGGGCGAGGTGAGACTAGCATCAACATATCTACACTACCAAATGTAAAATAGATAGCTAGTGGGAAGCAGCAGCATAGCAGAGGGAGATCAGCTTGGTGCTTCATGACCACCTAGAGGGGTGGGATAGGGACAGTGGGAGGGAGGCTCAAGAGGGAGGGGATATGGGCATATACGTATACATATGGCTGATTCACTTTGTTGTACAACAGAAACTAACACACTTTTGTGAAGCAATTATACTCCAATAAAGATGTATTTAAAAAAAAAAAAGGCATTGACTACCCTACCGCCACAACTGGGAGCAGAAACATTTTGAATAACAATTTGAGGTCATTTTTTATAATTCGTGTACTTGGAGATTTTTTTTTATAAATTTATTTTATTTTTATTTATTTTTGGCTGTGTTGGGTCTTTGTTGCTGCAGGTGGGCTTTCTCTAGTTGCGGCAAGCGGGGGCTACTCTTTGTTGCGGTGCATGGGCTTCTCACTGCGGTGGCTTTTCTTGTTGTGGAGCACGGGCTCTAGGTGCGTGGGCTTCAGTAGTTGTGGCTCGCAGGCTTCAGTATTTGTGGCTCGCGGGCTCTAAAGCACAGGCTCAGTAGTTGTGGTGCACCGGCTTAATTGCTCCACGACATGTGGGATCTTCCCAGACCAGGGCTTGAACCCGTGTCCCCTGCATTGGCAAGTGGATTCTTAACCACTGTGCCACCAGAGAAGCCCTCGTGTACCTAGGGATTTTAAAGAACACATTTCTTATTCATTTTCCATATTTTTAAAATTTTTCATGTTTAAAGATGACTTTTGTTATCTTTTTTTCAATTAAAAATTTCTGGTTCCTGTAGAATATTTTGTAAGGAGCTAAAGCCAAGCCCATGAAATATTTGAGCCTTTTTCACATCATCTAGTCAGACCTAGATCCCTTGCAAACTGATTGTTTGCTTAGTACTATGTAGGTCATTTTATAAAGGCTGATGGAAACTGAAAATATATCTTTCCTGATAGACTCTAATTACTATTAATATCTAAACTCTTGACACTGAAGTTCTCAATAAACATTGGGGGAAAAAAAGCTACCATTTCATTGCTCTGTAACATTGGTAATAAAGTTTATTACTCTGTGTCTATCTATGGTATTTTCATGTTGTAGAGGCAGAGAGAAGAAAAAAACACTTATTATAGAAATAATGTATTTCTTCCATAGAAGACAGCAAAAACAAGAAAAAAAGGCCTTTGAAAATCAATTTGTAATTCCAATTATGCATTAGGAAACTAACATTCACAGAGCATTAAACTTACATTAGGTGTTAAAATATCCAAAGATCTTTCTGGTACTGTGTCCTCTTTACTAAGAATTCTAAACCACAAACATGATACCTATTGGAAAGCTGTTTTGCCTTGCACCAATATATTCAGTAACAGTGCGAGTCTCAGATGCCTTTTTTAGCATAACTCCTGAGTACTTCCTTTTAATTTTTTCCTTCCAATCCCAAAACGTTTTTGATGAGTTAATTATCATTTCCAAGTGACAAATCTCACTCTCCAATAAATGATATTGGGTAAATTAAATCTCTGTGATTACCATCTAGATTTGTCTAATTAGAAATTAATATGTTTAAAATTTTAATACGATGGAAATGGTCAAAGAAAATGGAGATAGCCTCATCTACTGCCACGGTTTCTCTTACCTGTTTATAAATTCATAACCTGCAGTAGTTTGCTGAAGCCTACTTTTTAAAATGGAAAATTATAAGGTACTCTGTGCAACAAAACAGGATGCGCTTAAGGGTGGATTAAGATCTGAGTCTGAATTCTGAATGCACCACTTAAGTGAATAGCCCAAGGACATATGATGATTAACTTCTCTGACCTTCATTTTCCTTAGCTATAGGAATGGGATTGAGGATTGAATGGAGAAATGCATGTAAAGCACACTGCACAGTATTTGATCCATACCCTGCACTAAAATGTGGCAGAATCAACTGAATTTATTAATACTCTTGATTACCAAAAGGAGTTGCTATGGCTATCTTCTTGACTGAAATAGTTGTTTCAGCAAAAACTCTTACACACATTTCTTTAGAAGCTTTTCATGAAATAGAAGAGATGTCCAGGAAGATCACCAGAGGGAGAAACAAGGGAAATCAAAACATAATTCAAAAACTTGACAAAGAGAAAAACAAATCCAGGCAAAATAAGGCAATGATGGAAGGAAAAAAAAATACCAAGTGATATTTTGTGTCTCGTTGAATTGGTCGGCTATTTATTTGTTACTTGATTTTTCAGTATGTATATGGCAATAAAATGGGCGGTTGAGGGAAGTTGATAGTTTCCATAACAACAGAACTGATAACCTAGAAAATTGAGACAGTCTTACTATTTATGGGCTGTGTGTCTTCAGGCAAGGCACTTCATTAATCTGGGTTACTTAGCTCATTTGAGGGTCTTGAAGGAAATGCATGCTTAGCTTCTTTTCAGCTTAAACATTTCTGTAGTCTGTGATTCTTTGAATTCTGTGTCCCCATTTTAATCTGCTGACCTTAATTTTACCTGAGTCATTGGTCAAATAACCAAAATTTTTACTCTTAAATCATTCTTTTCTCCTCAGTTCTGTAACATTTGTCCCATATCTGCTTTTACCCTGTTATTACAGGAAATATACTTGGTTGGTTTCTGAGGAAGAGACAAGTGCATACTTAGAGAGTATCTTCAAAATAAAATAGTGTTTAGTCATGAAATTCTTCTGTATCAACCTTACCAACTTGGGTAAACTATGTTGTAATTGACCATACTTCATAATCACATAGAAAATGTCATAACTAATGATGAAGGTCCATGAAATAATCATCTGTGTGGCATCTTAACCATCTCTCCCTACCCCTCCCCACTGTTTTGTAGAAAACAGATTAAGAGTCTTGTGCATGTGAATCCCAGAGTTCCTATATGAAAAGAAAAATAGCAATCAAATTACATTTTGTGGATTTATTTATGTTTGTTATGTAAGCCAAATAGTGAAACTCATAAGGTAGATAGGGCTGTCTAAACCTATCCTTCTCAAACTTTGATTTGCAGACAGATTACCTAAGGGACTGTTAAAATCATGCAGATTCTGATCCAGTAGGTCTGGGGTAGAAACCAAGATCCTGAATTTCTAAACAAGCTCCCAGGCAATGATAATGCACCCGGTCTGAGGACCAGGTTCAGAGTGATGAAGGTCTAGACTGAGTAGTCCTAGCCCCACCTGAAAGCCCCATAAATGCATGGTTAAGGTGAAGTAAATGCAGCTGCTCCAGATGGTTTTTTTCGAGGTGTGCCCACAGGATAGTTTGTCTTTCAGTTTCCTTCTCTGAAAGAGGATGGAATTTTACCTGTTTTGGCAGTTAAAACATCCAGTGGAACAATGACACAAAATGTTTTCAAAAGTCTATTAGTAGAAAGTTACTAAATTCCATAGATTCCAATGGTGTATTCCACTTAAGGGTAGAAGAATCTTCTGAGAGTCTGGCCTGGAACTGCTACAGATGGGTAAAAGAAAGCAAGGCAAGAATTTTAAAAATCTTTGTAGGTGCTTTGAAGGGCTTCAGGAGGTGTGTATTTGTCTTGGGTTAAGCTATCCAACATCTACATAAGAATTGAGGCTCAAGAGATGTCATCAATAATCAATTTTATCAAATACATGAGCAAACTCTTGATTAACTTTATTAGAATTTCAAATACCCGTGTTGTCTTCATCTTTCTCATTAAGAATAAAGAGAAAAAATTGGTGATAGGAATGTAGAGAGTAATTAAATTTCCAGGCTTGGGGCTGACAGTCCTGAGCTGGAATCTTAGCTTTGTACACTACCAGGCATGTCACATGGCATCTCTGAAGTTTGATTTCCTCCATTATAGAGTAAGGAGTTGTGGTAATTAATAGCACTGATATCACAGGGCCACTGTGAGGATTAAATTAGATTATTCATATAAAAGTTTTCATACTATGTTTTGTCATATGGGAAATGATAAAAAAAATAAAATCTTATACTGCAAAATGCACACAAACTCAAACAGAAAACCAAAAAGTTAATACAAAACCGAACCTCCTAAAAGAGAAGTTGCCTTTTTTTTATTAGTTTCCAAAATCTTAGTTTAGGAACAACATATTTCAAGTGTTCTCAAGGCTGCCACTACTACATGCTGCTAAATTTTCCCTTTTCTTGAAATCCGAAAGCTCAATTCCTGCTGTTTACTATGCTGGCCACAGGGATGCACTGTGCTTCTTTCAGAGTGTCTTTGAAAACATCAATTTGGCTGATGGGACATTTGGACCAGAACTTAAACTGAGGGAGAATAGCCCAGAAAAAGAGTGGATGTAATTGAAAACACCTAGGACTTAACTGCAGAGAGACTGGATGAAAATCCTGGTTCTAGCAAGTCTTAAAACCTCAACAAGCCTCATCTGTAAAGTAGAGGTCACAGACCTCACTTCAAAGTAAGTTATGAGGATGGAAAGAGGTGGTGGGTAAGAAATATAAAAAAGAAATGACCAATAAATGTGTGTCCTGGTAGCAAATTATTTTGGAAAGATCCTCACTTTGCAGAGTCCAGTTTCATAAGCTTTTCCTCATCCTAATTTCTCAGAGAAATGTTGAATTCTGTGACCTAAATTCCCAAAAGATTGTTGTAGTAAATAAAGGGGTTTTCTGTTCACTTCCAGGTAACCAAAATATCAGCCATGTTCACAACCATTTGAATTAATTGATATTTCATAGTATGATCCATTCAAAACTGTGATTCACAATTGTAGCCCTAAGTTGGGGGGTGGGGGGTGGGGGTGGGGGGAATAGACACATCCTTTCATCTTACTCCTGGGCTGGCATTGGGCAGAAAGCATAGAGTGCTTGGCAGCCTATAACCTGTTCCAAGGTCCTTCCTAATATCTGTGCTTTTGAATATTGGCTTCTCAGCCTGGTAGATTGAACTGGATCAGGGTATAAGACTTTTCAACATAAAAGGGTAAAACCTGAGATTTCAGAAATAGTCAAGATTAGGTCCTTAGAACATTACCTAAGCCTTGGAAAGAAATACATATACAGTAGCACGAGGCTGGTCAATATTCAGAGATTCAATAAAAAGGCTGATCAAGACATATGATGAAGCACATTTTCTCCTCAAATCCGGGAAAAGTTTTGACATTTTCCTTTTTGCCATAATGGAATGCATTTCCAGTACTGTAGTGGAATCCTCTCAGGGTGAAGTCATTTATCATAAGGCTACGTGCATAAGCTGTCTTTCTTCATTCTGATTCTCAGACTGGAACTTTTGGTGGACTCTGAAGTGTATAGTTATAATTAAGGTATGTTTCTAACATTCTGATGGTAAACCTTCTCTCCAGTTCTGACTCCAGGTTACCTATATCAATTCCATGAATTTCTACCCTAACCAACAGCAGTCTTATGGTATAGATGGCAGCATTTTGCTGTGTTAAAAAAATTATATATATATGAAGTTTAAGATCACATGGCTTTTAATTGAAAAAATCTGATTTTGAGCCTATTAGCAATAAAAATAAGAGCAGTTGCCATTTTTGAGTGAGTATGTGTGAGGCACTCTGCCAAGTACCACATACATAATTGCTTTTATTCTTCACTAGACTCCTGCCAGGAAGATGCTTTTATCCTCATGTTATAGGTTAGGAAACTGACAAAGCTTAAAACCATCATCTACACCCAGGAATGCCTGGTGCAAATGTATATGGTTATTTCTGAAATTTTCCAGAGCCTAGTATAATTGGAAAAATTAGTAGTGTAATTTGAGTAGAAATACTTAAAACGAGAGGACTTCCACTTCTGGGAAGATGGAATAGATGTACTTTTCTCTATTTCATTTGCTACACACAACTAAAACCCCTGGCTATTATATATAAAAGAAACATAGGAAGACTCTGGAAGTTAGAAAAAAGGAAGACTGGCTAGGAATTTTGGGACCCAAGGAATGACATGGTAGTGAATTCCTTGGGTTTTCTTTTTGTCTCATATTTCCCAGACTTGGAGCTGAAAAAGCCAGCAATCTGGAAATGCCAATGGGCATAAGAAAAAAAAAAAAAGTTCAAACAAAAGCCTTTTATCTCTAGTTAAGAAACCACAATGAAGGGGCAGCCCAACAAAACAGAGGAAAAAAGTTAAACCACAGTACTTTTATTTCAGCCAAATGTCTTTGAAAAAGCCATGGCCCCATTCCTACCCCCACTAGTAAAGACCGAGTGGGGAGCCTAGGAACTGTTACCTGGCTGTAGTAAGGCACCTTAACCCCACTGATGAGATGGTCTTAGAGAAGACTGAGTTGGGAGCTGTAACTTTCATTCCTACAATGAATAATGAGACCACCCTTTTCTCCTTCGTAGAGAAACCACATGGGAAGCCTGGACTTACATTCCCACTCATCATTAATGGGGTGCTCTTCCTCCTACTCTCCATACGAGGGTGGTATCAAGGAGACCTATGAGATAATTAGGAATTTCACCATTGCCCAGCAACAACAAGGCCATTCCCCTAACCTTGGTGTTAATGGAAGCCACGTGGGGAGACGTAACAAGGCACATCTACATCACCCATGCTAAGAGTTATCAGTGGAGGCCTAGTGAGGAAGTGGGAAGCCCATTCCTGTCCAGACGTAAAGAGGAGTTCCCTCCCTTGGGTATCACTGGGGGCCAAGTGGGAAACCTGGATGTCTGTATCTACCTGGCGGTAATGAGGCACTACCACTTCTTCCCATTCCATGGTAATGTCAGAAGAAGCCAGCTAAACAGAAATTTAATTAAGATCCACAGTTTTATAACATCATATTCACAATTTCTAGGTTTCAGTAAAGAAATAATTTGTATTACCAAGAATCAGAACGATCCCAACCTGAATGAAAAAAGGCAGTTAGTAGGCACCAATGCTGAGATGACAGTTGTCATCTTTAACATCTGTCATAGATATTAAAATTATCTGACAAATATTTTAAAGCAGTCATATAGGAATGTTTCAATGAGTAATAATGAATGTACTTGAAACAAATTAAAAAATAGTCACAGCAAGAACTAGGTATTCTCAGCAAGAAGTAGATGATATGAAGAACCAAATGGAAATTTATAACTGAAAAATTCAGTAACTGAAATAAAATACTCAATAAATTGATTTAACAGCCAAATGGAGGGGACCAAAGAAAGAATCAATGAACTTGATGATTAGAACAAAAGAAATTACACAATCTGAAGAGCATGAAGAAACTACACTTAAAAATAAGAAGAGCCTCAGAGATATATTCCCTGTGGGAATAAAACAGAAGATCTAATATCCATGGCATTGGAGTCCAAGCTAAGGAAGAAAAAGAGGGTGGGGCTGAAAAAGTACTTGAAAAAGAAATGACAGAAAAATTCTCAAATTTGGCAAAAGACAAATTTATAGATTCAAGAATCTGAGAGAAATCCAAAAAGGATAATTCCAAATAAACCCATCCCAAGACACCTTATGGTCAAACTTCTGAAAAATAAAGACAAGCAAATCTGGAAAACAGAAAGAAATTACACCTTATCTATGGGGGACAAATATTCAAATTGCAGTAATTTTCTCAGAGATTAATAATGTAGCGTCACTTGCCAAAAGGACGTGACACAACATTTTTCAAGTACTGTAAGAAAAGAACTGTCAACCTAGAATCCTATTATCAGGCAATATATCCTTCAGAAATGAAGGGGAAAAGAAGACATTCTCATAATGAAGGAAAATCAAGAGAATTTGTCTCCAGTAAATCTACCCTAGAAGAATGGCTAAAGGAATTTCTCTAAATGGAAAGGAGATGGTAAAAGAAAGAGTTTTGGAACATCAGAAAGGAAGAAAGAAGAATGGAAAGGGTGAAAAATCAGTAAATATTTTCTTCTCCTCTTGAATTTCCTATATTATGTTTGACTTTTGGAGCAAAAATTAAACACTGTCTGATATGGTTTTAATGTTTATAGAGAAAATATTTAAAACAATCTTATCACTGAAGGGGAATGGTGATGGGATGAAAACAGTGTTGTGGGGAATATATATAGTACTAAATACATGTGTAATAAAAGGGGAAAAGTCCTAAATGAATAATCTAAGCTCCAACCTCAAGAACTTAGAAAATAAAGAGTGAAATAACACCAATTCTACACAGTGTCATCTTGGAAATAAGAAAGAAGAAACACTTTCTACTTTATTTTATAAAGTTAGTATTACATGGGTACAAAAATCAATGAAGTACAGTACAAAAAAAAATAAAACTCATTGTAAACCAGTATCCCTCATGAATGCAGACGCAAAAATCTTTAACAAAATATTAGCAAATAAAATGTAACAATATATAAAAGAATTATATACCATCATCAGTGATAAAAGACTAGTTTGATATTAGAAAATCAAACAATGTAGTCCACCATATTACAGGCTAAAGAAGAAATATCACCTGATGAAATCAATTAACGCAGTAAAAGTATTTGAGAAAACTCAACCAACATCCATTTATGATATAAACTATTAAAAATAGGAATAGGGAAAACCTTCCTCATACTGATAAAAAACATATACAAAAATTCTACAGCTAACAGTATACTTAATGGCGAAGACAATTGTTTCTGACCTTAGGTGGTCACTAAGTAGGTCTTCCCCTCTAAGATCAGAAACAATTAAGACAAAAACAATTAAGTAGACCTTTCCCTCCAAGTTCTCTCCATAAAAGAACAACAGGAGGGGTCCTTGTGGTGATGGAAATGTTCTGTATCTCGAATATCAATGTCAGTATCCTGGTTGTGATGTTGTTCTACAGATTTGCAAGATACAGACACACCTGTGTTATTGCTTTTTGTTTTATTGCACTTCACAGACATTATGTTTGTTACAAATTGAAGGTTTTTGGCAACCCTGCATCGAGCAAGTCTATGGGCACCATTTTTCCAACAGCATTTGCTCACTTTGTGTCTCTGTGTCACATTTTGGTAATTCTCAGAATATTTCAAACTTTTTCATTATTGTTATATTTCTTATGGAGATCACTTCCAGTGATCATTGATGTTACTATTTAATTGTTTTGGCATTTTTTATAGATAAACTATTTTTTAATTAAGGTATATACTTTTTTTAGACATAATGCTATTGCGCACTTAATAGACTACAGTGTAGTTTAAACAGAACTTTTACATACACTGGGAAACCAAAAAATTGGTGTGACTTGCTTTATTGGAATATTTGCTTTATTGTGGTAGTCTGGAACCAAACCCACAATATCTCCAAGGTATGACTGTATCACTGTTGAGTGAAACTGGGTAAATGATACACAAGGTCTTTCTATTATTTTATAGAACTACATGCAAATGTAGAGCTACAATTATCTCAAAATATACTTTAAAAAAAAACCTGAGGAGCTTTGAAGAGAATATGGCTTTTGTGAATCATTACTTATCAGTATTGGTTTGTTGTGATACATGTACACATTAATATGAGGTGTTTACAATAGGCGAGACTGTGTATAGGGTGTATGGGAACACTCTCTGATATTCTGGCAAATGTTCTAAAACTCTTTTAAAACAAAGACTTTATTAAGTGCTAAATTAATAAATGGAGAAACTAGGTATATTTATTCGTGCCACTTAACGAATGTTTAAAAAAGAATGTTATTTTCACTAGTTTATTATAGTAAAATTTTTTAAAACTGAAATAAATCATGTTTATCTGTACATTAGAAATTATGTTATGTATATATATTTAAAAGATTGAGATATATTTACTGAAATTTTAAAAAGTTTATGGTTTTGATAATGAAAAAAATCATTTTTGTTTGTCATTGTGTGAAACCTGGTGTCACCTGATATTATTCACATGGGAAGTATATATGAACATATAGGTATGGATGGCTGTGCTTTTAATAGATTGCATGTAAGGCTCATGATAAGGCCCCCAGAGACCTACAAAAACTCAGCTGTCATTATGATACTTAGTTTTCAGATCACTAAGTCTACCAAATCATCTTTATTTTCCCCATCATCTTTAGCACATGTCTTCTACATAGTAGGTACTTATGTGAGTTAAAGAGAATGAGATCATTTTGTTTCCTTAGAGTACCTCTCTTCTTCCTGTGGTCTCACCACCTCACAGTTGAGACTGTAAAACTTGGCAATTTCCATTCACAGCTTTGAATGATTTAGAATTCTGTTTTGCATTTCAGTTTTGTCTGAACCCATATGGCAAAGTCAAAACTCCAAACAAATCTGATAAATTCTGTCTTGTGCTAACCAGTCCCTGTGGCTTGGTAAAGCACTGCAGGCTCCTCACTACTTAATTTTTTCTTCCATGACCATCTATATCTCCATCTTCAGACTCGGATGGGTCTCACAATTGTCTCTGAAACACAGAATAAAAGAGCTCCAGAATGTTCATTTAAGAGTGAGTCTCTAAGAGACCAAGACAGTAAATAAACCAACCTGAAAACACAGAGCTTGTAGTAGTGGAGTAGCATAGTACCTCAACACAGGTATGCTCACCTACACAAGATTACTCTCGGCGTCAGAGAGCCCACGTTTAGAGTTCATAAATTGTCACTTACTAGCTAACATAAATATTTTCCAAGCAATTAATATTTATCTAGTACTAATGACTTAACATATATTGTCATATTAAATTCTCCTAACAGTCCTTTGAAGTAAACACTAATATTGTCCCCATTTAATCTTTCAGCTTAGTTTCTTCGTCTATAGAAGTGCTGGGCACCCCAAAACCTAGTCATTATTTTCCACAAAGTGTAAGTTGCATAGATGAAGATGCAGACTGAAATACGTAGATAGGCTTCAGATAGGATTTTATATCTGAACGGTGTCTTAAAGAATGAGTAGGATTTGAACAGAGGCAGAGCATGATGGGAAGGATATTTTGGGATAAGAGACCAATCTGTACCAAAAAATCCAAAGGAACTTGTAACCGAATGACTTATTCAGACAACAGCACGGCAAAATGTATGACTGGAGAATGTAAGAAGGTGTATGATGACTAGAAAGTTGCTTTGGACTTCTTGTGGGTGGTCTTGAATGACAGACAAATAGTCTGGACTTTATTCTCTAGGTGATGAGGCACCAGAATGGGG
The DNA here is from genome assembly GCF_964341445.2 of Mesoplodon mirus. Lineage (NCBI taxonomy): Eukaryota > Metazoa > Chordata > Mammalia > Artiodactyla > Ziphiidae > Mesoplodon > Mesoplodon mirus. The sequence continues at coordinate 25,796,088 of NC_138995.1, read as the reverse complement.
AAGGCTGTGACCCGCAAGCAGCAGTGTGAATGATTCATTGAAGACGAATCACAGGGACATGAGGTAGGTCTTCTCAGACTCATTGATTGAGGGTGAACATGAGCCTTGAGCTCATTAATACGCTTTGCTCTCTGTTAGACTTTATGTCCTGTGGCTCATTAATTCCCTGTTGATGTAGCTTCAGGCTGTGTTTCCTCCTCACTGAGTTCATGGGGAAAAGCTTTTCCTCTCTCTCTTAAAACTATATCAATACACAACCTCTCTGGTCCGTGAAGTATTTGCCAATTCCTTTGTAAGCACCTCTGACCCATAAATGAGTTCAGTTTCAAACTTTAACTTAAGAGCTGGGGGGAAAATAAATAATAATTAAATGTGATCAGATCTGGCCGAGACATGCACGACATCTATTTTCGAGACTTTCCATGTCCAAGACACAGTTTCTTTGTTGTGTCGTTGATCTTATTTCTCCAGAGGGTGATTTTGGGGGTAATGTTACTGAGCAAAGGGTTTGCTGCCTGAAGCACATAGAAGCCAATATGTTGACAATAGTTTTTGAGATAACAAAGAGTTTTATTGCAGGGTTGACCAGCAACTAGACAGGAGGCAGAGCTCACATCTGTCTCCCTGATCTGGGGTTCCATCAAACTTTTATGAGTTAGAGGTGGGCAGTTTGGCATGTGGAAGTGCTGGCAGGGTTGGTTTCGATTGGAGGGCTTTGGAACTTGCCCGTTTATGGTGAGCTGTGGTAAAGGGGGCTTCAGTACCAGATCTTCCTGGACAGCAGACCCTTCACTTCGGAAAAGGCTCCTGCCTTCAGGTTCTGGTCATGTCCGGTCCTTTGGTTCCATTGCAGGGAGAAACTTTGGTTTTGACTGTTACTTGAGGTCAACATTTTCTCCTCAGTTCTGGCTTCAGCTGCATGACTTGCTGTTTTGTTCAGTTATCTCTGAAAAACAATCCAGCATTTTCTTACAAATAGGGTACTGGGCCAGTTTGGGCTGGTTCTGTGGTTACAGTAACTTATATCATTCAGGATGTTTGTTTGATAAGAAGAGATGGAAGAGGCCAAGGCAAAGTCTTCGGTTATTTTGTAATAAGTTGAAAATGTGTAATGTTTATTGCCCCTTGCTTATACATAAACACATTAAAAAAAATCTGAAGTTGACAGATGAAGAAGTTAGAACAAATGGAAAATGAGACTTAGAATGAGCTGATAAAAATGAGAGTGACACTAGTACTCACAATGTTTGTCTTAGAAACCTCAACACTTGGAAGTGGTGAGCCATAAATTGGGTTCCAACCCTTCCTTAACCACCGCAGAGATCATGAGCCTTTTCAGTGCCCATTGAGGGAAGAAGGGGAAGAACAAAGAACAAAAGCATGTATTCAGAAGCATCCTATTTGTGTTCCAATTTCTCCAATACCCAGTAGTACCCAGGGGAATATTATGGATTATAATGAAAACGGTCCTTTAAAATTATTTTTGTAGCACAGCTACCACTTCAGAGAATCTTTCTCAATTTTACCTATTAGTATAAGACAAACATTTCAATAACATAAATGCTGTGAGGTTGGGTGGCAGAAAGAAGAATACAATAAGGCTGTCGAAATGCATAGTTTTCTAATTGTCTTACGTAAGAATATGTTTTAAAGCAGGTACTCTTTAACTCAGATGTTGGTCTCCAGAGAATCTTTCCTCTTACGTGGTTGGGGCCAATCCCAGATCTGTTAGAACAGTTAATCTTGGACCAGGTTTCTTTCTGGGGTACCATTAAGGTAAACTGGATGCAAAACATACAGCTAAGGAAGCTAATGAACTAATTTGTGATATGGTAATAATAAATACAGTAGTCCCTGGGTATCTGTGGGGGATTAGTTCCAGGAACCCCTGCAGATATCAAAATCCATAGATGCTCAAGTCCCTTATATAAAATGATGTAGTACAGTTGGCCTTCTTGTATCCATGTGTTCTGCAAAAAAGATTAGAGGTGTGTTGAATTTGGATGCAGAATCCACAAATATGGAGGGCAAATTGGATGTTGGTTTAATGCTGAGAGATTTTGCAAAAACTTTTAGATATTACAGTAGTGAATTGTGAAATTTTTAACTTGTTAATTATGTTTTTTTGACTTAAGAAACTACTTAATTGATTTGTTTTGTGAAAATAAAACCTAAGCACAAGGTATTTCTCAGAATAGGAGACAACATGATAAAAGAAAATATGGTCCCTGAGGATCCTGAGTGTCTGATATTGGGAGCTGGGGAGGTGGCTGGGGAGAAGCAGAACACATTAGAGACAAACTTCTGCTTCACAGACTTACAGATAGCTGTTCCAACCAATGAAACATGTAAATTGGATACCATCCAATGGTAGATTAAAAAACAAGAGAGAAAAGTTTTATTTCTTGCTTTCTCTGTTGAGCATTTTCAGCATCTTTGATGCACAACCTCACAAAATTATTTACCACAGATGTGCCAGTAATTTTGATATATTATAAACATTTACGTTGTATGATGGTCCTCAATGTCTTCCACCTGTGACCTGGTACCTGCATACCAAGCAGTCATGCAAAGCAGGTAGAAATATAGGCTGCCAACTTAAGATTATTTTCCCCTCTTTTCAGAGCAAGGATGTTTATCTATGGATTTTCCCCTTAGTTTTCTAAATTGTTATACTTCATTACATTCTTTTAAATCTTAAATATTAACAATTTTAAATAAAAACCTTTCCAAATAGCATGCATGCTTCATTGTCTTCTTAAACCAAGTTAAGATAAATTTACATTTATTTTCTAAATGACCCAGATCTTAATTTATCAACAAGTAGGCCATGATGAAATGAGTCTTAATTGGTGGGTATTAATAATGCAAAAGTAGGTTTTGCTTGTGCTAAGTGGTAGCATATGTCTATGTCTTATGAACTCTTGACTTTGTTTAATGACAATAATAATAATAATAATAAAACTTCTACTACATTATAGGTCAAATTGCTGTTCAGCAGTTTTGCTTGCTGATATCAATGTTTCTGCATCTGGTATAATTCCCCAAAGTTTTCTTATAGCATACCTACTATACTATCAACAGCAGTGTTGATAATCACCACCCACAGAAATTATCTAGTACCTAATGTATCCCAGGAACTTCATGAGAAACTTTATATCTAGTGCTTCATTTTCCTTCACAGTTGCTTATGAGGTAGCTATTATTAACTCAGATGAGGAATTATTTAAGATTAGAGAGCTGATTTGTTTGCGATTACTTGGAGTGGAAATTGTTAGTAAACACAAGCTCCTACCTGACTACTTTCAGAGGAGTAGGTCCTGAGGATCAACACTTTGGAGCAAAGTAGACTGGAGACTTTACCTCATGGCTCTCATAGTGACTGTGGGATTGATGATATTGGGGATGTGCCCTCCAGAGAAGCAGGATTAAATGTGCTGAAATCCTCAGAATAAGATGTTAGATTCTTTTTTTTTTCTTCTTGAGAGATCATTAAGTTCCCAGAAAATTAGGAAAGAACACAAATTAACACAGTTCTAGAATCCAAACATTTCAAAAGAGATAATAATGTGGTATTCACACAGAAAAGAAAAAGGAAAACAAACACAATGAAATATTGTTTGGAAGGAAATCCTGAGCAGATCTTTCATACAGATAAATAAACTAAACCAAATATTTCTAAATAAAGAAACTCAAATCCCACACTCACAGGGTATTCTGTAGACCTATGAAATCTGCATCTCAAACAATGTAAATCATTGTGAATTTTGGATCTGGGGGGGGAACAGAATCCTTGTCTATAGCTCAGTTCTGTTTATGCTAACTGCTACTGAAATTCAACTTAAGTGGTAGAGGAGGGCCAGGATATGATAAGCTAGAAAGAGGAAGGGGCAAAAAAGTCAGGATGAGAATGTTGTTGTAAGTGCTGAAGATGCTATTAAAAAGCTTCAGGGGGGCTTCCCTGGTGGCGCAGTGGTTGAGAGTCCGCCTGCCGATGCAGGGGACATGGGTTCGTGCCCCGGTCCAGGAAGATCCCACATGCCGCGGAGCGGCTAGGCCTGTGAGCCATGGCTGCTGGGCCTGCGCGTCCAGAGCCTGTGCTCCGCAACAGGAGAGGCCACAGCAGTGAGAAGCCCACGTAATGCAAAAAAAAAAAAAAAAAAAAAAAAGCTTCAGGGATCAAGAAAAGGAGTTGGTTTGGAGACTGAGAAGTTCATTATTGGCACGTTAATTTTGAGGTGCCCACAGTGCATCCAGAAGGCACTATTCAATAGACAGTTGGTTATCCTGTTCTTAAGATCCAAGGAAAAAACACAGTTGGACCTGATAACTCAGAAGATACTTTCATATGAGCAGTCTGAGGAGGAGATTAGCCACTAGAAGGGAGAAGACAACCCAGGCTAATGCAGTATCACAGAAACCAAGGAGGAAAGGATTTCAAAAAGGATTGGCAGGGTGGTGAGGGTGGGGTCAGGACTGCCAAATTATTCTTTCAAAAAACACATAACATAATATCAGTGATTCTTTTATGTGAAAATGTGGGTGGAGCCCCACTGTACTAGATCACCACGTTTGTGGGAAATGCTGGTCTCCCTTTAAGTTAGTCCTTCTTGACCACTCTTTGAAACAGTGCATTGAACCTAATCTGTGCTGTGCCTAAACCTTCTGGTTTCTAACCTGGGTGCTTATCTTTTCCCCTTTTAACACTTTTTTCCCACCCTTTTAATTACCATTAGTGGCATCTGTCTCAATTTCCCCTTTAAGTTCTCTCCCACAGTTTTTCTGGTTAGTCCTCACCGTGACCAGGCTGTTTCTCCAGCCTCATATGAGAATGTTTCCCAGTTAAAAATGAACCCTTCACCTGCCTGACCTGTGCTATCCTCAGGGACAAGTTTCCACAGGGCACAGGACACAAAAGAGTACATACAAGCAACTGGAAACCCCCAAATAATTATTTGTTTTGTTAATCTAACTTTTAATTGTCTAAGCCAAAAGGAAATATTTTTGCTGTTTTGTTTTTATATGTAAATTAAACTATTCTCCCCTTTTATAGCTAGTAAGATTTAGAAAACCTGTCATCATTGACTGTCACATTCTTACCTTGTTCTGTAGATAAAAACTAAAATGCTTAGGGAAAAAAGACAAAGATAGCTTCCGGAAAGGGAAATATGTGTTAACAAATTATACAGTATGCCCGCTGTCTTTGCTCAGGCTGCTCTATCAAAATACCATAGACTGGGTGGTTTAAACAACAGACGTTTATTTTGCACAGTCCTGGAGGCTGGGAAGTCCAAGATCAAAGTGCAAACAGACTTGATATCTGGGGAGGGCCCCCTTTCTGGCTTGCAGGTGGCTGCCTTCTTGTTACGGCCTTACATGGCCTTTTCTTAGGACTTGCACTCTAGGGAGATCTCCCTCCCTCTCCCTCTCCCTCTCTTCCCCTCTCCCCCCTTGGAAAGGCACTTACCCCATCTTGTGAATCCTACCCTCCTGACTGCCTCTAAACCTAATTATCTCCCCAAAGGGTTCATTTCCAAATACCACCACACTGGGAGTTACAATTTCAACATATGAACTTGAGGGGGACATAAATACTTACTCAGTGAAATTCAATGAGATGAAAATCTCCCACTTCTCATTTTCCTTCTTGTCTCCTCCTCCCTAGCTGACTTTGGTTTGTTTTGTTGTTGTTTTATAAGCTGTCACTGGCACTTGATGCAGACTGAAGCTCCAGGCAATTGCAATTAAATCAGGAAAAAGATATGCATCCACCAAGGTTAACACAAGCTGCAGCTTAATCAGGATGAAACAAACAGATAAACACATCCAGGACCTCAAAATAAATACAGCCATTTCAATCACATTCTCCTTAGTTTTTTCTCCCCAGTAAACCTTGAAAACATGCACAATCAAAAGTTAAATAAATAAGTTCCCAAATCAATATATATGTCACTAAAATTTTCAAGCTACAAATGTAACAGTTTATGGGCTATTGTTCTCAAGACAAGTTATGATAGTATTAAAGGCAAATTTTGATACAATAGAGCCTCCTTTTATATAAATTATAGATATATGTATAAACTTAATATTGGTCTAATTAACAGATAAATACTTTAATAGCTCAGTAGCCTCAATCTGTGTTTGAGTACATGTCTCCTTTCAAATTTGATTTTCAGATATAAATTTTAGTAAGTTCCCTTTGGTGCTTTCTCTATAGACTTATCTATCTTACATCTAAGTAGATGTGCCTGTTACAGATACATTGAGGATGGTCATTCAAGTATAATAGGGCATATAAACTTCATATTAATAGATTCATTTGCCATGGCATTATATTTATTGTCATCCCTTGCCATTGTCATTTAAATAGCCTCGAGTTTCAGTCGGATGCTTTCAAATCTCTACAGGGAACTCTCCATATTATCTCCAGTTATTGTTCTTAAAAAGCTGATTATTAATTTTCTCAAAAAATGTTTTATGGGTCCCTATTTCCTACAGACTAAACTTGAAACTCTTTAGCTCAGTTGGTAGAACCATTCATATTCTGTCCCATGTCCATGTTTTTCCTGATTAAATACTTTCATAGGCATCTACTCCAACAAAGCCTAGACTACAAGACCTGATGATGTCATCTTTGACTAAACCTCTACCGCTTGGGACAGTATTTTCCCTGCCTCCATATCTATCAATTTCCTACTCTTTCTACAGGACTGAAGTCAGATCCCATCCTGTTTGTGATGCCTTGCCTGATGCTCCCAGTTAGGCTCACTCCTTCCTTTATAACCTCCAGCAGCAGCACTTCACTTATGCTTTTTGAAATAGCATGTGTTTTATTCCCCTAACTTAGTCATTTACATGTGCATCTCTCAATCTAAATTTTTAGCATCTTAAGGTAAGGGACAATATCCCATTCATTTCTATATTCTACCTCTACATAATGTAGAATACTACTGGTACCTGGTAGATTTACATTTATTAAGTCATCTTTTTATACATCTATCCATTTATTAATTCATTTATTCATCATCTCTCAAATAAACACTAGGCTGTTGTATGATTGAGGACACAGAGGATGAACATAACTAAGGTGGTAGTGCCTGCCTTGATTTCACTGACATCCTAGTGCAGACAACAAACTTTAACAAAGCAGTTGCAATGAAATGTGCAACGAGTGTTGGGCATAGCCGGAACATTAGGAAAATGAGAATGACATAGCCTAGAGGTCATAAAAATCCTCCCTGAAAAAGTGATCTGTATTTTGAAGTTTGAAAGATTAGATAATATTCATCAGTCTAAGAAGTGGCAGGAAGCAGAACAAGAGTATTGAAATAAGCTTTCACTCTGAAGAATAAAAAGAATGTGGAAATCTGAGAAGGTGGAAAGGTGTTTATGGTTATTTTCTGATAGGGTAAGTGGGAGAAAAAAATTAAAGAGAAAGACAGAAATAGACCAGAATAGAAGTTTTATGGAATAATCTCTCTTAAGGAGGTAGAAAAGCTATTTAAATTCAGAGTCCAAAAAAACATGGAAATAAATAGTAGGATTTAAAAAATACTTTATTGTGACTAATCCACAAGAGGATTTAGAAAGGATGATAAATAATAGTCAAGTGGGGCTTCCCTGGTGGCGCAGTGGTTGAGAACCTGCCTGCTAATGCAGGGGACACGGGTTTGAGCCCTGGTATGGGAGGATCCCACATGCTGCAGAGCAACTGGGCCTATGAGCCACAACTACTGAGCCTGCGCATCTGGAGCCTATGCTCCACAACAAGAGAGGCCACAATAGTGAGAGGCCCGCGCACCGCGATGAAGAGTGGCCTCCGCTTGCCACAACTGGAGAAAGCCCTCACACAGAAATGAAGACCCAACACAGACAAGAATAAATAAATAAATTTAAAGGAAAATTTCCTCATAATTAAAAAATAATAATAATAATAATAGTCAAGTGGTAAGAAAACAGAGAGAATAGGAAGTGCTTCTTTCTAAAACCTCTATGGTAAAAAGCCAAATATGTTTGTTATTACCAAACAACAGTATGACTGTGTGCTTAATTATTTATCTTCAGTAAACTGAAAATCTATTCACATTTAATTCTTTGTTTCAACTACAACACTTAGTTGGTGTCCAAAAAATACTTGTTGAGTAATAGTGAATATGTAAAATTTTGCATGTCTTCCAAAATATGTAGAAATTGGCCACATGTTATAGACCCATATGACAGCTCCCACTTTTACATTTCACATCTTTCTGTTGTTCGTTTCTGCTTTATTAGCTTCAAGCCTTATATTCAGACCACAAAATCAGCCCTAAGGGCATTGTTTGGCTACAAACATCTTTCTGCTTCAAATGTTATTATCCCACTACTATACTATTACTTCCTGCATCTATTTATTTTCAAAGTTTTCTGAAATTAGGATTCTTGACTTCCTCCCATGTCATTTAGAGTTAATTTATTCTCTTAAAAATCACATTGAAGGGCTTCCCTGGTGGCTCAGTGGTTAAGAACCCGCCTGCCAATGCAGGGGACACAGGTTCGAGCCCTGGTCCGGGAGGATCCCACATGCCATGGAGCGACTAAGCCCATGTGCCACAACTACTCAGCCTGCGCTCTAGAGCCCACGAGCCACAACTACTGAAGCCTGTGTGCCTAGAGCCTGTGCTTTGCAGCAAGAGAAGCCACCGCAATGAGAAGCCTGCACACCGCAACGAAGGGTAGCCCCCGCTCGCCTCAACTAGAGAAAACCCGTGCGCAGCAACGAAGACCCAGCGCAGCCAAAAATAAATTAAATAAATAAATTAAAAAAAATCACATTCAAGTCAGAAACAGTTATTACTAAATGTTATGTCCCCACCCCTTTTGCTAATGCTTTCTCCTTTGTTCTCTTTTCTATGTTCTTGTTTTTATTTTTAGAAAGAGCCCCAAAGATCAGCTACCTCATCTTCCTCTCTCTGGCTTAAATCCCCTCTGTAGTAATGCCAACTAGTGGTCATTTTGTTCAGTTTAAACACATTATGGAACAGATGGTTTCCAATCTCCTAATAATTTTGTACAGAGTAATTGTCAAAATAGTCTTCATTTTAATGAACTGAAGTTGGCCAATATTTAACTTTTGTAAATACTGTTCTCCATTATGCTTTCTGGAGACATTAAGAGAAAAATTAAATAAAATGACTCTTGCCGGTATTATTGAATTCCAGTATTGAAAGGCAATTCTTACAGCATCATGTGTTCCTTCAAATACAGTGTGACCAGATGACAGGTGAGGTTTCCTGATCCCTTGAGATTTTCATATGCTATGTCAACCACTGTCCCTCGTTTTATAGAAGTTTGCATCAGCCACCAATATTTCTGGGATTTTATGGGTCATTGGCGTTCTCAGGGGATACCTATGCTTTTGCGTTTGTTCTTCTGTATACAGTCTTTCTGATCCAAACCTCATTAATCAAGATGGGGAATTAAGCACTTTCCTTAGTTCCTTGATTCCATTTAACCTAAATGCTTTGCTCAAGATTGGGTATTCTGTGACTATAGTGGCCTATAAGAGAGATTTACTTCCCTAAAATGCACCTACTTCAACTTGAACACTTAACTTTCCTCATATTGTCTTTTTACTACCCCAAGATATTTTTCACTCACTTTATTCCATGGCTTTTCAGGCTCTTTTTCTCCTCATTGTTTCATTTTCTCACTCCACTCTGTTCTCTCTTTTCCTTCCTTACTGCGATTGCGGGCAGATTTTCTTTTTCCCCCTCCTGCGCCTTCTCCTCCTTTCTCTGCCTCTCCATCGTCTCTCTCTTCTTGCTATTAGTTCTAGTCTACAAAGCAGATATGAAACTCAGAGAAGTTAAGAGATTTGCACAATATCACCTGGCTAGCAAATAGTAGAAGCAAGATTCCTGCTCTGGTCTGTTGGCTGAGTTTAGAATAAGCATTACACTGTTTTCAACAGTTCTTCATATGGCATGGTTCAAGGTAACCATGCCTTCTCTAGAGAACACCTACATACCATCAGTTTTTTATCCATGCACGGTATAGCAGTAATAGCAAGCACTTATGTGCCAGGTATTTTTCTAAACCCTCTGTGTCTGCTAATATATTTATTTCCCACACAACTCTAAGAATAACATTTTTCTTTATTCCAAATTTTTAAATGAGGAAACAAACCCACAAAAAGATTAGATTACTAGCACTAGGCCCTCTAGCCATTAGGCAGTAGAGCTGGAATTCAATTTCAGGTACTTTAGATTGCCAACCCCATGCTCTTAACTGCCATGCTGGGCTACAGGCTGAACCGAACATTCTTGGTGTCTTTTGTCTAGCTTATTCACCATGGGCCTGCTAGCATACAGACATTATGCTAACATGCTTATAGACATTATACATAAGATGGCATTAGCTTATTTGGCATGTATGACAAAGACCATGATAGACAAATAATGAAAAATAGTCCTTTTCTCTGTCCTTAGGTTTACAATCCAGTAAAGGAGTTATACACAAATATAATCACTGAAGTTTGGCATGTGGATTTCTCGTTAGATTCTATAGAGGTTCACATATATGATGGGGATGTTGTGGGTGCTAGGGGTGAGAATGGTTAATGCTAACTTATAGAATGTAATGAAATATCTTTGACAAAAGAAAAGTTTGAGCCCAACCTTGAAAGAAAATAGGTACTATCGGGACAACTAGAAGGGGAAGCTTGATGTGTGTGATGTCCAGGATATTCTATAAACCTAAGCTGCATGATCTAAGGCCTGAAGGAATAAAATCAAATAGAGGGCAACTCTTTTAAGCCACTTTGAACTGAATTCAATCAAAATTCCCATGATATATTTCCATAAGTAGCAGTAATTTTAACCTTGTATGTGTACATCTATTTTTATTTAATCTGACCTTCTTACAGTTAGTTTAGTTAAATCTGACCCATGATGCCTGCCAGTTAAATAGTTAGATTAGTGGATTGAACAGTTTTATGCTATTTATAAATGCAGTCAATGTACCATAGATGCCCTTACAAATGAATTGAATAAAAGTCCTTTAATACTGAAGTGAACAAGGATAAGCTAAAAGCCATGTGCTATATCACTGTAGTCATTCTTGTTGAGTTAAATCTTTACTAATATGGATTTACATACAGATTGCCAGTAGAAAGTATTTTTAAATTTTTACTTTTGAATAACAGAACACGGAAATAAAATACTGTACCCGTTATTGTTCCATTGTCTTTAATTTTGAAACTAAGTGATGTATTGATGTATTTATCTAGAAATAAAAGCTTGCAAACTCATCCATGTTTGTGTACAGAATAGAGCTATGGTCAACATTATGGAATACATACTAATGCATAGATATATTTTACATGTTATCACATTTTGTTTATAGTTTTTAATTTTGATATAACTTCACACCTATAGGAAGGTTGTAAACCCTGTACCCAGATTCACGAGTTCCTTTATTTGCTCTCTGTGTGTGACTGTACATGTAAAATATATGTTATGCAAATAAAACTAAGCTACATGATCTAGTTTTACACACCCAAACACACACACACAGAACTTCTAAAAGATATTCGGGAGGAAGTTATAGATATCATGCACCTTTTTGTCTAAATACTTCATTGTGTAATTTCTAAGAAAAAGACATTCCCTTATAAATGTACAGTCCAGTGGTCAAAATTTGGAAAATTCACATCGACACAATACCATTACATAGTCCATATTTACATTTTGTGAATTTTCCCAGTAATGATTTGTATAGGTATTTCATTCCTAGTTCAGGGTCCAGTCTGGGATTACACATCATATTTAGTTTTCACACATCTTTAGTTTCTTTAATTTGGAAAAGCATTTCAGTTCTTCTTTGCATTTATTGACCTTGAGAATTTTGAAGAGAAGTGGATAATTATTTTAAACTATGTCCTAAATTTGGACTTGTCTGGTTTCTCTTAATTATTAGATTCCCCCATTTGCCTTACTTGGTGGAATAACACAGAAATAGTGTTGTATCCTTTTCAGTGTATCATATCATAAAGCACATGATGCCAACTAGTCACAATATTGGTGATGTTAACTTTGCTTGGTGTGTCAGTGAGTTTTCTCTACTATAAAGTTACACTTTCCCCTTGTAATTAATAAGTCATTTGTGGGGAGGTATTTTTAAACTATTTCCTTTCTTATCAAACTCTCACTCAGTAGTTTTAGCATCCATTGATGATTTTCCAAATACACCATTCCCTCTATATTTATTATTTGGCATTCATCTGTAAGGAAAAGTTTTCTTTTCTCCTTCATCTGTTTATTTATTCATTTATTTAACGTTATTATTATTAAATCATGGATTTTATTTATTACTCAATGAGTAATAATCCATTCCTCTTTTTTTCTGATGCATAAGTTGTCTCAGTTTTGGCCAGTGGAGGTCTCTTCAGCTGTCTACTGTGTCATTTGGACGTGTGTTTATCTTTTTTTATATAATTCATTATTTTATGGCACATCAGGAGTACCAAGTTCATTGTTCACTTTCTTGACCCAACCCTGGATTCAACCTGGATTCTGATTCATTTGAGAGAAGAGCTGCATTTTAAAAACAGGATCTGAAAGCTATGTGTGCTCATTGCTAAGGATATGTCCTTATTTTTAATCCTTTTCAGTGGGGGAAAAAAAAAGGGAAAATGTGTGTGGGAGTGGTGTGTGTGGGTGTGTGTTTGGATATTCCTATATGTATGTATTTCCCACTGTTTCTTTATATATTTTTCTATCACATTCTCTATCTTCTTTGCAGCTGGATGGTTTGATATTATCCCACATATCACTGAGGAATTGTTCATTTATCTTCATCTTTGTCTTTATTAAATTGATAAATATCTCTTGATTTCTCTTAAAATTCATTGACCTTTTCCTCTATTACCTCAACTTTGCTATTAAGCTGTGCAAATGAACTATTCATTTCAAATATTGCACTTTTCAATTTTATCTTTTTATTGTTTCCATTTTACAGCTAAAATTGTTCATGTGTTCATTCATGACCATCTTTGCTAAAAGTCTATTAACATATTTATAATAGCTGCTTTAAAGTCCTTGTGTGCAGTTTGCAATATTGGTGCCATTTTGGAGTCAGCTTCTACTTATTGTTTTCTCTCTTCATTAAAGGCCACATATTTCTTATTCTCTGTATATCTAGTATGTTTTTATTGCTTACTGAACACTGTGAATAAAACATTTTAGACATATTGGATTGTGTTATCTTCCTTGGAAGAGAATTAACTGGTTTATTAACCAGTTAAATTGTCTGGAATCAAACCCCAAATTGTATGGTGGAAATAGGTAAAACTATTAAGTTATTTTTCAGCTTTTCAATTTATGCTTTTGCTTGAAATCTTTTCCTTGGTAGGCACAGTTGAAGAATCAGTCAGTAATCTTGATGCAATTTATTTTCATATGTTTGTGATTCCCCCTCTTGTAGCTTCCTCATTTCCAGGATTACTGCACCCCATACCTCAATTTCAAGCTTGACTTTCCCAACAGTAACCTAGAATAAACTCTTCTATATTTTAAACTTGAGTCAGCAATCTTCAACACAGGAAAATCCCCTTTGATTCTTTAAAAACAAAATGCAATGGCATGTGGTTTAGGAGAAAAAAAAAGTCACAAAAGAAATTTAAAAAAATAAAACATTTCACAGATTCCTCTGGTAAAATTCTAGAGTCATGGACATGTATCTCTTCAAGAAAAAACAAAATTCAAGAATTATAGTTGGTGTTTAAAATATAACATTCTAATCAGTCTCTAAAATATCTTTGGTTGACAGCAAAAACTATTGTTGAGACCCAACCTAGTAACAGTGTGGGCTGGTACATTTCTGTAGATTTGGCCACAGTACCTGGCAGAGACAAATGAAATAATAAGAAAATGATGAGGCTTCTAGGAGATAGTATTAGGAAAAAAAAGTTTAAAAATATTAAAATATTTAGTCTTTAATTTTAAATTATGCCTCTGTACATATGAACTTACTTAGGGAATATACCTAAAATTTTTGAGGTTCACTTATCTTTTGCTCCTTACTTAGGGAATATACCTAAAATTTTTGAGGTTCACTTATCTTTTGCTCATTTCCTTTTGCCTAAAATAGATGCACACCTCCGTCTCATCTGTAAATAACTAAAATTTTGTTTTCTAAAAAGGCATTTCTTTGTAAAGCATCCTTAACGTTTTTCACTTCATTGTGGTGTTATAGGATAAGGATGAAAAGTTCTACAAATTTCCTTTTAGTTCAAATATTCTCTGATGAAGTCACACACAATTATTTTCTAGGAAATCATAATAAACAGAGATCTAGTACAGTGTAAGTTCTCCTGACTAGGACATGGCAATGTCTGGGCTGAAATTTAGCTCTCCTAATTTTGAGTAGTGTGCAATTTTTATTGCAGCTGTCTCTCTTGCTTTACTTCACTTCCTCCTTGGACTATAAATGATACAAATCCTTCCTCAATAAAATGTTTCATGCAAGAACTTCAGGACAGAACACCAGCAGATCTTCTCTAGTTATACATGTATATGACTTAATTTCCACTACATCATCAAGATTGAAAGGAAGGGCCTCCCTGGTGGCGCAGTGGTTGAGAGTCCGCCTGCCGATGCAGGGGATACGGGTTCGTGCCCCGGTCTGGGAGGATCCCATATGCCGCGGAGCGGCTGGGCCCGTGAGCCATGGCCGCTGGGCCTGCGCATCCGGAGCCTGTGCTCCGCAACGGGAGAGGCCACAACAGTGAGAGGTCCGCATACCGCAAAAAAAAAAAAAAAAAAAAAACAAAAAAAAAAAGATTGAAAGGAAGAAAGCATTCAGGAGAGGACCCTGCACGCTGCTGGCTTGATGTGGATTTTTAATTCAGCATTTATTAATTGTTATAGCCTGGTGCTGTGCCGGGCACTGGAGAGAGAGTAAAAAAAAAGATACAGGGCCTATCTTCATGCAACTCACCGATTGGTGAGGCTTGTGATAAATACTATTCTAGAGACATAAAATGATATAATGGAACAGTGATGGTGGGAGTAACTCTAGTGAGTGATTACAGAAGGATTCACAGTGGCAAGGTTGCTTGGCCTGCATTTTGAAAGATAACTAGGATTTGTCTCAGGTAGACAAGAGTATAGAATGGCTTTATAGGCTAATATAAACACTATGGTGCTCCACCCAGACCCCCCTTTAGAACCAAGACATTCATTCTTCCATCTGCTTAGAATGTTGGCTGTTGATAGCTCACAGCTGCGTCTCTTTCTTTGGCTCACTTTCAGCCACAGAAATGCCTTGCTCATGGTTATGCCCCTTTGCAGAATCACACTACATTCAATGACAGGTCAGTTTGAGGTACAAAGTCCTAGGCCCTTTCCCTTAATTTAGGAGAGTATTGACTGAGGTTAGCTAAGGCTTCTGTTTCAAAGACCGCAGCCTTTGAGTTCAACTTCTTCCACTACCCAGTTCTACTTCTTTTACACCCTTCCTTTTGTTCCAGAGAGCACTCCCTTGTAAGCTTCCTGCAGTACAATAAAGGTAAGATATCATTGAAGACTTCTTTGTTTCTGTCAAATAAAAATAATTTTGTCTTCTTCAGTGATATTTACCTGAGACTTGATGAGGAGAAATAGTTGACTATGATATGAAAGTCTTTCCATATGCTGTTTTCATATACTATTTCCCTTCCTCCTACCTGGCTTTTGTGATCCAAGGTGCTGACACAGAAAGATCTCTAGATGTGGGGTCACGAGATCTGTATTCAGTTCTTTGTTTTTCCACTTATGTGTGTCTAATATGTAGAATGATTATCTTACTGCAAGTTTTACATTTTCATAAGTACACTTGTATAATCTGTCTCTTGGTTTTGTGAAGAATCCCTTAGCTTTCTGAGCTTCAGTTTTCATAAAAGAAAAGTGGGGAAAGTAATCCTTCATGGTGTACATCTGAGAATCAAAGGTGTTAGGAATAAGACAGTCTTTTTTTTTTTTTTTTTTTTTTTGCGGTATGCGGGCCTCTCACTGTTGTGGCCTCTCCCATTGCGGAGCACAGGTTCCGGACGTGCAGGCTCAGCGGCCATGGCTCACGGGACCAGCCGCTCCGCGGCATGTGGGATCTTCCCGGACCGGGGCACGAACCCGCATCCCCTGCATCGGCCGGTGGACTCTCAACCACTGCGCAACCAGGGAAGCCCCCGACAGTCTTTTACTCTTTTACAAAGTGTAAAACATCATATAGTTGGGAATCAAAACAGTGAAGTCCTAGACAAATCAAGTAACTCATTTCACAAAGTATTAGATGGCTGAGTTTTAAAGCTTCAGGCTCTTAATATACTATTCAACACCCTGAAAACATAAAGTTGAGACAGGGGAAAAAGTAAGGAAAGGGCTACAGCCTCTTGGAATGGGACTTGAATGCCCATTAAAATGCTTCCAGCAGAGGACATAAAACCAATGAGAAGGAGCAATTTATTTTTACTGCTGGGGCAGGAGTCATGCAACTGCTTTTACTAACTACAGCTGTTCCCAAATCTATCGGAGTACCTAAAATATTTATGATAGCTGTGTCTGAGGGAGACACTGTCTATTGCAAGCAGAAAAGCTAACCTGGGTTGGAATGTGTTTGTTATCATTTACTCATCTGATAAGTAAAGCAGTGCAAACTCCTCATATAACACATCAAGAAAAGAAAAATGAGGAAGCCGTGGCACCATGCCAGGAGTAAGAGCTTTGCCAGTTTGGCACTTTGCCTACCTAGCTTTGGGGATTACCGGGTAGTATATTAAAGTATCAGATTTTTAATTTACCATATTATTTTCCAGATGTTTTTGGTAGAAAGGGACTTCTCAGCAAACACTTGAGTGCTTGTCAGAGAATTACACATTTAATATTGCAACACTCATTATTTTAATTAATGACAGGAAGAAGTTGCTTGAAGACAATTCTTAGTCACACAAAAAAGGATGTTAATATTTTATGAGGGGAGGAAATTATCTTTAACACTGATAAATGGGAATGTTCAGAAATTATAATAGAAGGGCTATTACTGGAAAAAATGAGCTGGTTGTAGTACCGTTTAATGTTATACACCAATTCTGATAGAAGCATGATGTACTATTAAGAATAACGTATATGAAATTGACATTCACCATGCATGAAAGCTCAATAAATAATAGTTCAGTTAGAATTTGGAAACAGATTGATTAATACTGATGGATGCAGGAGACATAAATTCTATCCTCTGGTCTGTTAGTGACTTTGTGTATGTACACTACAACTGTCATTTATTGAATACTCCCTATGTGTCAGACATTTTGTTAAGCTCTTTACTTACATGTTAGAACTTAAAGCAGCTGTTTGTTACCACTGAAGAAGTGAGGCTCATGGAATTTAAATAATGTGCTCAAGTGCATTGAATAAATAAGTGGCCAATGCATTCCACATTCTAAGTTTTGAACTATGTTATAATTACCTTTCCGAGTCTCAGAAAAAAATAAAAAATAAAAAGCTTAGTTTCTCCAGGTTTTAAATGAATTGGCTGATGTAGGAATTCTAATAGGTCCTGTCCAGTTTTAAAATTCTGAGATTTCCTATGTATTTATTAGTTCCTGCTATGTGCCAGACCTTCTCCTAAGCACTGGGCGTCATGATCAACTTCATCCCAATGTCCTTATTAAGTTCATCCTTTAGATACCTGCTCAGTGCTCTCCCTCTTGAACCCTTTAGTTTCTAGCTATGTAGACAGTTCCTTTCTACCGAAGATATTTGGGGAAAAAATATGGTAACATTTCTACGCACTGCATTGATCCAACCACAGTGCTCAAGATGAAACGTATATAACTTGAGACATAAACAGTTCTTTTTATAGCTTAACTTTGCAAGATGTTAATTTGCCTGCTGAAGTCCCTCTGATTTTGCCATCACAACAGTCAGTCATTTGGATTCCTCTTTTGCTTCTTAGTAACCAGGCACCTCTTTGGGAGCTCCCCAAACAGGACCGTGTTTCTTGTATGTTAAAGATTTACAACCTTTGTATTATTTATTAGTAAGGTGGACCTTGAGAAGTGTGACGATTAGTGGTAGCAGTCCCAATGTTAGAAGATTATTTCTTTTTTAATAAACTAATACAAAAGCAAGTAAAACCTCTAAGTCACTCTCACTCATTTATTTTTTAACAGCTTTATCTTGAAGTTTTAATCCACACTGTATGTTATTTTTGTTTTTATTTTATTTTATTATTGAAGTATAATTTACAATGTTGTATTAGTTTCAGGTGTAGAGCAGAGTGATTCAGAGATATATATAGATATAGATGTATTCTTTTTCAGGTTCTTTTCCCTTATAGGTTATTACAGAGTTTTGAGTATAGTTCCCTGTGCTATACAGCAGGTCCTTGTTGGTTATGTATTTTATATATAACAGTGTGTATATGTCAATCCCAACCTTCTAATTTATCCTTCCTCCCCACTTCTCCTTTGGTAACCATAAATTTGTTTTCTATGTCTATGTGTGTTTTCTATGTCTATGTCTATTTTTATTTCGTAAATAAATTCATTTGTATTTTTTTCTTTTTTTAGATTCCACATATAAGCAGTATCATATGATATTTGTCTTTTTCTGTCTGACTGACTTCACGTAGTATGATAATCTCTAGGTCCATCCATGTTGCTGCACATGGCATTATTTCATTCTTTTTTATGGCTGAGTAGTATTCCATTGTGTGTGTGTGTGTGTGTGTGTGTGTGTGTGTGTGTATACACACACACCACATCTTCTTTATCCATTCTTCTGTCAGTGGACATTTAGGTAGGACCTCTAAGTCACTCTCACACATTTATATTGCTGTAATACTTTCCTGAATAGGAGAGAAAAATGATGGAGACATAGCTAATATGCACATTAGTGGATACATTAATGAAATTTGTTTTTCATAGATACAAATATCAACCATCTTTGTTGTGCCCTAGAAAAAGTTAAGAATGGTGGCTATACTTAAGTGTTAAGATCAATGTGACATCTTCCTCCGTCTTTTCATGTTGAACCCCCCCCCCCAGTAGTGACTGCTAGCACAAGCCTTCCTTAGAGTAGTATGATGGGCAAAATACTAATAATACCCCAGGCTCCACTCCATCTGAACCAACATTATTAGTATACATTGAGACTCACTCTGTGTTTTGTTCCCACATTTACAGTCACAGCCTCAACCAGCCCTGTAGGGGTGCTTATATTCCTGGCTCTCCATTCCCCAACACACTTCATTTTGCCACCCAACCCCAAGGCCGGCTTGTATATCACTTTCTTTTCCTAATTACTTTGCCCTTTAGAATGAACGTTTATTCTTTTAAAAATAATTATTTCAGCATTTGGAAAGAACAGCACAGAGTATACTTTATGGTTTAAGGGATTTATAAGCAATAAAAGTTTACTTTTAAAACTAAATGATAGAGGACTTCCCTGGTGGTGCAGTGGTTAAGAGTCCGCATGCCAATGCAGGGGACATGGGTTTGATCCCTGGTCCGGGAAGATCCCACATGCTGCGGAGCAACTAAGCCCGTGTGCCACAGCTACTGAGCCTGCGCTCTAGAGCACATGAGCCACAGCTACTGAGCCTGTGTGCCTAGAGCCCGTGCTCCGCAACAAGAGAAGCCACTGCAATGAGAAGCCCACACACCACAATGAAGAGTAGTCCTGCTCACGGAAACTAGAGAAAGCCCATGCACAGCAGTAAAGACCCAACACAGCCAAAAGTAAATAAATCAAATAAATAAACTTATATTTAAAAAAAACTAAATGAAAGAACTGTGTGAGCCCTTTAGTTGCCTCATTTCCTCAGCTGTGTAGAGAAAGCCCAAGATAAGTGGCACTTTTATCATTTAATATGAATGCTCACATGTGTTCTAAATAAACATCAGATGTCAGATATTAGTTACCTTTAAAAGGATAACTGACATTTAGTTTCAGGACATAAGATGCAATGTCTAGCTGTCATAAAATCTTGACTTGTAATTCAAGGGTTATTAAAACTATTCGTTGTCAACTTCTATGATAATAGAAGACAGACTCAAACACATTCCCAGGATAGTGTTTCATATTCAGTCAGAAACATATAGGGAACTGGATATAACAAAAGCCATTTATTGAGGTGTCTTTGTTTCAGAAGGGTCCTAAAGAACTTCTTTGATACCTGCTTCATCAAACTTTTTCTGTTTGTGCTCACATAGAATATTGACTCTCCTTTTGTTGTACCTGAGATGGGTTTGCCAAGAAGACAGAAAATAAATATTCAAGAGTCACATATTCACAGGTTTAATGTTTTAATATAACTCCCTCACCAATTTTCTTTGTATCAAAATTTCAACTTGGGGTTTACAAGTTATGGGTGTCTAATTTTGCTGTTCACATTAATGCTAAAGATTTCTGATAGTACTTTGGTACTGAATAAATCTAAGAACTTTTCAGATTCCAAACTTAATTTACCTATTTGAAGAAGGTAAGAAAAGGAAATTACTCTATTAGGGACGAGGCATAAGCATGCTCTGTATTTTCCTTCAAGAGAGCAAAGGCTGTCTATGGTGGGCTAAATAATTACTTGATATCCAGTTTGATGTGATGTCACGTAGTACCTTTCTAAACTCAAGTACCTTTCTTATATCGAAATTATTAAGGCTATCCATACTTTGGAAATTATTCTTCTGAGATCATTAGTTTCTTCTTTAATGTCTGTCTGTTTTATCATTTCTTAAAGATAAAGTGAAAACTCTTTCCAAAATAGTTCTGTTGCCTTGATAACAGAACACATATTGAATAAAGCTCATAATGTCTCATTCTTGGGGACATTATAATTGTCTGACATATGAGCATGTACATTTTTGTGTCACTGAGGAAATCTCAATGGGGATAATTAATAGAAAAATTATTCACTTTAGTAAGAACATTTTTTTCTTTCTTTCAGTGGAGGACATTTTTTTCTGATTAATAATTCTCCCTGAACAAAAATATTTTCTAATATCATCATAGTTTTATTTCTCTTATTTTTTCAACCCTAGACAACTAAGAGTGATTATGTTGACTGGATTTCAGTGTTTGTTATAATTATATGCTTAACTGCTATGAATGACTATATAAACCCTTTCTATTATAGTGTTGAGGAATTATTTTCAGTCCTGATAAAATATTGCTCATGTTACCATTACCCGATACTTTACAATTTGTTAACTGTCACAGTCTTCATTTTTCTCCAGGTGTTGCTGTTGTGTTGCACAATAAGTATAGAGATTCTCTTTGTTGCTTGCTTGATTAAAATAATGGGAACACATACAGTGAAAAGAATATTCCAATACAATTCACTCATTAGAATAGCTTCCTTTTATGAGTATCATTCTTTTAGTAGCATCACAAAGAATATTAGTCTGTGTGTTCTCAGAGGTGATTTACAAAACTCATTAAAGATATGGAAATTATTTTAGAAACTATCTAAATCAAATTTATGAGTGGCAATAAATCCTATGTATAATTTCAAACAGTACACATGTCATGTGAAGTAAAGCTCTTCAGTAAACAGAGAAAAGTGAGCCTGATTTTACAAGACAAACAACATTTTAACTGTTTTTCATGATGCTTTTATAAATTTGGATTCAGAAAATATGATCATCTTACTTGGAAACAAGAATGTGGAAAAGCATATGAGGTTTTTAGCTAGTGAACTAGTCGTATGTATACAACTATGTACAGAGGAGAGTAAATTGTACATAGTAAAGTGTGTAGTAATGGTTCTCATCTCTGAAAAGATTTAAATTACTCCACACTCCCAACCTTACCAAGATGTTGCTAAAATAAATTAAAAATAAATTGTCTCTAAAAAGAGAACATATCAGTGTGATCGTTGTAGAATTATATCATGAATATGTACCTTAGCAGTGCAGGCTGCTTTAGGTGTGATAGTCTTCGAGCACATTAGAGAAGCACTGAAAAAAGATAAAGGGCTTGTGCTTAAATCATTGAAGTCCCATGCACCCTAGTTAATACATTATTGTTTTGAGTATGCACAATTCATAGTTTTGATCAATTCCTTGAAAACACTTATTGATAAATATTTGGTTATTTGTGTGAAGATTTTGTCCTGGATTCCAAAGGCACTCTTTTTCACTATAAGTTGAAAAAAATGTTTTAGTTATGCAAGATGAATAAGTTCTAGAAAGCCACTGTACAATATTGTTCCTATACTGAGCATTACTGTATTGTATACTTAAACATTTGAGGGTAGATCTCATGTTAAGTGTTCTTAACACAACTTTAAAAATGTAAGTATATATATATTTTTTAATGGATTCATGCATTTTTATGTCAGATGAGTAGACCATAAGTAATTGCCTTGATCTGATTTACATGAAGCTTGGGCTTACATTTTCATTCATATATTTAAACTTAAATCACTTCCTCTTATTCTTCTTGAATATGTTAAAACATAAGCATCCCAGAAAACACTAACATAGACGATTCCCCTGTAAGGGTGTTCCTCCAGAGCAGAATGAGTATCTTAATAACATTTATATTTCAAGCCACCAGCATAGTGCCCAGTTTGCTGTGGTATTAAAAAAAAAAAATATGCTGACATGATAATGGAGTACTTTGAAACGTTATTTTGTTATAAATGTGTTACAACAGATTAAGCTCTAAGTTGATATCTTGTTTCTGATGGTTCAGGCTTTTCCAAAGAAATCCTCATAGATTTTCCTTCACCTCTCAAAGTATCATCCTTAGTCAGTATTGATTAAGTCTCTTTTTTAGCTCTATTTCCTTGTACACACTGTGCAAAGCAAGTTCAATCAGTATAGCTTCTTCTCTTAAAGAGCCTTACACCTGAGAACACACCAATGGTCACCTCTTTTTTTTTTTTTTCTTTTTTTTTTTTTTTTTTTTTTTTGCGGTATGCGGGCCTCTCACTGCTGTGGCCTCTCCCGTTGCGGAGCACAGGCTCCGGACGCACAGGCCCAGCGGCCATGGCTCACGGGCCCAGCCGCTCCGCGGCACATGGGATCCTCCCAGACCGGGGCACGAACCCGTATCCCCTGCATCGGCAGGCGGACTCTCAACCACTGCGCCACCAGGGAGGCCCCAATGGTCACCTCTTAATAGAGGTGTCTTCATCACTTCTTGCTGTCCCATTTTTTATCCCCGAGAAAGGATATTTGTGATGCTCAAGAGGGAAGATGTCAGAGGATAGAATAGGGGCTTCCCACACTTTGGGTCTTTATAGAACTCTGACTGCTAAAGTAAATGTCTCTGTGAAAGAGCCGGAGAATATAGTATTGTTGTTTGCTTTGAAAAAAAACTTCACCTCTATGTCAAGCTTGGAAATTTGTGGTAACGCTTTGGAAATAGCTGAGTGCACAGAAAGCGTTAGCTGAAGATGTGATATCATTTTGAATCTTCATGGGCTAGCTTATGATTGTAATGTACTCAAAAAACTCTTTCCTTATGTCAGCTTCAGTTAAAAAGTTTGTGTAGTGAGGAGTAAAACGTAGCTGTGGATAGAACAGATCAATTAAAATGCTTTTCATAGTATTTTTGTTAGAAATTGGACATCATAAAAGTCAGTGCAAATATTTTAAAGATAATAATGGAGATTATAATGATGTTGCTAATGATAGTGATAATATGATTTCCAGTGTTTTGAGCACACGCTTGGCTACATACTATCTGAAACACTTTGTAACTATTACATAAATGTAATCTTCACAATAATTCCACAACATAGTTAAACGTCTTCAAGCCAGCTTGACTATAAAAACCCCTCTAGTGATTTTCTCTAGATATATTTTCCTTTCTATATACCCTCAGGTAGGCAAAGAAGGTTTGGGATGGTGACAGATATGGTGATGTCCTGAATTTGTCTTTCTGGCCTACAGAAAGTTTCTGTCTCCCTGTTGAAAGTTCATTTTGTTGTTTGCTGATGACTTGATCTCAGAGGATAGAATGAAGTAAGAAACAGATATTTATCACACATTTTATAGAATTACTACTCATGGTATTGAACCATGAAAATTCAATATTAATGCTTGAAGTTTTTACAAACCAGCTTAAAGTAAAAAGTGACTGAAATACGGAAAGCAGTAATTAAGTTTTAAGCATTTATTTAAACAGTTATTTCATGCTGCATTCCTTATATAAGTTGGCTTCTTGTATCTTCACTTGCAGATTATTGGAACCTTGGGGTAAACATCATTTCTCATTTTGTTTTAAGTTTGTTTAATACTCAATAAACATTTGAAATAATAGTATACAACCATTTTTTCATCTATTAATGTAATAGTACATTTTGTATTTGAAAACAACCTCCCTCTAAGGGGCAAATTGACAGAAAATAAGGCAGCCTGCACAAGTAAGAGTAAAAGCTACTAAATTATAAAATGTCAGGCTATTATAGCCAGTGAGGATATTTACTCAAAATAAATACTTAAAAATAAATATCAGAATTGTGCCACAGTGATATTTGTATGTTGTTCACAGAATTCATTCAAAAATACATGCTACCCTCCAAAAAGTAATGAATATTATGCTAAACTGTAGGAAAAAATACTAGTATGTATTGAGTGATGGATATCAGATATTTTAATAGTTCTTTACATACATTTACATATTACAAATATTTACATACATATAGCTCTTTAGTGCTTTTACAAACCAAATAGTTTTAAGCATGTTTTTTGCTTACATTAATTTTTCTAAATTCCTCGATATTAATCATAATCTTTTAAACTGTTCCATTATGAGGTTGCTATAAACATTTGACTATAACATGCTTCTTTGCCTTTTTAAAGGCAAATCAAAAGCACCTGGATGTTGATCGAGTTGAACAGATATGACATTCACTTTGCCTTATATGATGTATGAACATTTCAGACTTTACACCAAAGAAGATTTACTTGATATAGCTTGTATATTATTATCATTTCTGTTCTCAGATACAGCTCACTTAAGATCCTAAACATCTAATGCTAATGATAGTGCAGTTTACAGTTGCTTTAGGGCTTCCCTGGTGGCGCAGTGGTTGAGAGTCCTCCTGCCGATGCAGGGGACATGGGTTCGTGCCCCGGTCCAGGAAGATCCCACATGCCGCGGAGCGGCGGGACCCGTGAGCCATGGCCACTGAGCCTGCGCGTCCGGAGCCCGTGCTCCGCAACGGGAGAGGCCACAACAGTGAGAGGCCCACGTACCACCAAACAAACAAACAAACAAACAAAAAGTTGCTTTATATGAATTTGAAATGCTGCCATCAAAATGTAAATTTATGGTGATGTGTTCAAATTCATACATGTTGTTTTCCACCTAACAGATATCCAATAATTAAAACAAATCCTTCAATGAAATTCAAAAACATGTTTGTATAAATGAAATAATGTGACTGGACTGATTTCTCAAAAATGTAGTTGAAATTTTAAAGTGGGTAATAATTTTTTAAATTCATGCAAATATATTTGAGGGTGCTCTTGAATTTACCATACATTGATTACAAAATTGGTTATAATTTTTTTGTCCTTTCCTTATATCTACGGCTCATGGAATGTGACTTTGAATCTCCTCCCATGAAGAGGTGGCATGTATTTCCCATCCCTTGATTCTGTACTAGCTTTGTGATTTGTTCTGGCCAACAGAATGTGTCAGATGCAGTGTTTTGGTATGTGCTTCCTTTTACTCCCTGGGAACCTGACCACTGACATGTAAATAAGCTGAAGCTAGTCTGTAGGATGATGAGAGATAAGCAGCCCTGTCACCCCCTTGCCCTGGCTGACTGCCATCCAATCAACAGGCCTGTGAGTGAAGCCATTCTAGATGAGCCAGTTCCCAGCTGATCTGCCATTGAGTGCTGACACATGACCGAGCCTGGCCCAAATCAACCCTGATGACCCATGGACTCTTGAGCAATAATAAATACTTATTCTCTAAACCTACAGATTTTGGAGGTAGCATTTTTTTTAAAGCAAGAGCATACTAATACAGAGTTTATATGAGAAAAGACTTTAACTCATTTAGAAGATAACAAAAACGGACTTACAAAGTAGTAGTAAATCTCCATATGAAGCCTGTGCCATTTCCAGTGGTTGCTTTTAACTGTCTTTCTAAAATTGTTGAAGAGATTAACATCGTTCTTATTACTCCATGAAGGGAAGAAATCACTGAATGGAAGCTCAGACTGAGTTCTTATTCATCTGAGACCTGTGAAACTGGCTAAGAAAGGCAAGCATTCTGGTTAACCTGTGATTCTGCTCTTGGCTATAAAGAGGACAGAAAGTAAGGAATAGGTGTCTTGTTACCTAGTTCCATTGGATGAGGGCAAGCAGCTGCCTTGCTAAACTTTAGGCAATCTCTCAGTGTTATTGATTTAACTGGCAATATACTGAGACAGAGAAGTCTCGTTTTGAAAACTGCCTTAAACATCTAGGTAATGTAGTGAATGCAATAGGATGCTATCATAGGACAGTGGGCCTCCCGCTCGAGAAAAAGATAATCAAGGTGAAGAAACATCATTTATCAATATATGTGTGGAGGCAAAGATGGGAAGTTTCAAGGGAAAGTATTTATCATGAGATATTGTTCTATTAAGCTGGCTTTATTTTGGTTATGTCAAGTGATTGATGTGCAGTAGAGGGGATCAATTTGTCGAGAAGATGTTAGCCCAGCAAAGTGTCAGCTGTTCACTGTACCATTATTAAACAGCTGCATTCTGATTGACTTCCGAACAAGAGATTTTCAAGCTTCTGTTAATCAGAAAAAAGCAATCCAAAAGCAAAACAAAAGTCAAAAGGTGTGACAAAAGCACTTGATAAACTTTTAAAGTATCAGGAGAAAGAACCAAATTACATTAAATACAATTTATCATTAAAGAAAAGGCAAAAAAAGATCACATAAGGTAATAATTGGAAAATCACACACTCTTTGCTTTGTAACCTTTTTTTGATCATTGACTTTTATCATTATCTCTCTTGAGGAAGATAATTAATCTTGGGAAATTGTTGATGGCTTTAAAATTAAAATTTCTTTGAGAAAACCAAATAATAGATTTCATCTTTTTTAAGAAGCTATTCTGACCTTGGACCTTATTCATACTCAATTTCCTTGAGTTGCTGACATTTGAAGAAAAAAAAAGTATTCATTTGGTTGAATCTCCCATAGCAGGGACCGGACTTTGACAAATGTTTCTCTAATTTAAAAATATAATTAACACATATCATATGAGCACAGACTGAATGCCAGGCACTGTTTTAGGCACTGAGGATAAGAAAGTGAATAAAATTGTTACCTTGTAGAATTTGAGTTTTAAATTTTGTTTCCTTTGGAGATGCATGATTGGGCAATGGGAAGTATAGAAGTTTGTGAGGTTCATTCCATGGTGTGTAACCATAGAGACAGGAGAGGAGTGGGCACTGAAAGATCTACAGCTGATGAGGAAAAATACCTCACTAGAGGAAGAAATTATCTCTGTGACTTTGGCTCATCCATTTCGTGTCCTTTGGCTTTCATTCTCCACATTCTCTCCATTTGATTCATTATGTTCATTAAAGTAAAAAAGTCTGTGGTTAACACAAAGTCATTTTTTTCTTTTTTTTTTTTTAAAGGGCTTCAAATGCTTGGCTTTTTAAAAATTTATGTATGTATGTATTTATTTATTTATTTATGGCTGTGTTGGGTCTTCGTTTCTGTGCGAGGGCTTTCTGTAGTTGTGGTAAGCGGGGGCCACTCTTCATCGCGGTGTGCGGGCATCTCACTATCGCGGCCTCTCTTGTTGCGGAGCACAGGCTCCAGACGCGCAGGCTCAGTAATTGTGGCTCACGGGCCTAGTTGCTCCGTGGCATGTGGGATCTTCCCAGACCAGGGCTCGAACCCGTGTCCCCTGCATTAGTAGGCAGATTCTCAACCACTGTGCCGCCAGGGAAGCCCCACAATATCATTTTTTTAAAGACAGGATCTGTATTATGTAGTTTTCCTTTTGGTTCAGATAATGTACCTACCAAATAGTGTACATAAGTTTACAGTTTACAGCTCACTGATTCTTTTTTTTCACAGCTCAATGGATTTTCACAAACTAACCACAGTCTCTGAAACCAGCACTCACTTCAAGAAACAGAACATGACTAATGTCTCCAGAACCTTTTCATCTTTTCTTCCAATCACTATTCTCCTTTCCTCAAAGGTTATCAGAATCCTGCCTCTTAACACTATGAGTTAGCTTCACTTATTTTTGTGAATATAACACACTGTATTCACATTATTATGGATGGGGATTTGAACAGTGTTTTGTAGCACCTTAAAAAAGAAAAAAGAGGGCTTCCCTGGTGGCGCAGTGGTTGGGAGTCCGCCTGCCGATGCAGGGGACACAGGTTCGTGAGCCGGTCCGGGAGGATCCCACGTGCCGTGGAGCAGCTGGGCCCGTGAGCCATGGCCGCTGGGCCTGTGCATCCAGAGCCTGTGCTCCGCAACGGGAGAGGCCACAGCGGTGAGAGGCCCACGTACCGCAAAGAAAAAAAAAAGAAAAAAGAAATATGAGTTTAACAACATGACAGCAAACAAACAAAACAAACTGAAACCAAACCAACAAAATCAAAACAATGGTTGTGAGCATTTGCTTCCTTTGTCCCCTTCTTTGGCAATAGCACTTCATTTATCGTTTGGGAAACTTCCATCCCACATTCTATATCATGCCGGTGCAGATCTTCATAATAATGCTTTCCCTCCACCTCCCAACCAAGATGAGTTCATGACCCAAATTAAACAATCTCTGGAATAAATTCTCAGTATTGTGATACACAGCAAATGCTACAAAGCATTTGTTAATGCTACAAAGAGATTGTGCATGAGTACCTGCTAGTAATATCTTTCAATACACCATTATTCTTCTCCTAAAAATCCAGGTGTTCGGGCCTCCCTGGTGGCGCAGTGGTTGAGAGTCCGCCTGCCGATGCAGGGGATACGGGTTCGTGCCCCGGTCTGGGAGGATCCCATATGCCGCGGAGCGGCTGGGCCCGTGAGCCATGGCCGCTGAGCCTGTGCGTCCGGAGCCTGTGCTCCGCAACGGGAGAGGCCACAGCAGTGAGAGGCCCGCGTACAGCAAAAAAAAAAAAAAAAAAAAAAAAAAAAAAAAAATCCAGGTGTTCAGCTTTACATTTGATTCCGTGACCTCCCAAGTGTCCTTTCAATCAATTCCTTGAAAAGATTAGGCCAGCCCAATTATGTTTCTGTTGCTTGTGTCCAAAGAATCTTAACAGAGAGAGGGGAGTTAGAATATTTCACATGGAAAGAAAGAGACAGCTAATTTGAAAAAATAAAAAGGCAGAAAATGTAAAAATGTTACTTTATGTAGGAAGAGTTTTAAAAATCCCCTTAGTGTGTGCAACACTATGAATTAAGTTATTTTTTAAGTTCAGTGAGGATTTATGCTTTAAATGGAGTTTAGTCATCATGACTGACATCTTATCTCCGTAAGCTTTGGAAAGGAATGCCCATGACTTGGAAATGTTTACCCAGATGTTTTATAACCTATTTGTAACCACATTTCCAGGAGCATCAGGAAGGTGGGAGCCTGACATTACCAATTCAGTGTGTAGGTCTTGCAACTATCCTCTTCTCAGGGACTACAGTATCTGATAATGGAGGCAAGCCTTAGTGGGACTTTACGAAGTTACAAGTCTGTCTGAAACATGATTGGGCATGACTGTAAGGAAGCACCAAGCAGCACAGAATACAGCCTGTCATATTCAATTTCTGGTTCCTGAAGACTTGGAAACATTCTTGAGGCTTTAAAGAGACACACAATATCTCATCATAGATTGTTACAAAAGGAGTTATCCAGCCAGTGAGACTCAAAACCACTTGTCTCTGGGATATCTGGGAAAGTCACTGCAGTATTCTATTACTTTGAAAGGTAAATGTTCTTATAATTTTTTTCTGCCTTTATGTTTTTAAGCCTTTAGACATTTCATATAGCCATGATGGCTGAAATTTTTCCTGCGGTATCCAATCTTCTGAGCAGTTGTCAACCACCAGAAAACATATAAAAATTGTCACTATGAATCTAGTCCACTTCATCGTTGCTCTTTTTGCATAGAGGAAAAACTTGATAGAAACTGTATGTGCCAGCATGGCATTTTGGAATAAATAGCTC
Organism: Mesoplodon mirus; assembly: GCF_964341445.2. NCBI lineage: Eukaryota > Metazoa > Chordata > Mammalia > Artiodactyla > Ziphiidae > Mesoplodon > Mesoplodon mirus. Next base: position 25,765,923 of record NC_138995.1, on the reverse strand, counting down.
TATATTCAAAGACAGTTTTCCTGTAGTCAAATTTAGAATGAGCTTTACATGTAGAAGTGAAATAAATAGAATGCGGTGTCTGTTTTTCTCTACTTAAAATGGGTTGAATAATCTTGATGCATCTGTCAGCCTTCTTAAATAATTTCAAAGCTAGTCTTTACTGGTAAGGAAAGCGTAGGATGCTGGCTGATTTCTAATACCATTACCTGATTTTCATTCAACAAAGGAATAATGAACAAAAGCTCCTTGGGATTTATTTTGGACTTTCTAGTTGTAGAATAACTTGATTTATCTGGATGCTTAAATTTTATCTTTCATCAGACCAATTTTCAGGCCTAACTTCCCCAGGAAGCTTCCTGATTTTTTGTTAATAAACTTGGTATTTCAATTGAGTTTCACTGCAGTCTCCATCAGAAATATGAGATCTGCATTCAAATATGAGTTCAGTGGCTGTGTGACCTTGGGCAAGTTACTCATTCTCACTAAGCATCTGTCTCCTTATTTGACATCAAGGGAAAGAACAGTGCCTACTTTAGGGAAGATGTGAGGGTTAAATGAGATAGTATATGTAAAGTGACTGGAAAATGTCTGAGGCTTTACATGCTCTTGTGCTATGTTCCCTCGAGCTTCAAAACCTTTGCCTGTACTGTTTCCACAATCTAGAATGTTCTCTATCTCTCTCCATTTTTCACCTAGATAACTCCTATTTATTCTAGTTGCTTCTTAAATACCCTGAGCTTCCAGATTACGTCTGGTTGTCGTATCATGCACAATCAGAACCTTCTTGATAGTATATTTCTCATAGGCATTGATTAGGTCATAATATGTGATTTACTGCATTTAATCCTTGAGACTATAAACTCTGTGTTGACAGTGCCCAGGTCTATTTTGTTTCTCGTTAAGTCACAGAATAGAATTCAGCATTTGGCATATGGTAGAGGGAGAGCCTCTCTGTTTACAATCACTGTTATCTCCCAAAGGCCAACATCCCCTCGACTAGCCCTACTTTTTCTGAATAGGATGGTAGCAGTGATATTGGTAGCAAAGAATTTAGAACAACTGAATAACTGTTGAGTGGAAGTAGTCTGGCCAAACCATGGGTAAATCTCCAAACTTAGCCTCTTTGATCCTGTCCTTTAGACTTTGGAATGTTCAGTGGAATTTTTCCTGTTGTCTTGGGGACTGTGATGAAGTAATCCACAGTTTTTCTCACTGCAATGATTTGTTACTGTGATTAAAACAGCCATAAGTTTTTTGAGGTTTCTTTAAAACCTCATTGAGAAGGTCTCCAGCCTTATCAATGATTGCCATTCACAAACTAGATTTTTTACCTTCCACCTCATGATCAGCTATCTTGTTGGAGATATATATATGTATATATATTCAGAAGGGAGAAAATTATCATCTATCAAATGACTATACTATATTCAGAACGGAGAAAATTGTCATCTGTCAAATGACTATACAATCAATGCATGTATTCCTGTTTTCAAGGTGTTGAAAAATTCTTAAAGCATCTAAATAGATGGTTTCTAATGTATGACTATATGAATAGCTGCAGAATTATACTACAGAGTTACTGGTCTCATGTTACCCCCTAGAGTGTGGATGAGCTACTAATCAATCAATCCCAGCCCTAACTAATTCCAAAAGTGCCTCACTAGTTCCACAGTATGCAACAATGTTGGTTGAAGTTAGTTACTGTTACATTTTCCGTTTTGCTTGCAGCATGGAAAGGGCTGCTAAGTGAGAGGAAGCTTCATATTTCCCAGTTCATGATTATAGGATTTTGCTGCTAGCACAGCACCTGCTAATAAACTGCTCAATCAGCATTAGAAATTGAATATCATTGCTGAATTTGGCCAGCAAAATAGGCAAAGTTTCTGTTTTCTTGGAGTTTACTTTCTATTGGGGGATCATACTTATAATGTGTATCATTTTAATTACAATTATTAAAAAAAAAGTGTAAGAGTCCATAGAGGTACTTAAGCTGGTCTGAGATAGAATGAAAGATTTTCTTGGTGATGAGACATTTAAGATGAGGTTCAAGTGCCTAGTGGTAACTTCCTCTCTCTCTTCCTCTTTCATAAATTACAGAGATCCAGGGTGGGAGGGAGTTTGGCCTATAGGAGATGACCAAGATAGCTAATGCCAACAGAATGAAAGGGAAGAGTATCATAGGAGAAATAGTCACAGGTTAAATCATGCACTGCCTTTAAGCCTCGATTTTCTCATCTACAAAATGGAGCTAATGGTGATTGCCTGCGTCTGGTAGAAGGTGGTCAGAAACCAGTGAAACACTCAGTATAAAGGCATACGTGAATTTTAATGTCATATTTTAAATTGTAGGCAGTCACATTATATAATGGCACCTACACATGCACAAGTCGTATAATGAGAGAAGAATGTGTGATACTACTATGCAAATGCAAAATGCATCCATGTGAAGCCCATGCTCCAGCTATATGCAACTGAACTTCAGTTTTTCACTGGGAGGGAGTCTGATTAGAAGGCTCTTAACATTTGTTCCACAACTCACAAGGTGATCCTATAACGAGACTTCAAACAGGGTTTATTTCAGACCCAATTTGAGCTATTCAGTACATACCAATAAGAATGCCAGGATTCATTACATTTGGAAAGACAGATGGTCTGGATGGAGACAACCAATTAATGTAAAATGTGTTCTTTGTTGGCACTTACCACAAAGGAAGATCTTTTTTTGAAGTACCTTGTTCTTAAAGTTTGTTCTATTTTCAGACTAATGTCATTTTATGTAGAAAATAAAAGCACTTAAGGCATCTATGGTTAAAAGTTTACCTATTTTATGACATTTATAGAAAGCTAATGCATATGAATTATTTATTTTAAAGAATATGAAATAAGATATTCTTTTGAGATATTCCATTAATCATATTTTTCATCTGGTAGAAAAGTATAAGGAAACTACTTTTCCGAAGATTGCTCAATGAGGTCATTTCCTACCTTCTCAGAAGTCTTTTACTAAATTGTATAGCTGTCACTGGATGTAAGAATTACTCTGGGTTTTTTGCAGAAGAGAGAAAACACAAATGTACCCTTTATTTACAACACATATCTTTTTAGGTCCTGGCTGTTTGATCAAGCCATGGAAAACATTTTTACAGCAGAAAATATTCTAAGAGATCTCCGCCAAGTACCCTTTTATTCAAGGGTTATTGGTACTCAGGGTCACACAGGGAATGTCCCCTTAGCCCCTGACCCATGTCACAGCCCATGGAAAGGAAAACATGTTTATCTGGGATGATGAAAGATGGATAGGAGGTCAGACTAGGGCAATATCTTGGTATCATGTATTTCAATTTAGATCTTAAAAGCTAAAGTTCAGAAATTAAATAAATATGAACTTCCGAGCCAAAGTGAGGCGAAACATGTAATTTATTGGCTTGTGGAAAGAAAATGTTAGAATTTATATATTTATCATCTTTTAAAATATTTTATTTTCTTGATGTTTTATAATATATAGAATATTTTAATATAGAAGTCCATGTATATTATTTACAAATAAATATATTTAAATTGGTGATAAATGTTTCCATACTTTACTGATGAGTACCTGATGAAAGAAGTTTAGAAATCACTGATCTGGGCAAATGTTGAGTCAGTCAAGTAGGCTAAACCTGAGATACTGGTTTTAGGAAATAAAGAAGAAAAGAGATAAGACAAAAGAAGGAAAGACAATATGAGAAGGAAGAAATAAAATACACACATCACATATAAATACATGCACATAGTCTAATAACAGTGTTGATCATGTATCTGGAAACATGTCTATTTATGGATTTTCAGCACATGAATTTTATAGACTTGAACCAAGTTATTCTCTAAAGTAAGACTAACTCAGCTTGATTTTACCCTTAGAGGTGACATGGGCACTTGAGAAAAGTCACCTAAGCATTGGGTGTCAAACTGTTTTGTGACACCCAATGCTTACTGTGTGTTGTACTTATGTTAATTTTTGTAGTTATTAATTACAATAGTAGATATTATGTCTCGGAAGTACAATGGTAATGGGAATATTGAAAGTACTAATAAATGGCATTAAATTATTACAAAAATAAAGGTAAAGATGATGGTAATAAATATAATTATTCAAAATGGTGAGAATAATATCACCTGTGATTATGGAACAAATGCTCAACAGAAGGAATAATTGTGAAGGAGAAAGAGCAATTTGAGCAAAATACAAATAGATCTAAGCCTAAGGCATAGGAAAAAATGTTTATGGGAGGTGAAGATTATTTTTCCCTGAATTGTCTGATTTCCGAAATCTTGCATGTACACATATATATGAATAACATAAAAGAGCTGGGTGGGGCTTCCCTCGTGGCACAGTGGTTGAGAGTCTGCCTGCCGATGCAGGGGACACGGGTTCGTGCCCCGGTCTGGGAAGATCCCACATGCCGCGGAGTGGCTGGGCCCGTGAGCCGTGGCCGCTGAGCCTGCGCGTCCGGAGCCTGTGCTCCGCAATGGGAGACGCCACAGCAGTGAGAGGCCCGTGTACTGCAAAAAAAAAAAAGAGCTGGGTGCATTCAGGGCATATATTTCTCAAGAAAATATAAATGTAATGGACAGAACATGAAATTATAATTCAAATGAACTATTTGACTCAAACCTGGCACTAACAAGCTGTTAGATATAGAGAAGCTACTTAACCTCTCTGAGCTTAAGGTCCATCATCCATTAAGTGGGAAGAATAAAACCCAGCTGAGAGTATTTTAAATGATTCATGTGAAGTCCCTAGCTTGTTGGCATATGGGAGGTCTTCAATAAGTGGAAGATATTATTGGAAAATGTCTTCTAATCTCTAATCATAATAATCAATTACCATAATAAAAATATTCAGCAGGGGATATTTCACCATCCCTAGCACTTAGACATGCAATGAATATTAGTCTTTCTGCCTCCTTTTTACTTATGAATTCAAGTAAGAAATGCAGAAAAAACTGTTTCATAAGGAAATGAGGTTAATTATTTAGCATTTGCTTAATTTTACATAATGAATGACTGTTTTTATTCATTTCATCTGTTTTTTAAAATAGTCTATTTCTGCTTCAGAAATGATAATTTTGCAGTAGCAGATTTGATTAGTAGGGAGAATTGATTGATGTGAACTCTTTCATTTTTATTATGATGGGTTACACAAAGATATATTAAAAACGTTTAAACAAAGACAAAAATATACACATAATGGGAATATATTCAAGCAACTACTTATGGCTCTTACAGGTGAGCAAGGATGACCAGGTGAGCAAGGAAAACACAGTGAATGGAAATAGACTATTCAGTCCTCACAAGACTTCATAAATGTACCTGAGCTAAAACACAGGAAATACTAGGTACACTGTTAAAAGTGAGCAGACAAGGTACATTTGGGGGAGTGAAACATTCGGATGATAGTTAGATGAAGATTTCATTGGCAGGCTAGACCCATACTCTGTTTTAATTCTGATGGTAAACTAGAACTGGAATGAGGGAGGTACATCAGCCAAATCTTGAAAATCCCTTGACTTATTTCATCTTTCATTTTATTGTGATACTATTGTGAATTATCAGGAATGAAAATATTTGAGTTATTTCTTTTTACAATTAATAAATATTTGCTAAATAAGAAAATTAATAAATTTCCTGGCACTAACTATGTACCATATCTAGCAATTTATGTGAGCTTGCATATGTGTGTTTCCCCTTCTTGAGAAGCAAATGGATATATCGAATGGTATGCAGGTCTTTCTAGGCATACAGGACTAGTTGGAGCATGCCTAGGAAGGCCTACATACCATACATTACCACTACAGGGCAGAGTCACAAATATAAGGTTTTATAAAAGATGCAAAGGTTGTCTGCAGATAGTATGCCTTAACAAGGAGATAGTTGACAGCGCCTTCACCCACATCGATAAACAGTCTTGTCTCCTATCGCCCTCACCCTTCCAATTTCCCTCTGTTCTTAACCTCTTTCCCCGCAAGACAAAACTAATCATCTGAGGGGACTGATCAAAACATTGAGCTGTCTGAATTCTTGTCATAAATTTTTCTACTGAGAAGGATATAGCTGGTCCTGAAACCTCAGAACCGAGATTGAAGATGGTGGATGAAAGTTACCTTCTTCAAACAAAGGAAGAAGAATTCTGAGCAAACAGTTAACACATTATTGGTTGAGAAGAAGGGATCAGAGAAACAAGAACAAAATCAAATTATTTCCAGGAAGAAGGAAGATTTAAAACAGCCCATAGACAAGACATAACATTTAAAGTGTCATTCCTTTGAGGTTTTTTTATTCCACAGGTAAATGACAGAAGCCTTCCTGAAATGCTTGCCTGTCATCAATTAAAGCCATGCTTTAATTAGTTTCTGTGTATCTGACATGGAGTTTTATTGGTGAATCTAGTAACATCCTGTTAAGTAGTGTGATGACATGAGAGCTCAATGACAAAATCAGAAATAAAATTTGTGAATTAGCTATAATAATTTAGGGATTTGCTACTCATGGTAGAGTGTGCGGAGTCAACATAACCTGGGAGCTTGTCAAAAATGCAGAATATCAGGCCCTACCACAAGAATCAAAATGTGTACTTTAACATTTAACAAGATTCCTAGGCGATTCATATGCATATTAATTTGAAGAGCACTAGTTTAGAGAAATCTTGATCCTTGTTTGAACAAGTTGTAAGGTTCTAGTAAGGCCTTAGGCGTGATGGCGGGCTACATCCTGAACCAGCTGTGTCCAGTCATACTTTTTGGATTCTGTCAGCTGAAAGGGTGACAAAATTTTGCCTCTGGAGTCTTGGCATTTGCTTCATTCAAACCTTCTACTTCAAGTGATGATGATGATGACTGCATCACAAATGAAAGCTTAGAGACAGATCAAAGTTAGAGTAACTGAACAGCCAAGGCAGCCCTAGTTTATGACTGCTGCCCCAGCATAATGGTTAATAATGTCCTATTTTACCCTCAAACATATCTGGGTTTGAAAGATAAAGTATCGATACGTGCTCACACTAAGAATGGACCGTATACATTTTTACTCTTATGTTTGCTTGCTAATAAATGCTTAGTTAATAAATGCATGTGTAGGGCTTCCCTGGTGGCGCAGTGGTTGAGAGTCCGCCTGCCGATGCAGGGGACACGGGTTTGTGCCCCGGTCCGGGAAGATCCCACATGCCGCAGAGCGGCTGGGCCCGTGAGCCATGGCCACTGAGCCTGCACGTCCGGAGCCTGTGCTCCGCAGTGAGAGCCCCACGTACCGCAAAAAAAAAAAAAAAAAAGTAATAATAATAAATAAATAAATGCATGTGTATTTATCACAAAATAAAACAAAAACAAACAAAAAAAGACTCAGGATATTTATGTACACCATGCACACACACACACATTTTTTTGGTAGCAACAGAAGACAGATGAGCTTGATAGAGATAAGAGCTTCCCTCAGAGGAGCTGGCTGCCTTCACATTTGTGCCCCTAAAAGGGCAATTCAAACACTTTTCCAGGAACAAATGACAGCCCACCCCAGAGGAGAATTCAAGCTTCTGACTTTTTCAAGACAGATACATGCTTCTGATTTTGAAGTGTCATTTCCTTCCAGATTCTTCTCATTTAGACCACAAAGCATTTAAAGACTGTTGAATCAAGTTTTATTCTGAGTTCAAGTTGAAGGTGTTATATGTGCCCCACCTTCCACATTCTCTGAGGGAAGAAAGATTTGCCAACTGTTTGGCCAATAAGCTCAGTCTTTGGTAATATGGGAGATATTTTATTTCTCACCGTCTTTCCTCCACATGGTAGAATCTTTGCAGTGACTCCTATGATACACTTTTATTTTTCATAGGTGATCTAACCTGTTTGAAAAAAGCTCTACTTAAGAATGAACATTGTCACCTCTTTTATCCTACCATCTCATTGTTTTTAGGTTTAGCAAACCCTTTAGAAAAATCATTATTGTCCCCTAACCCCTCACAACAAATATTTCAGAAAAAAACCAAAAAACTACTCAAAACAAAAATGACAAGAGAAGAAAACTCCAGAATCAGCCATCTATAGTAAAACTCACAACAAAAGAGGATATTTTATATACCACAATAAACATTTCCAATTTAGTGGTCTTTGTGGTATTCAGTGCTTATTTCACACAAACTTCAAAATATTGTCTAGAGAGATAAACACATAGCCAAATGGTAGGCATAATTTTGTAATAAAAATATTCTGTTTTCCCTCGACAGTGCCAGGAAAAATACTAACAAAGCTTTAACAGAGCAAACTGTGCAATAATAATCAATACAACTCATGTTGCTACTCTTGTATTTGCCCCAAAACACTGTTAGCAATGATTTCCAACACAACTTAGCATGTTTCCACTGTTGGCACCACCCTCCTTCTATATTAAAGTTACCCAAGAGAATAAGATAAGAAGAATCACATCACCACCCTGCTGTATTTGTTGAATTTTCTTTGAAATTAATTATTTAACTCTTGTACCTGTTTCACGTTTGTTTAGAATTAACAATCTGCTTCTCTACAAGGTATTTGAAATGGATTATAATAAAATCACTTTCATGCCACTGTACATGGTATGCAGGTATTCAGAGAAAAATAGAAAGATCGATATTGTAAAAAGTGATAATTGTATTGAGAGGCGGAGCTGAGTCATACACTCAGTATATTACACTCTGTGCTTCCTGGCAGCCAGAGGGAAGGAGTGAGAGAGAGGGAAGGAGGAACTGAGAGAAGGTGGGAAGGAGGGAGGAGATGAATTACACAGTCACTGTTACATGACACAAGACAGCCCTGCAACTCTTCAGAAAGTACTATGCAAGCTCTGTTGTGTAAACAAGGTGGCAGTGCTGACTGCCTGATCCATGTCTCCACATAGCCTCAGCCTACTCTTTAACACTGAATACAGAAGTAAAATTTATGTTAGAGCATATGCATCACCAGAAATATTTCCCTGCCTTACATATTTCACTTTATGGTTCATTACCCACATTTGCTGTTAAATACAGTAGTTTTAACAGCTGTCTCTAGGTTCTATCAAAGTACCCTAAAAATCCTAGAATAATATTTTCCACCTCATATCCTCCTTTCTTTCCACTGTGTTGTGATAAAGTACTATGTCCGATAAGGGAAAGTGACAGCCTTGTCAAACTCTGGAGCAAGCATTTGCATACTGTTATTTTATTCAGATGATTAGAGCAGCCACCAGAAACTAAAGGAGTTTAGTTTCCCTAAATAATACAGTTTCACTGATTATGGTGTTTTATCCTACAAACTGTCACTCACAAACTGCCTCTTTTTTAGATCTGTGTCTTTTTTTTTTTTAAATAACTATTTATTTTTGGCTATATTGGGTCTTGGTTGCTGTGTGAGGGCTTTTCTCTTGTTGCGGAGCATGGGCTCTAGGTGCACAGGCTTCTGTAGTTGTGGCTTGCGGTCTCTAAAGTGCAGGCTCAGTAGCTGTGGCACACCGGCTTAGTTGCTCCACTGCATATGGGGTCTTCCCAGACCAGGGCTCGAACCTGTGTCCCCGCATTGGCAGGCGGATTCTTAACTTCTGCGCCACCGGGGAAGTACTAGAAATGTTCTTTTTAAGTAGGAAAAAAAGGTTCCTTATTTTCTACTATAAAATATGTTGTTAAGGAAACAAAATCAACAGAGAACACTGGGCACCATCCTTATTTTGATGAAGGATTAGATAATAGTCATTAATGCTACTATGGTGATAAAACCACCAAATACTTTAGTGTCTCTAATCCCAGAAGATGAAAGTGCTTTATAAACCTTAAGCAAATATTGCAAAGGTCAGCGGTGCATTTTCAGAGGACTTTAATAGCTGCTTCAGAAAAACATCTTATTTCTTGTCCACAAGTCACTTAATATCACACTTCTAGGGACAACAAAAAAAAGAAATTCCTCACTTAAAGCTTTTAGTGTTACTCCCTCTCAAAAGGGTAGAGTATGTTTTAATGTTTTTGAGCTTCTTGTTTCTCAAGTTCATTGATTCAAATGGTAAAATTGGTGGATTAAACCATTTTTCTCATCAGCTTTTGTTCTGGTCAACCTTGAAGGGAAGGCTATTGACCAGGAAGCTCTGAGAGAAATTGTGCTAAGAGCTAGCTTTTCCCTCTGTTAATTATATGAGTGTTAGAATGCTTACTCCAGGAGAGAATAATTTTCACAGGAGGGGGCAGAGATTTCTAAAAAATATTCTATAACATTTGCTTATAGTAATAGCTACACTTTGCAGCTGTAGTTCCTGTTATTTTGTCTAGTCACATGCAAAAGGGCAGAGCAAATAGCCTGGTCTCTAGCATCAGACATATCTGTGTTTGGATTCTTGCTCTTTCCTTACTAATTGTGTAACCTTGGAGAGGTACTTAAGTATTCTGAGCTTGTTTTCTCATCTGAAAAATGACAAACGCTACCTAACATTATTTTGCTGCCATTCTCAAAAGAGTGTGTCTTAGATGCCAGAGACTAGAACTTTGCCCTCTGCTTAAATGCAGAAAGGCGTTTTCTTTTACCTATGTAGAAAGAAGGAAACTAGGGCACACTTTTCCTAGCCCGTCCCAATAGTCAAAGATATTTGGCATTAGCTCTATGGATGATAACTTTAAGCAGAGCAATTCACATCCCCAGGTGACATTCAGACCTTTCTGAATCAGGTGCCTCCCCATTGTATCTCCTTATAGCGCATACGGAACTTGGTTCCAAGGCTAAGCATCTATCTGTGTCTTTCTGTCTCTTTCTTTCTCTGTCTCTCTGTGTGTCTCTGTCTCTTTCTATGTCTCCTTCTACCTCGCTGTCTCTCTGTGTCTGTCTCTGTCTCTGTTATTGAAGGCAGACTTGTGAAAATTCTCTATTCCTACGTGGTGATATAGAGGTACGTGTCTAGATTCACCTGGATCTGGCTGTGAATCCTGTCATATCTTACTAGAAATATGACGTTCTGCAGCTCACTTAACCACTCTGAATATCATTTTCCTCATCTGTAAAATCGGATTTATGAGTATCTACTGCATAGAGTCGTTGCAAGGATTCAATTTAAAAACTAATATTTGTGAAATATAAAAGGTGAAATCCATGAAACTCATGCTCTGTAAAACGTCATGAACTTTAGCAATGTTAGACTAGCACCCCATTTAATTCTGAAATCCTTTAAGGGTGGTACAACCAAAGTTCTTTCCTTAACCCCTAGAGCCATCTATCAGTTCATTCATAGATCATCATCTCAAGTCTTACTCTCTTCTCTCCACCTCTCACTCCTCTGCCGTCCTTTCCCAGGACCCATTCCTTCTTCATTGTCTGTCTTAGGCAATCATTCATTGCTGTATGGATTCCTGTAAGGATTTACCTTTGACGGAGTTGGAAGTAATTTTTTTCCTGCACATTGGCAGATGGGGTGACAGGAGAGAGATACATCTTAGGTTCTGCCCCCTACCTGAAGCATCTATCATGAAAAATTTACAATGATTTACTTAACAAAAGAGTCGAGGTATGAAAATCCCTCATAGACTTTGATTATTATTTAGCACTGATGGTTTTTTCATGTCCCTCTTCCTAACATTTGGCTCTGGCTTGTGGCATTTGCTAACAGAGTCTCTGATTCTCATCTGTAGCATGTGGAGGAGGCTGAGATTGCCCTTTCTGTTATTCTCTCAAACCTTGGCATGATCCATCCCCACAAAGAGGAAAGGATAAGTGTCCTGGGAAGATGGTGAACAAATCAGAACACCCATTCATGACCAAATTTGGATTTTCAAATTATTGTGACTAAAGAAGAGAATTTTGTAGACAGCTTTGAACAAGGTTGATATAGTGGGTGGTCAGGTTTCCAATAACCTTATACAATATTCTAGCTGAGGGAAGAGGACAGTTCCATGCACTCTTATTCCTTCATATTAGCAGAGTCAGCAAACTGTAAGTCTACAGCTGGTGTTTTACAATGACAATGTAAAAGTCTAAGAAATATTTTAACATATTAAAATTTGGGGAGACTAAGTGATTGTCATTTTCGTATTGCTGCTTTTATTCATCATATTAGAATGTCAACAGAAATGCTTGGCAAGACATGTTAGTGAAATTATGCTGTGTATCAAAATGAAATTTACTGACATCTTAAAACATACATAAAGGGGGACTGGGAAAGGACTACCACGTTTCTTTACAACTGTCTTTCACAAAATATAAAATCTCTAATCTTATATAAAATATAAGCACTTGCTTACACCTATGATAATTATGGCTTGTGTTTTTCTTGTGCGCATTACATTTATGTTAAAAATAATAAATAACAAAGTGCAGATGTTTTCCCTGTGCTTTTTTTTTTTTTTTTGCGGTACACAGGCCTCTCACTGTTGTGGCCTCTCCCATTGCGGAGCACAGGCTCCGGACGCGCAGGCCCAGCAGCCATGGCTCACGGGCCCAGCCGCTCTGCGGCATGTGGGATCCTCCCGGACTGGGGCACGAACCCGTGTCCCCTGCATCGGCAGGTGGACTCTCAACCACTGCGCCACCAGGGAAGCCCCCTGTGCTTTTAGAGTTCAGTTGTGTTAAGGTAAATTTCAGAGGTCTACTTGTTTCTCTAGAGACAAGACTTACTCTTAAACTTACAACTGTTATTGTAACACATGTGTAATTTTAGCTGATAGGAAATATACAAATATAAGCCTGACCTTAAAGTCCAATGTGTTTCCTTCCTAATCTCCGAGAATATTAAGAAAAATGTATCAAGATTTACCAAAAATTCTCACTTTGTAACTTTTTTAAACAGCGAAATAATCAGTTAATCCTTCCAGATTTGGATGTAATATTGAGCATCTGCTCTTCTGGATGAGCATGTGTTATTTCTCTTTCCTGGGTATCCCCCTGACTATTTGTCTCAATATACCACACTAATGACTTTTTCTCTTGCTCGCGGGCAAACAGCATATAGTTCATGTTGATCGTGGTGAATTCCTGTTTTTTTCATTATAAAATAATTTTCCAGTCATCAGAATCCCCAGAGAGTCTGCAGAATTGTCCTTTTACAAAGCAATGGCAAAGGATTGTTCTTCCCTGATACTTCAGTTAAGGCTAACTAGAATTAAGTCATTTGCTTAGATTACAATAGGAATGTAAACCAAGTATTGGTTACTTTCCAGATTCACACGATTAAATAAGAATTCAGAAAAAATAGGCATGGTGAAGTACAAGCTTGTTTCCAAATCCAAAAAGTTCTTCCAAATATAAGGTCAGAGAGCAGAATTGAAATGAAACAGCTGAGAAGCAGAATATTAACAAATGACAAATCTAAGGTCTCTGATGGCGAGGTGTCAAAACCAGGTGATGGGATGGAAAAGGCCTGATGTTGGAGAACAAGCATGAGCTTTGAAGTCAGACATACTTAGGCATGAATTCCAGCTCTGTTCTTCCTTAGCTTTGATTTAAGCATATTACTTAAGTTTTCTAAGGTCCCTTCCTTCCTTCCTTCTTATTTATTTATTTATGTTAAATACCTACCTTCCAGCTTTTGAAGAATTAAACTAGAAAATATGGATAAACTGCTTAGCACAGTCTCTAGCACATAGTGCAGTTTAAAATACTTGTTCCTGGGGCTTCCCTGGTGGCGCAGTGGTTGAGAGTCTGCCTGCCAATGCAAGGGACACGGGTTCGAGCCCTGGTCTGGGAGGATCCCACATGCCGCGGAGCAGATGGGCCCGTGAGCCGCAACTACTGAGCCTGCGCGTCTGGAGCCTTGCTCCGCAGCAAGAGAGGCCGCGATAGTGAGAGGCCTGCGCACCGCAATGAAGAGTGGCCCCCGCTTGCCGCAACTGGAGAAAGCCCTCGCACAGAAACGAAGACCCAACACGGCTAAAAATAAATAAATTTAAATTAACACTTGTTTGTTGGGCTGCCCCACATTCTAATCTAGTTGTGGTGTGACCACGGCAAACAGGATTTATTTAAAAAAAAAAAAATACTTGTTCCTTTCCCCACTTCTCCTCTTAGAAAAATGACATGAATTCCTGCTTCCTGTTCTGTCTACCATAACGCCTGGCTGGTACCACTTTGGGCATCTCTATGTTAGTTTTTAACATGAAACCTTTATCCTGTCTCAGACTTCCTTTCATTGTGTTTGTGTGCCTGCATGTGTGTGCAGTACGATGTCTTCCTGCCATTCAGCTGTCCTACTTTCAGAGATTCCTGAAGTAGAGCTGTGGGGAAAACACAACAGTAAAATTTCTATTTGCAAAGAAAACATATGACAGAAAGGTTTCTTTGCAACTCCTCAATGTCATGCATCAAAAAGTCACTGGTATGTTTTCAAAGGAAATGGTCTTTTCCTTTGTAAAATAAGCTATAAAAGTCTGTTCCTCGAAAACGGCCAGTGATGCGGAACTTTTCCCATTATAAGATGTCCATAGAAATATTGGAGAGCTCTAACTGTTAAAAAAACAAAAATCTTTAGAGTGGGCTATGATTATTGCTTCAGAAAGTAGAATTATTAGCTCTTATAAAGAAGCACTAAGAATAAGACAAGTATTTGAAGAACTATCCCTTTGCAGAGGCATTGAAAAACAGACAGTTTTCCCATATTCGCTTTATTCAGAATGAATGAAGATTTTTATTTATTTCTAAATTGGCTGTAGCTTTGGATGTCACATTTATGTTCCAATTCTGGCTTTACTAGTTGTAGGACTTCAGGAACCTGAACTCACTTTCTTGTTGATTTTGTTTCTATTTATACCAAGTAAGATAAGCAAGTTGTATCTAAGCCATAGGAGATGCCCAATAAATAGTTATATACATATAGATGTATACTTGCAGAGCTAAGGTCATTATCTTCTCCAATTCTGACAAAAGCTTAAAGCTTTGGGGGCTACTCTTCGTTGCAGTGTGCGGGCTTCTCATTGCAGTGGCTTCTCTTGTTGTGGACCACGGGCTCTAGGCACATGGGCTTCAGTAGTTGTGGCGCGTAGGCTCAGTAGTTGTGCCTCACAGGTTCTAGAGCACAGGCTCAGTAGCTGTGGCGCATGGGCTTTGTTGCTCCAGGGCATGTGGGATCTTCCCGGACCAGGGCTCGAACTCTTGATTTTCTAGTTGGGAAATTAGAGAGCTTAAGTAATTCAAACAGGGTCACAGAGGTAGTCTAGTGGAGCCAGGATTTGGAATCGGGTCCATCACTTTCTTTCATATCTTGGAACTGTGAGTGAATTTCAGAGCTAAGAAGGTGACAGGCACACGTGTTCTCTGAATGCCATATTTGATTTGAAGTTCCTCCAAACCAAGTGTGAGTTCAGTGAAAATTCCAGACTTAATACAAAGCAATGGTGTAAAGGAAGTTTTCCATGACGTTCATGTATGATGAGGAGGAGGGATACTAAACATAAAAGCAAGACTTGACCTTCATGTTAGATGCATTCCTGCTGCTTTTCATTCTTCACTATAGCTTGTTGAAATTATTTTGGATCTTGGCCCTATTGTTGATTTAAAATCAACATGCGTGTGGCTTCCATAATTTTATCTGAGACTTTGATCCAGGCAGCCAAAGATGCCTCCAGAAGAGAGGTCCCATTGTGAAATCTATTACAAAGCATGTGTAGAATGTGGTTGTCAATGAGCTATAAGGTGTGGTATCCATACTTATAATTTGTTTTAAAGCCAGCTTCTTTATTGCCCACCAAGTTGTCATGTACATTTTTGCTTGTTGAAATAAGGCATGCTACATCTGTGTCACTCACTTGTTTGAAATCTTTTTCAAAGAGAAAGACAACTGGTAACCAATATTCAGAAACAAAGAGGCCCAGAAGAACATCTGGTTTATTTGTCAACTTTACCCCTGGTGTCCAGCATAGTATCTCACATACATAGTTGTTTAAAAGATATTAATTCAATAAATTATTTTTTATCAAGCCACAAAATTAGTTGTTATAGTTAGTACACAATGATTTGTTCCTTAAATTTTCAACTAAGTGTTTGCTATTTAGACTCTCATCAAATATACAGGGCCAAACAATATGAAATTAAGTCAATTATAGCACATATTCCTAAAAAAAATAATATTATGAATGAAGTCTAGTTTAGGACACAGTAGAGCTAGAACCTAGCACTTTCCTCTGCAATCATCTGTCTTTTGCTTCCACAAAACTATCTTGAGTTAGGAGTTCTGACCTCAGAGACTTTCTTGCAGGAGTAACCACCAGCATACCAGTTGCTTAACTACCTTCTGTCAATCAATCCTCTAGATTTTCCACTGATGTAGGCATTATTTCTGACCTAGTTATGCAAATAAAAAAAAATTAAGCTCAAATACTTTGTTTCATTAAGATCTCTTATTGCTAAGTGTTACATCCCATGATTTTGTCTTACTTCTAGACCTTGCAGTAGTTTTGAAGGCTTTGAAGGCTGAAGATAACAAATAAGTGGCTAAAAATAAATTTTTCATTAGGCAAGTTTTCCTAAGCTTGGAAATGTGTATACAGTGAGAATAAAGAGGGAGAATTTCAAGTAAAATAGAGATTTGGAAAAAAATATTTTATTAGTAAATCCAGCTCCCCTCTTCCAAAGAAAGAGGTTACCATGAAAAATAAAATGGAAATTCTTAGTAATTATTGTAATAATGCAGAAGAGAAACCTCTTCTTTGTATCAGTATCCAGATAATCCAAATTTTAAAAGAAGAAATAAACAAATATGTAAATTTCTACAGTATCTCTTTTGCCTTTACAAAATGAAATTGATTTCTATAAATATATTTGTTTAATTTTCTTTTTATGAAATTATGCTTTTATTAAACAAATTTTCCCAACAGTATGCATATTTAGTATTTTGAAAGAGTCACGCTCTTGCAGTGTTTCCACATCGTTCACTTTATGACAATAACTTGAAATAATATTTTGACTTTTATTGAAATAGTCATACTTTAGTAGTTTATAGGCATTATATTGATATGCATTTAAATTTATGAAAAAATTTCAAAACGTTTTGATATGTGTACTTTTAGAAAATACTACCCCTAGAAGAATTGTCTTAAATGGGTGTTTAACACAGTGCTTGCTAAGTAGATATAGAGACACATCCTTTTTTGGGGGGTGGGAATCACACAGCCAAAGCTAGAAAAATACTAGCCAAGTGACAAGAAGTTTAGCATGCATGTCTCAGTTAAATGAGCACAAATGTGGAAAAGGGGTCACTTACTGTTTAATTCATTGAATGGAAAATCTTTAAAATCACTGATAGCTACTCTGAGTTCAGTGAAAGTTTTATTTGAAAACATTTTGAGTGCTACTGGTTACCTAGAATTAGCTGTATAACATAAGTGATTCTTTCTGTTAGATAACATAAGAGTTTTACAATAAAATGATCACCACCTTTATTATCTGTGACATTTTGTGATGCAGATGTTGTATTCTTATGCAAAATGTAATAGATAATAGTTATAAAATGCTATGCTAAAATTAGGCTGATTATTCTATTTGATTTAAAATGTCACGTAGTAAAGGTTATTTTCACTCATTAAGATTAAATGCAAGTAGCCATATGTTAGAACAGTCTTTTGAATTGAAAGTACACTCAGCTAAAAATCATCAACAAACTCAGAAATATTCAAAGAAAAATAGCTTTCTTTTTTATTTGCCAAAGCACCTTCTCTCAATTAAAATGTTATTATGTTACACTCATGGATGGCAATTCATTATGACAGATCTGATCTTGAAAACAGTAAATCATTCTATGTATAAATTTGATGATGTTTTGATATTAAAATGTGTAAAATTTGTCAATACTCTAGAAATGGAACATCAGCAAAGAGGATTATCGGTCTACCCAATAATAATGTAACCATTGAGAGGATAACATTTTCCAATTGCAGTTAGATGCCCTAGTTTTAAAGGGGCTATCATTTTCAATAATTTGGCAGATTTGGTCTATATTTCTTTCAGAAATTCATTTCTTCCTTATGCCTCAAAACAATTTATGGTGCATTTATGTTGGTGAAGATAATTTGCTTATTTTATTGTGAATGGAAATCAGTAGTTATATGCAATCCCATTTTCTGCAGACAGTTAATTCATGGTAGTAATTTTATATAGAATATTAGCTGTGTTGGGTATGATGAAAATGTAACTATAGTAAATGCCTCTGTTATAACTGAATTTCCTTGGACTTGATGGAAAAGAAATGTTGACTTAATGTTAACAATTCCATGAATGATTTTATGACAAGCCTGTGAATCACTTTGCCCTACTAGCGGTGTTAGGGAAATATTAGAACTGTGTTTGAATCCCAGCTTCTCTATTTCTATGCTATGTGACTTTGGGCAGGTAGCATGGCTTATCCAAGCCTTAATTTTATCACCTGTAACATGGGAAAAATTATAATACCTATGTCATAGGATTGTTGATAGGGTGAATGAGAAGATATATGTGTAATTTTAGGGTTTTTTACCTTTTTATGGACGTATCACCAGTGCTTTGAAAAGTGCCTGACAGTTAATGCATTAAAATATTTATCTCCACTCAATTCTCTGACTACAAGATGCTTATATTGGAGGGAAGCATACGATAAAAATGATAAATACATACATAAGGAAGGAAGGAGAGGAGGAAGAGAAAAGGGGAAGAAGAGAAGAAAAGGGAGGGAAGAAAGGAAGGAAGGGAGAAAAGAAAAAAAGATAATGTTTAGAAGGCATAACTGAGGAACTATTTTATATGGTGCTTGAAACCTATTAATTAAGGAGTCAACATTAAGTACATTTTGTTATTAGCTACTCTCCACAAAATAGGAGAAAAAGATTAAAAAGTTCATAATACAAATTGACAAATTATAGGTGGAGCCATTTACAGAAAACTTCAAAACATTTTAAATGTAGATACTCAAGCATTAAAGGGAAAAGTGGAAGTAATTAGTTTAGCTTTTTTTTTTTTTTTTTTTTTTTTTTTTTTTTTTTTTTTTTCGGTACGCGGGCCTCTCACTGTTGTGGCCTCTCCCGTTGCGGAGCACAGGCTCCGGACGCGCAGGCTCAGCGGCCATGGCTCACGGGCCCAGCCGCTCCGCGGCATATGGGATCCTCCCAGACCGGGGCACGAACCCGTATCCCCTGCATCGGCAGGCGGACTCTCAACCACTGCGCCACCAGGGAGGCCCTAGTTTAGCTTTAGGTGACAAATTAAAACCAAAAATACATTTTGAAAACTAATTTCACAGGATACATTGAACAAGATAAATTATAACAATACAATATTCTCTTCTATAGAGACCTTTTTTTCCTTTTTTTATTTAGCAAATTGTACAATGAAAAAAATAATTAATGCCAGTATATCTACTCTGAGATTGTTAGAAGGACTAAACAAATTCATTTATGTAAATTTCTTAAAACACACCAGGTATTCAAAAACTATAAATTTGCATTATGAAAATGTGATTTTCTTCTTTATCCTGAGTCATCAAGATTTTTCGGAGAACACCTATCTCTTAGGATAGTCTTAACTTACCTTAAACAACTCTGATATATTAAAGAGGTCGATCCTTCTAGCCAATAACATATATGCAGATTCTACTTATTCATGGCTGAAAGAGTTTATTCTACTCTTCTCTACTGTAGAAGTAGAGCGGATAGGAGCCTTGTTAACAAATTTATTGATGGGCGCAAAAGTAGTTGTTAATTGATCAATAGATATTTTAATGTTCACATGTGTCTGTGTGTGTTCCATATACAGTGGACCCTTGAGCAAGCAGGGGGTTAGGGGCACTGACCCCTGAGAAATCGGAAATCTGAGTATAACTTTACAGTAGGCCCTTCATATTCATGGTTCTGTATGCATGTATTCAGCCAGTCCAGGATCATGTGCACATTTATTGAAAAATATTCTAGTATAAGTGGACCCACACAGTTGAAACCCCTCTTGTTCAAGGGTCGACTGTATGTGGAATTTTGCTGGATAGCTTCTTTTTTTACACTTATTTTATTGAAGTATAGTTGATTTACAATGTTATGTTAATTTCTGCTGTACAGCAGTGATTCAGTTATACATATATACATATTCTTTTTCATATTCTTTTCCATTATGGTTTATCACAGGATATTGAATATAGTTCCCTGTGCTATACAGTAGAAACTTGTTGTTTATAAATTCTATATATAATAATTTGCATCTGCTAATCGCAAATTCCCAATCCATCCCTTCCCCACCCCCCTCCGCCTTGGCAACCACAAGTCTGCTCTCTGTGTCTGTGAGTCTGTTTCTGTTTCCTAGATAAGTTCATTTGTGTCATATTTAAGTTTTACATATAAATGATATATGGGATTTGTCTTTCTCTTTCTGACTTCACTTACTATGATAATCTCTAGTTGCCTACATGTTGCTGCAAATGGCATCATTTCATTCTTTTTTATGGCTGAGTAGTATTCCATTGTATATATATACCACCTCTTCTTTATCCACTCATCTGTCAATGGACATTTAGGTTGTTTTCACATCTTGGCTGTTGTAAATAGTGGTGTTGTGAACATAGGGGTGCATGTATCTTTTTGAATTATAGTTTTGTCTGGATATATGCCCAGGAGTGGGATTGCTGGATCATATGGTAACTCTATTTTTAGTTTTTTAAGGAACATCCATAGTGTTCTCCATAGTGGCGGCACCAATTTACGTTCCCACCAACAGTGTACGAGGGTTCATCGTCTCCTTTGCTAGATATCTTCTATTTGTCCCAACTCCAGATCCTCTAGTCACTTTTTCCACCATATTGTCTGTCCTGGAAACCTGACCCATGTGAACTACGTCATTCATTCTCATTGTGTTCCCCAGACCAGCAGCATCAACATCACCAGGATCTCCATAGAAATTCAAATTACTGAGCTCCACTCATATCTACTGAAACAGAAAATCTGAACTGAGGAAGAGCAATATGTGGTTTAATGCTATTTTGAGTTCCTGGATGCAATTCCACTGGAGAGCAGGGTCCCCACCCCCCTCCACTACCAAGCAATCGGCTAGACATAGCATTAGATCCCACAGGTCAATCCTGTAAGACTACCCCTACCCCCAACTTCAGACACCAGTTGCAAGCCCAGGTTCCCAGGTTACAATCTGTGCTTCTCACCAACCTGTTGTAGATTGGAGCCACTCTGGGTTTCAGATGCCAGTCGCAAGTCCAAGGGTTACTTGTACTTCTGGCTGAAGGACTATAAATCGAGGGTCTGACAACCCTCTCCTCGGGTTTGATTGATTTGCTCAAGCAGCTCACAGAACTCAGAAACATTTTACTTACCAGATCACACATTTACTATACAAGGAAGTAACTCAGGAATGGCCAGATGGAAGAGATGCATAGGGCAAGTTATGGGGAAAAAGTTCGGAGCTTCCACACCCCCTCTGAGGGTACAACTCTCCCCCAATCTCCACGTGTTCACCAACCTGGAAGCTCTCAGAACCCTGACCTTATGGGGTTTTATGGAGCCTTCACTACACAGGCACAATTGATTAAATCATCGGCCACTGACAAGTGATTCAACCTCCAGACCCTCTCTCCTCCCCAGAGGTCAGAGGGCTGGGACTGAAATATCAACCCTTTAATCACCTGGTTGTTTCTCTTGGCAACTAGCCCTGATCCTTAGGGGCTTTCCAAAAGTCACCTCAGTAACATGACAAAAGACACCTGTATAGCTCCGAGCACTTAGGAAATTCCGAGAGTTTTAGGAGCTTTCTGGAAAGCTCCTAGAGGAGGTCAAACATATATTTCTTATTATAAATCACAGTATCCCAAAGCTCTCCAAGTAACTGTGCTGCATGCTAATGTTTGAGAAACAGTGGAGTACGTCAGCAAGGTCACTTGGTTTCTGGCTGAGTTCAGCCAGTGAGAAGAGCCTGCTGAAGATTAGAGGCAAGGAAGGGAGTGAAGCTGGGATCCCTCCGTGCGGTGCCATTTCAGGCTGGCTGCATTCCTCCACAGATGGTGATGGCTCCTATCAGATGGCTGTTAAATGATCATTCTTCCTCAAGGTTTTGGTTTCACTTCCCCTCTTACCCTTTCAGTTATATGAGTGTAAGAATACCCACTGTTCCTTGCTTTGAGGTGGTAGATTGCCTGTGGTTTTCCTATTACACTGCCTATACCTTAGTAAATAACCCCTTTATAAAAATGGTGTTTACATTAGATCTATGATCAATTTTGAGTTAATTTTTGTGTATGTTGTGGTGGTAGGTTGAGGTAAATTTTTTTTCATGCAAATATCAAGTTTTCCAGCACTATTTTTTGAAAAGACTCTTTCCCCATTGAGTTACTTTGGCACCTTTGTCAAAAGTCAATTGGCCATAGAGGTGACATCACCAAAATGGCATTGTAGGAGACCCCAGGCTCCATCCCCACATGAAGATCAATTATGTGACATGATGGAAGTGTAAGCTAACAGTATTGAAAGTTTATCAAATCAGCAAGTTTACACCTTACACTTACACAATGTTATATATAAATTGTATCTCAATTCTTAATACTTTAGATCCAAAGAAGTGTATGTCTACTTTTGGATTTACTACTCGGTTCCATTGATCTGTCTATTCTTAGGCTAATACCACACTGTCTTGCTTACTGTAAATTTATAACTAATCTTGAGTGGAAGGTAGTGTAAGTAGTCCACTCTTCTTCTTTTTCAGGATTGTCTTGGCTACTATAAGTGCATCACATTTTTACATGGATTTTAGAATCAGTTTTTAAATTTCTATAGAAATTCTTCTTGGGATTTTGTTAGGAACTGCACTAGCATATTAATAATAGTGTGTCTCCAATCCATTAACATGGTATATCTCACCAATATTTTAAGTCTTTTAAAAATGTCTCCAGTCTTTTGTAGTTTTTTGTATAGCGGTCTTACACATTTCTGTTAAACCTAATCCTACATGGTTTATGATTTCTGATGCTATTGTAAATGGCATTTTTAGTTTAATTTGTCAATTGTTTATTGTTACTTTATATAAATGAAACTGATATTTTATTGTTGCCATTATAGCCTGTAGTGTTCATTAATTTACTTATTAGTTCTAGTAGGTACTTGAAGTTTCTTTATTATATCTACAAACATTGTAAAGAACATTTTACATCTTATCCAACTTTGTACTTTAATCTTTATGCTTTTTCTTTATTTTCCTTGTGTTGTTATTGCATTGGATAGGACATCCAGGACAAGGTTGAATAGCAGTGATTAGACCAGTCTTATCTTACTCCTGATGTTAGAGGGAAATCATTACTCTTTCAATATTAAGTATGTTGTTCCCAGTAGAATTTTCACAGATGTCCTTATCTGGCTGAAGAAGTTCTCCCTCCTCCCCCTCTCAACATTGTTGTTGCTACTTTACTATAAGATATTTTATCATGAATGTGCATTAAATTTTGCCAAATGCTTTTTCTGCATTTATTGACATAATCATATTTTCTCCTTTATCCTGTTAATGTGTTGAATTAAATTGATTTTCAAATGTTACAGGAAACTACCATTCAAGGATAAACCCAACTTGGTCATAACATATTTTTCTTTTTGTATATTGTTGTATTCATCTTGCTAATATATATTTTTTGGCTATGTTGGATCTTTGTTGCTGCACACAGGCTTTCTCTAGTTGCGGCGAGCAGGGGCTACTCTTCGTTGTGGTGCACAGGCTTCTCATTGCAGTGGCTTCTCTTGTTGTAGAGCATGGGCTCTAGGTGCATGGGCTTCAGTAGTTGCGGCACACGGGCTCAGTAGTTGTGGCTCACAGGCTCTAGAGCACAGGCTCAGTTGTTGTGGTGCACGGGCTTAGTTACTCTACAGCACATGAGATATTCCTGGACCAGGGCTCGAACCCGTATCCCCTGCATTACCAGGTGGATTCTTAATCACTGCGCTACCAGGGAAGTCTGCTAATATTTTGTTAATTGTGTCTGAGGTTCTTAGCTTGGAGTTTTATTTACTTGTTATGCCCTTGTCTAGTTTTCCTATCAAGGTTGTGCTGACCTCATAAAATCAATTAGAATGAGTTCCCTTCTCCACTGTTTTCTGGGTTTGTTTAAGACTGGCAATATTTCTTCCAATAACGTTTTCAGAATTCAACAGTGAAGCCATCTACACATGAAGATTTCTTCATGGGAAAATTATTAATTTAGAAATTAATTAAAAATTCACTGTCTTTGACAAATGCAGACTTATTTATCTGTTTTTTGCATTGGCATTTTATAGGCATCAGATTGTTCACAGTTTTAGTCTCAGTATTGATGCTACCTCCTTCTTTTCTGATACTGTCTTTTTGTCTGTTTTTTCCTTAGTCTAGTTATGTGCTTATTAAGGTTGTTTATTTTATTTATTTTGGGGGGAGGGTTATATTTCCATACCAGTAATGATTAATTTGATTGATTTTTCTGTTATTTGTCTGTTTCTATTTTCTTTATTTTTCTTTTAATCTTTATTGTTTGCTTTTGTTCTGAGTTAAACTTTAATAGTTAATTCATTTTCACCAGCTTTTTATAGTTAACATTTGAATAACTGATTTCTTTCTTTCTTCTTCTCTAATATAAGCAACTGAAGCTACAGTTTTCCCTCTAAATACTACACTAGTGGTATCCCATATATTCCTTTTATTCAGTTCTAAATATTTTCTATTGATAATTTTATTAGCTCTTGTTGTCCCCATAAGTTAGTCATAAGTGTTGTTGAATTTCCCAATGTTTTGAGATTTTTCATATTTCTCTTTTTTTTTGGTGCTTAATTTAATTATGTCAGAGTATACACTCTATGGTGGTCAAACCTTTGAAATTTAAACCTTTGAGACTAGTTCTGTGGTTCAAAATACAATCTATCATTTTGAATGCTCTATGTGCCCTTGTAAAATACCTTTTCAGCATTTTTTTGTCCATAGTGTTCTATAAATATCAACTAGGTTCTTAGTTATATTTATATCTTCTATAGCCTTACTGAATTTCTCTCTACTTTTTCTGTCATTCAGTGAGCATGCAGTGGAAGTCTTCTTGATAAACTGCCCTTTATCATTATAAAATACTCTCTTTGTCTTTGATAATAAGACTTTCCTCTTGAGGTCTGCTTCATTTGATATTAACATAGACATCCATGCTTTCCCTTGCTTACTATTTCTGTTGCTTTTCTTTGAACTCTCTGTGTCTTTATAAATAAAGGTAATCTCTTGTAAACAGCATTTAGTAGGGTCTTTCATTTTTATCTACTCTGAGAATCTCAGTCTTTTAGTTGGACTTCTATTGAATTTTATTTTTTTAAATATTTACAGCCCTTTAAAAAATTTTTTTATGTATTCATTTAATCTTGGCTGCTTTGGGTCTTCATTGCTGCACGCGGGCTTTCTCTAGTTGCAGTGAGCGGGGGCTACTCTTCGTTGTGTTGGGCGGGCTTCTCATTGAGGTGGCTGCTTCTCTTGTTGCAGAGCATGGGCTCTACGTGTGCAGGCTTCAGTAGTTGTGGCTCACACGGGCTCTAGAGTGCAGGCTCAGTCATTGTGGTGCATGGGCTTAGTTGCTCTGCGACGTGTGGGATCTTTCTGGACCAGGGCTCGAACCTGTGTCCCCTGCATTGGCAGGCGGATTTTTAACCACTGTGCCACCAGGGGAATCCAGATTCAATTTTTAGGTAGTGTAATTATTGATATGCTTTGGTTTATGTCTGTCATTATGCAATTTTTAAATTATTTCTGCCCCATCTTTTCTTATTCCATCCTTCTTCTGACTTTTTTTGAATTAACCAAGTACTTATTTGTATTAATCATCATTCTCCTCTATTTTTTTGTAAGTTTTATCTGTTTGTTTTACTTTCAGCTCTCATTCTAAGGATTTTAATATTCAACTCAATGCCTATAGTGTATCTTGATGTGAATTTACCACTTCACATATAATTGTAAGATCTTTCCAATAATAAATATATACTTCAGTTTCCAACCATCTTCATCTTTGTTTCATTTGTTTTTATTCTACTTCTACATTTTTTATCAATCTCAAATACATTGCTGTAATTTTGCTTTGAACAGTTATCCTTTAAAGAAATTTTTTATAGGAAAAGACCAGTCTTCTGTATTTACACACCTATTTACCAATTTCTTTCTCTTCATTCATTTATGTGGACCTGATGTAGTATCAGACATCACATTCTCTTATCCAGAAAAAACTTGCTTTAATATTTCTTTTAGTGCTAGTCTGCTGGTTTTAAAGGCAGCTCCTATACTGAGAATATCTTTATTTTGCTTATGTTTTAAATGATATTTTCTCTGGACATAGAATTCAAAGGTGAGACTTTTTTTTGTGGTATGCAGGCCTCTCACTGTTGTGGCCTCTCCCGTTGCGGAGCACAGGCTCCGGACGCACAGGCTCAGAGGCCATGGCTCACGGGCCCATCCGCTCCGTGGCATGTGGGATCTTCCTGGACCAGGGCACGAACCTGTGTCCTCTGCATCGGCAGGCGGACTCTCAACCACTGTGCCACCAGGGAAGCCCGAGACTTTTTATTTTTAGTAATTTAAAGTTATCTAGTTAGCTTCTCCATTGCATTGTTGTGATGAAACTCAACACCCATTCTTATCAATGATCCTGTTTATGTTTTATCTTTCTCCAACTGGGGGTTTTTAAGATTTTCTTTCTCTTTGGTTTTCAGCAATTTAAGCTATAATGTGTTTAGATTTATCTTTTTTATTTATACTGTTCAGTATTTGATTTGCTTCCTAAATCTGTAAGTTAAGATATCTGTCAAATTTGAAGACTTTTTCTTTTCAGATCTTTCTTCACTTCCACTTTGGACTTTGATTATGTATATCTTTTCAGATTATATTCATTTTTCCTGTTAAGTCCTTGAACATACTTACATGGCTGCTTTAAATCACTACTCTGCTAATTTCTACAAGAGTGTCATCTCTCAGTCTGTTTCTATTGACTGTTTTCTCTGGGTATGTGTTACAAATTTTTTAATTGACCCAGGTGTATCAGAATCTGGATTTCATTTGTAAGAGCTTTCAGTTTTGTTCTGTCAGTCACTTAATTTACTGCATGATTACCTTAACTACACTGAAGCTAGTTTTAGGTTTTGTTAGGAATGTCCTGGAGTAACTCTTACTCTAAGATTACATCAGCTTTATTTATAAGGAAAGGCTTTTCTGGGATTTTAATTGAATGTCTGGGTTTTCAGTGATCTCTCTTTATATGATTGATGAGAACTCTAATTGTTCCCAGGACTGTTTGACTTCCATAAATTAAGCTGTTCCCTGCCAGGCTGCACAGAGTCTCATCCTGCAAATAGGAAATTAATATTCAGTCAAAGACTCAAGGAAATCACTCTGAAGATATCTGTGTCTCTTCTTCTACCCCACACATTTTTGCTTATTTAACAACCACAAACTCTGATCTCTCTTTCTTCTGCCCAATGAAACTATTTTTCTCTATTTGGCCAGTACTCCCCTGTAACAAAATTTTGAAATGCCTCCATACAGATAGAAGCTGAGGTAGATATGAAGCTTACATCATGTATTTTTCCATTCTTTGTGTTGGCTGATGCCTACAAATAGCATAATTTATACTTCATTAATTTTATCCGTTGATACAGTTGTTTGTGGTTGGAGCATATGTAGGCTATCCATAGCTCTTGTCTTCACCAGAACTGGAAATCCGTTTTAATTTTATTTATTTCCCATTATATTTTGTTGAACCAATTCAACATCCCTAAAGTTGTAGCCTTCATTTCGGGAGTCTCCCTTTGTAGAAGCAGAAGAACTAGAGTATTTGGCCAACGTGGATAAATTTTTTTATAAGCTTCAGTGACAGCAGGTTTTGAATATTTGTATGGCTTGAAAGTACAAAGGATCATTAGAACTTCACAAGATGCAACTTCCTTGTATTGCTAAACGATTTGTCAAGGTTCACAGGGCATGTTTAGTAGGTGAGAAACAGATCTGAGTTGAAATGTTGGAGCTTCAAGACTCATTCTCAGAGCCTTAATCTTCTGAGCTAGATTTAGAGCTGAGGAATAATGGGAAATAGCATGAAGTGAAGTCATTAAAGAATGCCAGTGTCATCAGAGGATTTAATTTAAATATATCTCACTTCACACATTTTTTTCTTCTCTCTGAGATGGTTAAAAGAATTAGTTACACTATAACTCTCTGATCACCAGTGAAGAAAATCTACTGAAGTTTTCCTAGACTCTGTTGCCCAACAGTGTGTTTTTATGGGATATTTTGTTGTTATTGATTTTGTTATTAAATGCACCCACCAACATACATATCAACAAAGATATTTGCAAATGCAGAATCATTCTCTTATTATCAGTGGGTGCAGTGGTAAAAGCAACAAGTGTCTCAGGGCTTTTCATTCTTTTTTGATTCATGTATTTAGTATTTTTAAAAATAATAGTAATGAATTAATTATCAATTAAAATAAGAGCTTTTCTTCTAACAACAAAAAATTATCTGATATGACATGCTACAGTTGTAGAATGTTTTCTTGTTCGCCTTGAGAAGTTCTGATTTACATAATGTTTTAGCTATCATACTTTTTTTTTCCTTTTAGATAGAAAATTCCCATGCTGGAGCTCTGAGTGTGTAACATTAAAAGGCTTGCAATTCATTTCTTTCTCTTTTTTAAGTTGCTAACTGTGAAGATATAAGAAACAGACTGACACTAACCACTTCAATGTTTTGCTTAGAAATGGAGCAATCGCTTGTGCACAATGCAGTTCATTCATGTTGGCAAAGGACTGAACTCCTCAGGGATCCAAAGTGGCAACATTTCCCTTTGTACAAGTTTTCACAAACCCTGGACCTGTATTAAAAAACGTTTTTGACACAGTTGCCCTTGAAAAATTCCCATGCCTATTATCAGCCCAATTCTAGCTAGTTCTAATTATCTCATTTAACAATTTGAGGAACATTTTTTCCTCATGAAAAACTGCCAAATTAGAAGGGATGCTGGAGGGCATGGTGACTTGGTTGGCAGAAACCACTTTTGGAATCTTCTGGGTACCTAAAACCAGAATTAATGCCTTTGAGGGTTGAAAAGAACCCTACAGCCTTCTAGGGGGATGGTTGACCCTCCTTGCATGTAACTATGGAGTTTTGCAAACAGTTTAGCTGAAAATTACTCCACTGTAAACAGACATTTAAATACTGGCAACTTAGTTGACATAAATTAAAGCCTATTAGTAATTTCAAATTAGTAGAGAATTTTCCAGAAGAGGAAAAGAGTGTTGTGTGTTCTTGAAAGGCTCAGAATATTTCTGCTCTTAAAAGGTATCTAACGTGGAACCAAAATAATGATAAACAGCTTATATCCATTAATTCTGAGTCTCACAGATAGCTATTTCATTGAGTTATAGTATCTCCATTCTATACATGAAACAAAGAGCTTCTTGTAGATTTCTGGTAATTTAACTTTTGTATTAATTCAGGTTCACAGTGGTAGAGGGAGGTTACAGGTACAAATATTTTGAGATAGCGTTTCAATGTGCATTGCTATTAATAAATTCAGAAACTCTCGGAGTATGAATTATGAATTTCAACAGTTATTGACAAATTATATAAATTGGAAGAAAACTGTATTGTATATAAAATGAGGAATGTGGAAAATAGAATCAAATTAAAAAATTGTGAGATTAACATATGTATTGTGAGATTAACATATATATTGTCAATGTAACATTGACAATATAAGTAGACTCATAACCAAAGCAGAGACTATGTTTCAAAAGGATTTAATTAATTTGCAAAAGTGTGACCTTATAGTCACTGAACTTGCTTTGAGTTCTTAAACCAAAGGGAAAAAAATATAACGTTTAACTTTAAAAGAGATTTGATGGCATATGATGTGGCATGGGTGATGAATTGAAATCTTCTGTCTCTTTTTATTCATTCTTCATTTTCTGTGAGTAGACAAGGTTTGCTAACAGAACTAGCCCAGTAGACACACATAATAACAAGAGATTATTCTTATAGGAGCAGTTCAGATTAACTTGCAAATCAAAGGGAATTGTTACCACTAGCAAAATGAAATCAGATTTACTTACTTAAGCAAAGTTTCTGGAGCTCTGTGTTTATGTCACTAAATAGGTAAAGGCTAACTTATTATACAATGAGAGAATGACAAAATTTAGAGGGAAAAAAGTCTATCTTACCACACCATGGAAATGGAATTTCAAAAACAAACAAAAAAAAGGATAAAATTGAAAATATAGCTGACTTATTTGGCATTTTTTACATAAATTACATTGTTGCCTAAACATAGGCATTTATTTTGATTTAGCCAGAATATTTTATCTATTTGCCCTATATTTCTCCCATGTCCCAATATTTGCTGGGTAGAATTTTATGTATCTGATTGCTTATGTTGTAAAGACGCCTTTAAAAATGTTACTTTTAATGCCCTTCTTGAGATATATTTTGCATGCCATACAATTTGCTAATTTAAATTGTACAAGTTGATGTTCTTCAGTATGTTCACAACTGTGTGACTGCCATCAAAATCAATTTTAGAACATTTCATTACCCCAAAAAGAAACCCTATCATATCCAAGGCATCATATCTAAGATGGTGTCATATCTTAGCAGTAATTACCTAATGTAAAGTCATAAAGATTTACTTCTATGGTTTTTTCTAAAAGTTTTTTAATTTTCCTCTTATTTCCATGTAACCTTTAGCAGTTCACTTCCTATTTCCCTCTAACCCACCCAGCGCTAGGCAAATACTAATCTACTATCTGTCTCTGTAGAATTGCCTGTTCTGCACAGTTCACGTAAGTGGAATCATATACTTTTGGTTCTTTTGTGACTGGATTCTTTTTACTTGGCATAATGTCTTCAAAGTCCATCCATGTTGTGGAATGTATCGGCATTCCATTTGTTTTTATAGCAGAATAATATTCCATTGGATAGATAATAGACAGATAGAAAGAATAAACCACATTTTGTGTATCCATTCACCATTTGCTGGACTTTTATATTTCCACTTTTTGGCTATTATGAATAATGCTGCTAAGAATATTCATGTACAAGTTTTTGTTGGACATAGCTTTTCATTTTGAGGGATATATACTTAGAAGTGGAATTGCTGGGTCACATAGGAACTCTAGGTTTAACATTTTGAGGAACTGACAGACTGTTTTCCATAATAGCTATACTATTTTAGAATCTCAGCAAAAATGTTTCAGTGTTCCAATCTCTCCACATCCTCATCAACACATTGCTTTTTGGATTGTAGTCATCCTAGTAGGTGTGGAGTGGTAGTTCATTGTGATGTTGATTTGCATTCCTGAATAACTACTTTAATTGTCATGTGTATATCTCTGCCTTGGAGAAATGTCTATTCAGATTCTCTGCCCATTTTTCTTTTTTTTTTTTTGCTGTACGCGGGCCTCTCACTGTTGTGGCCTCTCCCCGCTGCGGAGCACAGGCTCCGGATGCCCAGGCTCAACGGCCATGGCTCACAGGCCCAGCCGCTCCGCGGCATGTGGGATCTTCCCAGACCGGGGCACGAACCCGTGTCCCCTGCATCGGCAGGCGGACTCTCAACCACTGCGCCACCAGGGAAGCCCTCTCTGCCCATTTTTCGTTGGGTTATGTGTCTTTTTATTTTCCATTTGTACCAGGTTTCGTGTTTTTTTAATTTAAATATATAATCTGGGCACCATTCCTTCATCATTTATAAGATTTGCAAATATTTTCTTCCACACTGTATCTTGTCCATTCACTTTCTTCATTGTGTCCTTTACTGCACAGTTTCAAATTTTGATGAAACAATTTATTTTTTCTTTTGTCACTTGAGCTTTTGGTATATATGAAACTTTCCTAATCCAAGGACATGAAGAATTATGCTTATGTTTTCTTCTACAGTTTCATAGTTTTAGCTGTTACATTTAAGTCTCTGCTTCCTTTTGAGCTTTTTTTTGTATCTGGTGTGCAGAAGGGGTCCAATTTCATTCCTTTGCATGTAGATATCCAGTTGTCCCAGCACCATTTGTTGAAAAGACAAACTTACTCCCATTGAATTGTCTGGGCACCCTTGTCAAAAATCAACTGACACTAAATGTGAGACAATTTGGGGGCTCTCAACTATATTCTATGTACCTATATGTCTATTCCCATGCCAGTACACACTGTAAGTACTGTAATAAGTTACTTTAGCTTTGTAATAAGTTTTGAAATAGGGAAGTGTGTGTCACCCAACTTTGTTTTTCTGTCTTAAGATTGTTCTGACTATTCTGGGTCCCTTGTATTTCCACATGAATTTTAGAATCAGCTTTTCAATTTCCTTTTTTTTAAAACGCAGGTGCAATTTAGGTATGGATTAGTATGAATTGTAAATTAATATGAGGAGTATTGCCATATTAACAGTATCAAATCTTCAAATCTGTAATCATGGGGCATCTTTCCATTTATTTAGATTTTCTTTTTTTTTTTTTTTTCCAAAACAGAAAAAATTGTGTTTAATCTCTGCTCTCAGAGTTAACCACTACTAATATTTTGGTGTTTGTCCTAAGATAACATGTGAAAAAATGCATATTTTCAAGTAAATGTAAACACATATACACACTTATGATAACATTTACCAATTTCCCTCAGAGATAACTTGGAATAAAAGAAAGCTGTATGTTATATACACTACTATGTATGAAATACATAACTAATGAGAACCTACTGTTTAGCACAGGGAATTCTACTCAGTGCTCTGTGATGACCTAAATGGGAAGGAAATCTAAAAAAGAGTGGATATATGTATATGTATAACTGATTCACTTTGCGGCACAGCAGAAACTAACACAACGTTATAAAGCATCTATACTACAATAAAAATTAATTTATGTTAAAAAAAGAAAGATATATGTGTTTAGATCACATTGATAAAAAAGGTGATTGTTAAGGTAAAAAGAAAATAAACAAATGTTATTTTTGAAAACACATTTTAAGGAAGAGAATATCTCTAAAATCAAAAAAAGGTAATAGTCAAAATAATATTCAATCAAATGATATTCACTGGATGAAAATTTTATTTTCTTACAAAATTTTTGACACACATACTATGCATCAAGTGAAAGAACATTCAGTGCTCTCTCTATATCTTATTAGCATTGACTTTTTTTTTTTCTTTTTGCGGTATGCGGGCCTCTCACTGCTGTGGCCTCCCCCGTTGCGGAGCACAGGCTCCGGACGCGCAGGCCCAGCGGCCATGGCTCACGGGCCCAGCTGCTCCGCGGCATATGGGATCCTCCCAGACCGGGGCACGAACCCGTATCCCCTGCATCGGCAGGCGGACTCTCAACCACTTGCGCCACCAGGGAGGCCCAGCATTGACTTTTTACATAAGATCTTTTCTTAAAATTTTAGATCAGTTTTGAATTTTACTTTATTTTTTTATACAGCAGGTTCTAATTAGTTATCTATTCTATACATATTAGCATATGTATGTCAATCCCAAACTCCCAATTCATCCCACCACCACCACCACCCCATAACCCCTGCTTTCCCCCCTTGGTGTCCATACATTTATTCTCTACATCTGTGTCTCTATTTCTGCCTTGCAAACCGGTTCATCGGTACCATTTTTCTAGATTCCACATATATGCATTAATATTCGATATTTGTTCTTTTCTTTCTGACTTATTTCACTTTGCATGACAGTCTCTAGGTCCATTCACCTCTCTACATATGACCCAATTTAGTTACTTTTTATGGCTGAGTAATATTCCATTGTATATATGTGCCACATCTTTTTTATCCATTCATCTGTTGATGGACACTTAGGTTACTTCCATGTCCTGGCTATTGTAAATAGTGCTGCAATGAACATTGGGGTGCATGTGCCTTTTTGAATTATGGTTTTCTCTGGGTATATGCCCAGTAGTGGGATTATGGGGTCATATGGTAATTCTATTTTTAGATTTTTAAGGAACCTCCATACTGTTCTCCATAGTGGGTGTATCAATTTACGTTCCCACCAACAGTACAAGAGGGTTCCCTTTTCTCCACACCCTCTCCAACATTTATTGTTTGTAGATTTTTTGATGGTGGCCATTCTGACTGCTGTGAGGTGATACCTCATTGTAGTTTTGATTTGCATTTCTCTAATGATTAGTGATGTTGAGCATTCTTTCATGTGTTTGTTGGCAATCTGTATGTCTTCTTTGGAGAAATGTCTATTTAGGTCTTCTGCCATTTTTTGATTGGGTTGTTTGCTTTTTTGATATTGAGCTACATGAGCTGCTTGTAAATTTTGGAGATTAAACCTTTGTCAGCTGCTTCATTTGCAAATATTTTCTCCCATTCTGAGGGTTGTCTTGTTTATGGTTTCCTTTGCTGTGCAAAATCTTTTAAGTTTTATTAAGTCCCATTTATTTTTGTTTTTATTTCCCTTTCTCTAAGAGGTGGGTCAAAAAGGATCCTGCTGTGATTTATCTCATACAGTGTTCTGCCTATGTTTTCTTCTAAGAGTTTGATAGTGTCTGGCCTTACATTTAGGTCTTTAATCCATTTTGAGTTTATTTTTGTGTATGGTGTTAGGGAGTGTTCTAATTTCATTCTTTTACATGTAGCTGTCCAGTTTTCCCAGCACCACTTATTGAAGAGACTGTCTTTTCTCCACTGTATATCCTTGCCTCCTTTGTCATAGATTAGTTGACCATAGGTGCATGGGTTTTTCTTTGGGCTTTCTATCCGGTTCCACTGATCTATATTTCTGTTTTTGTGCCAGTACCATATCGTCTTGATTACTGCATCTTTGTGGTATAGTGTGAAGTCAGGGAGCCTGATTCCTCCAGCTCCGTTTATCGTTCTCAAGATTGCTTTGGCTATTTGGGTTCTTTTATGTCTCCATACAGATTTTAAGATTTTTTTGTTATAGTTCTGTAAAAAATGCTATTGGTAATTTGATAGGGATTGCATTGAATCTGTAGATTGCTTTGGGTAGTATAGTCATTTTCACATTATTGATTCTTCCAATCCAAGAATATGGTATATCTCTCCATCTGTTTGTGTCATCTTTGATTTCTTTCATCAGTGTCTTATAGTTTTCTGAGTACAGGTCTTTTACCTCCTTAGGTAGATTTATTCCTAGGTATTCTGTTCTTTTTGTTGCAATGGTGAATGAAATTGTTTTCTTAATATCTCTTTCTGATCTTTCATTGTTAATGTATAGAAATGCAAGAGATTTCTGTGCATTAATTTTATATCCTGCAGCTTTACCAAATTCTTTGATTAGCTCTAGTAGTTTTCTGGTGGCATCTTCAGAATTCTCTATGTATAGTATCATGTCATCTGCAAACAGGGATAGTCTTACTTCTTCTTTTCCAATTTCTATTCCTTTTATTTCTTTTTCTTCTCTGATTGCTGTGGCTAGGACTTCCAAAACTATGTTGAATAATAGTGGCGAGAGTGGACATCCCTGTCTTGTTTCTGGTCTGAGAGGAAATGCTTTCCGTTTTCATGGTTGAGAACTATATTTGCTGTGGGTTTTGCATATATGGCCTTTATTATGTTGAGGTAGTTTCCTTCTATGCCCATTTTCTCTAGAGTTTTTATCATAAATGGGTGTTGAATTTTGTCAAAAGCTTTTTCTTCATCTATTGAGATGATCATATGGTTTTTATTCTTCAGTTTGTTAATATGGTGTATCACATTGATTGATTTGCATATATTGAAGAATCCTTGCATCCCTGGGATAAATCCCACTTGATCATGGTGTATGATCCTTTTAATGTGTTGTTGGATTCTGTTTGCTAGTATTTTGTTGAGGATTTTTGCATCTATATTCATCAGTGATATTGGTCTGTAATTTTCTTTTTTTAAAGTATCTTTGTCTGGTTTTGGTAACAGGGTGATGGTGGCCTCGTAGAATGAGTTTAGGAGTGTTCCTTCCTCTGCAGTTTTTTGGAAGATTTTGAGAAGGATGGGCATTAGCTCTTCTCTGAATGTTTGATAGAATTCATCAGTGAAGCCATCTGGTCATGGACTTTTTTTTGTTGGAAGATTTTTAATCGCAGTTTCCATTTCATTACTTGTGAGTGGTCTGTTCATATTTTCTATTTCGTCCTGGTTCAGTCTTGGAAGGTTATACCTTTCTAAATATTTGTCCATTTTTCCAGGTTGTCCATTTTATTGAAACAGAGTTGCTTGCAATAGTCTCTTATGATGCCTTGTATTTCTGTAGTGTCCATTGTAACTTCTCCTTTTTCATTTCTAATTTTATTGATTTGAGTCCTCTCCCTCTTTTTTGTGATGAGTCTGGCTAAAGATTTATCAGTTTTATCTTTTCAAAGAACCAGCTTGCAGTTTTATTGGTCTTTGCTCTTGTTTTCCTTGTTTCTATTTCATTTATTTCTGATCTGATCTTTATGATTTCTTTCCTTCTGCTAACTTTGGGGTTTTTTTGTTCTTCTAATTGCTTTAGGTGTAAGGTTTGGTTGTTTATTTGAGATTTTTACTGTTTCTTGAGGTAGGATTGTATTGCTATAAACTTCCCTCTTAGAATGGCTTTTGCTGCATCCCATAGGTTTTAGATTGTCATCTTTTCATTGTCATTTGTCTCTAGGTATTTTTTGATTTTCTCTTTGATTTCGTCAGTGATCTCTTTGTTATTCAGTAATGTTTAGCCTCCATGTGTTTGTGTTTTTTATGTTTTCTTCCCTGTTAACGGGTTTCTAATCTCATAGTGTTGTGCTCGGAAAAGATGCTTGATATCATTTCAGTTTTCTTAAATTTACCAAGGCTCGATGTGTGACACAAGATGTGATCTATCCTGGAGAATGTTCCATGTACACTTGAGAAGTGTAATCTACCATTTTTTGATGGAATGTCCAACAAATGTCAATTAAATTTATCTGTTCTGTTGTGTCATTTAAAGCTTGTGTTTCCTTATTAATTTTCTGTCTCAATGATCTGTCCATTGGTGTGAGTTGTTAAAGTCCCCCACTATTATTGTGTAACTGTTGATTTCCTCTTTTAGAGCTGTTAGCATTTGCCTTAGGTATTGAGGTGCTCCTATGTTGGGTGCATATATATTTATAATTGTTATATCTTCTTCTTGGATTGATCCCTTGATCATTATGTAGTGTCCTTCCTTGTCTCTTGTAACATTCTTTATTTTAAGGTCTATTTCATCTGATATGAGTATTGCTACTCCAGCTTTCTTTTGATTTCCATTTGCATGGAATATCTTTTCCCATCTCCTCAATTTCAGTCTGTATGTGTCCCTAGGTCTGAAGTGGGTCTCTTGTAGACAGCATATATATGGGTCTTGTTTTTGTATCTGTTCAGCACGCCTGTGTCTTTTGGTTGGACCATTTAATCCATTCACATTTAAGGTAATTATCAATATGTATATTCCTATTACCATTTTCTTAATTGTTTTGGGTTTGTTTTTGTAGGTCCTTTTCTTTTCTTGTGTTTCCCACTTAGAGAAGTTCCTTTAGCATTCGTTGTAGAGCTGGTTTGGTGGTGCTGAATTCTCTTAGCTTTTGCTTGTCTGTAAAGCTTTTGATTTCTCTGTCAAATCTGAATGAGATCCTTGCTGGGTAGAGTAATCTTGTTGTAGACTCTTCCCTTTTTTCACTTTAAATATATCGTGCCACTCCCTTCTGGCTTGTAGAGTTTCTGCTGAGAAATCAGCTATGAACTTTATGGGAGTTCCCTTTTATGTTATTTGTTGTTTTTCCCTTGTTGCTTTTAATAATTTTTCTTTGTCTTTAATGTTTGTTAGTTTGATAACTGTGTGTCTCAGCGTGTTTCTCCTTAGGTTTATCCTGCCTGGGACTCTCTCTGCTTCCTGGACTTGGGTGGCTATTTCCTTTCCCATGTTAGGGAAGTTTTCAACTATAATCTCTTCAAATATTTTCTTGGGTCTGTTCTCTCTCTCTTCTCCTTCTGGGACCCCTATAATGTGAATATTGGTGTGTTTATGTTGTCCCAGAGGTCTCTTAGGTTGTCTTCATATCTTTTCATTCCTCTTTTTTTATTCTGTTCTGCAGCAGTGATTTCCAGGATTCTGTCTTTCAGGTCACGTATCCGTTCTTTGCCTGTTATTCTGCTATTGATTCCTTCTAGTGTATTTTTCATTTCAGTTATTGTATTGTTCATCTCTGTTTGTTTGTTCTTTAATTCTTCTAGGTCTTTGTTAAACATTTCTTGCATCTTCTTGATTTTGGCCTCCATTCTTTTTCTGAGGTCCTGGATCATCTTCACTCTCAGTGTTATGAATTCTTTTTCTGGAAGGTTGCCTATCTCCACTTAATTCACTTGTTTTTCTGGATTTTTATCCTGTTCCTTCATCTCTGCCTTTTCATTACGTCTGTCTTTCTGTGAATGTGGTTTTCATTCCACAGGCTGCAGGATTGTAATTCTTGCTTCTCCTGTCTGCCCTCTGGTGGATGAGACTGTCTAAGAGGCTTGTGCAAGCTTCCTGATGGGAGGGACTGGTGGTGGGTAGAGCTGGGTGTTGGTCTGCTGGCAGAGCTCAGTAAAATTTTAATCTGCTTGTCTGCTGATGGGTGGGGCTGAGTTCCCTTCCTGCTGGTTGTTTGGTCTGAGGTGATCTGGCACTGGAGCCTACAGGCTCTTTGGTGGGGCTAATGGCAGACTCCGTGAAGGCTTATGCCAAGGAGTACTTCCCAGAACTTCTGCTGCCTGTGTCCTTGTCCCCGTGGTCAGCCACAGCCACCTCCTGCCTCTGCAGGAGACCCTCCAACACTAGCAGGTAGGTCTGGTTTAATCTCCTATGGGGTTACTGCTCCTTCCCCCTGGCTCCTGATATGCTTACTACTTTCTGTGTGTCCTCCAAGAGTGGAGTCTCCGTTTTCCCCGTCCCTTCGAAGTTTGATTTGAAGGCAATCAAATCCTGCTAGCCTTCAAAGTCTGATTCTCTGGAAATTCCTCCTCCCGTTGCCGGACCCCCAGGTTGGGAAGCCTGACATGGGACTCAGAACCTTCACTCCAGTGGGTGGACTTCTGTAGTATAATTGTTGTCCAGTTTGTGAGTCACCCACCGAGCAGTTATGGGATTTTATTTTATTGTGATTGTGTCCCTCCTACCATCTCATTGCTGCTTCTCCTTTGTCTTTGGATGTGGGGTATCTTTTTGGTGAATTCCAGTGTCTTCCTGTCGATGGTTGTTCAGCAGTTAGATATCTGCTTTGTTTTGTTTTAAAGTTTAAGCTAAACTATCTTTGCAATTTTCCTGTAAATCTAAAACTATTCTAAATGTAAGTTTATTTTAATAATATTTGTCAAAAATTTTCATTTTATACATGATAAAACTAAGTGCAGGGAAGTGAACAGAATTGTTACATAGTTAGAGAGTTAATAGATGTCATGGAATACTTTCGATTTCTTCACATTACACTGCACATTTACCTCTAACTTCAGCCAGACAAGGTGGTTTCCCTGGGTTTCCTTCAATTTTAATCTTTGGGGAGGAAAATTAACTCCTTGCTACTTAAAGAAATAATGACTGTTAAAACTCTGTAAAAGCAACCAGAATAAGATCATTTTGCAGGATCCTAAAACAAGTAATCAGCTCAGTTTATAAGACAGTCTCTATTAAAAAACAGGCACATGTGAATAAAAAATTCTAGTGCCATAATTGTTAAATATGTATTTATTCAACAAACAACAAGAATACCCAGCTTTGTGTGAGATGAAAAGGAGGTTAGGGCACTCTTCCTACCTTTGAAGAAATAACATTTGCACACAAAAAAGAAAGACTCTTTGTTGATGTGCATCAAATCAGTCTGAGAATGAGAAATCTTTTTGCTTCCTTAAAATTCATAGTCATCAGGTAGAGTTGAAGACCTCAGGTTAGTCAGGAGATATTATGAAGAATAAGAATCGAATTTTTTTTTTCTGAAAGAAATTCAAATAGCACTTGAAAATTGGATAGATTACAGAAAAAAATAAGCCAAAAGAACTGTTAGTTGGTTAAAGTCATATACATACAGCCAAATATGAATAACCTTTATATTTGATTGATGGAATACAATTGTGCATTTAAAATTTGCTCAGTTTTGGTGTCTTGAAGGGAAAATATATTTGCATATAATAACATTTCAGCTATCACTATAAAATAAATGTGTTAAAATAATTCTAACACATTTTATTTGAAAAGCACACATGTAAAATAGGCATATATTTAATGCATTGTAAAGGGTGTAAAATTTAATCTACTTTTTTTTTTTTTTTTTACTGTCTCACCACTTTCCTTCACTTCATCCTGACTCTTCGACCCTTCTCTGGAGTTAATCTCTGTTTATACAGTCATCCCTTGGTATTGAGGGGGTTTGGTTCCAGGACCACCTGTGGATTCTGAAATCCATGGATGCTCAAGTCCCTTATATAAAATAGCGTGGTATTTGCATATAACCTATTCTCATCCTTTCTTGTACTTTAAACCATCTGTAGATTACTTATCATAATTAATACAATGTAAATCCCATGTATATGGTTTAAATACAATGTAAATGCTATGTAAAAATTGCCTGAGTGTGGCAACTTCAATTTTTGCTTTTGGAAACTTTTTGGAGATTTTTTTTTTTTTTAATATTTTCAATCTCTGGTTGGTTGAATCCCCAGATGTAGAACACTTATATACGGAGGACTGGCAATAGTTTTACTTTAGATTTCTTACAAGACTTTATTCTAAACTGTCTTCATTCTATATAGCTGAATGCATATTGGTTTCCTTATATGAACCAACTTAAAAAAAGATAACTGAACACTATGTGTCTGAATTAGGACAAATCATCTTTAAATGTCAATTACTATATCTGAACTAATTGATAATATATTTGCATTTATATCATGGCAGCATATTTTTCTGATTTCTTCCTCTGATGATTATAAGTCAATTAACATCTTTTTTATTTTTTACATTGATACATGAAGACACTGATACATGAATTTTT
Organism: Mesoplodon mirus; assembly: GCF_964341445.2. Classification (NCBI taxonomy): domain Eukaryota; kingdom Metazoa; phylum Chordata; class Mammalia; order Artiodactyla; family Ziphiidae; genus Mesoplodon; species Mesoplodon mirus. The sequence goes on along the minus strand of NC_138995.1, from coordinate 25,725,002 downwards.
AAAACCAGCTTATTATTTTTCAGAATTCTTTATAGAAAAAAATAATTATATGACCAGATTCCTTGACATAATTTGTTTTCCTGAACTTAGCTTACAGACTAGGAAGTACTTATTTATATTAGATATCAACCACCAAAACAGGGGAGAGATGGGCACACATTACTGTGAAACTGACTCAGAATTGAATTATTCGATGGATTGTTGAAGTCTTCACAACAGTTTATGTAGAATATAAGAATACTGTTTTCCACATTGGTCTATACAACATAAGGCCAGAATACTCTTGTCTAATTTTTCCACATCTCTTTTAAATGCAAATATTTAGATAAACAAGAATGTTTAGAATTATTTGATTGTAAAATCAAAGATTATGGAAATAAAAACTATTCAATTACCAATAAGAAAGTACTAAGCAAGTGCTTAGAATATTGTACTAGACTAGAAAAATATACTGTCATGTTTCAAATTGGGCCTACTGGTGAGTTTTATAACATCGAAATGGGTCCTAGGATCCTGACATTATTTTTCTTTTCTCTATTTCTGTTTCTCACAGTGGTAAAAAACCAATGGGGGAGGCCAAAACATTGCAAAGTATCCCATATTTCAGGATTTCCATATCAAATTACTAAATACAAATAGTTCCCAGAAACCTTTACTAATGAATCTAATAACGAACTTAAAACAAGCTCTAAAGCATATCACTGCATACAGTTTTTCTTTTTTAAAAAATTCTAGGTTTTCTGTTTGGCTGAAGGCTTCCCTAAGACCTCATTAGAGCCTCGCTGATTTTAACCATGGGAAAGACTGTGGAATAGGAGTAAACCATGGCTCTCCAGCTGTGTTTTTGTAACTCAGATATTTACAGGTGAGGAAATGGAGTCCCAGAAAGCTTAAGTGAATTGCTGAAGTTCACCTAGAGAGGCAGATTTGACCGAGTGGCTGACAGGGTCTTGGTGCTCTGGCCAGGTGTCAGCCCTGTGCCTCTGAGGTAGGAGAGCCGAGTTCAGGACATCAGTCCCTCAGAGACCTCGCAGCTCCACATAATATCAAATAGCGAAAGCTCTCACAGAGATCTCCATCTCAGTGCTAAGACCCAGCTCTACTCAACCGGCCAGCTACAGTGCTGGACACCCTATGCCAAACAACTAACAAGACAGGAACACAACCCCACCCATTAGCAGAGAGGCTGAATAAAATCATAATAAGGTCACAGACACCCCAAAATACACCAGTGGATGCAGTCCTGCCCACCATAAAGACAAGATCCAGCCTCATCCACCAGAACACAGGCACTAGTCCCCTCCACCAGGATGCCTACACAACCTACTGAACCAACCTTACCCACTGGGGGCAGACACCAAAAACAATGGGAACTACAAACCTGCAGCCTGCGAAAAGGAAACCCCAAAAACAGTAAGTTAAGCAAAATGAGAAGACAGAGAAACACACAGCAGATGAAGAAGCAATGTAAAAACCCCCCAGACCAAACAAATGAAGAGGAAATAGGTAGTCTACCTGGAAAAGAATTAAGAGTAATGATAGTGAGGATGATCCAAAATCTTGGAAATAGAATGGAGAAAATACAAGAAACGTTGAACAAGGACCTAAAGAACTAAAGAGCAAACAAACAATGATGAGCAACACAATAAATGAAATTAAAAATTCTCTAGAAGGAGTCATTAGCAAAATAAATGAGGCAGAAGAACAGATAATTGACCTGGAAGATAAAATAGTGGAAATAACTACTGCAGAGCAGAATAAAGACTAAAGAATGAGAAGAACTGAGGACAGTTTCAGAGACATCTGGGACAACATTAAACGCACCAACATTCGAATTATAGGGGTCCCAGAAGGAGAAGAGAAAAAGAAAGGGTCTGAGAAAATATTTGAAGCGATTATAGTTGAAAACTTCCCTAATATGGGAAAGGAAATAGTCAATCAAGTCCAGGAAGTGCAGAGAGTCCAATACAGGATAAATCCAGTGAGAAACACATCAAGACACATATTAAACTATCAAAAATTATATACAAAGAAAAAATATTAAAAGCAGCAAGGGAAAAGCAACAAATAACATACAAGGGAATCCCCATAAGTTTCACAGCTGATCATTCAGCATAAACTCTGCAAGCCAGAAGAGAGTGGCAAGACATATTTAAAGTGATGAAAGGGAAAAACCTACAACCACGATTACTCTACCCAGCAAGGATCTCATTCAGATTCGACAGGGAAATTAAAATATTTACAGACAAGCAAAAGCTAAGAGAATTCAGCACCAGCAAGCCAACTTTACAAAAAATGCTAAACGAACTTCTCTAGGCAGGAAACATAAGAGAAGGAAAAGACCTACAATAACAAACCCAAAACAATTAAGAAGATGATAATACGAACATACATATTGATAATTACCTTAAATGTAAATGGATTAAATGCTTCCACCAAAAGACACAGACTGGCTGAATGGATACAAAAACAAGACCCATATATATGCTGTCTACAAGAGACCCACTTCAGACCTAGGGACACATACAGACTAAAATTGAGGAGATGGGAAAAGATATTCCATGCAAATGGAAATCAAAAGAAAGCTAGAGTAGCAATTCTCATATCAGACAAAATATACTTTAAAATAAAGAATGTTACAAGATACAAAGGAGGACACTACATAATGATCAAGGGATCAATCCAAGAAGAAGATATAACAATTGTAAATATTTATGGACCCAACGTAGGAGCACCTCAATACATAAGGCAAATGCTAACAGCCATAAAAGGGGCAATCGACAGTAACACAATCATAGTAGGGGACTTTAACACCCCACTTTCACCAATGGACAGATCATCCAAAATGAAAATAAATAAGAAACACAAGCTTTAAATGATACATTAAACAATATGAACTTATTTATATTTATAGGACATTCCATCCAAAAACAACTGAATATACTTTCTTCTCAAGTGCTTATGGAAAATTCTCCAGGATAGATCATATCTTGGGTCAAGAATCAAGGTTTGGTAAATTTAAGAAAACTGAAATCGTATCAAGTATCTTTTCCAACCACAATGCTATGAGACTAGATATCAATAACAGGAAAAAAATATGTAAAAATACAAACACATGGAGGCTAAACAGTACACTACTTAATAACCAAGAGATCACTGAAAAAATAGAAGAGGAAATCAAAAAATACCTAGAAACAAATGACAAAGAAAACATGATGACCCAAAACCTATGGGATCCAGGAAATGCAGTTCTAAGAGGGAAGTTTATAACAATACTATCCTACCTCAAGAAAAAAGAAACATCTCAAAAAACAACCAAACCTTACACCTAAAGCATTTAGAGAAAGAAGAACAAAAAACACTCCAAAGTTAGCAGAAGGAAAAAAATCATAAAGATCAGATCAGAAAGAAATGAAAATAAAATGAAGGAAACGATACCAAAGATCAGTAAAACTAAAGGCTGGTTCTTTGAGAAGATAAACAAAATTGATAAACCACTAGCGAGACTCATCAAGGAAAAATGAGAGAAGACTCAAATCAATATAATTAGAAATGAAAAAGGAGAAGTAACAACTGACACTACAGAAATACAAAGGATTATGAGAGATTACTACAAGAAACTCTGTGCCAATAAAATGGACAGCCTGGAAGAAATGGACAAATTCTTAGAAAAGCACAACCTCCCGAGATTGAACCAGGAAGAAATAGAAAATATGAACAGACCAATCACAAACACTGAAATTGAAACTCTGATTAAAAATCTTCCAACAAACAAAAGCCCAGGACCAGATGGATTCACAGGAGATTTCTGTCAAACATTTAGAGATGAGCTAACACATATCCTTCTCCAACTCTTCCACAATATAGCAGAGGGAATAACACTCCCAAACTCATTCTATGAGGCCACCATCACCCTGATACCAAAACCAGACAAAGATGTCACAAAGAAAACTACAGGCTGATATCACTGTTGAACATAGATGCAAAAATCCTCAACAAAATACTAGCAAACAGAATCCAACAGCACATTATAAGAATCATACACTATGATCAAGTGGGGTTTATCCCAGGAATGCAGGGATTCTTCAGTATACGCAAATCAATCAATGTGATACAACATATTAACAAATAGAAGGAGAGAAACCATGTGATCATCTCAATAGATGCAGAAAAAGCTTTTGACAAAATTCTACACCCATATATGATAAAAACCCTCCAGAAAGTAGGCATAGAGGGAACTTACCTGAACATAATAAAGTCCATATATGACAAACCCACAGCCAACGTCTTTGTTAATGGTGGAAAACTGAAACCATTTCCTCTAAGATCAGGAAAAAGACAAGGTTGTCCAATCTCACCACTATTATTCAACATAGTTTTGGAAGTTTTAGCCACAGCAGTCAGAGAAAAAAAAGAAATAAAAGGAATCCAAATCAGAAAAGAAGTAAAGCCCTCACTGTTTGCAGATGATGTGATATTATACATAGAGAATCCTAAAGATGCTACCAGAAAACTACTAGAGCTAATCAACGAATTTGGTAAAGTAGCAGGATAAAAAATTAATGCACAGAGAGCTCTTGCATTCCTATACAATAATTATGAAAAATCTGAAATAGGAATTAAGGAATCACTCCCATTTACCATTGCAACAAAAAGAATAAAATACCTAGGAATAAACCTACCTAAGGAGACAAAAGACCTGTATGCAGAAAACTATGACACTAATGAAAGAAATTAAAGATGACACAAACAGATGGAGAGATATCCCATGTTCTTGGATTGGAAGCATCAACATTGTGAAAAAGACTAAACTACCCAAAGCAATCTACAGATTCAGTGCAATCCCTATCAAACTACCAATGGCATTTTTCACAGAACTAGAAAGAGAAATTTCACAATTTGTATGGAAACACAAAAGACCCTGAATAGCCAAAGCAATCTTGAGAAAGAAGAACAGAGCTGGAGAAATCAGGCTCCCAGACTTCAGACTATACTACAAAGCTACAGTAATCAAGACAGTATGGTACTGGCTCAAAAACAAAATATAGATCAATGGAACAGGATAGAAAGCCCAGAGATAAACCCACACACATATGGTCACCTTATCTTTGATAAAGTAGGCTAGAATATACAGTGGAGAAAAGTCAGCCTCTTCAGTAATTGGTGCTGGGAAACTGCACAGCTACATGTAAAAGAATGAAATTACAGCGCTCCCTAACACCATACACAAAAATAAACTCAAAATAGATTAAAGACCTGAGTGTAAGGCCAGAAACTATAAAACTCTTAGAGGAAAACATAGGCAGAACACTCTATGACAAAAATTACAGCAAGATCCTTTTTGGGCCACCTCTTAGAGAAATGGGAATAAAAATAAATGGGCCCTAATGAAATTTAAAAGCTTTTGCACAGCAAAGGAAACCATAAACAAGATGAAAAGAGAACCCTCAGAATGGGAGAAAATATTTGCAAATGAAGCAACTGACAAAGGATTAATCTGCAAAATATACAAGCAGCTCATGTAGCTCAATATCAAAAAAACAAACAACACAGTCCAAAAATGGGCAGAAGACCTAAATAGACATTTTTCCGAAGAAGATATATAGATTGCCAACAAGCCCATGAAGGTATGCTCAACATCACTAATCAGTAGAGAAATGCAAATCAAAACGACAATGAGTTACCACCTCACACCAGTACAAATGGCCATCAGCGAAAAATCTACAAACAATAAATTCTAGAGAGGGTGTGGAGAAAAGGGAACCCTCTTGCACTGTTGGTGGGAATGTAAATTGATACAGCCACTATGCAGAACAGTATGGAGGTTCCTTAAAAAACTAAAAATAGAACTACCATATGACCCAGCAATCCCTCTGCTGGGCATATACCCTGAGAAAACCATAATTCAAAAAGAGTTATGCACCACAATGTTCACTGCAGCTGTATTTACAATAGCCAGGACATGGAAGCAACCTAAGTGTCCATCGACAGATGAATGGATAAAGAAGATGTGGCTCATATATACAATGGAATATTACTCAGCCATAGAAAGAAATGAAATTGAGTTATTTGTAGTGAGGTGGATGGACCTAGAGTCTGTCATACAGAGTGAAGTAAGTCAGAAAGAGAAAAAGAAATACCGTATGCTAACACATATAACACATCTAAAAAAAAAATGTTCTGAAGAACCTAGGGGCAGGACAGGAACAAAGATGCAGATGTAGAGAATGGACTTGAGGACATGGGGAGAGGGTAGGGTAAGCTGGGATGAAGTGAGAGAGTGGCATGGACATATATACACTCCCAAATGTAAAACAGATAGCTAGTGGGAAGCAGCCGCATAGCACAGGGAGATCAGCTCAGTGCTTTGTGACCACCTAACAGGATGGAATACAGTGGATGGGAGGGAGACGCAGGAGAGAGGAGATATGGGGATATATGTGTATGTATAGTTCATTCACTTTGTTGTAAAGCAGAAACTAACACACTATTGTAAAACAATTATACTCCAATAAAAATTTTTTTAAAAATTGTTAAAAAGGTAAAAAGAGAAAAATTCTTTCATGTGGAGGCTTGGAGAAACTTTTAGTTAGTGAAACCATTCTTACACCTCTAAATCCCCGTTATTCCAGAGTCATGCTCATACAGATTCACAGTGAAATCATGAACAATATTTTCCATACCAGGCATTCCCCATTTTAAGTGAAATTAACATATATTTTCTTCACAGAATTTGCATCCTATGGGTACTCTTAAAACACTAACTACCTGAGGGAATAACATTGTCATGATTAATTAGGCACATCTCAGTTTTTATATAAAAGTCAATGGAAAGAATCAGGGACTTTATTAATACCATCTGTAGCACCCCTTGGTGATAGATACAGCTCTCAAAATAATTGCATATTGTACTTACAAACCTCTCCTGTAAATTTTCCTATCTATAAATAAAACTTAGCATGCGCCTAGAAAGGACAAGGTAATAAGTCCTTTCACAGATGAAAGAAGACATGTGTCGATTTAAATCATGCAGTGTAGTTGGCAAATATAGACAGGCATAATCTGTAATGTAAGTCAGTTTACAGTATTTCTTCTGTTTACCCTTTAACAAATAATATACCATCTAGAGTATTTGAAATATCATCTTCTAAATAAACATATCATTTTGTTCTGTGCTCTACTGGTTGGTTATAAATTGCCCACTCATAGTCACATGTTAACTTCAGAATCTCTTTACTGTGTAGTATTTTCTACTACTTCCAATGAAGGCAGAGCATGTTTTCAGAGGTCTCCTCACACCATTATACAGCCAGAAACCTAAATTATGCTTAAATCATCTGTCTATGCAAGAGGGAGAAATGCCCAATGTAGTCTTTAAAATGTATGCTTATATAAACCTCCTGAAAATACAGATTTTTGTCTTTATCATTTTGACATCAACCTAACACTAAATGCAGTGCATATAAATATAGGAAGTCCAATTATTTGAGTTTACTTTTGAGAAGAAAAATTACCTCTTCAAAGACTAAAGACAAGAAATGAATCTTTTCTGTGTCTAGGAACTGTAGACGTATACATATAAATGGTGCCATGAAATACTTCATCAGGAATGCCGACGATCTGTCAATAGAAAAATTGTTGAACGAAAAGAATCTTGACATTTAACGTTTGCTCTCTATACCTCATAAGTGTTATATTTTAATAAACCATAGATTTAAAACTCTTGTAGGCATATTTATTTTCCAAAGATGTTGAGCCAGACATATTTGTAAGCTAAATAAGGAAGTGAGAAAAAAATAAGGTGATTTGGTACTGCTCATGCACATATTTTCAAATAGGCAATAATCACTGAAATGATGGAATTAAATGCCTCAATTGAAAAGAGTGTCTTATACTTGATTTGCTAAAACAATAAGAATACTCATTCTTCAAGTACGTTAAAAAGGTCACTAGTCTCTGTAAAGCAGTGTTGCTGCAGTTTCCTTTCAGTTGTTCTACCTTTCCTCGTTAATGCATATCATATACAATTGGGGTTGCAGGTTAAGCCATCAGTGGATTGTTTTCTTACCTGCTACCTTTTAAATGTCCTCGGTCAATCTCCTGTTTCTTGGAGACCACAAAATATATATATTTTTTTGCAATAATAGGCTCCTTAGGACTTTGAAGTGGAAATCCTGTCAGAGGCAGCTTGAAAACATAGCAATGGTAGCACTCCCATACCCGGCACAGGTCAGAGTTCTGCTCTATGGAGAGAGTAGTCCAAACCCAGATGCAGAAAGAAGTCCTAGCCCTTTTAACAGTGCACAAAGTACCTTTCCTCCCTGGTTCCCCCCTCCTCTCTAAGAACTGGGTCTATCAACTCCTACTTGTGTGCATGGAGTACTGTGCACCAGGGACCCACACATCACAGGAATTGTCTTAGTAAATATAGTTTATTTGCGATGGTGGTGGGAAGACTCTTTCAGAGGCTATGTAGTCATGTGTTAACAGTTCTGGATCAACCTGTTTGAGATTATCTATGTCTTATTTGCTACTCTACTTGTGTTCTAAATACATATACGTATGAAACTTGACCCATGGTATTTTTTGGTTTGCTTTGGGAACATTAATGAATTTCTCAGGGTAACCGTAGATTTGGAAAGGACTAAGAGTCCAAGTCATGGTCTGTTGTTATCTGCGCTTATCTACTAGAGAAAGCAAAGTGTGTGAAATGAGGACACCTACACACAATACCCCAGCCCTTAGAGTTCTTCATAAGCATTTAGTTCAAATTTGGTTAAAAGTTTAAGATAGTGATCATTTTGGGCTTCCCTGATGGCGCAGTGATTGAACGTCCGTCTGCCGATGCAGGGGACATGGGTTCATGCCCCGGTCCGGGAAGATCCCACATGCCGCGGAGCGGCTTGGCCTGTGAGTCATGGCCGCTGAGCCTGCGCGTCCGGAGCCTGTGTTCCGCAACGGGAGAGGCCCCAACAGTGGGAGGCCCGCATACTGCAAAAAAAAAAAAAAAAAAAAAAGATAGTGATCATTTAATTAAGAAAAGTCCAAGTAGGGTCTTTGGGGTATTACTGGTAAAAGACACTGCTTTAAAAGCATAGTCAGTGGTTTTCACTGGTAATGAAATGGCCTAATATAACCACCTGAGGAGAAAATAGTGAGAATGTCTTTCTGGTAATGTAGTCAATAAAATTAGAGGTCTGATTAATACCTCAGGCAATAATATTCACTAATAGGCATGAGCATAATGCCAGACAGATAGGATAGTCAAAATCTCCCCATATCTTTAAGCAAACTTTGAGACAGTTTTTTCACAGCGGCGAACGCACAGGCTCTGGAATCAAGCTGTCTGGATTTTTATTCCAATATAAGATACTTCACCTCTTTGCTTTCACTTTCTTCTTTTATGTAATGGGCATTATAATTTACAAACATGAAATGGTCAACGTGAGGATTCATATTGTAATCCCATATAATTTTATATGTAACATGTTGCCAGGACATAGGCAAGTGCTCAGTAAATTCTACATAATAATGATAATAACCATGACCACAACAATTATAATGTCTATTATCTGAATTCAACATGCAGGCATCTAGGTTGAAAAGAAAACAAAGAGAAAAGAGAAAAAATGGCTGTGTCCTTCCTAAGTGTAAGGGTCATTATAACGACAATAAAAATGGAAGGACATTTATGTGACAATTGGAATCTAATCTAATAAAGAATGCTTGAAATCATGACTATCTGGGATTTATCATCGTGGAATCTTTATCCTACCTGCTTAAAAAATGTTTTGCTTGTTTGTTTGATCTTTTCATTTGCATACAATTTGAAAATAAATATACCTGGACTAGTTAGAATTACTTGAAGACTTTCCCTTCTGTCCAAGATGGAATAACAGGGATCAGATTTATCCTCCCTCCTAAAATGAAGAAAAACATTGATCTTTGAGAGTAGGAACAAAGAATGTGAGCCCCACCACTGCCACAATTTACTGTCCTTAGAGAGTTTCCAAGCTGAAAAAACAAAAACAAAGATCTAAATAAATGAAGAGAAATGCCATGTTTATGGATTAGAAGACAACACAGTAAAGATGTCAGTTCCTTCAAGTCAATGTATATGTTTAATACAATTCCTATAAAAATATTAGGAATATTTTTGGTACATATTGACATGATTTTTCTAAAATTTATATTGGAGAAAATTAGCTAGAATATCAAGAATAATTTTGAAATAGGAAAATAGTGTGAAGAATCAGTCTGCCTGATTTCAAGACCTATTATAAAGGTAAAGTAATCAAATGTGTGCTATTGGCACACAGTTATACACATAGCTCGGTGGAACAGAGTAGTGAACCCAGAAATAGACTTACACGAATACGTCCAGCTGATTTTTTATAAAGGTGCAAGAGCAATGCAATGAAGGAGAACTAGCCTTTCGATAAATGGATTTGGAGCAATTGGACATCCATGGGAGGAGAGGTGAGAACTTTGACCTAAGTCTCATATCTTATACAAAAATTAATTGAAATGGATATGAACTTAACGTAAATCATAAAATGATAAAACTTTGAGAAAAAAAATTTTTTTAATTTGGGATCTAGGATCTGGCAAAGAGTTCTAGACCTGATACCAAATGGACAATCCGTTAAAGGAAAAAATGATAATTTGGACTTACCAAAATTAAAAACTTTTGTTCTGCAAAAGATCATGTTTAAGAGGATGATAAAACAAGTTACAGAATGCAATAAAATATTTGTAAACCACATATCCAACAAACGACTAGTGTCTAGCATATGTAAAGAAGTCTCAAAACACAATGTTAATAAACAAATAATCCAATTAGAAAATGGGCAAAACTCAGAAAAGAAATTTTACCATAGAGGATACACAGATGACAAGAATGCTCATAACAAACAATAAAAAAATGTTGAACAGCATTGCCATTAGAGAAATGCAAATTAAAACCAGAGTGAGATATCACTCTGGCTGAAATAAAAAGTAGTGACAACACTAAATACTGGCAAGGATGTGGGGAAATGGAATCACTCATATTTCTGGTGGGATTATGAAATTATATAGCTATTCTGAATAAAAAATGACAACTTTTTTATAAAACTAAACATATATTTGCCATATAACCCAGGAATGGCACTCTTGGTCATTTATGTCCAAACATAAACATGTACAAAATGTGTATAGCAGCTTTATTCTTTTTTTTTTTTTTTTTTTTTTTTGCGGTACGTGGGCCTCTCACTGCCATGGCCTCTCCCGTTGCAGAGCACAGGCTCCGGATGCGCAGGCTCAGCGGCCATGGCTCACGGGCCCAGCCGCTCCGCGGCATGTGGGATCTTCCCGGACCGGGGCACGAACCCGTGTTCCCTGCATCGGCAGGTGGACTCCCAACCACTGCGCCACCAGGGAAGCCCAGCAGCTTTATTCTTGAAGTCCTGAACTGGAAACAAGCCAGCTCCCCCTCAGCAGTTTATAAACAAATGGTGGTACATTCATGCCATGGAATACAACCAAAGCAATAAAAATGACAAACAATTGATACATACAGCAACCTGAATGAATCTCCAGAGAATAATGCTGAGTGGAAAAAAAAGCCAATTTCGAAGGGATGCACATGGCATAATTTTATTTATATAATATGTTGAAATGACAAAACTATAGAAATGGAGACCAGATTAGGGTCTGATAGTGGTAAAGGAGATCATGGGCACAGGACGGAAATATGTGCAGGTATAAAAGGGCAATCCGAAGATCCTTCTTCTGTAAGATGTTACCATTGGGGAAAATTGGGCAAAAGTAGCTCAGAATTTCTATTATTTCTTATACTTACATGTGAATCTAAAATTATTTCAAAATAAAATTTAATTGAAAAATAAATAGCAATATGAATATTTTACAAATCAATACACAAGTTTCAAAGTTTATTGAAATATTCTCTAACATGGAAAAATAAATAAATAGATACTGTACTTAGTGAATGTATTTCATTCAAAATTTATTAATTGATCCTATACTGACAATGAATAAATTTCATCAGTTTAAAAATGCCAAAAATGTTGTAAATTTTATAAGAAATATGAAGATAAATGTATACTTCAAACATTCAAAAGTTAGAATTACATAGAATAAAAAGTGAACATTTTCTCTCTTTCATTCCCATTATCCCGAACTCCCCTCCTTACATATAACTAACTACTTAAAGGAAAGGTTTAGTATATATATTTGGGGGGGAGGGGATTAGGGAAGATTTTGCCATGGCATTTCTATATTTAGCTCTTCTCTATGATTTGTTTCTATTCAATGTATATTTTAAAGGTCTTTTTAATTCATCTTATATAAAGCTACTGTACTGTGTATACAATTCCATTGTATGAATATATACTAGAACAAGGGTCCCCACCCCCCGGGCCTGTTAGGAACCGGGCCGCACAGCAGGAGGTGAGTGGCGGGCGAGTGAGCGAAGCTTCATCTGCGCTCCCCGTTGCTCCCCTTACCGCCTGAACCGTCCCCGCCGCCATGCCGTACGTGAAAAAATTGTCTTCCACAAAACTGGTCCCTCGTGCCAAAAATGTTGGGGACTGCTGTACTAGAATTTAATCATGGCCCTACTTTAAGACATATGTGTGGTTTTCTCTTATTTAATAGTAATAAAATTCTAGAATAATTTGGCAATATCCATGCATGTATGGCAATCTGAGCACATGCATGAGATTCCAGAAAGAAATTTTTGGATCTAAACACATGCACTTTTTTTTTTTTTTTTGACATTGTTATTTACTGTATAGCTCTCCCAAAATGTTTCCCAGCTATGCCAGCTCAGGTGTTTCTCTCAGCTTCATATTCATTCTTTTATAGGCTATCCTCCCTACGGATGGGGTTAAACATCTTCAAATACATTAGGCTGACTGGAAAACAGAAGGAGGGGGAAATCTGGAACTTGTGGACTTCTGTCCAGGAGTTGCAGGAACTTCTTAATATTTTCATGAAACGTTCCCCTCTCCTTTCATTGTTCCTCCAGGGATTCCCACTTTCTCACTTTTGCTCTTCTGGTCTTTCCAGTGCCTTTGTAAGAAGTTGCTACTTTTGAAAATGTAGGTGAAATAAGTACTTTTTCATATATGCAAAAGCTGACAGTAGAGTTGCACTACAAGAAAAGTTTAAAACTTATTCTTTTAAAAAATCAAAATTGTTTGGATGAAAATATACCTAAACTCATGTAGAGAGAGAAGGGATAGTATTTAGAAAGTGCCTGAAATATGATAGTGGCTTCAAAGAGAGCTAAGCTTCCAAGAAGCCAATGGGGAGAAATTGGGAGTGAGAACAGATTAAGGTATGATTTAACATCAAGCTTGAGTCTTTTTCCGGAAAGAAAATAAGTGTTATATACTTTTCTCTCAAAATCAGTGTAGTGCCACATGGGGTAAGGGTTTGTATGCTAATTAGGAAACGCTGCTTTCTATCAAGGAGTGCAGCCCTCAGCCCGAGCATCTGTTGACCACCATCAGAAGAGGTGAGCTGAGTAAACACCTCTGCTACCATCAGAGTTGTTGTTGAAGGCTTTGGGGGTTATGTTAGGCACTTTATTAAGTATAAATCCTTTGTTTAATGTGGCTTTTACTTTAAGTATGGAGCTTTCTCTCTAGGATAACAGTTTCCAATTTCAGGGGTCAAATTAAACAAAGGCATGCTTATTTGCGGGGCATAAGGGCTGTGAAAGCCTTTTCTCTATGTGAAAACCACCAAGAGTATACCAACTTCAAGAGTGGGTCTGATTTCTTGAGGCTAATAGAGAAGCAAGACTTAAATTCTTCAGTTGAAAGCCAAGTTCCACTTTTATTTTACTGAACTAACCTGTCTGCATTATCCTCAGCCTTGTGGAAAGCAGAGCTGGGATTAGAAAGAAGGCTTTCTTAAAGCAGCCTTATCGGGCTTCCCTGGTGGCGCAGTGGTTGAGAGTCTGCCTGCCAATGCAGGGGACACGGGTTTGAGTCCTGGTCCGGGAAGATCCCACATGCCGCAGAGCAGCTGGGCCCGTGAGCCACGGCTACTGAGCCTGCGCATCTGGAGCCTGTGCTCCGCAACAAGACAGGCCGCGACAGTGAGAGGCCCGCGCACCGCGATGAAGAGTGGCCCCCGCTTGCCACAACTAGAGAAAGCCCTCGCACAGAAACGAAGACCCAACACAGCCATAAATAAATAAATAAATAAAGCAAAACTGTCAAAAAAAAAAAAAAAGAAAATATAAAATAAATAAATAAATTAATTAAATTAAATTAAAAAAAAAAACAGCCCTATCTTAAAATGCAAAGATTATTTTCTCTGGGTTAAATCAAATGAGCATTTACGGCCCATCATGTATCTCCAAGTAGAGGCTGCCTCATTGGCTCTGCTTAGTTCTCTTTCCCTCTCACCTTTCGACTTGCCTTCTGAGTCTTGAAATGACATTAGAGCTCTTTATGTTTGGAGATCAAATTAACTATTTAGCCAGGTCATTACAGTGGAGAATATAATGCTCAGAAGTAAGCATTTCACTTACAAAAATGCATGTTATCTAATGCAATAAATGGTGATAGTGTGTCTTTAGGCCCTGGTTGTTCCAGTGTTTGGGGAGATAATAAAGACTTTTCATTTTCTCCCTTAGATCATAAGTGCTGTGTTATTAGTGCTGTCTCAGCGTTAAACCAGGGTGCAAGCTGCTTATTCTTCAAAATGAAGCTTTGTTTTTTAGTTTAATTGCTTTTTCAGGAGCATTATTAACTTCCAGAAGTGGAGTAAACATTAAAGTAGCTGAAGCTGTGGTTGTATATTTGAAGCTAAAAAACACTTTTCAAAAACCAATGCAACAATCCTGTACCAGTTATCAAGAATAATATTAGGCAATATATGTATACACATACACACACGTATATGGTAATAATTATAGAAAGTAAGATCTTTTAAATACCAGGTGTGAGAACCATCTCTATTTTTCTGTTAGGTGTTTTAACATGCTGAATAAAGAATTATACTCTTATCCTGAGAGACCAGATAATGCCCAAACTCCCTGAACTTGTCAAAAATAAATCTCCATCAAACTTCATCTAGATTCAGCTTTCTGAATAGCTCTCAAATGCATCATCTTCTCATTTTCACAGACATCCAGCCTATGTCAAAACTGGGCCATTTGCCGCCCGCGAAACAGGTCTCCCCACCTTCCAATGCAATGCCAATTGCAGTATAATCAGAGCTATGTTGGTCCTATGCTATTCCCCCAGCAGGTTCATCCATCTGTATAAATTCTTGTCATTAATAAACAAAAATGCCAGTGTCCCGAATTTCACAGGCTGATTTCACTATCTTTTTGCTGCTCCTGTTTCTAGTGGAAGGTTCAGCTACTCTCTGATATGTCTCCTTTGTCCATTTAAAGTAACCTAGTCACTATATGTCTCAAATGTATTAAGTACTACTGTGGGGCAAGTTTGGAAGATTGGATTTAGGAGGTCATGGGATGGGGCATATGGATAGGCCTGAAGGACATGATGCAAAGTGCAGGGATCTTATATCACATGGTAATGCCTACCAGAGAGGATCTACTACACACACAAAAAAGATAATAAATAAAGAGAATAGGAGAACTCAGATAGTTGATGTTAGCAAGACTCTGTCCTTGGCTGCCCTGGTGCTTGTGCAATGGGCTTATGAATGGAGTAGTCATAGTGGCAAAGAACTACCCTTGGCCAGCGAATGCCTGAGATAGGCCTCACAGCATGGGTTTCCTCTTATCAAATCTGACTTATCTCCTGCTACTTAAAAGTATTCAACCTGTCAGCAAAAGAGACCCACACTGTGCCTTCCTTCAAGGAGAACAGCCAGGCACTTGGGGGAAAGTTGATGACATTGGACATCTTCTGTCCTGGGAAGAGCAATGACATCCTGACAGGTATTGACACATTCTTCATATGTGTGCCCCTCTCCTGCCCTCAGTGCCTAAGCACTATTTGAGGACTTAAGAATTTCTGACCTGCTGACATGAGATAATGTATAACTTCGCTTCGGACCAAGGAACCCAATTTAAGTCTGAAGAGGAACATCCCTGGGCACACAACTTTGAGATCCATTGTTACCACTGCAAACCACGCCGTATAGGACTTGCTGCCCTGAAGTGAGTAATGGAATTGCCTCTTAAAGATGCAGTTGAACCATCAGCCTGGTGCTGTCACTCACTGACTATACTGCCTCTTTCAGGATACAGTATATACCTTGTATTGAGAGAGATAATATGATAGGTAGAAAAACTGGTGTGAGAAACAAGATTTGAGAGTATGTGTGGCCATTCTTACCATCACTTCCACTGATCACTTGAGGTATCAGGGCTTCCTGCTCCTTCCCCAGATGTGGGCTCCATGGGTCTTGGATGTTCATGTTCCCCGAGGGAGACTGTTCCTACCAAAACACATAGAGTCCCACTCAGTTCAATGCCATATTCACCACCTGGTCACTGTGGTACAGAAGGCCAACAAAAAAAGGAATTACAATACTTGAAGTAATTATGCTGTCAGGGAGGGATATGTTTGCACTCAGGTGATACACTAATGAATCTCTTGATGTTCTTAACCCAAATTTACTTTAAATGGGCAAGCATAGCAACTGTAGCCTGATAAGGGCATAGTAACCTGGATCTCAGGCCCCTTAGGGATGAGAGTCTGGTATTCCACCTTGAAAGCCATCTAGACCAGTAGAAGTGCTAACCAAGGAGGAGGAAGAGAAAGTAGAGAGGTCATAGGAAAAGGGGATGATGTATCAGTTTATAGCTTTGGGACCACTGCAGGAACAGAGGAGTATTTCCACCATCAGTCTTTTGTATATTTCTCCCAAAACTGTGAACAACCAGAACCATGCCTGGATGAAATACACTTAATGGAGAAGCAAGGGATCTAGTAGTGAGAGGATGCTCTCATAGAGACTCTTTGTGCCTGTCTAGGATCAATATGGGCGAGGGTACCCTTGCCCCAACTGCTGTGTGTGGTCACTGTTCATTGTTGACATCTCACAACTGCACCTTTTTTCTTTTTAATAAATTTATTTATTTATTTATTTTTGTCTGCATTGGGTCTTCATTGCTGCGTGCGGGCTCTCTCTAGTTGTGGCGAGTGGGGGCGGCTCTTCATTGCAGTGTGCAGGCTTCTCACTGTGGTGGTTTCTCTTGTTGCAGAGCACGAGCTCTAGGCATGCGGGCTTCAGTAATTGTGGTATGTCAGCTCGGTAGTTGTGGCTCGCAGGCTCTAGAGCACGGGCTCAGTAGTTGTGGCGCATGGGCTTAGTTGCTCAGTGGCATGTGGGATCTTCCTGGACCAGGGCTCGAACCCGTGTCCCCTGCATTGGCAGGTGAATTCTTAACCACTGTGCCACCAGGGAAGCCCCCTGCACCTTCTTTCAAGAATTCCTCTTGGGAAATCACTAGGAAGTGCCTGAGAGTCTGTGTCCTTTCCTGAAGTAGCTTGCATCCAATAATTGAGTGATACTGAACAAAACTCCAGGTAATTCAAAACTGTGGAACCATTTAGACTTAAGAGCTTGCCATGGAATCAGGCTGACACTAGACTCCAGATGATCCTACATATTTCCTTTAGCTTCTTCTCCTGCTCTACACTGCTTTTCTCACTTCTTATAGATTTCTCCATAGAATAATCCCTCAATAAATGATTTTCATAAGAATTCCTGCCTTAGGCTCTACTTTCAAGGAAATTGGTCTAAGACACCTCATCTTTACAATACTGAGTATTTTTTTTTTTCTTTGCTGTACGCGGGCCTCTCACTGTTGTGGCCTCTCCCGTTGCGGAGCACAGGCTCCGGATGCGCAGGCTCAGTGGCCATGGCTCACGGGCCCAGCCGCTCCGTGGCATATGGGATCCTCCCGGACCGGGGCACGAACCCGTATCCCCTGCATCGGCAGGCGGACTCTCAAGCACTGCGCCACCAGGGAGGCCCAATACTGAGTATTTTAACTCATAATCATACTTTGTTGCTTACTTAAGTCACCTCACTAAATTTTCCTTGCTCCTTAGTAGTCTACATTTTGAGTACTTAATATCGAAGCCCAATCTTACATGGCCCCTGAAGGGAATTCTGGCTGTCATTGGCTCTCAACCCACAAGGTATAGATTCTAGTCCCCAGAGGAACAAGCTGACCAGGCCACCAGTGAAGAAATGAGTCTCCATGGCATTTCCCACAGCAATCTGCCTTAGTGAAGATGCAGTGCACAACCCCATTTCACAAATGTTTGACTACAAGTACAGCAGCCACAGTCGGAGTGGGATGGATATAATCAGATCCTGTGGCTCAGAAGGGTCATTCTGGGATTCCCCTCCTTTTATATTGGATGCTCCCCCTTTATATTCAATTTTTCTTCAATCAGATGAATAAAATTAGTTTTCTAAATATCATTTTATTTTCCTTGGGGGTAGAGTGAGGTTACCTCCATGGTGCACCAGGAAATTGTGCATGGATCCAAGTTACTGCCTAGGTTTTTATTCAGATATCGTTTAGTAAATCTAAAAGTGGTTGAAATACAGCAAGTAGTTCTGGAACAACTAGACAACTACATGCAAAGAAATGAATCTAGACACAGACTTCTCCTCCTTCACAAAAATTAGCTCAAAATGGATCATAAACCTAAATGTAAAATCTAAAACTATAAAATTCCTGGAAGAAAACATAGGAGAAAACCTAGATGATCTTGGGTATGGTGAAGACCAAAGGCATGATTCATGAAAGAAATACTTGACAAGCTGGACTTCATTAACATTTAAAACTTCTTCTCTGAAAAATACACTATCAAGAGAATAAGAAGGCAGGCTACAGATCAGGAGAACTTATTTGCAAAAGACATATCTGATCAAAGATTTTTATCCAAAGAACTCTTAAAGCTCAACAATAAGAAAGCAAGTAACCCGATTTAAAAATGGGCAAAAGATCTGAATGGACACTTCACCAAAGAAGATTTACAACTGACAAATAAGCAAATGAAAAGATGTTCCACATCATATGTCATTGGGGAAATGCACATTGAAACAATGAGATATCACTACACACCTATTAGAATGGCCAAAATCCAGACTACTGACAACACCAAATGCTGATGACGATGTGGAGAAACAGGAACTCTCATTTGCTTCTGGTAGGAATGCAAAATGGTACAGTCACTTTAGGAGACAATTTGGCAGCTTCTTACAAAACTAAACAAATTCTTAGTATATGATCCGGCAGTCACACTCCTTGGTATTTACCCAAGGGATTTGAAAACTTATATCCACACAAAACCTGCACATGGAATAAAGTGGTTTTATAGCCACTTTATCATAATTGCCAAAAGTTGGATGCAAACAAGAGGTCTTTCAGTAGATGAATGGATAAATAAACTGTGGTACATCCAGACAAAGGAATGTTATATAGAGCTAAAAAGAAATAAGCTATCAAGCCAAGAAAAGATATGGTGGAGACTTAAATGCATATTACTAAGCGAGAGAAGCCAATCTGAAAATGCATTGTAGTGTATGACTCCAACTGTATGACATTCCGGAAAAGGCAAAACGATTGAGTCAGTAAAAAGATTAATGATTGTCATGGGTTAGGGGAGAGGAAGGGATGAATAGGCAGAGCACAGTGAGTTTTTAGGGCAGTGAAACTATTCTGTATGATACTGTAAATAGGGATACATGTCATTATACATTTGTCAAAACCCATAGAATGTGCAGTACCAGGAGTGAACCATAATGTAAACTGTAGATCTTGAGTGATAATGACATATCAGCATAGGTTCATCAATTGTAACAAATGTACCATTTGTGCACGGGATGCCGATAGTGGGAGAAGCCATATGTGTGGGGAGGGGATATATAGAAACTCTCTGTTTTCAGCTCAATTTTGCTGTGAAACTAAAAGTACTCTGAAAATTAAAGTCTATTTAAAAAATTGAATGAAACAGTTTCAAACGATGGCATTAAAAAACCATACATTCCTTAGATATTTCTCCTTGTCTCTTTTCTATGAAAGAAAGCAAGAAGTAGGAGTCAATAAAAATCAAGATTTATATGTCAGTATAAAAATATCTTTACACTGCTATTTTAATTATAATCTTCCTTGACATAGTTATAAAACATCTCATGTATATTACATATTTATACAAACTCATTTTCAGTGCACACTTCATGGTAAAGGTGTTTTCACATACCCTAGCTTTTTAAATATTTTCAACAAATTAATTGTGGTTTCCCAGTGTCACTTAGTTCTTAGATAATAAAGGTGAGGCTCAAACTCAGGTTAACTCAGGACCCATTTCTCATGAGGAACCATGTGAAATTCAGTTCAGATATAGAATCTGTCTCAGACTCTGGCAAATAATAGGTATGCAATAAAATTTCACTGTACTTGCTGAATACATTCAACTGTCTTTCTGTTTTGACTTTCTATATTTGAGCCACAGGTGGACATTTGCTGGTAGATGAACATAATTTGGACACCTAAACTATGTTAATACATACAAATGCCTATTAAGTTGTTTAGCATTTACAAATTTCATAAATGCTAATTTTAATTAAATAATACTCTGAATGAAAATGAGTTCCCTTAGATAGCAAACGTTACAGTTCAGCTATTTTTGAATATTATATAGAAGCTTTATAAAGACTGCTTGCTAAAATGTCATATTATTTCCCAAATTGCTGGTCTGATGCCAACTAGTATGACTTGCTACCATGTGGTTCAGAAGCCTAGGGAAAATGTCAGATTCTCTCTAAATTATGCAGTTTCAATTCTGTAACTGCCTCCTTTACCTTGATACCAATTTTCTATGCCATTATGTTGAAATCATTAGAAAATGAAACGTGTTACTTAGTTTTGAAGTCTCCACTGATTTTTTAACTAAAGAAATTCCTTAATTAAAAATCTTCATTCTTTCATGCCTTCAAATGATATATTATGGGTTATTTGACACATACATTATATGGTGGAATACATGAAAAATACCTCTACCTTCACAATCTAATAGAATTATTCAGAGATTAATGTCATGAACATTTATTGAATTCCTACTATGTGTTAAAGTACAAGTGTAGCATTAGGTCTCTACTAGGTAATTGAGGAAGCTTGGGTTTATAGCCAAAGGAATATTTAAATGTCTGACTGTGGTTGTAGGAGACCACAAGGGATAGTGCAAAACCTTCACATTTATAGAAACTATGATATTTCTACCCCTGGGCCAAAAGGGATGTGGCAAAATCAGAGATCAGAAAGAGACAGTCATATCATATCTTGCGAGTCAAAATACGGTTTACACAGTTGCAATATTGGTATCACCTTGAAGCTAAATAGAAAGGAAAATTCTCAGGTCCAACCCTAAACCTAAGAATTAGAACTGCATTTTCATAAACTCCCAAGGTAATTTGTAGGCATGTTAATGTTTGAAAAATACTGGTGTATAGGATGCCCCTTTGGAAGTAGTAATCCCAGGTGACCTGGGACACAACCAACTCAAGGTGATCTCATAGGGAAATACTGGGGAATAAATATCTGACCTCACTGTCCCACTAAAGTCCTTTGACCCCTGATGGGGGTCCTCACTGGCCAAATTTAATAGGAAACAAAGAGCAAGGAGAACTGTTGTTGTGATTTATGAGGATCAGCTACCCAGGGCAGAGGATTGAAGGGGGTGAAGAAGCAAATGGACTTGGAGTGGGAGTTGGAAAAGGTCTGGTGCAACTAGGCTAAGCCCCACAGATATAAAGATGGATGGTGTGGTCCCCTGACCTCACAGTTTTTGCAAAATCATTTTTTATATCACAGTCACTCTTTTTTTTTTAATACATTTATTTATTTATTTATTTATTGGCTGCGTTAGGTCTTCATTGCTGCACGTGGGCTTTCTCTAGTTGTGGTGAGCGGGGGCTACTCTTCGTTGCAGTGCGCGGGTTTCTCATTGCAGTGGCTTCTCTTGTTGTGGAGCACGGGCTCTAGGTGTGCGGGCTTCAGTAGTTGTGGCACGTGGGCTCAGTAGTTGTGGCTCACGGGTTCTAGAGCACAGGATCAGTAGTTGTGGTGCAAGGGCTTAGTTGCTCCACGGCATGTGGGATCTTCCCGGACCAGGGCTCGAACCTGTGTCCCCTGCGTGGGCAGGCAGATTCTTAACCACTGCACCACCAGGGAAGCCCTATTACAGTCAGTCTTAATATTGAAATTGTGAACAAAGTTGATACTATTCTAATGTAATGTCCAACAGACTATTCATCTTGAAGACATTTTACATAATCCTTTGGTTCTAAGTAAAGATACTAAAAAATGTTCTGTCAGAACTAGCTGGCCTGGCTGGGATTCTCATATATATTTTTCTGTTCACCTTTACTATCAGAATCATAGCAAATTTTTCCCTTACCTTTCGGTAGTGAGTCCCTCATTACTATGTGATTTCTGATGTCCTGGATTTCCTGCTTTGTCTGAAGCCTATTATGTTAGATTTAAAATCTTACATAATTTTATCAAACGAAATTGAAAGTCTGGTAATATGGTGGCATTTCCCACTGTTTGAGTTCAAGACTAATCAGTTTCTCAAAGACTGAATTTACTAAATGAGAGCTTTGGAAAGCACAAAACGCATCCCATAGTTATCTGTGCTAGTAAATTAGAGATGGTGCTGCCCTGCTATGAAACCCTGGGGTCCCAGGCATACTGCTGCCCATAATAAAATGTGGCTTTTGTACAGACCATAAATGGTTTAGGCCAGAAGCTGAGGATGAGTGGGAATGAGATCCCAGTGAGGACTTATATAATAAGACCCTGAGCCCTCACAAGAATTGGAGCAGGTATCCGAACACCCTGTACTGCAGAAACGTAATGTTATAATAGGACATAAAAAATAACTACAGTATTATTGTGTGAGATGTATGTCAAGCACTGTGAAAAAAGCTTTATGTACATTACCTCTTATACTGCTTAAAACAATCCTATGTTATAGGGACTGTCACGCAGTCAAAGGAATCCTAGAAGGACACCAGCAGCGTCTATGAGGGACCATTCTCACTTGGCTACGTTCACTTGCTTCTCACATTATGCTTATTCCATCCAGGCACAGCTTCTTGCAAATCAGTCAATCAATCCACGTTTGTAACAAAAAAATTTTTCTTCTACAAGATGTAATCAAGTTGAATTTTTATATATTTGATTTTAGCTTTTTGGGAACATTCTTCATATAGCATCTTGTTTGAACCATAGTCTCCAATGAATATAGCCATGAAGACTAGGATCTTTATCTTACACGGTCCTTGAGTGATTAAGAAGACCCTCCAGTCCTCAGCAAATTTTCCAGTAAAAAAAATGCATTATTTCCTTTTTCTTATATCATTGTTATTCAAAAATGATTAATAGAAAGTAATATAATGTGTTAGCCACATTTAAATTTTTAAGGGCAATTCAGTACTCCTTTTCTCAGGGAGATGTTCAGGTAGAAAAAGTTTCCCTAAGATCAGTTAAACTCGTTTATAAGGTGAATGTATAGAGAACTAGTTAACTGATTAAAATATTCTATTTTACAGATAAAGCACAGAGATATTAAAGTGAGTTCAGTTTCCTCATTTGGTAAATGAAAAATTTAGCTTTACTTTTGTATTAGAATATTTTGAAGTAATATTTACTTTAGAGGTTTAACAGCATACCTTCTGGAATTGTGATTATGGAATTATACTAATTCTTTCCTCCCTGTTCTTCTCCTTCCCATTCTTACAACTTTCTGGCAGACTGGTGGTGGTGGGATATGTATGAGAATGGTTACTGAGTTAGATGGTGAAAATCATTATGTTTGGATTTTATAGAGTTGTCAGGGTTACCCTAAACACAATATCCATCATCACTGTTTCCTTGTTTTCTAATCCATTTGAATTATCAGAAAATTGAGGACTACAGAGTAAATGCATCATGTACAAGGAGTAAGGATAGGAAGTTCAGTTCACAAGTTGTTTATCCCAGAGACTTATTGTGTTTTTTTTTTCATGAATGATAGACAAAGAACAAAGATCTAGACACAAGAGGGAAAAATCCCTATATTTCCCACTAAAAACATAATAATAAAAATAGGATAATGGTTAAGAGTCTGGGTTTAATGGCTTCTGATTGTAGCTTTGCCATTTCCTAGTGATAAAACCCTGGACGTTGCACTGAAATTGTCAATACTGCCATTGTTTATATTTGAGTCTCTTGAAAACATTTGATCTTCAGGTAGTTAGTGGGCACCTTCTTTGAAGCAAACAGTAAGTATTAGTGGCGTGGCAGTGAGAAATCAAGTTCTCTGACTTATGGGAGCTACACATTTTAATGGAGGGAGATATTTTGATATTTTTAATTTTTATCTGTCAGGTGGTGATAAAGGCTACAATCAGGCTAGTCAAGAAAGACCTTTCTGATAAGGAGACACCTGAACACATCCCTCAGCACCGGTCTGGTGGCTGACAGCCTCCTCCATCTCAGGCAGTGGACGCTCATTGAATACCTTGGATGTAAAGGAACAGCAAGAAGGTAAGTTTTGCTGAAGTTCAGTACAAGCTTTCTGTATTTTTATTTGCTTAATCTGGCAACCTTACTTGGAGGCTTACCATGCAGTAAGGGCCTTGACCTCTACTCTGAGTGAGATAGGGAGCTATGAACGTATTTTTAGCGTCCTGTTTTGAAAAGATCACTCTGTGTCCTGTTGAAAGTAGTCTGTAGGTTGTTAACAACAGAAGCAGGAAAGCAAATTAGGAAACATGGAATGATGGCAAGTTTGATCAAGGTCTTGTCCTATATTTTGCAAGGGGATGTGACAAGATTTAATGACGGTTTGTCTGTGAAGTTGTGGGAAAATAAATAGAGGTGTCAAGGACAGTGTAAATTATTTTGTTTGAACAGTTGTGTCACACAGTTTTCCTCACCTAACCACTAAACGCTCTGCAGCTTTGTATGTAGTGCTAGACCTTTTGCTCCCAGGCTGGAAGACTTTGTTCTTCTTTCTCTCAATTTCCTTCTCAAAGTTTTATGGTGTGGATCTTGGTATCTTCCTGTATAGGTTGCAAAAGTAGGGTGAAATTGGCCCAGGTATTACAAGATGATTAGTGGGCTGGAAAGGGTTAATGGTTGATTCTGTGGATACTCTCTCTGTGTATATATATGTACATACACATATATAAATATCTATCTATATATAGATATAGTTATAATTCTGTCTCACTTTCTTTCAAAAGTGTTTTTCATATCTTCAGGAGGATGGTTGATTTTATCTAAAAATGAATATAAAAGTCTTATCTAAATATTTTTATTTCACTTATATTAACCCTCAAAATTATAGTAACTAATATGTTTGTTTAAATGCGATTGTTTTGTGTAAGTAGTAGCTGGAGTTGTTTAGAAGACTCTGAAGTATACATATAAAAATACAATAGACTCATTATAGAAATACATATTTATCTAAAGTAATTATGGCTGATTATAAAATACCTATCATTGAAGTATCTTCCAAGTGGCATTTTATGTTTAAATTGAAAGAAAACAGCATGGGTATTTGATAATTAACAACATACGTGGATCTTCAGATTGGAAATAAGTTTAAATACAATTATTAATATCACCGACAGTCATTCAAAGGTTAAATTCAGATGAAAAACAGTGATAAGCTATTGACTTCTCAGGAGAAAAGGAGAAAGAAGTTCCTGAGGAAGAGGGAGTATCTAAGGGTTGATGGGCTTGGGTTCTGAAGACCAGTGAGTCTCTGCAAGTCTCCCTTCAGTGAAGCTGAGTATTGTTCATCATTATGGGGGAAAACTGAAGCCATGAGAGTGCATCCTGCTCTCTGGGGGTTGGCTCAAGCTATCCCAGAGGGTGGGGGAACATTTCTAACATGGTTGATACAGGAGTATGGAGAAACGGTCATGCTTTGCCTCCTTCAAGGCACATGGAAAGGGGAGAGAGAAGAAGAGAAGGGGAAGGAAATGAATAGCACAGCTTGGATTCTGAAGAAATAGAGTTAGCAGGCAAAGTTTTAGAGGGAACTTTGTGCTGATTGGCCAAAATGCCCTGACCATTATCCAGTATTTAATTTTATATATATATATATATATATATATATATATATATATATATATATATATATGTTCTTTTCTACTTATAAAACTAGTTATTACAAATTTTATTCGATGGGTTGGTGGGGGTGTTGGCTGTATCTCTATCTATTTGCAATGTAAGTGGAATTTTTTTCAAGAGCAAATCTCAAAAGAGACGATATTGGTTTTACTCATTTCTTTATGTACCTATGTGTGTACACCTTCCTTTTACTGAAAACCGTATATGCTAGATTCAGGCATTGTGCATCCAGGATTCACTTAATCTTCACAACAATCTTAATGTGGAAGTCAGAGCTGTCTTTTTTACATTTACTTATGAAGAAGCAGAACCCCAGAGAAGTTTAAAACTTTATCAAGATTATGCAGCCAGTAAGTGGGAGCTAACATTAAACTCAGGACTGCATGACTCTAAGACCTAAGCAAATTCTAAAAGGCTGTACTGCCTTTTGAATGCTGTATACGTTATTTGTACTTTGTACAAAATGACCATATAATTTGTATTTCTATCTGAGGTATTTTTGTCCAGGACAAATACTAAATAGGGGGACAGCAGATGTGAACTAAGACCGTTCCAGACAAATTGGGACGTGCAGTCACCCTAACTGTATGTAATGAGTGTGTTACTGAGTAAGATAATATAATACACCTACTTGTAGGGTCCTTCTTGAAAACCTGAACTATTACCTAATCTACATTTATAAAATGTAGTCTTGCATCCAATTTGCAGGAATTATTCATCACAAATGGTTGATTTCCTGCCTTTACTCAGATTTGTGTAAGTGACTCAATTATAATCAAGACACAGCAGAGCAGGCAGTGTGACTGTGCAATCATCAATATGGATCTCATGCTCTGATGGGACGCTTCTCTGATATTAAGTGAAAGCTGAAAACAAGGCGGAGAGTAAATGAAGGATTTGTGCTTCACCATTTCTGAAAAACCAATAGTGTATGTTTTTCATTTCACTGGGTCAGTTCCCCATATTTGCTATCTTGGCACATCTAGGTATTTTGGTGAAAAACATCAGTGTGGAAATAATAAATAGGCCCTGGTAGTGAACATTGCAATTATAAATACTTTAATGCATGTGAGAAATAAGGCTCATCAATAGTAGAAGTTGATCATTGGCAGATAGATCTTTCTCTGGTCGTGTTTTGGTGGCATCTTACAGAAGAGCTGAGAAAGCTATGGTGGCTTAGCATCAAGTCCCAGGTTGCTGCCTTCCTGTTGAGCCTTGGGAATGTGACTTTCACTCTCTGGACTTTTATAAAATAAGGCATTCGTTCAGTAAGGAAGAGGGGTGCAATCTAGAAAACAGGCTGTCTGGATTGCTCTGATCCCAGGTGCCCTTATCCAGGGCACCACGTGAGATCAAGGGTTTCCCAGTGCATGTTTTCTTCCACATCAAGGTACCCATCAGTTGAAACAGGCACAGCAGTGTGGGTACAACTGCGCGATTCATTAGCTGTAATGACTGGCACAGAGCCAGCAGCACTTCTCAAGTAGTTGGCAAATACGTAGGCTTGGATTTCTAAATTGTACAACCTCCTCTAAAGGTTCTTACTTTGAATAGAGTAGAGGGAGGAAAGTCCTTCTTGCCAAATGCAATCTGCCTTGAGTATCACCAACATCTGTGCCAAAACCAGACTTGTAGTTACACCTCTTTGCACTAACCATGTCATACCAATGCAGGAGATGGTCTGTAAGCAACTTTGTAACTTATAGGCTTTCTTCAGTTGCAACTTTTAGTATCCTTAAGGTCAGTTGTTGCCAATTGGTATTAAAAATCATTCTAGTTTTCCTCAGTGTGTGTGTATATATATATATTTAGCTTTTTGACATACTCCTGTTTTTCTTAGATTACTTTTTAAAAAAATTCTCATTCATTCTAAAACAACCTAGGACCTACTTTAAATATATTTTATTTGCTATTTGTGGGATGTTTACCTGAAAGAAGGAGATAGTTCCAAGATCCTTTCAGTCAGAGGATTAAAAACCCAGAGAGATTAATTACTTTGCCTGTAGGAACACAGTGGTGGATGGCAGGTTTGGAATTGGATAAAATGTCAGGAGTCAGGATATTCCAAAAAGTCTGTGGGCTTCCTAACTTACCATGGCATTTCTAGGTGCTGAAAGTAAACCATTTTTTCTGATTCCTTTTTGGCTCTATTCTTAGGACTAGAAAAGACTGTAGCATATGTGAGTGCTCAATAAATATTTGTTAAAACTGGAACAATTTCGCAGTGTCAGTCAAAAGAGGAATCAAATGCTCTGGTCACAAATAAGAACATATTGAAGCAAAATGTTAGGAAGCTAATATAACCCCAAGGATGTGTTCTTTTTTAATATTTGCCTTAAAGTTGAATGCATATTTTCTGGATACATATTTGTACATTTTTGCATACATTTCATAAAACATACTAACTATGAAAATATTGTAATATCTGCAGCTTTCAAAAGGAATCCATCCTATAATGGAACATAGAGGCAATTTACAATTTTACAGGTTTGCATTTGGGAGGAAAAAAAAATAAAAAGACCTGTTTCTTTCATTGGCACCATGTTTTATATATACGCTTATAAGCAGTTGGAGGGTAATGACAGAGACCAAAGAATATAGTTTGACAGGAAATTTAAAAGGACTTGGGATGTATGGCTCTACCATGATCCCCAGAAAAGAAATTAGCCTTCACCTGATGAAACTATATGACTTGAGGGTTTAAGAAGAAACTTCCAAATAATAACCAGAAGAAATTGTTTGAAAAAACTTAAAATTGGTTCCTTCTGGGGAATAAATATATCTAGATGATTGATTGGAAAAGGGCAGAAAATTTTATATTCTCTACTCTGTTCTTCATTCTATCTTTTATTTTTAGTATTTTAAATCGTGTGTATATTGCAGTGATTAAATATATTTATAAAGTGTTTAAAAGAAGACTACAGAGTAAATAATTATTTCCACTGTCAATAAATGGTTCTTTTACTTTAACTTAGTTTTTTGTGAAATTGAGTAGTATAAAGCATAGATCTAAAGGCAAAATCACCTCTCATTAGTGATCAGTGAAAATGGAAGTCTAAAACCTGAGAGAGCTAGTTCTGGACTTTTTAGACTCACCCATAGCCTGGTTATCCTATGATATTTTTTTCATGTGAAGTTGGTTCCATCCATATCCATACATTGGCTTACACTTAGAGAGAAATGATTCTTGAGCTCCAGGAAGTAGCTGAATCATAGTAGTGACCTGAAGAGGTTTTATTTGCAACACTTTAAGAAAAGACATCTCTCTGTCTCTCACCACTTTTCTCAAGGAATCGCTAAAGTTGATGCTTATTCAGCTTTCCGTACTCCAGCCTTTTCAAAGAATCTATATACCTTTATGATATTCTTTTGGGACCTGTATGATGGGCTCTGTAATAGGCTAGTTCAGTACCATGAACCATACCCAAGTCTGCTGATGCCCATACTTGTGTTCTTATGTTCATAGCAGTAGTTCTCAAGCTTAACCATGGGTCAGAATCACCTAGAAGCCTTTCTAATATGCATATTTCTGACTCCCATCTCCAGAGTTTCTGATTCTGTTAAGTCTCAAGTGTGGCCAAAGGATTTGCAATTTTAATGTCCTAGGTGATGCTGCCGCTGCTTCTCTGGGGGGTCC
This sequence comes from Mesoplodon mirus, assembly GCF_964341445.2. Classification (NCBI taxonomy): domain Eukaryota; kingdom Metazoa; phylum Chordata; class Mammalia; order Artiodactyla; family Ziphiidae; genus Mesoplodon; species Mesoplodon mirus. The sequence continues at coordinate 25,695,219 of NC_138995.1, read as the reverse complement.
CGCTCTGAGAACCACTGATTTACAGGATGCTGCTGTTCCTCTTAATTTTAATCCTTAATATATTTGTAAAGGGCTTGTTATCTGCGGATTAGAGCTGCTATAATGGTTCTTTAGGGGACATGAGAGTATTATCATGATGCCTTGTGCCCACTTTCTCACCTGTGCCCGAGAAATGGAAGCATTTCTCAGAGACGTGCAGCATCTGCCTTAACCGCTTCTGAGAAAAAGTTCAATGAAAATCGTTCAGCTCTATCCCTTTGGCAACAATGTTAACCACACACCCACCTCTGTCAGACTTCACTCAAACTCAGCAAGCAAAGAATTTCTGTTTGTCTCATCTGGTATTTTTAAACCTTTAACACATATTGACTTCCCACTGTCAAGGACTTAGGAATTAAAAAGTCAATGGACAAACAGTGGGAAATCTATGTTCCAGAAATTGCCCAAGAAAAGCCATTCAAACAAGGTTGCCATGCCCTATAGAATAATGGGAATAAACAAATTATTTCCCGTAGGAGGAAAAACAGAGTTGGTTGTATATCTTAAGAGGAACAGAAACAGCCTTGCTCTTTCTTAGGTACGGAATACAAAACAAATGATTCTTTATATCTCATCCAAAAGGTACCTCTTGACTTTCTATTCTATATTATTTTTATATTGGATAAATTTTCAATTTTTAACAAATTTATTGAGATATACTTTACTTATCACAAAATTCACTAATTATAAGTGTATATCAATGATTTTTATCATGTTTACTGAGTCATTCAACATACACCATAATCCAGTTTTAGATTTTAATCATGTCAGTTTATGATGTCTTCATTGTCATCACTAGTCTCTAAGCAACTACTAATTTACTTTCTGACTCTATAGATTTGCCTTTCTTGAACATTTAATACAAATTAAATGTACAATATATGTTCTTTCGTGTCTGGTTTCTTTCACATAGCGAGTTTTTCATGTTCATCCACCTTGTAGCATGTATCAGTACTTCATTCGTTTTTAGTTCTGTTCGATATTCCCAATGGTTATTTTAAATAAAATATTGTAATAGTAATATTTCCTTCTTCCAAAGAGCTTAATTTCTAGATTACTATTTCTCAGATTGTATTACCAAAAACAAGAGGTGAGGGAAGATAGGGGTAAGCATTTCACCCAAACTCCTTGCCATCTTTTTCAAGAGAATGTCCTAAAATGGCATTCCTATATTCTGTGCTACAGGAGGCAACGGGGTATCCTTTGTATGGATAAGGGATTCAGCCCAAAAGTTAGTGAGTGATAGAAAATGACGGAAAATGGACTCAATATGGTCCTGAAGGGATTAAGTAAGAAGAGGTTGAAGCTTGTTTATCAGGGCTTCATATCTTATGTTGGGCAGGTCTTCCTCTACACATAAAGAGATTTTTATTCTATGACGTTAGAAGTGGGAAGTTCTACTGTGCTGCTCTTGAAGTCCCACCATGTTCCTCCCTCTGCATTTAATTCTCATCTTTGTTTAAAGCCCACAATGACTCTCCATTGCATATTAGATATAGTCCTAAATCTTTTTATGGTTTACAAGACACTCCATGAAGTGGCATGTGGTCTAAGTCTCCAGAATCATTAGTTTGTCTCTCTCCACTTTATTCTTTCTGCTCACACTATTAGGAACTCTTTCAATTTCTGAACTCTTCCTTTCTGCACTTGGAATTATTAGTTTAAAAACCGCAACCTGGTATCGATGCCAATAGTCTGGATGTGATATCACACTACAGTTTTGCAAACTGTTACTGTTGGGAGAAACTGGGTAAAGTGTATACAGAATCTCTTTGTATTAGCTTTTACAACTGTATGTGTATCTACAGTGTTCTCAATAAAAATTTCAATTTAAAGAAGAAAAAACCCTGAAACCCTCACTGTGTAAACACCATGAGTCAGGGACTGCATGTCTCTTGCTCATTGTTATATCTTTACTGTTTGGCCCAGCACCTAGGAAAAGTTGTAACTCAAGTAATATTTGCAGAATTAAATACATAAATACTGGTGTCCAAGTGTACATAGCTAGTTGGTACCAAAGATGATTCAACTAGGCTCTGTTCTAAAGAACTTGGTCTTTTGTTACAACTCTTTTTGTAGGCATAGATTTCTGATTTTTAAAACTCATTCATTTATTCAAAAGTATCTGCCAGATTCTCGGGTAGGTCTGAGGTGTAATGGTGAAAAAGATAAATCCCTGCTATATGGACTTGCAGTCTGATTGCAGAGCCATATCCATCACATATATGCCATAAAGAATATAGTACAGACTGAAATGAGTGCAGGGAGGAAATGGAGCCAGAGTCAATGAAAGTAAATAACGAAGGAAGTGACCTAGACTGAGTGGTGAGAAAGAAATTGCTGGAGAGTGAGACAAGTTAACTTAGATCTGAATATTGAGTAGAACGTAACCTTCCAGACAGAGGGAACTGCACATGCAAGGACCTTCTGGCTGGAGGAAACAGAGAAATAGAAAGAAAGCCACTGGGGTTGCCACACAGGTGTGAAGAGGAAGGTAGCTGACAGGTTATCGCAGGGCATCATGGTCCTGCCAACCAAGAACTTTGGTTTTATACTGAGAACTATAAATTAAAGACTGTTTGAAAGCAAAGACGACGAGGAATGCTTGGCATGATCCGTTTTCTATTTTAAGGTATTCACTGCGGCTTCTGTGGAGAAAATGCAATGAGGCGGGAAAGTGAGAGTGAACGCAGGGAATTTATTAGAATGCAGTTGCAGTGGTCCAGGTGAGAGATGGTGATGGCTTAGGTGGACCAGTGGTTCTCAACCGTGAAGTCCGGTTTATATTAAGACTTGCATAGTAGCTGAATGCTCTCTCAGAGTTACTCTAATGGGAGATGTGTTCTTGGCATAGCAAATCTCAGAGGGGGACTTCTTTCAAGTCTTATCTTGTCCCCATTTTGCCTCCTGGATCTGCCACGGTAACATCAAATGCTACATATTGGGAAAGCACAGCTTTTGGAATCAGACAAACCTAAATTCAAATTACATCTCTACCTCTTACTAGCTTTTTGACACGGGTCAGTTACTTTTCTGCACGTCCAGAGTTCCTGGGGATGACAAGATCTAAGCCATAATTTTACTGTGATAATAAATTGAGATAAAGTAAAAACGTGTATAACACAGTGTCTGTTATCTCATAGTCAGTTATCCTATGTTGGTTGAATTTCAAAATGAGAAAAATAGCTAGCAAATCAGGTATACTACATGACTCTAACTTTGCCTGTATTCTTCCCAAGATCTTTTAACATCAGAGTACCACTTAGAAAAGTTCTTGAAGATGAATAAATATTTATTAATGGTACAGAACAGAATTTTAAGACTAAGTAGGCAGTTTCAAGCAGAGAAACAGTGAATTTCTAAGTGTCCATTTAATTCTCGTTAATAGGCTCATCATCGATATTTAGGGAGAGGCAGTGTGGAAGAAAATCTTACTCTAGGTATATGCATCCTAACAATTAGATCCGAGGATTCAATTTATGTCTCTGTTTATAAATGAATACCACACATTAAACGAAGAAGACTGTGGAGTCCACACTTTCTTAATTATGGGTTCATGGGGATGCTAGATTTGACTCTGCGAGATTCATTTTCATTACTATGTGCTGACATTCTCCTGTAACCTCACCATAGGTAAGTTTTCTTCCTAGTCGTGTACTTTTCTTCCTAGTCATGTTGCTAACCTAGACAGGTTAGGAGCAATTCCAACTTCACACTCCACTTTCTCTGCCTACTGAGGCAATTTGCTATCCCTGCACTTTACTATTTCCTCTGCTTTGTGGCTCCAACCTGTAAGGTGTTTTTTGATGGGCACTGCACTTTGAATACCAACACTTTAATTGCTCTCCTGGCTGAATACTACCTATGCCACCTTAGGGGGAGGATGTTAATAGATAGGTCATCCTCTTTGATTAAATAGTTGGTCAAGACTGTGGGCTCAGTTGTTTTAAAATTGTATCTCATTGTACTTCCCGGGCCTTTGGCAGTTTACCATCATGATACTCTAGTTCCTCCGTCACCTGGCCTCTGCCCACCTCTTAAGGCTCATCTTCTGTCACTCCTTGATATTTATGATGGGGGATATCGAACTGTGTCATATACCCTAAGTTCACTATGCCATTTTGTATTTCTATTCCCTCAGCAGAGGTCATTCTCTCTGCCTATAATACTCAGCCCTCTCCTGATTCTTTTTTCTTGCCTAAGCACCTGCTCTACTTCCAAGATTCCTTTGGGTATCGCCTCCACCGGGTGGCCTTCATCCTACTCTCTACCTCTTCACTCTCAGTGGCAGTGGAATTCTCTTTATATTCCCAAAGTTCCCTGGGCATCACTGTATCATAGAATCACTACACTGTATTGAAGCTATCCATTTATAAATCTATTTCTACACCTGAACAATAAATTCTTGAGTCCATGTCTAAACCATACCTGCATATCTAGCACTTCTATGCTTGGAGCACAGGCAAGTTATTACATGCTTATTGAAATGACCAATGCATTTAAAGAAAGCAAAGAAGGGAAGCAAGGAAAACAGTCAAACATTTATTCACCCTGTTGCAGGCACTTTGTTAGGTCCTAAGAAACTCAGAGTTCTTAGCATAAGCATAAGCCTTGCCTCTAGATATTTAAAATCTAAAGGAAAAGAGAGATGTGAAAATTGGCCATCATAATTCTCTGATGAAGGTAACTGTGGAATCAGGGAAGGTGCCCTGGGCAAAAACATGTAAGCTTTGAATTGCTACTGTTGTTATTATTAATTACACTTAAATAACATTCAATAATTGTTACACTGGACTGGCTTACTGAGTGCTTACTATGTACTACACTCATTAAATGCATTCTCTCTTATGTCTCACAGAAATCTTAGGGAGTGAACACTATTATTGCTATTTTAAGGGGGGGAGGGGACACTGAGGCACAGAGAGGTTATGAATCTGTTCCCAGGTTACGCATAAGAAAAGTGATATATCTGGAAAGAGAATATGGTCCTTTCAAATGCCAAAGGCACTTCTGCTCTGATTGGTCTGTTACAAAGTGGACCCCCCCACACTATTGAAAAACCTGATCGGAGAAGGAAGAGAAAGAAACATACACAAAAAGTGAAAGAATCACCATGGAAGTGAAGGCCCTGCTCTATTTTGGGGAGCTGTAAGTAGCTCAGTGTTGCTGAGGAGTGTAGACACCATAGGAAGTGAAAGGAAAAAAAAAAAAAAGCCTCAGATACATTCCCAGTTCCAAGTTTGCTCCATCTCTCTGTTCAAGGGGCAGCCCTTACATTCCCAGGGGTAGCAAAATGTAGTGGGCAGCACTGAAGAAAATAACTATTGGTTTTCTTATTTAGAAAGTGCTACACTGTTCAGATGTGTTGGAAAATGACAGAGTACCTGGGCCCTTCATCTTCCTCCTTCACTGAAGCTAAAAGGGAGAGAATAAATAACAGCTGGGAGAAAAGATCAATGAAGGCCTTGCCTGCAATAACAGATAGAAAGTACCTGGCGAGGGGAAACCGTAAATGCTATAGAACCTCATTCTTCATCTTTGAACTAAAGGTCTCCTCTGACTAGAACATTACAGATCATCTGCAGCTGTTCCCTTGAGCCCAGGTGTTTGCTTTACTTATCTTAGTGCCCAGCTATTCGGGGTGGCATTGAAAACCTTTCTGCAAACACAGTGGAGGCTTTTCCTGATGGCTCATCCATAAACTTCATAAAAGTTACACTTATCTATCAAGACTCATGCTGTGGATATTATACACAATAGGACATTTACTCTCCCCTTCTTCCATTAGTAATAATATCAAATATTATTGAGTTGGTGGAGACTGAAGTGCTCAGGACACCCATCCAGTCATTTTCCTGCCTTTCACTTGTGATGGATGGAAGTGATTGTGTGTTTCATTCTGAGCTGCCTAGTTCCTGTAGACTGTGCTGTAAGATGACAGGGCTCTTGGCAGAGCAGTTTCTTGAGTATGATGGAGTGAGGTGGTTTCCAGCTGGGTCCAGGACCCTTTAGTAATTTGATGGAGCCTTGGGGTCCATCCTAGAGAAGGAGCTGAGTGACTGGGGGGTTAGGGCTCCAGAGGAGTCTCAGATTTTAGGTTTGTAATACCACATAGGCTTTTATATGAAGAATGATCTCTTCAAATAATAGACTTAGAATCTACCAGATTGTGAAGAGAAGCATTGGCCTTGTAGACTGGGAACTTCTGTCAAAATTTGCTCAGTCGCTAATAGAACTGGTGCTAGATCTAAGCTGCTTCTCTTCCTTTCAACTATATTAGTCCTATCTCTAAAATGGGCATAAGGATACATGTTCACAGGAGTCTTAGGAGGGTCAGCTGAGATCTTATAAATACAAGCACATGTACATTAAGTGTAGAATGCTGAGGCGCTGTTACCATTTTGGCGTACTCCTGTTTTTAATCTCTCTTAATTGACCCAGACATACTGTAAGATAGGTATTAGAGAACACGGTTACTTTACCTTGTCTTGGTTTTCTTATCTGAGTCATCGTGGAGTGTGTGTATGGTGGATGGTGGATAGAAAGATGCTCACTCTGGGGAAAGACAGTTGCCGTATCATATGGACAGTCAAGGACCTGTGGAGCAACCCATGTGGGGAGAAACTGAGACCACCTGCCCACAACCAGCACCAATTTGTCATCCATGCTAGTGAGCTATCTTGGAAGCCCAGTCAAGCATTTAGAGCACTGAAGCTCCAGCCAGCATCCTGACTGCAAACTCATGTGTGACTCTAAGCCGGAAGTACTCTCTTTTTTTAATAAATTTATTTATTTTATTTTATTTATTTTTGGCTGCGTTGGGTCTTCGTTGCTGCACACGGGCCTTCTCCAGCGGTAGCCAGCAGGGGGCCACTCTTTGTTGCGGTGCACGGGCTTCTCATTGTGGTGGCTTCTCTTGTTGTGGAGCATGGGCTCCAGGCGTGTGGGCTTCAGTAGCTGTGGCACATGGGCCTAGTTGCTCCGTGACAACTAGGATCAATGTGGGATCCTCCTGAACCAGGGATTGAACCTGTGTCCCCTGCATTGGCAGGCGAATTCTCCACCACTGCACCACCAGGGAAGTCCCTGGAAGTACTCTTTAAGCCACTTCCAGATTCCCAGCCCACAGAAACTATGAGATGATAGATGATTATTTAGTTTTCAGCTTCTCTGTTTTGGGGTAATTTGTTACGTAGCATAGGTTACTAATAAACTTACTAATTAATGCCCTAAAAACATGGCCAGAGATGTAGACAAACATCTGGGGAAAACATGAAGGAGAATTTCAAATGTGTCCCTGTCACCAAATTTCTTGTCACCAGGCCACATTTGGCTCTGAGAGGACATTCCATCCTGAGAGTATGGAGTTAGAATAAAAAGGCTTGGATTCAATCCCTGCTTTTTCTCTTTCTGGCCTTGCCACTGATTAAGTTTATTAACCTCTCTAATACTTGATCTTCACTTTTGTAAAATGAGAAAAATAATCAAATCCTCACAGTCACCCTATGAGTTAGATTCTATGAGATGATGAAATAATACTTTGCAAAATAATGCCTGATAAAGATTCACCATCACTTTTGTTTTATATTCTGAGTCTTCAGTGTGAATATGGGTCATTTCTACATATAAAATATGTAATCGTAACACCTACCACTCTCTGTTGTCATGGGGTTTGATTTCCAAATGCACAGTGGTAAGGAAGTGGTGATCTCCAGTCTTTGCCATGCTGAGGAAGGCTATTCCATGTGACCCTAGATGAACAAAGAGGGGCAGGGGGTTATCTGGAACTAACCTAGAGTGAAAAGCTCAAGTCATCTATTTTCTTTGAGAATTCTCACAAAAATGATGTAAGGTAGAATCCTCACCAAAACTTAATAAAGTATATGATGTTATACTTGTTTTATAGGAGTTGAATGTGAGGATCAGTTTAAGCAATTTATGGAAGATCACACAGCTAGGAAATACTAGAACCAAGATTCCAATCTGTGCTATGTATTTCAGACTACATAGCCTCTCACATTAGATGACTATGCCAGGATTAGTCTAAATCGGTATTTTAAGACCTCCGGAATTTAAAATAAATATTACAATTATTTCTCTAGTAACCATACAAACTCATGGTCAAGTGAATGACAATGTCTCTACCTCAGAATCTATTTTGATTTGTTTATTTTTTTACCCTTAAAAAAATAATCTTTTGATAAAGATTTATCGCCATACACTCAGCCATTTCCATTTTTGTTGCAATGGTTCTTTCTTTTTTTTTCTTCTTTTCTCTTTTTTATTCTTTTTTCTGTCTTTTTTTTTTTTTTTTTTTGCCCTTCCCTACACAAACATTGATTATTTGGTGAGTCTGCAAAGCCCCTGACAAATATAGAACTCCTAAAGAAACTTACACTCTAATTGATAAGGCAAATTAACTTGTAACTTCTAGTGAATGTAATAATACAATATATTAATAATAATAGTAGGCTCTGGGATCAGATTAATTTAGGTCTGAATCCTGCTACCTCCTCTCACTAACGTGTACGAACGGTGTGACTTTAATCAAATTATTTAAACTTGAAAGTTAACAATAGTCCTACTCATAGAGTTGATGAGCAGATTAAATTACATAATCCATCCAAAGAGCATAGTAATGAGGTATGAAATGGCTGGCGAACTAACATTTATGAAGTCCTCCTAAGTAGTATGATAGTTGTATACAGAGTCATTATCATTTCTTTCTCTTGGAGGAGCTTTAGAAACAATCAAAGAACTCATCCTGAATAATGAAACTAAGGACTAAAACTGGAGCAGCAAAACAGTGGGTTCATTACAATAACAGCATGGCTTTCCTGAAACTCTAGGCAGGGAACCCTATATTGTGCTCAGGGCTAACTGCATATATTACTGGAATTACATTACAATTAGGTTGCTACCATAGCTAATGTCTCCGGTCACTGTGCTGGGTACTGAGTCAATTCCAGCTCTTGACTGATTTCCAAGGTGGCCTATGCTGGTTCAGTGGAATAGGAAAACCATACCTTAGGGAATTAGAAAATGTGTTTAATTTCTGCTGCTACAAATTAAACTGCCAGTGGATTGCAACTCTTGTTTTTTGTTTTTTATTTTTTAAAGATTTTTCACTGGGTTTTATTCAAGACTGCCTTTCAAGAAAATGTTGGATTTTTTTTTTTTTTACAATATGCATTTGTATTTACACTATGCATTTATACTTTCATTTCATTGTGAGTAAATAGAAACGACCCACTTACATAGGAAGAAGGTTTGGGGTATACATCCTTAAAAAGAGTATCTGCAGTAGGACCAAATTCTATTCTATTGAAATAAAGTACATTAATGAAATAAAATCTGAATTAATTCCCTGTGCCTTGCCACCCCCTCTCCCCCACTCATGGATTGATTGCCGGGCAGTTCAACACTCTGTTCTAAAGAGATTTTCTTGAAAAGACACCAGTTAGATAAAAAAGCCAGATGTTCAAGCTAAGGCTTTCCTTGATTTGATCCCAACCTAACAATCCAGGCTTCCCTCTCACTAAATCAATGTATGCATCCTATTCTTCCACCAAACCAACCAACTTGCCAATATGTTCTGAACTTAACTTTCTTGCAGCTTTGCCCTGTGGGTTTTTTTTTTTTTTAATTTTTATTGGAGTATAGTCGATTTACAATGTCATGTTAGTTTCAGGTGTACAGCAAAGTAAATCAGTATACATATACATGTATCTATTCTTTTTTCAAATTCTTTGCCCATTTAGGTTATCAGAGAATATTGAACAGAGTTCCCTGTGCTATACCGTAGGCCCTTGTTGATTATTTTATATATATAGTAGTGTACATGTCAATCCCAATCTCCCAATTTATCCCTCCCCAACCTTTCCCCCCATCCCACTGGTAACCATAAGTTTGTTTTCTACATCTGTGACTCTCTTTCTGTTTTGTAAAAACAAATGGTACAAATGAACTTATTTGCCCTGTGTTTTTGCTCTTCCCTCTGCATCCAGTGTCTGCCATTCACCCCCAACCTATTCTAGAGTTGTATCTATCAGCAAGAATGCCAGCTTCCTTCAGTCTCCTTTCCCAGAACCTCCTCTTTGCCTGACTCTTTGATGATGAGTTCCTCAGGGCCCAGATTTAGCTCTTCAAATTCTATACTGCTTGCCTAGATGATTTCATTCATTCTCTCAGTTAAATTACCATCAGTATGCTGATGACTCAAAAATGTATGTGTCCAGATCAGACATTTATAGAGTTTTATATCCAACTACTGACTTAATACAGTCATCTGAGTATGTCTTCCAGACCCTTAAAACTCACAAATGTGACTCCTGGTGCATCTCACACCCCAGATCTGAATGAATGTCCACCTGTGGTCCTTAAGTCAGCAAAAGACACTTTCACTTACCTATTAGCTCATCCTGGAAATGTGAAAGTTTTCTTTGATATCCCTTTTTCCTCACCCTTGTACTAAATCTAATTCTTACAGAGGGAGTGTCCAACATATTTCTCAACCTCAGCCTCATTTCTCTGTTCCATCAACACCACTCTAACCCAAGTTACTATCATATCTTGTTTTAAACAGTTGAATATACTAATTATCTCCTTTGCAATCTATTTTGTCTCCACTTAATCTATTCTCCACAGGGCAGGGGATCTTTCTAAATACATCTCTGATCGTGTCAACCTCTGGAATAAAACCTTTCAATGACTTCATATTGCCCTTAAAACATGGTCCAAAATCTAAGCCAGAGTCTACAACGTTCTACACAATCAGATCCTTCTCAGCTGGTCTGCATCCCCTGACACTCTTCCTTCACACTCTCATGCTGAATTCCTGCAATATGATACTCTCTCCAGCTTCCAATCTTTTTTATATGCTTTTCCCTCTGCATGGAATGTTCTTTTCCCCCTCTTTGTGTGTCTAATATCATGTCATTTGGTCTTCTGGGGGCATCTTAAATGTTACTTCTTCAGAGAAGCTTTCTCTAAACCCTGGACCTAGAAAGAATGCCTTATTTTAGTTCCTAGAGTATTCTGTGCTTCGCCTAAGAAGGGCTATACTTCTATAAACAGATCCCTTATAATAATTGTATTAAAATCTACCTTGCCCACTAGACTGTAGTGTCTATGAGACCCAGAGCTTTGCCTAATCTGCTGACCATTCCCCACCCAGCACAATGCCTGGCCAATGGTCAGCACATAATACATTTTTTGTCCCCGTCTTTAGGGTTGAATTGTGTCCCTTCTAAACATATATTGAAGTTCTAACCTCCAGCACCTCAGAATGTGACCTTATTCAGACATAGGGTCTTTGCAGTTGTAATTAGTTAAGATAAGGTCATATCGGAGTAGGGTAGGCCCTTAATCCAATGTGACTAGTGTCCTTAAAAGGAGACAAAGGAAAATAGAAGAGAGGCAGAGATTGAAGTGCTACAACTGCAAGCCAAGGAAAGCTAAAGACTGCTGGCCACCCCCAGAAGCTAGGAAGAGAACAGGAAGGCTTTTACTCAGGGTCTCAGAGGGAGCAGGACCTTGCTGACACCTTGCTTTTGGACTTCCAGACTCTAGAACCACGACAGAACACTGTCTGCTGTTTTAAGCCACTCATTTTTTGGTACCTTGTTATGGCAGCCCTAGAAGATGAATACACTGCTTATGTTCATGCACTCATGCATTTATTTAACGTGTAATGCATTATTCATCTCTGGGTCCTCAGTGCCTGGCACTGCCTGGAACACAACATGTATTTAGTAATAAAATGCTAATAGAGTAATTATGTGTAAACACAGTCGGAATCTACCCGTCTGCTTACCTGCAGATAAAAACAAGTAGTTAACAGCCAATTTGCACTTATAACATGACCCCAAAATCTCACTCCTAGGTCTTTATCCAAGACAAAGGTGAATTTATATACATAAGTGTTTATAGCAGCACTGTTCATAATAGCAAAAAACTGGAATCAAGCAAAATGTCCCTTAACGTGTGAATTTATGAAGTGTGGTATATTACCCAGCAATAAAGAGGAGTGAACTGTTGATACACAAACAACATAGATGAATCTCAGGTGCCTTCTGCTAAGTGAAAGAAACCAGACTCATAAAGTTATACACTACAGGAAAATAAAAATAAAATTCTCTGGGGGAAAAAAAAGATACACAGGAAATGGACTCAGTATGACTAACAGGGACCCAAAACCAGATAGAGCCAGGCAACCATGACAGGCCTGGGGTTCAGTCATGTACTCTGTGATCTCAGAAAAGCCACAGACTAGAACTGTATATGAACCTTTGACAAAGTTCCTGCCTAGAATGCCCCCCATGGACAACCCAGGCAATGACCAACCACCAGGAACTTGCACTCAAGTCATAAAGGTCACCCAAACCCCATTCACGTTTCCCAGATGTGGTTTTTACCTTTATAAGCATCACTGTAGCTTTCATCCCGTGGAACACAGCTCAGTTTTATGATTGGGTCTGTGTCTCCAGAGCTGCAGTCCTCATACACTCCTGAATAAAATTCCCTCTTCTATCATTTTGTTACTCAGAAGTTTTATAAGTTGACAACTGTATGAATTCATTTATGTAAAGTTCCAGAAAAGGCCAAACTATAGTAACAGAGAACAGATGTGGCTAACGTTTGGGATGAGGAGAACGTTTAAATACAAAGATTCAGCACAGGGCTTCCCTGGTGGCGCAGTGGTTGAGAGTCCGCCTGCCGATGCAGGGGACACGGGTTCGTGCCCTGGTCCGGGAGGATCCCACATGCCGCAGAGCGGCTGGGCCCGTGAGCCATGGCCGTTGAGCCTGCACTTCCTGAGCCTGTGCTCTGCAGCGGAGAGGCCACAACAGTGAGAGGCCCGCGAACCGCAAAAAAAAAAAAAAAAAAAAAGATTCAGCGCAATGGAATTCTTTGGAGTGTTACAGTTGTTCTGTATCCTGATTGTGGCAGTGGTTATATGAATCTAAGCAAATGTTAAAACTCTTAGAACTACATATTAATTTAAAAGTTATAACAACAACAACGTGGGGAAAATAAGGAAGGACCAAATTAAATATATGAATTGAATAATTCTTTGTACAGCTAAAAGCAATAGTGTTTTACTGTGAAGTGGTTATTCTTCATGAGAAAATGGCCTCACATCCTTCTTAGGTGAATGTCTGTAACTTTCAAAGATGTCAGTAAGAGCCATAGACATCTAAGATGAAAACTTGGTGTAAGCAAACCACTTCTGCCTTCATGTATCATTATATACTTAACTAAGGAGAACATTTTCCTGGGATTTGTAAAACTACTTAAGGCCCTTTTAGTTCCTCACCACTAATCCAAAGCTGGCCCTGAGCAGAAGCGGCTGGAAGCCATTACTTTATAACAGTAACTTCCTATTCTGTAGATTCAGTAAAGTGAGTGGATGGTTCCAGTCCAGTTCCTAATGGACGGGCATCCACGTATCACAGACTGTGCCAATTGTCACCCTGCTGTCAGATTTAGTGGATCCCTAAGAGAGAATGCGCCTCAGAGGCCAAAAGACTCTAAAAGACAGTCTTGAATTTAACAGTAATTTAAAAGACTTGGTCTGCCAGCTTTCTTGGTTGTCCACAGACCTTGCATCACTAGCGAATCACTTTGCCATCCTTTGGCGAGGAGAGGAGACATTAGTGCTTTTTCCTGCGTGCCTCCTATATTCTGCCAGTAAATGGACTTCAGGACCGCTGAGCCAACACCTGTTATACAGAAAACACAGAGATAACAATGTTGGGATGACTTCCCTTGTTTAATGACCGTAATAATGACCCCTGGAGCGTTTTGTGTGTGTTTGTGTGCCCCGAGACCCAGGATAGAAGCTACATCTTTAAAGGGCTGGTTTTACCCTCTTTTTGGAATGTGTGCCTTCCTGGTGCCTTTTGGTGGCTCTTGGGGCCCCGCCTGCTCTACACAACCTTCCATGTTTCTCCTCCTCCCTTTATCCTGGGGATCCGGGACTTCCAGCCAGAAGCCTCTGCCCTCAGACTGCTAGGTCCCCCTCTCCATGTCCCCTCGCCCTCCCCACCCCACCAGCCTGACTTTGGGGTGTCCAAGGAAAAAAAAAACTAGTCTTTAATGACCATTTTTCAGGCCTCAATTTTCTCTGTTAGATTACGTGATATTGTTTATTTTTTCTTTGATTTCCTGAAGCTAACATTTCCCCTCACTCTAAATGGGCATTGATATTTTTTTACACATGGTCCAGTGGTGGTGTCTTTTACATCATCTCTCCTTTCGATACAGTGTAATGGATGAAACCAGCTGTTTACCATGATCACTAGGGAAGGCAGAATGACTGTATATCAAGAAGATTTCTAGGGTGACATTATTTTATTTTGGTCACTCTGACCCAAGATTTAGCCATCAGCTTGGCAAGAAGTAGAAGTCAATATTGTCACTGTCCCCAGATGGATAGGATTCAAGAGGCAAATTTTACCAAACTACTTCATAAAAGATTTCGGCACAATCCAAAAAAAAAATCAATAAAAGTAGCTTGTAAATATTCCATTAAAATTATCTTTTTGATTTAAATTCTGAGCTCCCTGGTATTTTCAACATTGCTCTTCCCTATGGTAAAAAGTATGTGGAAAAGCAGAGTATCTTCTGTGTTGCAAATGAAACATCCCTGCCTCTAATTCAAAGGCTATTTATAATGATCACTCAGTGAGAACATGACACATAGTCCTGATGACAGATGTCTTTTTAAATAGTTGAATTGTATTGCCGATCTCTATAAAGAAGGCAGTTCTGTGCTAAGTGTACGTGCATTTTTCCGATTTGAATCACTATCTTCTAATAAGTCTTTTCGTATCACAGAAAAAGATCAAACCCTTGTGTATAAATATCAGAGCAATCCCCTCATGAGGGTATATATTCCCACTGCCAATTACCCAGGGGAAGGTAATACTCAGGCACAAAGAATCTGAGAGGCTGGGAGAAACTCCTTGCTAAGTGTGAATGTAGGTGCCTTTGTTATTCCTTTCTTGACACTTGGAAACTTGGCCTCTGCTTTATGGCAATAGAGACATAAACAACACCAAGCAAAGCCTAAGTACATTGAATCTAATAAACCAGAAAATCCAGTTGAATATTTCTTTGCTTATTCCACTAACATCCTTTTATTTCACTTATTAGAATATTTAGTAAGGTTTTACTTAAAGTTCTATCCTTATCTGTGCAACTGAAAATGAAGAGAAAGGCTGCTGGGCTGGGCAGATGATCAAATGTGGCGCAGTCTCCCTGGGGCCACCATAGTTATGGCAGAATAATTATAGAAACATCTCCAAATGGGAGGTGAGTTGGGGAGATAATTTTCTGCTGTAATACTTCAAAATGTTAAGGTCTGGGCAGGAGTTTCTTAAGCTTGATGGCAGAGTTTTTCTTCATGCCCTGATCTATCCATCTTAGCAATTCAGCACTTCAGCAGTCTACGGTGGACAACTCCTGCCAACACTCTGATCTTTGGATTTTCCTTATTTGTGTTTCATCAAGAGATGCTCCTCTTTCGTTCACGTTGTCTTTCTCTAGACAGCATTTAATGCAATTGTTGAGACACACCCTTGCTAAGTTTCAACTGCATTTTGGTTCTGCCTTTCTGAGATTACTCGTAGGTCACTTTGATTGGAACTGTGGCTATTTCAAAATCACTTACTCATACCTTTATAAGCAGACCTCAGTTTGTTTCTACTGATGGCTTCTAGCATCTATTTTGTGTACATTTTGTTTGTTAAATTCTCAATATAATTCCTTCCTTTGATTCATACAATTGATGACAGCATTCTCTCTTTGGGCAAGGCAGTCTTTCCAGGTGCTATGTATATGACTTGTCATATTTATAGGGACATTCCTCACCAATTCTAATTATATTTAATGTAAGAAAATCATTCTGGGGATATATTTGTTTTGTTTTATCACTCTTAAAAGGCCCCTGGTATTTTTAGAATAAACGTACCTTTTAAAGGAAATGTAAAGGAGATAGGACAAATTGGTTTGAGATTAAAATGTAAACATTGCAACAATCAATGCTCCATATGAAAAAAAATACAGCTTTTCTATTGTTATTGATTTTTTTAAGCATCTTTATTGGAGTATAATTGCTTTACAATGGTGTGTTAGTTTCTGCTTTATAACAAAGGGAATCAGCTATACGTATACATATATCCCCACATCTCCACCCTCTTGTGTCTCCCTCCCATCCTCCCTATCCCACTCCTCTAGGTGGTCACAAAGCACCGAGCTGATCTTCCTGTACTATGCGGCTGCTTCCCACTAGCTATCTATTTTACGTTTGGTAGTGTATATATGTCCATTCCACTCTTTCACTTTGTCCCAGCTTACCCTTCCCCCTCCCCGTGTCCTCAAGTCCATTCGCTATGTCTGCATCTTTATTCCTGTCCTGCCCCTAGGTTCTTCAGAATCTTTTTTTTTTTTTTTTAGATTCCACACATATGTGTTAGCATATGGTATTTGTTTTTCTCTTTCTGACTTACTTCATTCTGTATGACAGACTCTATAGGTCCATCCACCTCACTACAAATAACTCAATTTCATTACTTTTTATGGCTGAGTAATATTCCATTGTATATATGTGGATATATTTATCCATTCATCTGTCAGTGGACACTTAGGTTGTTTCCATGTCCTGGCTATTGTAAATAGAGCTGCAGTGAACATTGTGGTACATGACTCTTTTTGAATTATAGTTTTCTCAGGGTCTATGGCCAGTAGTGGGATTGCTGGGTCATATGGTAGTTCTATTTTTAGTTTTTTAAGGTGCCTCCATACTGTTCTCCATAGTGGCTGTATCAATTTATATTTCCACCAACAGTGCAAGAGGGTTCCCTTTTCTCCACACCCTCTCCAGCATTTATTGCTTGTAGGTTTTTTGATGATGGCCATTCTGACCAGTGTGTTATTGATTTTTAAATGTCCAAATATAACCTTGAAAAAAAACTTCCTTTTTTATAGTAAAGAAAAGCAAAGCTAATATTATTTTGGTTAAATATGGCTCTTCTAGTGAAAAGACACATAGAAAATAAATCTCCATGGGTGGAAAAAAAAATTTCTTCTCTTCCAGGTGGTTATGCCCACCAATGCCCAAGTCTAACCAAAGTACCTAGAGTCTCCTTCTTAAATATGAACACATGGCCTCTGACTGGCATGTGTATAAAAACAGTTGCCTAATGAAAAAGACCAAATAAATAACAAGAGAAATGGAACAGAAATAACAAAAGAATAGAAGAAAATGTTAGGAAATCTAGCAATTAATGTCATCAGAGAGTTAAGAAAAGTTGTTATAGGCATCACTTAAGAGAATTCTCTCTAAGGAAGAGTTAGAAACAATTTTTTTTTTTTTGCGGTACGTGGGCCTCTGACTGCTGTGGCCTCTCCTGTTGCGGAGCACAGGCTCCAAACGCGCAGGCTCAGTGGCCATGGCTCACGGGCCTAGCCGCTCCACGGCATGTGGGATCTTCCCAGATCGGGGCACGAACCTGTGTCCCCTGCATCAGCAGGTGGCCTCTCACCAGGGAAGACCTAGAAACAATTTTTTTAAATAAAGCTCTTGGAAATTAAAAATAAAATCACAGAAATATTAAGGGAAAAAAAAGAGTTTTGGAAGACAGAATTGAGGTAATATCCCAGCAAGTAAAACACAAGAGAGATCAAAATCCAGAAGAAAGCAATGAGCAAATCAGAAGACTAGTCCAGGACATTTAATATCCAACTGAAAAAATTCCATATTCCATTTTCTCTCTTTTATCTTTCCAGAATTTTTATAAAAGGACTGAATACAAGAAAATACCCCTAATTGTAGGACACATGTTTCTGTATTAAAAGGATTTACCATGGTCCAGCCCAATGAATGATAAAAAAAAGTCCCGCAACAAGGTGTACCGTCATGAAATTTTAGACACCTGAGATAGAAAAGATATTTACAAATTCAGAAAGCACTGTGACCCAGAAGAACATTGGGTTTTTCAGAGAACATCTCAAAGTCAGACAGTCATGGAACAAAAATACTGAACATGGAGATACTGATATTCAAATTATACTACTAAGCTTAGTCAAACTGTTAATCCAGTGAAAAGGAGAAATGGAGATAATTTTAGGTGTGCAAGTTCTCAAAATGAAATTGTCTGTCATATACCATGTATCAGGAAAATACTAGAATATGTGTTGCAGCAAAACAAAGAGAGTAAACCAACAAGGGAGAAGACAATGGATTCAGAAGTAGAAGCTGCAACATATGAGAGACGTAAAGGGAGTAACCAAGAAAAGGGGAAGGCAAATTCCAGGATGACAGTCATAATGAGGCAAAGAAAGAAGCCTCACAATACAGACGAGGAAAAACAGGGGGCTTCGAGAAGGATGAGTCAAAGCTGGGGGTCAAATGGGAAGGGAGGGGAGAGATTGGGAATGTGGTAAATTACATATCTGCTGGAGTTTAGGATGAGTTAATGATAGATGGAAATCAAAGTACAAATTTTAGAAAGAGGTGATCATTTGTTCATTCTGAACAAAGCAGTATACTATGGTTACTTTATTACTACACTGTGAATATTGCTCTGTGAAAAGTGACTTAACTGCTTATTATTTAACTCATAATTGTAATATTATAATTAGGGGTTCATGTAAGGACAGGATGTTCATATTTTATATTAGGAAGTTAATGTCTAACATTGATAAGACAGAAAATGGCACCATAAATACATATATTTTTAAATATAGAGATAAGTATAAGATGAAAAAAAGTTTAAAGTAGTAGTTGTATTTATAAGCAGAATGGATGCTTTGTCTAAAAAACTATAGTTAGTATACTATTTTGTCTACATGAACTTTTTAATATATAGATTATA
Source organism: Mesoplodon mirus (assembly GCF_964341445.2). Taxonomy (NCBI): domain Eukaryota; kingdom Metazoa; phylum Chordata; class Mammalia; order Artiodactyla; family Ziphiidae; genus Mesoplodon; species Mesoplodon mirus. The sequence continues at coordinate 25,676,299 of NC_138995.1, read as the reverse complement.
TTTTCTAATATTGTAATGATTACAAAATAGGTAAAATATGTGATTATATTTAATATTTTATTAAAATATGTGTCATACCATTTAGAGTATATATTTATATAAAACATTTAATTTATTAAATATTGTATATTGTATAATTTTTTAGACACTACCTTTTACCATGTTCATTCTTCTGAAAATAGCCAATTCCATGATATGTTAACCAAATGTAAGGTTAATATTAAAACTCAGCTTCAGGCTTCATTGAGCTTTTATCTGGACACATTTCCCTAAGTACATCTTCCTATTAATGAGTCCAAGCTATGTAGTTTCTCCTGTATTCACTTAAGACGTCAAATTTATGCCTTGCTCGGAATTAATAGATGTTCCTATTTCTGTGCCTCTACTTTTGGAAAATGAGCCAATCATGCAATGTCATAAAGCAGGTTTGCCATAAAATGTCTTTGATAAGCAAGAATAATTCTACAGTGCAAAAAGTCTTTCAAAGCAGAGTCACCCAGCAGCATGGGGATATAGAACTTGAATTTTATGGTCCATATCAATATTTTACTGTGGTTACAAATCTAACACAGATGCCAAGATATTTTATGTTGCCAAATGGTTCTTTTATTTTTCAGCACATGTTGTGTGTTCTATTTAGTAGTGAACACATCTGTTAGAACGTTTTTCTTTTCTCTCTCCCTGCAGTTTTGTTTTTTTTTTTGGGGGGGGGGTTCCTTTTGGTTTGTTTGCAATTCTAGTTCCTCTAAAGATACACACTCATACATCAGCCCAATGCATGTTTTATGACGTATAAACATTGTTAAACAATGCCATCCTAAACAGTTGTGGGTTAGGAAATCACTGCTTTGGGAAAGGTATTTTTAGTGGCAAAAGCACTTTTCATTAATCTCAATTCTCCAGGTTTAGAATCAAGGAGAGCTTGATGACTCCAAAGGCAGCTGGATCTGGGACTCTCTTGGGAATATGCAAGTAGCACCAGGGCAGAAACAAACAGTTGGTGTGTGTGATGCCATTCAACTGGTTTTCCACCTGCCCTGTTTCACTTCAAGTTGGAATCACTTGCCAGTTTGGCAGAAGTTTGCTTAAAAGGCAAGGGAGGGGTTGCGATTGCCTTTTGTGCCCATGAAAATTAGGAGGTGTGTTGTTTTCAAGAGTCTCTGCCAGTTCTCCTCCTTCAGCTACACCCGGCCCATCTTCCCCACTGAGTTGAATCAACATTTTCAGAAGCAGCCCCTCTGGAGTGATCAATCAATGAGAGGTTTTGCTTGGAGAGGGGCTGAATGATTTAGCACAGTGGGAAGGCAGCAGCAGATTGACAGCCAACAGCAGGAGGCAGGGGACAGACTGACAGTGGCTTTTCTAGCCCCTACACGTGAAAAATGGTGCATACTGAGGAGGAATGGAATAGTGCAAGGAAATCTGTGTAACCCGCCAGGCACAGATAAGCTTCCCCTTATTCACGGTCAATTTGGATGTTGTTTGCGGTTTAGATTTTGGGGAGATTAGCATGTGATGACTACAGTTGAGTCGAGCAGCAGAATTCCCTCAAGACAAGTAAAAAAATAAAATAAAATTTCAGAAAAGAGGCAGGTGTGTGTGTGTGTGTGTGTGTGTGTGTGTGTGTGTGTGTGTGTGGTGGAGGAGGGTGGGGAGAAGTCTGGTTATACATATACCCCAATCTTCTGTTCCTTGGTTCACACAAATTTGACCTGTATAGGTTTCAATTCAACCTTGCTTCAATCAATTTAACAACCTTTACAGTTTTAACTGAGGCCCTTGAGACTTATTTGCTTTTGTATTTTTTTGGTGTTTTGTTTGTTTGTAGACCATAGAAGTGGAAATAAGGCTTTTGCCTGCAATTAAAATTGAGTTTACGGACATGCATTATATAATTCTTAGTTGCCTTGATGAGGAGGAAATTAATGGGCAGTAGTTTGGTATACAAAGATTGTTCAACGGTTCTAAGCAAAGGGGCTGGTGGGTGGGGAAGGAAGCCGGCATTCTATTTTAATAACATGGTTATGGATCTTGAAAAAACAGGTTATCTGTAACTGTAACACTTCAGCTTTTACAAATGGGAATCCCAAATCTTTGGGTATTTTCCTTTTTCTTTTCTTAAAGGGGTCCTATCTTAAAATCCAGGCTAGTTGATTTTCTCTTTTACAGAGAGTAACACGCAGGCAACCTAATCCATTTCAAATTCAGGTTACTGTGAGGCTTTTAAAAAATTATTTTTAATATTCACCATTTAGCTTTTGATATTAAAACATGTATGATTGTAGAGTCTCAAGTAAGAATTGACTCTAAAGCCATAAGTAATTAATTCATTCAGTTACCAGCCTAGAGTAACTCTCCAAATTGTAATATTTCATTCCTAATAAACCACATTTACAGTAAGCTCAGAGTTCCTAGTTATGTTTAAAAAGCTAAATAATTAAGGTCCTCTTAATAACTTTTACCTAAACAGCAGTTTGTGCTTCAAATTCAGACATCCATGGTACCATATCATAATCGATTCTCCTAGATTAATATCTTGTAAACTACAAACTTAATTCTTAGTAGAATGTATTCAACTGAGTAGCATACGTGGCATGAAATACCTATGAAACCTGAGGATAATGATTACTTATCAGAAACTACATTAAAATCCATGATATAAGACTGGAAGTTTACCTTACGGTATATTAGAATGACCTCAGTGGAGTTTAGCTTAAAGATTTTTGGGGGTGATTTATGAAATAAATGTAATATAAATAATACTGAGTAGAAATAAATCTATATTAAACTTATATGTCATTTAACATATTGATACTGGTCCTCCAGTAACACAAACTCTGCCACTTTAGGCCACTTTAAAATTATTCACATTTGTCTTTTTATACTAATTTGCATGTTGTTATTTGCTTGTTCTAATGGATACTGCTTACTATAAGGAGGAGGAAAACAAACTAATTCCCTCTGTGATACTGTCAGGATGATGAAAGATCCATTCTAACTTGTTGACTTGTAATTTTGAACAAAAAATTAAGTTACTAACATTTTCAGCATTGAAATTGGTGCCCTAAGGTGGGGCTGAGGAGATGTTTACAATGGTTTTATATGAGTTTTCAACATGTCCCTTTTCGAGATTATCATAAACTTTCAAACTAATTTAAGAGGGAGTTGGGAGCTGTGACTTTTTTTTTTTTTTTTTTTTTTTTGCATCTGTACACCAGAGAGCCACCTGCTGGCTTTCACAAAGAAACGCATCTCTGATATCCGTGGAAAGAAAAAGCAAAGGGGGGAGAAACCAGCGATAACACCAGTAAGCAAATCATTTGAAAAGAGTTGATTGACAGAAGACTATATGATTCTATCCATTTAATTTAGGGCTGACATTTATATTTTACATGACTTTTCATACTCCCTTAAATGAATTGTTTTTAAAAAGTGAATTAGATCCATACAGTGTGGAAATAAGCACTACTATGGTGCTTCAAATGTGTTATTCACCTTTATTACCTTATAAAAGTGAGTATTATTTAGATTTTATAGTGGAGGGAAGGCAGAAAGACACTAAGGCTGGCTGGTGTTCAGGTGAACAGGGACCCAAGCTATATATATGGCAGAACAGGGATTTCTGACAAAAGAACAGTTGTGTTTGTTTTGTTTTGTTCTGTTTTTTTAATCTCACTCAGCTATCTCAAGCATTATTTTCCTTTGCACTTTATTTCTTAATTGTATTTCACTATGTAATTAGTAGAGCATGGTTCCTAACACTGTTTTTGTGACTTATTATGATGATAAGTTAAGATGGCCTTGCTAAATCCAGAAAGATGAACTGAAGTAGAGAGATGGCTTAGGTATTCTTTGGAGGAGACCTTGGTAGTATCATTCTATTCTGTTTCAAAGGTTGTTTAACATTAGATTAATATCTAACGGGGATGGCCTTAATTTTTAACATGTTTGAATTTGTTTCTGTTAAAATGCATGTGATTTGGCTCTTAGCCCCATGAGAGTTTAGGTTTTTTCTTGCCTTCTGTATTAAATATTTCATTTTTGTAATCTTTTTTACTTGCTGTCAACAATTGGTACCTTTGCATTGAGTTACCTAGTCAGCCTGTTCTTCTGTCCGCTACTTATGTTGTTTTCTATTTCAAAAGAGAACTTCAGGAACTCTGAAGTCTAGAAGTTTACAGTGATAAGTACGTGGAATAGTTATGTGGTTTTCATTGTCTTCCTAGCTCCCTCCTTCACTAGCTGGATGTCCCTGAAAAAATTACTTAACCACTGTGAACCGTACCTTCTTCATCAGCAAATGTTAGGTTACCACCAATCAGCAGAGTATGCGTTGAGGAAATTTTTGTTCATTATGGGGTACAGACTGATAGTGTATGTAAACATTCTTTGTTCAAAATACTTTATTTCACTCAATGCATATGAAGCACTTATATCCCTAATCCTATTTTAGGAAATTCTTCCCTTTAACTCTTTTTTCACCACTTGTAGGAAATATTATTCTCAATTTATAGGTTCCAGAACTTGGCTGTTGTACAGATTGGGGCATTCAATTTATGGGAAACAATCATGTGATGAACTCTATAAACAATGAGGTTCTGTTATTCTGTCAAGTTCTGGGACTGAAAGCTTAGTTGTCATGACTTCAGAAGAGCTGCTATTTATAGAATACGTATTATGCACAATACCTATTTATAGAATACCTGTTATACACACTCTCATATCATGTATAATTCTCATCATTGAAACATACATTTCCTCTTCGATAATTTTCCATTATATTAGAATAAAATGTAAGTTCCTATCTCTGGCCACTTAGGCCAGGCGTGATTTGGCCCCTGCTCAAGTCTCCAAACTTTATCTCCTGCTGCTTTTCCCCAATGCCATTGGCCTCTTATTGGTGAAGTTCTCCCCAATTCAAGTCCTTCCTCACGTTTTTCTCTATTTCATGTACTCCATCCAGCTCTTTGCTTGCTTGATACGCTCCTCTAAGTTACTTCCCCAGGAAGACTCTGTTATTCTACCTAAGTATCCCCACCTTACCCTTTAATCTTTGTTATTATCTTTCACCAAACCTTTTATTTGCTTCACAAAAAGTTATCACAATTTGTAAATGGGCTTCTGGATGTTGACAGCTACACTGATTGCCTTCCCCACAAATTCTGAAAGGCAGAAACCCTCTGTATTTATCAACCTATACCCACCGCCTACTGGGGTGCTTGGCCCCTAACTGCGGTTCGATACATATTTGTAGATTGAATGAATTGACCCTGCCATGGTGGATTTATTTTCCCCATTTCACAGATGAGGAAACTTGGAGGTATTAAGCAGCAAATGTTAAACATCTGGTAATTGGCCAAGCTTTGAACTCACGTCCCCAACCTCAAGTCTTCCTGTCACTTTTATACCCCAAATGTACTCACCGATCCTCAAAAAGACTTTCCTACTGAGAAAGGTTGAAACACTGAGCCCTGGATTACATGCAGCAAACAGGCAAGGTGAGAGAGTGATTTTGAAAAAAAGTCAAATCCAAATTCTAGCAGAATTTCTCGCATCTGACAGTTCCTAGAGTGTCAGACCCACACCAGAGTCTGGTGCCTTGAGTCCCTAAAGAGGACAGAGGAGCTTGCCTCATCCCTCAGGGTAAGGAGGAGCTGATGGTCATTAACACTTGAAAGCGGAGGCTGGTCCTGAAGTTGATAGCTCCGCAGCAGGGAACCTTTAATATAAAACGCTGACTTCATTAGCGATGCAGACAATAAGCTTCACAGCTTTCTTCAAGATTGAAAAGGGAAAATATTCTTTGGAAATCTACCTTTTTCTTAGTGGCATGCTTCAAGAGTTCCCTGGACATCTGTCAGTCTAATCACATTGCACGGACCCTGCCTGCATGATGAAATGCTTCCCAAAATTGGGGTCACAGAGCAGTTAGGTAGGAATCTGGGAAAATACTCATGGAATACATAGAAGCTAAGTGCATGCAACCGATCTCATAAAGCTGAATCCCTGGAATAGGCCTGTAACCTGCATTTCAGCACACATTCTCACAGTTATTCTCATGCTTTAAAACGACACCTGGAACTTAGTCCACTTTTCAGCCTTCTCTAGATGTGGTAGCTCATGCAAAAGCCAGTTTTTACATCTGCACAGAATAGTTACAATCTGTTTGTCTTACAGTTTCTCAGAAAATTTAAATGGCTTCCAATCACAACATACATTAAAGTGGTAAAGGGATCGTTCCTCCTGCCATCCCTCTACCAGCATGCCCTATTCACATTAGAGATTCTGTTCCACCTTCCGGATGGACTTTCCACCCTGTCCCCAGCACCTCTATTTAGCTTTAAATTTTGGATAAAGGCACATATGAATACTTAAAAGCCTCTCTCCCATTCTCATCGGAGAATTGGTGCAGTAGGTCACCACATCACTGTCTAAACTTTTTCTTCTTTAAATTCCAGAAATATCAAGTTAGCCAATCTAACTTCTCATTCATTCATGCATTCATTCATACTGTTACCCTATATTAATAATAATAATTTTCCTTCTAACCTTCTAGGTTCTTGGCTGAGACACCCCCCATAATAAAAGATAGATTAACAGGAGAAAAACAAACAGAAGTTTAATAACATTCATGTCTCCTGTATACATGGGAGATGCCCAGGAAAACTGAGTAACTCCCAGAAATGGCCCAGGCCATCACCTTAAATACTATCTCTGGCTGAAGACACGATGTGGGGTAGGGCATGGAGGGGGGCAGGTTTTCAAACAAAGCACAGTAAACAAGAGTAAGGTTGTTAGGCAGAATTAAGTCCATAGATAAGAGTTTCTAAAGATTTAGTCATTCTCCTCTTCCTGGTACAGAGGGGAGATACCCTTACAAGTAAAGATTTCCATTATAACTGTAAATTGCTCTTACAAAAGGGTAACTTCTACTTGGCTTTCAGAGCTTCTCCCATGTGCACTATTTGTTTGTTTCTTTTAATTAATAGCTCAAAATAATCTTTATGCCAAAGAGGCATGTTTGGGGTGACAAGTTATGCTTCCCTTAAGTGCCTTGCACATTACTGAGTTCCCAGGAATTAATATTATCCAAGTAAAAAGCTATCATAAACAAACAAGCAAAACAAAAAACTCATAACTGCAATAATTGGTTAAGTGCTGTGACAGAAGTGTATATGAGAAACACTGGTGGCAAGCAAATAAGCCCAAATAAATGTATTTCTCCACAAAATTGTAAACACTATGATGGTGGAAACCACATCTTACAAGTTTCTGAATCTCTAGTGCTTAATGGACCAGCCTATATATAGGAGGTTCTCAATAAACAATGGATGAATGAAAAAAGTATAGGAAAGTAGAAGGAGGGATAATTATTCAGCCAGCGAAATAGAGTTAAGGTCAAACCAATATATACAGATAGAAAACCATGTACAGAGACCAATAAGTATTTCAGAGCATTCCTACCAGGGCTTCAAACTTATGTCTGGGAATGGTTGGAAAGCAGGGTGTGACTTTCTTCTCTATTTGTGTTTCATGTTTGCAATCATCCTTGGATTTCTACTGCTGCTCTATTCTATCTGGATTAGGACTCTGGGTCAAACTGAGCTCTCTGTGGTGAGGGGCCTGTCCCATGCTGGGCAATTGGCACAATGATTTTCTCTAGACAGAAGTGGCCAGTTGTGTTCATTACTGGCATCCACAAAGACTTATCAAGACTTTTAAGACTGGCCATGGATTTATTAGAGGCAACTCCCAAGAGTGGAAATTACACTGCCCTGGTGACAGATACTTACTGTGGTTTGGATTCTGGCTATGCCACATGCATGCTCTTTTCTTGAACAAGATACCAAGATGCCATGATCCTCAATACTTCATTTGTAAAATATGGGTAATAATACTTCATAAGGCAGTTAGAAATAAAGGGAATAGCAAGCAAATAAAGTTCCCGATTCATTATTTTTCCTCAACAATTGTATCTCCCTCCCCTTTCATGTTGTAAAATCAGTAACTATGTTCCTAAAAGAACACTGCATGTCTGGTCCAATAATAGCATTTTTTCTATTGTTGTTATTTATAATTTGCTTTTTCTGTTTGCTTTGTTTTTTCTGTTTGCTCTGTTTTCATTTGCTTTTCTGTCCTTTCTCAGCAGTGGTGTTAAATTTTCATTAGCTGAGCAGATTACCTGAAAATAACAACAGAAGTGCCCCTTGTTTTTGTATTAAGAAAAATCCAAAGTTTACTTTTTGCATATGTTTCTTTCATTTCATGATTAGAAATGTTCCTTCCACTGCCTCTATTTCAAAAGATATTTAGAATTTTACCATATGTTAAATTGACCTGAGATGAAATTGAGACTGTTCTGTTTCATAAGTCGGTAATTATTATGTACAGTATATATGTGTCCTATTATATTTGTATATTATATTTTTGCATATCATATTATTCCCATGTCTCACCTTGTTCCACACTGGATTTATGGTGACACACCGTAAAGCAGAAAGAAATGAAAAACGAAATGCAGGAAGATATACCCACAAAGGTATACACACATTCATACACCCATACACCAAAAGGATAACACTGTAGTGAAGGCAAATTAAATATAAAGGCATGAAACAAATGTAGATTCAAGGTCAAAATTCAAACCCTGTGGGCCTCCCTGGTGGCGCAGTGGTTGAGAGTCCGCCTGCCGATGCAGGGGATGCGGGTTCGTGCCCCGGTCCGGGAAGATCCCACATGCCGCGGAGCGGCTGGGCCCGTGAGCCATGGCCGCTGAGCCTGTGCGTCCGGAGCCTGTGCTCCGCAACGGGAGAGGCCACAACAGTGAGAGGCCCGCGTACCGAAAAAAAAAAAAAAAAAAAATTCAAACCCTGTGCTTTAAGGCCCTCTACAGCAGCCAGAACTGGGCTGCCAATATTAAATATGAAATTCCAAGGATCCAGTAGGAACCAACAAGCCAGTTACAAAATTTAAGTTCTACATGACACAAAAGAAAACAAGTTACTTAGAAAATCAATTCACTGATGTTCTTGTTATAAGGCTCTAGCAGCAGTGTTCCCAACCTTTTTTATATCATGGAGCAAAAGGAAAAATGTCATTTTTTTAAGGTACACAGTGATAAATAGATGAGGTTGCTCTCAGCCAGAAGGGACGAGCCCTGGGGGCTTGCCGTATGTCCCTGAAGACTGAGTGAACTAATATTTTGGCACACCTCCCAATTCACCAGTATGCCACAGACACTGGTTGAAAACTCTATTATGGAAGACATGTTGTTGACAAATTTTCTCAGGCTTCAATACAAGTAAGGGCTAAGTTTTCCTGAGTCTACTTTTATAAATGCCCTTTAATGCAAGACCAGAACAGCAAAGACCAATTCAGTAAAAGCAATTCCATCAGAGGGTAAAATATTATGGCCCAGGTACCTGACTTTATGGCTAGATCCAAAGGGAAAATATTTACCACATCTGGAGAAATGGATGGATTGCTCATCTTTCAGGCAAGTTAAATCCCTTCTACTTGATAAACCCTTGAGTAATCAGGAAATGAAGGAGACTAATGGATTCCTCTTGATGAAAGTTGAGACCCACATGCAAGTCTCAGGGAAAGTGGATTTCCCACACCAAACCTGCTTGGGTAATGTAAATCAGGCCTAGAAGGCGCCATTTGTATGCAAACAGACTTAAGTTAAGGACTTAGTGCAATTGCTTTCTGCCATCTGGATCACAAACAAGATGAACAGATTTAAAGGCAAAAGGCTTAACTATAAACCTGGTGGAAAATAGAGCTTGATCACTGCACAGAGAGCTGAAGAAACTCAAAGAGAAAAGCAAACATTTATTCCATAGTTGGGCGAGGGGAAGATGGAGGGAGGCTTATTCAGATACTTGGTATCCTTTTCATTCTGATACTATCAATATTTAACTCTGTTTCTACAAATGACTAATTTTTAAATTGTTCATAGTTGTTTGCTCACTTACTTTTATACATAATCCAGGAGAGCAGTGCAGAAAGAATATTATAGGCATATACTCCAACGTTGTTTGGGACATTGTGGTTTATTTTTTGGGGTTTAGTAATTTGTTAATGTAACACAGGAAAAATACATTCATTGGGCTGGTTATAAACTTTATGGTCAAAACTTCTCTATCACATGTTACTTGTAAGGTGTCCTAATTTTATTATCCTACCCAGATTTAAAAGAATAGAGATGTGGCATAAGTGGAGACATTTCATCAATGTTGAATTTAACATTAGCCTCAGGATTAAAGCATTCTGCTTTGTGAGGACAAGTGAAAAGAAACTAACTGGTACATAAGGTGGAGCATCTTGATGAGGAATCTAAGAACTGGTGGCAATTTTTGTGACCAGGAAGCAGGCCAAGAAGAAAAGGATAGGCAATAGGCAATGTATCTTCTATTCCACGTATGAGATCAGTAGGTGAAATTGTTGTGTTTTTTTTTTTTTTTTGCAAGCGAAATAAAATCCAATCCAAAATAGACTAAGCCACATGGAGATTTGTTGGCTGTAGTAACTTACTAGACCAGGAATTATTATTCTTTCACCCTCCTTAGAAGTCCATATAGGAGTGATAATTGTAGATTTCCATTGTTAAGAGAGCCCCACTGCTTAAAATACATATTAACAGTACTGGTCCAACACAATGCTTTGAAGTTTCAATGATCCTAGCACGTCTCTATTTATAGTAAGTATACTGAATGTTGTTTTTCCTGTGATACTACCAGACACTCTCTCTAACCCCATGTTCTCCCGAAATCTATAATTTAGAGTTTGTTTGACAACGTTGATTTAAATGACCGGTGAAACCATTACAAGGATGAAAACAAGATTTGAAAGTCAATTATAATAGGTCAGCTCAAAGTGTTTTATTTATATATCGCTTGAAAAAATTATTCCTGCTCAGTAACCTTCCCCTAATTCTCCACCCAATGAATAATCTTTAGTTCATTATTCAGAATTTGCTGCATAGGAATATGAAATAATCAACAGTCTTTTATAGTGGAAAAAGAGATAACTCTACAGGGGTATATAAACTTTTTTTTCAAAGCTAGCTTGAATTAAATGTTAAATAATACCAGAAAAAAATCTGCCAGAAAAATCACCGATTCTTAATTTATAATGAAAATGAACATTTCCATTATTATCCCCCTTTTCCTTCACTGAAGAGGCATTCCCTACACACTTACTAAATTTGTATCTTAAAAACATTTTTGGCTTTGATCTTGGAGACAAAAATGTTTGCCATTTTCCCCATAGCAATGTGTACTTGAAGTTATGAATTTATATAAATCTCCTCCATCCCTTAATATTGATTTTGTGAAATTAAATTGTAGAAATAACTTCACATTCAGGTAAATTTTAGAAAAGGGACTATATTAAACCACGTTATTTAAATTATTTAGTGATTCACTGCTAAACTGGCCTGGTCTCAAAACAATAACCTCATCTAAAAAATATATTTCCCTGGTTTTCAATATGCACCCCTCTTCTTGATAACTATAATCCTGAAAAACAAGTAATGCCGTCACTTGAATCAGATTTCTTCCCCAGTTTAGGTGTTATACATTAGGAAGTCAAGAATCCAGTTCAATTACTTAACCTTAATTTACAAACTCTCAGACTGAACCTTAATGTACAATATACACATCTTCCCGGCACCATTGCATCAAGCAAACGTCAGTTGTCACTTGTTGGGGCCATTAGCTAGACAAGTTCAAAATAAAACTCAGAACAGAGAGGACATGTCATGCATTCTATAAATTGTATGTTCTGAGACCCTATTAAAGCTGACAGGGAAGGGAGCCTGCAATTGGTGAGCACCTGATTACACCTTGTACTTTATTCCCTGTTGACTTTGGTTATGCCATACCTTTCCATTTCCTAGAGAAATAAATTAAAAGTCAGAAGTAATTTGCCTGACGGAGGGTGCAGGTGGAATTTGCTCAGAAGAGCCTTTGCATACTGTGAAATCCAATTTAACCCCTTGATGGGGGATAGCTTATTTTCTTTTGTTGACAGCTTTGTGGCAGCTAAAATAGGGACCTGATTAAATAGAGACAGTGAGAGATTGAGGTCTTGTTCTAACAGCAGGGGGATCAAGGCCTCTAATCTTATCTCCCAGAATGCAGAGATGGACTGAGGACAGAGGCAGAGAGATAAAGCCGGCTATTTTGTGCAGAGAGGGGAAAGTAGTAAGAGAACATGTAAAAGGAAATATGAACAATTGTTACCAAAAAATCAGTAAACGAAAATAAGAAAATCTAAACTGTACACTGAAAGAGAAAAAGAAAAGAAATTCCTAAATTAAAAGACTGTAAAGACTTGCTAGTTGTAATTTCATCCTCTGATATCCTTAAAAGTTGAGTGCTTTTCCCTAGTAAAATACAGTGAATTTTAAGTGTATTTCAGACACTGCAATTTCATTTGGTTCTACTTGTGTGTGCTTTGTCTAATAAAGTTATTATTTGACAGATATATTTACCACAATTAAATGAAACCTCAATAAACCCATGATGTCTGCTTCATAAGTTCAAACGTATTGTGCAATCACCAAGTCCTATAGACAGTTTCCTTTTGGTATTAATATTGATTTTCCATCAATTATCTTGCCAATCTTATTCAGAAAGTAGAACATAAATTTTGCAACTTGCTGGTTGCTATGCGTTTTGAAATTTCAGTAGGTCTGTCTGAGTCTAATTAAGTGCTTTCGTTGAAGGTTTAAGTCTAGAGTTAGAAGAATCTAACAGTTTTCTCTCTCTCAAAGAATATTGAAAATTCTGTTTTCCAGTTAGGTATGTATGATTTCTTTCTACCTGGCTTTAGCTGGGCTGAAATTTCTGCCTCCATGTGCTTTCTGCAATATTTCCTTTATAAAGCACTTCCATCTACCATATCTGATTTTATCTGTTAATTGATGGGTAAGTGGTAGGGTCAGGTCAGCATTGTTTACTGTCGGTTCTTCATAATACCTGTAGGTTGTGAGCAAGTATTATGTAGATATGGATATAGATGCAGATGCATAACACACATACACACACAAGTAGCGCTCTGGCGCATCGGTTTGAGGACAACTTTGTTAAATATAAGCATTTCCATTTTAAAGGGTCTACGAAGTCCTGTGGGAATGTGAGTGCAACTCTTGAAAAAACAGGGTGGATGAAGTAGCATTTCCTTAACTAATTTTACCATGGAAATCTCTCTCAGATTTTAGCTCTAATATGTTGGAAACCATATTCTTCCTTATACTCAAAGGTCTTTCCACCTTGGTGATGTTCAGGTTCCAAAATGGCCTTCTCTGAGTACAGCCTCTGTTTGTGTCCCCTAATCTACACTTATAAGTCCAGGCACACACAGGTATTGGCATGTAGTTGTTACTCAGCTGAAGGATACTTTGTGATAAATTTGCACTCTTCTCTAGTATACTCCCTACTCTCCGAGTCCCTTGGGCAAATCTCTTCTCACATGGACGTTCAAGTGTCTCCATTTTAGCTCTTGTTATTTTCAGCTTTGCTTTTCAACTATTAATATTTCCAAAATAAGTGAAATGATTTTATGGGAAATTTACCTTTCTGAAGATTCTCTTATGGGAATTTGGAAGTATGCATACATTTCATTGGTTTTGTTCAGTGATTTTGCAAAAGGACAGATTATGTACCAGATGTAAACTTAGCTTCATGCTGTTGAGCCAACAAGAGTGAAATAAATGTTGGGGTATCACAGACAGTGTTTCCATAACCTCACCAGATTAAGTGAGCTAAGGTCCCAGAGTATCAAGTGGTCTGAGATGTCATAAAATGGAATAAGTAGGGATTTTGAAATTAGACAGTGTTTTGAATTTTGAGAGGTTGTGACACTTGCCCAATCCTCAGTTTTTTTCATTTCTCCAATGGGGATAGTCCTTACCATCTCATGTGGATGTCACAAGCATTAAGTAAAGTGACTTATGTAAAGTGTACATATTATAGGGGCTCAATACTCATTCTTCTCTCTCTTTTTTCCATTATATTTGTCAGTCTGATTAAAATCCATTTTCTGTTTATACCAAAGGATTTCTATAATGTGAATATAACCTCTGAATGCGTTTAAGATTCCTGTGTTTTCTTCCCAGGCTTAATTACAGAAAAGGTTATATACACATATTTAATATCTTTTACTTGAGAAAGGTGGATACTAAAAGTCAACTAGCTTAAATTACATTTTATCCCTCTCCAAGCATGTAGAGGTGGAAAAGTTAAAACCTACATTTCCCAGATTCCCTGGAAGACAAAGGTGCAACTGTGTTTAGGTTCTGCCAATCAAATGAACCTGACTTGGGTTTAGAACACGTCAGGTGGGTAGAGGCAGGACATGGTATATTCATTCTTTTCTGTCACAGACCAGGTGAAGGTGTGTTTCTGGAGCCAGTGACCAAGTTAGCAACTTAACAGATAACTTTCTCATTTTGAAGCTTCCTGATTTTGTCTAAGGGTAGCAGCTCCTTTTGTAACCTGCAGGATTGTGATTTATACGAAAAATATACATGTGGTCATTCAGGTGACCAAAATATATTTCTCATAGAAGTTTGGTCTTTGTGTTCATGATTCCTGGCTCACAGCTCCCCGAACCCTTGGAATTTCCTAAGTGGTGTGGAGAGTGACAAAGGTGTCTTTTTTGTTAATGAGGGGACTTCTGGAAAGCAACTAAGATTGGGGGCTGGTTGTCAGTGGAGCCAACCATGTGATTGAAGGGTTGGAATTTTTAGTTCCACTCCCTGACCTCCAAGGAGGAGATAGAAGCTGGAGGTTGCATCAGTTGCCAATGATTTAATCAGTCATTTCTCTGTAATGGTACCTCCTTCAGAACTCCCCAGAAATGGGACTTGGAGAACTTTTGGGTTGTGGACACATGGAAATTTGGGGAGAGTGGTAGACTTGGAGAGAGCATGGAAGCTCATCACTCTTTCCCTGTACCTCGCCTTATGTGTCTCTTCCATTTGGTGTTCCTGAGTTATATCCTTTGTAATAAACCTATAATCTATTAAGTAAAATGTTTCTCTGAGCTCTGTGAGCTATTCTAGTAAATTAATTAAACCCAAGGAGAGGGTTGTGGGAACCTCCACCTTTTATTTTAATATATTTAGCAATAGTATGATTTGAATCTTTCTCTCTGGTGACATTTAGGGTTACATATCAATGAATCTAGTTAAACAAGATACTCATGTAATAATAAATATAAATAATAAAAATTCTTAAACTCTGTATGTCACTTATGTTGAATTAAATATTGGAGTTTGATCTTTAAAATTAAATTTGTTTAGAGGAAGTATTTCTCTTTGATTCATTTCATTTTCTAAAATAATATGGAAGAAAATAATATAAAAGTGAGCAAAATTATCGGCCAAATGTCACAAACACCCAAAATCCACCCATGAATGTGTCAGGACTTCTAGATTTTAAGTGTGATACACCTCACCTCTTAGTGTTCTTGTCTTTCATGACTTAGCATCTTGCAACAACACAGGGTAGACAATTCAGTCAGGAATATCCTAAAGATGAATTGATGGCAAAAGGATTGCTTACCTCAAACATATTTAATCAGTTTTCTGGCATGGGTTTAGCTACTTCCTTCATCTTGCAGAAATGGAATTCATTTTCAATAACTGGTACAGAAAGAAGAGTTGTAATCATATCAGTTCTATGTCTCATTTAGACTAAGGATTTTAAAATGTATTTCCCAAAATATTATAATTATTTAAATTTTTCATTTATTGTAAGATTTATTTAGAATGTAATTACCAAATGGCTTAATACCTTTTCTCATATGGATTTCTTTTTGGAAAGAGAAGGCATTTCTTTCTATGCTATAGAAACTCACTAAATCAAATGTTGATTGTTTTGTCCAGTTTCATCTTGGAAAAAAAAATATGCATAAAACCTTATTAGTAGAAAGAAGATATTTAAAAGACAAAACAAGTTAATGTACTTCAGTTGTTGCAAAATGATGCTCACAGGCTGAATCTGATATACAGGCATATTCATTTCACCAGTTTCTCAGGGCTGCTGTAACAAAGTACCGTAGACACAAACTGGGTGGCTTATAAACAAAAATTTATTTCTCAAAATTCTAGAGACTGGAAGTCCAAGATCAGTGTGGCACATGGTCCGCTATGGTGAGAATCCTCTTCTAGTTTCTAGACTGCTGACTTCTCTTTGTATCCTCGTGTGTTGGAGAAAGAGATAAATACTTCTCTGGACTTGCTTTTATAAGGTTGCTAATCTCCTTTGTGAAGGCTCCATCCTCATGGCCAAATCACTTTCCAGAGGCCCCACCTCTTAATGTCATTACATTAGGGCTTAGGATTTCAACATGTGTATTTAAGGAAGACAGAAATATTCAGTACATGGCAACCAGGAAATGTTTTTTTAAAAAATGAATTTTGTTAACATTTTAAAAATCTGGAGATTTCATGTAAAATATGGAGATTTCTGTTTCTCTGAAAATTTTCGAACATCTGGTAAAATTAGGTTTGATGCGCATTTCTCCACAATGATAGTCTGTTGGGACTAAGTTGCAGTCTTTCTCTTTAGGTAGGTGATCCTAGGCTGTGCATTGTAATCAGCTGCAGAGGTCTGAAAAATACAAATCCCTAGTTCTCACCCCCAAAGACTTCAGTTAATTAGTCTGGGATCTGGCCTTTTGAAAGGCTCCCAGGGGATTCTAACACACACTCAGGGCTAAGAATCTACTGTTTTAGATGGAAAATGATTTCTCCAGTTCTTTATTATTCACTTGCCTCATTTACATTACATACCAACTCCCTCTAAGTATGTGCATTTTCCAGACATGGTCTTTTAGCAAATGAAAAGTGGCATCTGTTACTTAAAATGTTGAAAAAAAATAGATAGTTTTTAAGGAGGTAACCGGGAATGGCCAATCAGATGGAAAAAAAAAAGAAGCACTAGGGAGCAAGTCTAAGGGGAAGTTATGGTAATTGGAGTTGGGCTGATGGGAATGTGATAAAAAAGGAAGGGTACCTCCATGCAGGGAAGTGGAAAGTGCCCTGGACTTGGAATCCATTCATAAATCCATCACTACTTAGCTAAGTGACCTCAGGAGGTTTTCTATTCTTCTATAGGCCTTCATTTCCAAAATGCAAAGTCCTGTGGCTGCTCTAACAAATTGCCATAAACTTTGTGCTTAAAACAACCTAAGTTTATTCTATCACATTTTTTGCATGTTGAAGTATAAAATCAGTATCGCTGAGCCAGAAAAGAGGCATCAGTAGGGCTGCACTTTTTCCAAAAGCTTTAGGGTAGGATCAGTCCCTGGCCCCAGCTGACTTGGCTTGTGGCTGCCTCACTCTTTTCTCTGCCACTAAGTTCACACTGACTTTCCTCTGTGTATGTGTCCTCTCCTCTTCTGTCTGTGTGGTCTCCCTCTGCCTCTATTCTATAAGGAAGTGTTGGATAACATTTAGGGCCCACCTGATAATTCAGGTTAATTTTTTCATTTCAAGATCCTTAGCTTAATCACATCTGCAAAAACTCTTCAACCGTATGGTGACAATTATAGGTTCCAGGGATTAGGACTTTTTTGAGGAGTGAGTATTTTTCAGCCTTTCACAAAAAGGATTAAATTTAAAGGGATCAGAGATTTTCAGACTGTTTTCCTCAGAGACCTTCCAAGGATTGCTTTGGAAGTCACTAGAAACAAGTGGGGGATCAGCCCTCCATTGCCACTGCTTCAGTAGCCCATTTGTGATAGTTTTATATGTCAACTTGACTGGCCATGGGGTGTCCAAATTAAATGTTATTTCTGGGTGTGTCTGTGAGAATGTTTTCAGATGGTATTAGCATTTGAATCAGTGGACTCAGTGAGGTAGATGGCCTCCCCGGTATGTGTGGGCATTGTCCAATCTATGGAGGGCCTGAATAGAACAAAAGGACAAGGAGGCAGGAATTCACCCCATTTTCCCTGCTTTACTGCATAACCAGGAACATCTCATCTTCTTCTTCCCTTGGACTGAGATCATCAGTTCCTCTTTCTCTGAGCCCTTTAACTCAGACTGAATTATACCACTGGTTTCCCTGGCTCTTCAGATTGTGGAACTTCCCAACCTTCATAATTATGTCAGCTAATTCCTCATAATATTATATATATTCCTCTCTCTTTTAATTTAATAATGTGCTTACCTGAATATAAAAACCTTTTGAGACTCAGGGAGTTCACCAGAGATGCTCTAGCTCCGTGATCATCAGTGTTAAGATGCAAACACACAGTTTTCTGATTCCCAAGCCTGAATAAACTTTCCATCAAAGCAAAGGTTGCTATGAAATACACACAAGGATGTATAAAACTGAGCAGATTCAGGGATATTCTTTTATGGAAAATAAAGTCCCTCTCTGGGGAAGAGACTCACTGATTTTAAATGGTTGCAAAAAAAAAAAAAAAAAAAGGACCTCTTACAATTATTAATCATAACAAGGTCACAAGAGCAGAGTTTAAAGTCCAGTTCCAATTCCATATTGTAAACTTTACCGTGAGCAATAGCTTCTGTCATCAGTAATTTTTTTCTCACATTGCCATTTTCTTCCTACTCAAAGGAGTATTTTCTACATTTGTTCTTTAGGCCTTTTCAAAATTTGCTTCCAGGGCAAATTTTCCCCAAGGGGAGTGAGGATAATAACTACTCTTGTGGCCACATGTTTTAATAATAGAGAAACATTTGCTCTGTGTTTTTTTTTTTTTAAACATCTTTATTGGAGTATAATTGCTTTACAATGGTGTGTTAGCTTCTGCTTTATAACAAAGTGAATCAGTTATACATATACATATGTTCCCATATCTCTTCCCTCTTGTGTCTCCCTCCCTCCCACCCTGCCTATCCCACCCCTCTAGGTGGTCATAAAGCACCGAGCTGATCTCCCTGTGCTATGCGGCTGCTTCCCACTAGCTATCTATTTTACGTTTGGTAGTGTAGATATGTCCATGCCACTCTCTCACTTCATCCCGGCTTCACCCTCCCCCTCCCTGTGTCCTCAAGTCATCCTCTACGTCTGCGTCTGCTTTGTGGTTTTGATAACCACATGTGCTACCTGTGCCGCCAGTTATTCTGGCCTGTGGAGAAGTCAGGTCGTGTTTAACAAGAGGAAAAGCTAAAAACGACACTGTTTTACTACTTTCTCCAACATGTCAGGATGGGAAAGGAGAGGAGAGGAGGAATGGCCATAAGAAAGCCGTGGAACGCTATTCTGGAGGAAAAATAGTACGTGCTCTATGATGTTTCATGTTACATCCATGTTACATCCACATGTAACATCCACTCAGCAGGCTTGAGTGCTTTGCAGAGTTCCTGCCACAAGACTTTCTGGAAGATTTTGACAGTTTTGGTGGCCGGAGAAAAATTGCTTTCCTGCAGGAGCCCTTCTAAAAGGAGCTCTTCAAAATGAACCCATTTACCATTAACCAGTCATTGAGTGCTAGATAGGTCCAAATGCTGACGAGGCAGAAAATTCTAGCCTGAGATAGAAACAGCACTCAGACTCCACGGAGCGGATTGGCAGCAGATGTTCCTTAGGAACAGTCTACTTACACTTCATCGAGTAAATTACAGGGAAGCTCAGGACTTCCCTCCCAGGGAAGCAAGGGCAAAGATGGTCCTCCCTAGATGTACCATCAATTTATGGTCTTGGCCTCTTGATTTTAATGGTCGATGTTAACAGCAGAGTAATACTGATGTTTATTAGTCATTATGCTAAAATTTTATACAGATATTTTTCCTTTTTAAAATTATCTCAGGATATAGATATTTTGATTCTCATTTTTATAGAAAAGAACTGAGAAAAAGAGAAGGTATGTAATTTATGCAAGTAATGGTGAAGAGGCAACAAAACCCAACTCTGTCTGACTCTTCTGTAAGCTAAAGAACGTAAGAAAATAGCCTTTTAAGTCTCATATGAAATCATTAACAAGTTTCTACTCTATTTGTCTCTTTGTTGGTGGTGGTATTTGGTTTAGCTATAGTTTTAAATTGATTTCTTTATTTTTGACATATTTCCCTCCCCCTTTCACTCTGTACCCCTCCCAAAGGCTACAATATTTGACAGATTTGTGTGCGTCCTTTCAAAAGTGTCCTAAGCATGTACGTGCATATATGTCAGTAACATTTTTTACACAAATGGAAATATACTGTACATGTTTCTTAAATGATTTCCCAAAAGTCACACAGCTGAGGCTTGCAACCGGGAAAACGTAACACTCAAGTCTGTGTTTTTAGCTGCTACGTTAAACTATTATAAATAAAAATAAAAGGAAATAGCATATTGTATGTGACCCTTAGAATAATTGTATTGAAGTAGCAATAATCACCTCCTCCCTTTTATGGATGAGGAACTTGAGATTCACAGGGGGAAATAAACTCCACAGGTCATACTCTCAATACACGGTAGACCTGGAATATAGACACACTGCTATGTAAACTCAACTGCATTGTGTGACATTCCACCCCTGATTACCAAAAAAAAAAAAAAAAAAGTGTTTTCTTTTATGTTTGCCTTCCTCCATCAAACAAAAATAAAAAGAACAAAAACACCCTCTCATTCTTTAAAGCCAACTTGGTTTGACTGAGGTTCTTAAAATTAGAAAACACATTGATATTCTTAGTTTTTCTAGTAAATCTTCATGTCTGTTGCTATAATATTTAGTAGCAAATTCTGTTCTTTTCCCTATCACATCCCTTATCGATGCTAAAGAGACAAGATGGGAATGACAAACCACTTCAAGTACCTCTCCAAGCAACATACATTTTAAAGATTATAGACTAAACTATATACAAAATCAATCTATTTTTTTCAGCATTACTCTGTGGATTTGTCTTTTCTAGTTAGAGGTATTAATTGGGCCACAGGGGCTCTGAGGAAATGGTTTAGTGGGTCCTAAAGCCTATCCATGAATATTTATTGAGTGCCTACTTTATAACATACTGCCTTGTGCACATCTTGCACAATTCTTCCTGTGTTGTTAAATTCTTCCAATTTAATCTCTTCCCATCTATAATACATACGAATACATACATTATTTGTATGTATTACAGATGGGAAGAGATTAAACTGAGAAATTTTCTTTTTATTCTAACTACTGCATTCAGTGGATACAGAGCTCAGTATCAGTGACTTTAAGAGTGTGGCCCTATAGCTTGGTGGAAGGAAAGAGAAGCAGTTCACAGAGAAAAGACAGTAGAAGCAACGTAAAAAGAGGGGGAAGAATAAAGTAATTTTTAGAAGACATTCGCTGTGTGCCTTCTACCATCTGTTTCCTTCATATAAAGACCCACACTCTTCTATGTCCATCCCATGCTGGTTGGGTGGAGCTTCAGGCCTGGAGCATGTGACCAGGCCAGGTATAACAGAGACCCAAATATGGCTGGCCACAGAAGTTGATTCAGTGTTTGACTGACTCTAACAAAACTAGAATGAAACTCATAACGTTTGGAGAAACTAACAGAGAGAGGGTTTCCTTTATGAGATGTGCTTTTACCTGGGAGGATTTGAAGATCATGCTTCTGCAGTCATCTAAACACCGTTTGCATCCAGAGAATAAAGTCAACATACGGAAAAGAGGGATAGTGAAACATATATGGGTAGAGAGCAGTTCCTAATACCGTCATCTGAGGCCCTGAATCTAGCCCTAATCCTGAACTTTTTAACCCCAATGGCCAGTAAGTTTTTTGTTTTAATTTGTTTTTGTTTATTTTAGTTTAGGTTGATTTTCTGTCCCTTGTAACTAACAGATTAGTAATGTATAGAGGGGGAACAATGATTAGAATGCAAATCCAGCAAGATGACCAACCCAGACCAGTCCCAGATAAGTTCTAACAGATGATCTGAAGCACATTTTCAGAAGTGCACTGTAAAAATAGAGTGAAGGTAGAGGTCAGAGAGGGAACCTCCCTCCAGGAGACATTCTGGGGATGAAAGGTCAGCCCTAAGACATGAATCTGTAAGGAACAGGAAAGAAATAGACCCTCAGGTACTCCACTGAGATCTTAAGCAAGGACCCAATTGGGACATACACTGAATGCTCTGTGTAGTAAGTTAGAAGTCCGGGGATTTACAAGTTATTGTCACACATATTTTCAAACCTGATGACACTGTGAAATATAATATTGACTCTGTATTGTTTCCAGAAGAGAGGAATTATTGGGTTTTAGAGGCAGGAAATACTTGGATACTGCCTTTGGAATAAAAGGTAAGACCATGAAGAGGTTTCACACATACAGTTATCCAAGTGATGGTAAAACTGCATGCATGGACAAAAAATAGAGGGGCTGTGTTTTTGTTCCTAGAGTTGAAGGGGGAGAAAAGAAAAGCGAAAAGAATAAGAGGTTCTTTGAGGTTGGGTCTATCTGGGAAAGTGGCCAGTAGAAATTTGCTGGTGGGTTAACTTATATCCTCACTGGTTAATATTTAGCTCAGTCTTCTTGATTGTGCTTTGATAAAATTTCTTTCAGTTTTACTCCAAATCATAACTTAGTCTGCTTTGCTAACAAATGCTTTGTGGAGATGTCATTTCTCTTTATATTTGCCCCAAATTTATACTTAGTTCCTTCCTCACATAGAAGAAGTTGAGAACACAGAAGCAGATGGGGACATGGTGATTCTAATGTACCACAAAGAGGTTTTTGGCAATCCTTACCCATGAAATAAGATTTAAGCTAGGGTGGTATCATGTCCTAGTTTTCCTCGGACAATTCTGGTTTGATTCTGTAGTCCTAGAAACTTAATAACAATGTCCCTTTTCACTTTTGCATTTGTTGCAGTTTGTAAAATAAACAATATGGACACCTAGATTTAAGCCCATCTTATTAGATTTCAAGGGGCTGAGAGGGCCCCCCTTAAAAATCTCATGTAGAAAATATTAAGCAGAATGCCTGGTGCATAATAATTTTCTTGACAATAATAATTGCATGTGATATTTTATCCCTCAAATTCTCTGAGGTTCAAACTCTTCATTTGTTAGATGGGGGTAATAATGCTACTGACCTTTTAGAATTAGGCAACAGCTTTAAGGACAGTTGCCCATTCAATTATAATATATACTGACTAGCATGTTCACTTGGTCCCTCACTGATAATCTCACTCTCTCATTCTCTTTTCAGCAATTCAAATAATTATCAAGAGGCTGCTCCATGCTTGGGAGAATCTTAGGGTCTAGGGATAAAAAGGTTAATCCAAAATAGTTCTTGCTTTCAAGCAATTCATGGTATAAAGGGAAGGTAGATTAGCGGAGAAGTAAATTGAAATGTGCAGTGCAACAAATTTGCAGAACAGATGATAAAAGAAAGAACAGCATTGATTCCAAGATAAATTAAATATATTTGGACAAAAGTCAATATCAATATCAAGAACAAGAACACATGTGTCACGGATAATTTCTTTTTCTTTTGTAATTTAACTACAGCTTTCAATGAGTTTCTATTTTCCAGTAAAAGGACATACTGGCAAGGCTCAATATTTTATTTCCAAGAAGTAAAAGGTATAATTGTCTATTGTTTTCTGAATACTCAAAAATGAATATCACATGGTTATGTCAAAGATGGCATTATCTCTGATGCTGATATGAATCAATATCCCCTGGAGTATATTTTAAGTCATAACAAAAGGCAGATTGTAGCAAAAATTATAGATGTTTCATCCCCCCTTCTCTGAATTGACCACTTATACACAGCACACACGCACACACACACACAGACAAACACAGTTAACCAAGGAGGTTCAAGGTTGAGATCATGGGTTGTGGCACATTTGGCTTTAATCAGTCATCGGCCCATGGAAATTAGAAAAGCACATTTTACATGGTACATGAAAGAGTCTTTAAATAATTCATCAAAATTGGTAGTACGGAGTGTTTACTTAATACATATTTAGATGAATGAATGATGAAATCTTAGACATTTGACTTAAGTGGCTTGCTGCTCTGTAATGACACAAATTTTATCAAACCTCTGTGAGGCTACGTTTCATGGTTTTTTAAAGTGAGCATGTAAAGATATTGCTTGAAAGATCCTTGTGTGTGTTTGTGTGTACTGGATATGTACTGGATATGATTCCTGGGACAAAATATATCCTCAATAATTGGGAGCTATTGTATAAGGTTAGTATTTTTACTTTTTTTTTAATAGAGAATTTAGATATTCCAAAGATGGTGTGACATGGACACAGGCCAAAGTCTAAACCTTCCTTTGGTCCTAGTGCTATATCAAGTTTGGTTTATCAAAGAAATCACTAAAGATTAATGTCGTGGTCTAAAGCATTTAACTTTCTGTTAAAAGGGCTAGGTAAGGAAATGATTATTAATTTGATATCCAGAAATCCAATGTTTTAAAGGATTCTTGACTTGGCTCTGGCCTTGTCTTGTGCTGTACCCCTTCTGCCTGTCCAGTTGTGCTCTCTTCATAAATTGCTTCACACCTTTTCCCCTTGGTCCTTATAATTTCCTCTGGGTGGAATGGCCTTTCTATTTTATTCATTGAGATAAACACAAAACTCCTATTTGTCCTGTAAGATGTTGTTCAAACATTATTGCTTCTACAAAACCTCCTGTAAATCTCTAAGAAGAGACAATCACTGTTTTGTGCCCAAAATGTCCCTTTAACTGCCCCTGCAATAGTGTATAGTTTATAATCTCCTAGTTTCTTGCGTTTTCTACTTAATGGTGAACTTTTGCAAGGTAGTGAATGTTTCTTGAAGTTGACTCAATCCTTTTTCATCAAATGTGTTTCAGATTTGTCACAGCAAAACTTTTAAACATTTATGTTCTGAATTCAACACCGCAAATTCAAAATCTTGAGTAATGAATGTAAGTGAATGAGTGGTCACCATTGTAAGAAAAGCTTCTGTTGAAAGTGTAGTGATATCATTATAGCTACTATTTTTCACTAAACTCAAAATGCTATTAATTGTAGGAAGCACCATTATTTTATATGCCAATATAAATAAATACATTGCCAATTATACTCTAACCATGCTTTCTTATCACTTAGAATAATGTTAATAACTTACTATTGAAATCTCCTGTTGATTTTATCAGTTTTTTTATACCTATCATCTTTTTGTGTGGGGGGGGGAGGCAGAATTAAGGTATTTATAAAGCATTCTAATATTCAGAGGCAGAGCCTTTGAAGTTTTTTTGAGAAGTTATTAAGGGTTGTTAATGTGCATTTTTTACCATTTGGTGTCATCTTTTGTGCAGCTGAAAGTGCTGATGATGTTATTTTCTAAAAGAGGGCTTCTCTAGTAACTCTGAGATTTGCTTCCAAGCTGCTGACATTAACTTTGTATTTTTAAAAATTGAGGTGAAATTCACATAACATAAAATTAACCATTTAAAAATGTACATTCAGTGGCATTTAATACATTCACACGTGCTGTACCACCACCTCTGTCTAGTGCTAAAACATTTTTATCACCCAAAAGAAAACTCATATCCATTAAGCAGTAACTCCTTATAGTTCCATCTTACTTTCTGTTTCTATGCATTTATCTATTCTGGGTATTTCATATACAAGGAATCATAAAATATGTAACTTTGTGTCTGCCTTCTTTCAATTAGAAAAGTGTTTCCAAAGTTTATCTGTATCATGGCATGTATTAGTACTCCATTCCTTTGTATGGCTGAATGATATTCCATTTAATGTACATATAATTTATCTATTCATTGGTTGATGAATATTTCGGTCATTTTTACCTTTTGGCTATTTCACCTATCATGAATAGTGCTGCTATAAACATATGTGGAGAAGTATCTAAATAGCTGAATAATTATTTCTATTTCTTTTAGGTAGGAATGGAATTTCTGGGTCATATGGTAATTTTATGTTTAATTTTTGGAGGAACTATGGAACTACTTTCATGTGTGACTGCACCATTTTAGATTCCACCAGCAATGTACAGGTGTTCACATTTCTCCACATCCTTGCCAATACTTGTTATTTTTCTTTTTTTCAATTATAGCCATCCTAGTGAATATGAAGTGATATCTCATTGTGGTTTTGATTTGCATTTCCCTAATAACTAATGATATTAAACATCTCTTCATGTACTCATTGAGCATTTTTATATCTTCTTTGGGGTAATCTCTATTCATGTCTTGTGCCCATTTTAAAATTCTATTGTTTGCTTTTTTGTTATTGAGTTGTGCTGCATATATATTCTGGATCATGCACTCTTCTCAGATATATGATTTGCAACTATTTCTCCCCTTCGTAGATAGTCTTTTTAATTTCTTGATAATTTTCTTTGACACTCAAATATTTTTAATCTAATGAAGTACAATTTATCCCTCTTTTTAAATTTTATTCTTTTGGTGTCATATCTAAGAAGAATTCATTGCCAAAATCCAAGGTTTACCACTATGTTTTCTTCTAAGAATTTATGGTTTTATATTTATAATATTGATCCATTTTGAGTGAAGTTTTTTTAACATCTTTATTGAGTTAATTTTTGTATATAACATGAGGTAGAGGTCCAACTTTATTCTTTTAGATGTGAATATCCAGTTACTCCAGCACCACTTGTTGAAAATACTATTCTTCTCCCGTTAAATGGTCTTGGCATCCTTGTTCAAATCAGTTTTCCATAGATATGTTGGTATATGGCTGGACTCTCAGTTCTTTTCCATTGGTTTATATGTCCATCCTTATGCTAGTACAATGCTATTATGATTACTGTAGTTTTGTTGTAAGTTTTGAAATTGAGAATATGAGTCTCCCCTTTGGCCTTCTTTTTCAATATTGCTTTGGCTATCAAGTACTGCCCTATAATTCCATATGGATTTGAGGATTGGCTTTAATATTTCTGCAAAAACAAACAAACAAACAAAAAACACTAAGGTGGACTTGTGACAGAGATTGTATTGAATCTTTTGATCACTTTAGGTAGTATTGCCATCTTAACAATAGTAAGTCTTTCAACTCTTAAACATGTGGGGGGTTTTTTTGTTTGTTGTTTAATTATATCTCCTTTATTTCTTTTAGCAATGTTTTATAGGTTTTAGTATACAAGTCATTCACCTCCTAGCTTAAATTTATTCCTCAGCATTTTATATTTGGGGGTATTATTTTAAATGGAATTGTTTTCTTAATTTCCTTTTCAGTATAGAAGCACAACTGGCTTTTGCATAATGATTTTGTACCCTGAAAATTTGCTGAATTGATTTATTAGCTCTAACAGTTTGTGAGTTTGTGTGTGTGTTGTGTGTGTGCACCTGCGAATGTCTATTATTTGGTATTTTCTATACATAGGATCATGTCAGTTACAAATAAAAAGTTTTACCTCTTCTTTTCTAATGTGGATGCCTTTTATTTCTTTTTTTCACCTAATTGCTCTTACCTAAAGGCTGGGACTTCCAGTACAAGGTTGAGTAGTAGTAGTGAAAGTGGGACTCTCTGTTTTGTTCTTGATAATAGGGAAAACTTCCAGATTTCACAATTAAATATGATATTAGCTTGGGATTTTTCATAAAAGCTCCTTATCAGTTTGAGGAAATCTATTTTTATTCCTAGTTTGTGGAGAATTTTTCTTATGAAAAAGTGATGGATTTTGTCAAATGGCCTTTCTGTGTCAATCAAGGTGATGATAATGTGTGCTTTTTCCTTTATTCTACTTATGCACTGTATTACATTGATTGAGTTTTTTTTTTAATTTTGAAACACCATTGCATTGGGGGAGGGGAATAAATCCCACTTACTCATGGTATAAAATCCTTTTAATATACTGTTGGATTCATTGTGCTATTATTTTTTGAGGACTTTTGCATCTGTAGAAGGGATATTGGTCTGCTTTTCCCAGTTTTTGACATTTTATCTGACTTTGCTGTAGGGGTAATGTTGGCTTCACAGAATGTATTAAGTAATGCTCTTTCTTATTCTATTTTTATATTAGTTTTAGATGGATTGATGTTCCTGCTAAATATTTGTTGGAATTTATCTGTGAAGTCACCTGATCCTAGACTTGTCTTCGCTGGCAGTTTTTGGATTACTGATTCAATCTCTTCACTTGTTACAGATCTATTCAAATTCTCTACTTCTTCTTGAGTCAGTTTTGGTAATTTGTATGTTTTTAGGAATTTGTTCATTTTATCTAGTTTATCTGATTTTTTACATGTAGAATTATTCATAGCATTCTTTTGTGGTTCTTTTTTATTTCTGTAAGGTCAGTAGTAACTTATCTGCTTTTAATTCAGATTTTATTTTCAACTTCACTCTTTTTTCTTAGTCAGTCTGGTTAAAGGTTGGTAATTTTGTTGATATTTTTAAAGAACCAAACTTTGGTTAACTGTTTTTCTGTATCATTTTTTCTATTCTTTATTTAATTTATTTCTACACTAATCATTAATTTTTCCTTTCTTCTAGCTTTGGCTTTAACTTACTCTTCTTTTTCCTACTTCCTTAAGCTGTAAAGTTAGATTATTGATTTGAGATCTTTTTTTTTAATGTAAGTATTTACAGCATATATAGATTCCCATCTGTGCACTGAGTTCACTGAGTTCATTGCTTTTCATACATTTTGGTATTTTGTGTTTTTATTTTCATTCATCTCCAAGTATTTTCAAATTTCCATTTTTAGTTTTTGACCCACTGTTTAAGACTGCATTGTTTAATTTGCACATATTTGTGAATTTTCTAGTTTTCCTTCTGTTATTGATTTCTATATTTATCCCATTATGGTAAAAGAAGATATTTTGCATAATTTCAATTTTTACAAATTTATTGAGACTTCTTTGGTGGCCTGACATACGGTCTTAGTGACTCTTCCATGTGTACCTGGACACTTCAGAAGAATGTGTCTTCTGTTTCTTGGGAGGTGGAGTGTTCTCTATATGTTGGGTTTTGTTGGTTTATAGTGTTGTTCAAGTCCTCTACTTCCTTATTGACCTGCTGGGTAGATATTCCAGTCATTACTGAAAGTGGATTACTGAAGTCTCCAACTATTACTGTAGACCTCTTTCTCTCTTTAATTTTGTCACTGTTTTCTTTATATATATTTTGGGCTTTTTTATTTGTTTTGAATATGTTTATAATTGTTTTGTTTTGTTGATGAATAGACCCTTTTATCAATATATAGTGACTCCATGTCTCTTTAACTTTTTTTTTTTTTTACTATAATTCTATTTTGTTTATTAGTACAGCCATTCCACTTCTCTTCTGGTTACTATTTGTATAAAATATCCTATTTCATCCTTTCACTATCAACCTATTTGTGTCCTCGGATATGAGTCTCTTGAAGACAACATATTGTTGTATCGTATTTTTTTATCCATTCTGTGTTATGTAAATTGTAAGCCATTTGCATTTTTTTAAACTGATTTTGGCTGCGTTGGGTCTTAGTTGCAGCATGCAGGCTCTTTGTCACGGTGCATGGGCTTCTGTCTAGTTGCGGCACATGGGCTTCTCTCTAGTTGTGGCGCACGAGCTTCTCTCTAGTTGTGGCGTGTGGGTTTTCTCTTCTTTAGTTGTAGCACATGGGCTCTAGAGCATGTGGGCTCTGTAATTTGCGACACACAGGCTTTAGAGTGTGTGGGCTCTGTAGTTTGTGGCACACAGGCTCTCTAGTTGAGGCACGTGAGCTCTGTAGTTGTGGCACGTGGGCTTAGTTGCCCTGCGGCATGTGGGATCTTAGTTCCCCAACCAGGGATTGAACCCATGCCCCCTGCATTGGAAGGTGGATTCTTTACCACTGGACCACCAGGGAAGTCCCTCCATTTGCATTTATACTGGTTTCTAATGAAGAAGGAGTTTCTACTGCCACTTTGCTATTTGAGTTCTATGTCTTATGTCAGTTTTCATTCCTTAATTCAATATTGCTTTCTTTTTAAAACTCTTTCATAATATATTATTTTGATTCCCTCCTCATATCTTTTTCTGTCTGTCTCTTAGCTATTTTCTTTTGGTTACCATGGGATTAAAATAACATCCTGAATTTATAGCCATTTAGTCTGAATTGATATCAACTTAGCTTCAATAGAATACAAAATCTCTCCTATACAGCTGTGCTCCCACTTTATATTAGTATGTCACAAATTATATTTTTATACATTGTGTGTACATTAAAATATTTTATAGTTATTGTTTTGTACATTTGGTTTTAAAGTCATATGAGAAACAAAAAGAGGAGTTACAACCTCCCCACTTCCCAAAGTAATAATGGCTTTTATATTTTCCTATATACTCACTTTTACTGGAGTTTTTTTATTTCTTCATGTGGCTTCTGGTCTAGTTACTGTCTATTGGCCTTTCATTTTAGCTTGAAGGACACCTTTTAACATTACTTGTAGGGAAGGACTACTATTGAAGACCTATCTCAGGTTTTGTTTATCTGGCAATGTCTTTACTTCCCCATTTTTGAAGGTCAGTTTTGTCAGTTATAGAATTTTTGCTTGATTATTTTCTTCAGGACTTTAAATTTGTCTTCCCAATGCCTTCTGACTTCCAAGATTTTGATTAGAAATTGACTATTAATCTTAATTAGGATCCATTTTATGTGAGGAGTTGGCTCTCTCTTGTTACTTTCAGGATCTTCTCTTTGTCTTTGGCTCTCAGGAGTTTGATTATAATGTGTCTTGGTGTAGTTCCTTTGAATTTATCCTACCTGTTGTCCATTGAGCTTCTCAAATGTGTAGATTCATGTATTTCATCAAATTGGGAAAATTTCATCAAATTGGGAAAATTTCATCCATTATTTCTTTAAATATTCTTTCTGTCTCTTTTTCTCTCTCTTCTCCTTCTGGAACTCCCATAATGCATACATTGTTACACTTGATAGTGCCTGGCAGTTACCCAAGGCTCTGTTCATTTTTCTTCATTTCTTCTTTCTTCTTGCTTCTCAGACTGGATATTAATTGTTCTGTCTTCAAGTTTGCTGATTCGTTCTTCTGCTTGCTAAAATTGCTATTGAATCACCCTAGTGAATTTTTCATTTCAGCTTTTGGCTTTTCATCTTCAGAATTTTTATTTTGTTCTTTTTTATAATACCTATCTCTTTTTAGTCTCTGTGTGTTTATATATTATTCTCCTGGTTTCCTTTAGTTCTTTTCTCATGGTTTTCATTAGCTCTTTGAGCATATTTAAGACATTTGATTTAACTATTTCTCTAGTAAGTCCAATGTCTGGGCTTCCTCAGAGTTAGTTTCTGTCCATTCTTTTCTTTTCCCCTGTGACTGGGCCATCCTTTCCTTTTTCTTTGTGTCCTTTATAATTTTGGTTGAAAACTGGAAATTTTAAATATTATTTTGTGGTAAATCTGGAAATCAAATTCTCCTCCTGTCTTCCCCAGATTTTTCTGTTGTTATGGTTTTAGCCATCCATTTGTTCAGTAGCTTTTCCAAACTTTTTTTTTATTTTTGCAAATGCTTTATTCCTTGTCATGTGAGACCACCAAAGTCTCTGTTCTGTTATTTCAGTGGTCCCCAGTGACTTGACAGAGATTTCCTTAAACTGGGAGCCAAGAAAAAAAGAAAATGGTCTCTTGGTCCTTGCAGATTAGCTCTGAGCTGGGGCACTTGTGAAATGCTTATTCTAGATACCTATGACTCTGACTTAATATTTACCTCCTGCTTGCATGGACCTCAGAGGTCAAACAGAAGTTAAGGTCCTCTCACCTCTTTTCTGAGCACATGCCTGGCTCTGACCATCCCATACTAAAAGGCCTTATAGATATAAAACAATTAGCATAGCAAAATATATGCTTGAGTAAAGCATCCCACAGAAAAGCCTTTATAGATTTTTTTGATATGATCATAAAATCATAAAAGGCCCCCTATCCATAAAAGGCCCCCTTTTTCCCAAGTATTTTCCTCCTCAGCCTTCTCCTTCCCAGGATTTTCAGTCTATCTCTTTCTTGCCTTCCATGCCACCCACCCATATGTTTTTCTTTGCCCCAGGCAGTTATAAGTGATATATGTCTTTAAATATTTTGATAGACATCAGTCTGAGAAGCTGCTTCCACCAAAGGAGGGCAAAGCAAAGGCAAGCTTCTATGCTGGTCCCTTAGGTAGTCAACGGACAAGTCAAAATGCCTAGGCACAATATCTTGATAACACGGTTCGTATTTCACTTTCTGGCACCAGCAAACTGCATCAAGAATGCAATCCACTGTTTCTATGACCACTGTTGAGTTGGGAAATGGGGGATAAGAGGCAAGGAAGCAAAATAACCACATCACTTTTTAACCAAAATTTAGCAATCTCTTTCTTCATTAAACACACCCCTGGTTGCTATAAGTTTTTTGCTTAGATTCCAGAGTTTCCAAAAACATTGATTCTATCAGTATTTGTCAGTGTAATGGTTGCTTTGCTGAAGGGAGCAGGTCTTTAAGCTTATTACTCCAGTATTTTCTGTGACATCTATCTCAGGGTTTTTTTGCTGGCACTTTCTTGATCTTACTAAAGAATAACAATGGAATGTTGTCAGACAACTCAGATTCATGTCCTTTTCTCAAATGGTTTGTTATTCCTGGTTTGTTTATTGAAATATATAGGGGTTGCCATTATTCAGTTATGCCCTCAGGAGTTGCAACCAAGAAGCTATGGGTATGGTGGGGAAAAAAATTCTTAACCTTGGAATCAGACAGTTTTCACCCTGTTGAGGGTGACTGTATGGAGCCATCTAATATATTTCTCATTTTGATTTCAGAGATATTAAAATGTAAAATAAATGTTCAGTCTGAGTTGATGAAATACAGAAGATATCATGTCTGCAAATTAACATTCTTTATTTGCGTTTCCACTTATATTTGTTCAACTTCTAACATTCATTATTTCAAAACTACAAATTATAATTTTTTTTCCTTAAAACACCAGTGTTCCCTAAATAACTCTAGTTTCTCATCTTTTGTTATTGTTTATCTATGTAAAGGGATCTTTTAATTTCCACATAGAGCCAGCCCTTTTCCCCCTTGGGTAAATGTATAGAGTCACTGTTAGCTGTTTAATCTGAAAAATTTGCACTTTAATATTTTGTTTGGTTTTATAAGTGTATTTGCCTTATTCTTTGAAGAGATGCTTTTTTCTCTCTACATCTGTTAAAACTGAGAAGTGTTTGTGGCTTACTACAGTAAGATGGGTTTACTTTGGAACTGAAAACAAAAACAAAACAAAAACCAGATTTTAATAATGGCTCTTCTTCTTAATCTAGCTAATACGTGATGTAACTTAAGACCCATGTTCCCTCCTGTAAAAAGAAATTGCTAATAGTACCTCTTCCCTAAGCTTGAAGTAACGTAATTAAGATGCTAAGAAGTCAGTAAATGATAAGAGGCTGCTGCTTTTTCTCTTTCTCCCTTTCTCTCCTCCTCCTCCTCCGGCATTGTTTCCTTATTCTAGACCAAGCTTCAGTGCCTAGACTGATTTTTCCAATCCTGCTCACCTGGTATAAAGGTATTGGTTAGCAACACACTGCTTGTCAACTAGTTCTGTATGTACAGATCTTGGATTTGGCCTGATGCTGGGATGGTGATCTCTCCCATCTGTAGGCTACTGGGCATACATGAAAGTGAAACTATACATTCCTTACCCTTTCTGAACCTATGTGAATGTTAGATTGAATATATATAATTGTTAGTTAACACTCATTAAATTTCCCCCATCTCCAATCTTATTTTAAAATGATAAGCATATTAAACATTACAAAGAGGCATCACATCATGCACTGATGATTTGCTACAAAGCCAGATGAACTTACCCATGTTTTATAGAGAAATGTAGAAAAGAGATATCCCTAAGTGTATATAAAACAACTAATGGCAAATAGATATCAAGAAAACCACCATCAGGATGTCTCAAGAGGAGTCTAATATTGTTGTTAGTTTATGGTTAGTGTGTGCTGTCCGTATTAAATGATATTATGATCATGTCAAAAAACATCTGTAAAGGCTTTTCTGTGGGATGCTTTACTCAAGCATATATTTTGCTATGCTAATTGTTTTATATATATAAGGTCCTAAATTTCTTGATCATAAATAACTCTACATGAGGTTTTTAAGGAACCTAACTCCCAGATTCGGAAACACATTTTGTCTGTGACCAAACCAGTGCAATCTGGATTTTTATTTAATCGAATAGTTTATAA
Source organism: Mesoplodon mirus (assembly GCF_964341445.2). Lineage (NCBI taxonomy): Eukaryota > Metazoa > Chordata > Mammalia > Artiodactyla > Ziphiidae > Mesoplodon > Mesoplodon mirus. Next base: position 25,642,182 of record NC_138995.1, on the reverse strand, counting down.
CAATCCTGAGCACGCATTGGACTCACCAGGGCAGTGAGTGATTCTGAGGCAGGTGGTCTGTGGACATTTTGAGATGTGTGCACAACAAGAATAATGTCTCTAGTGGAATAATGGGATAGGCGAAAAGAAAAAGATGAATCTTCATAGCAGTCCATGATACAGATCTACTTACTGCCATTTTATAAGCAAGGAAACTGCCTCTGAGATATGAAATATTAGAGAATCTTAGGTAAGAGGGTGTCAATAAATGAAGAAGCCTTGAATCAAAGCCAGGTCTTTCCAAATCAAAGATTCTATACTTTCTGCTAGGTATCTTATGATACAGGCTATAATGAAGACACTGAGACAATGACTCAGGCTGTTCTTCTCAATCTTTAAAAAAAAAAAAATTCAGATGTGGAAATAAAGGCGCATTGCTGGTCCAGCAACAGTTTGCCATTGGTACTTTTCCCTGGGGTGTGTACACCACTGAGTTCTAACTAATCAATTGTCTGTCAGCTCTTCGTGATCTCTCTCTGAATTAGCAGAAAATATGTCCCTGCTCTGTGGAGGCCAGAGCCTTTGGTGCTGGTCTCCTGTCTGGGGAGGGAGTGCTGTGATGAGGAGCGGAGAGAAGCAGATGTTCTTGGTGTGGAACTGAGACAGGCGCTTCCAGAGTGTGGCAGAGCGACACCATCTGCCCTTCTGCAAGTTCCCAGCCCAGCTGCTCCTGAGGAGGAAGAAAAAGCAATTTAGAATGTTTGTGTGGTCTCTTCCGCCTAGGCTGTTGCAAGTGTTTCTTATCAGCCTGGGCCCCACCAGACTCATTTCATTAGTCAGATTCTTAGAAACACAATTGTGAGGTGTGCTGAAGCCATTCAGGAATGATGCAAACTGGAGAACTTTCTCTATCTATTATCATTAGAGATTTCCCCAAATCCTTGAATTGCACTAAAGCTATCACATTTTAGTCTTTCAACAAATATGATGTACCTACTCTTATTAGGAGCTGTGCTGGTTTGGGGAACGAAATAGAGAATAAAAGAGATGATAGTCACTGTCTTCCTGGAGAATTAGTCTATTGGGGGGTAGGGACAATAAGCCTAACAACCCCCAGATAAATAATTGCTATTAAGAGATGTGCAGGGCTTCCCTGGTGGCGCAGTGGTTGGGAGTCCGCCTGCCGATGCAGGGGACGCGGGTTTGTGCCCCGGTCTGGGAGGATCCCACATGCCGTGGAGTGGCTGGGCCTGTGAGCCATGGCTGCTGGGCCTGCATGTCCGGAGCTTGTGCTCCGCAACGGGAGAGGCCACAGCAGTTAGAGGCCGGCGTACCGCCAAAAAAAAAAAAAAAAAAAAAAAAAGAGATGTGGGGCCTCCCTGGTGGCGCAGTGGTTGAGAGTCCGCCTGCCGATGCAGGGGATGCGGGTTCGTGCCCCGGTCTGGGAGGATCCCATATGCCGCGGAGCGGCTGGGCCCGTGAGCCATGGCCGCTGGGCCTGCGCGTCCGGAGCCTGTGCTCCGCAACGGGAGAGGCCACAACAGTGAGAGGCCCGCATACCGCAAAAAGAAAAAAAAAAAAAAAAAAAAAAAGAGATGTGCAATTATCTATCACACTCTGGTGATACAGACTATATAACAGAACCCCTTATCTGGAGGGATATGTTTCAAGACACCCAGTGAATGCCTGAAACCATGGATAGTATCAAACTTTATGCAGGCAGACCTCAAAGATTGTGGTTTCAGTTCCAGATCACCACGGTAAAGTAAATATCACAATAAGGTGAGTCACATGAAGGTTTTGTGACTATAAAACTTATGTTTATGCTATACTGTGGTCTATTAAGTGTGCAATAGCTTTATGTCTAAAAAAATAGTGGATATACCTTAATTAAAAAATACTTAATTGGTACAAAATGTTAGCTATAATCTGACAATGCAAGGTTGCCACAGACCTTCCATTCGTAGAAAATGCAAGGTCTGTGAGGTGCAACAAAGTGAAATGCAATAAAATGAGGTATTCCTATATACGGACTATATTTACTCCTGTACTGATGAGCAGGCACCATATACAGTGAGGGCACTCTGGACAAAGGGATGATTCATCTCCCAGGCAGGATAGAGTTGGACAGTATGAAATTTCATCACGTTACTCAGAGGGACAGTGCACAATTGAAAACATATTCATTGTTTATTTCTGGAATTTTCCACTTAATATTTTTGGGTCCTGGTTGACTGTAGGTAACTGAAACCATGGAAAGTGAAACTGCAGGTTAGGGTGGACTAGTATGATGTCATCCCTTCACACTGTTCTTATTCCCACCCAAACGAGACAATGGTAGATTCCGTAGGTTTGTTTCATTCATTTTGTTTTGATTTAGGGGAAGAGACTGGTCATTGGCCAGAGTATGTGTTAAGTAAGATGGGTGGGATATATCAAGGCAAAGAGGAAAAATAATTTGGGACAGGAGAAACTTCTCAGTCCAAGTTACAAAACCCCAAAGAGAGCTGCGTGCTTTTCTGTAACTCCAAGCTGCTCCTATGTCTGGAGGGTAGGTGAACTTTGGGAATAAGCACATGAGGCTATTTCATGTGAGGTTTACCAGTAGCTTTCTATAAGATTTGTGGATGAAGATAAATGTCATTTAAAGGTAATGCCTTACATAATAATTCATGAAGATAGTATCTTTCTCAATCTTTCTATATATCTCTCTTCATTTCTCAATCACAATATTTCTATTAGTCTCTCATACACACAATGACTGCACAATTGCATGAATAATAAATATTTGGAATTGTAAAGGCTGGCATATCTTCCAAATTTTTATGTTTAAAACAGTGGTTTTAAGGTCGTTGTGAGAAACTGGGTGATGTTTCATTGCACCACAGGGACTGAGCAACCATAAAGCAGTCGAAAGGACATGAACCGTGGAGTAAAACTGTCTTGAATTTAAATCCTGGTTCTGCCATCTACCAAATGTCTGAGCTTAGGCAAGTCACTTAGCACTTGTATCTTATGTTTTGTCATCTGTAAAATGAGGATAATAAAACTGCTACCAGGCAAACCTTCTGCATGAATTATATGAAAACACATGTGTCAGGAGTCCTAAATCCATTTCTGTGGATCCTAGGGTTTTATGCAAAATATTATATTTATATGCATTTGGGGGATATAAGTGTTCGTAGAACTTACCAGATTTGTCAGATTGTTTGAGTCATTAATCTCAAAGTACCCAGGGCTCAAAACAAGGGCTCCACAAAGATAACTTCCCTATTCCCTTACTTTGAAAATATTATATTATGATTTTTCAAATAATATATATATATATATCTATATCTGTGTATATATACACACACACGTACACATACATATCTATTGACTGATAATAGATATAGTAGATAACTGGGGAGGTTATTTAATTAACAAAGTAAGAAAAATGAGAAAAAATATTTGATGAGAGTGGCTTAACCATCACTGTGTAATGAGAACTCCATATATTTTACTATAATAATAACTGATATTGATTTAATTTCTACTTTGGATCAACCACTTTGCTACAGACTTTTTGAGTACATTATCTTGAATACTCACAGTAATCCCATAGAATGTATTTTATTATTCTGTTTCATAGATGAAGAAGCTAAGTCTTGGAAAATTTAGTTCTCCCAATTTCACCCAAGTATTAACTGGCAGAGCAAGCATTTGATTACAGATCCTTCACTCCTTTTACCATAAGCATTAAAAAGATTGTATATAGCATACTAGTCACTGCTCTCTGATCTCACTTCACTTTTTATTTTCTCTGCACTTATAGACTCTAGAGAATTGTGTGTGTGTATGTATGTGTGGTGTTTCTTTCCAGCTCTAACATATCTTTTCTTAAAATTAATTGATTAATTTATTTTTGGCTGCGTTGGGTCTTCGTTGCTGCTTGTGCACTTTTCTCTAGTTGCAGCGAGCGGGGGCTACTCTTTGTTGCTCTGCAGGGGCTTCTCATTGCAGTGGCTTCTCGTTGCAGAGCACAGACTCTAGGTGCACAGGCTTCAGTAGCTGTGGCACGCAGGCTCGAACCCGTGCCCCCTGCATTGGCAGGCAGATTCTTTTTTTTTTTTTTAACATCTTTATTGGAGTATAATTGCTTTACAATGGTGTGTTAGTTTCTGCTTTATAACAAAGTGAATCAGCCATACATATACATATGTTCCTGTATCTCTTCCCTCTTGCGTCTCCCTCCCTCCCACCCTCCCTATCCCACCCCTCCAGGTGGTCACAAAGCACCGAGCTGATCTCCCTGTGCTATGCGGCTGCTTCCCACTAGCTATCTATTTTACGTTTGGTAGTGTATATATGTCCATGCCACTCTCTCACTTTGTCCCAGCTTACCCTTCCTCCTCCCCATATCCTCAAGTCCATTCTCTTGTAGGTCTGTGTCTTTATTCCTGTCTTACCCCTAGGTTCTTCATGACCTTTTTTTCCTTAGATTCCATATATATGTGTTAGCATGCAGTATTTGTTTTTCTCTTTCTGACTTACTTCACTCTGTATGATACGACCCAGCAATCCCTCTGCTGGGCATATACCCTGAGAAAACCATAATTCAAAAAGAGTCATGTACCAAAATGTTCATTGCAGCTCTATTTACAATAGCCAGGACATGGAAGCAACCTAAGTGTCCATCATCGGATGAATGGATAAAGAAGATGTGGCACATGTATACAATGGAATATTACTCAGCCATAAAAAGAAACGAAATTGAGCTATTTGTAGTGAGGTGGCAGACAGATTCTTAACCACTGAGCCACCAGGGAAGTCCCTCCAGCTCTAACATATCTTACTGATGAAAAGTGCCCCTCATTTATCTTCTGTCTCTAGCAATTATTGCTGTTCTGTTGGCCACATAGTGTGATTGCAAAGAGAATCTATACCTCATGATGGTTTTGACCTCTATCTTCAGAAACTGAACAGTATCAGCTCCTTTGATGTCCCTCTATTTGCCCACTATGGAGGAGACCACCATCCTTTAAGCCTGTGAATCTTTTCCTCTGTCTTTCCCTGAAGACATTAATAGTTGTTTTTAAGTTTTCTTCCCCTTCTATAGTTTATTTCCTCCAAGTTGCTTTTGTCATTTTACCCTCTATCCTATCTATCTTTATTTGTTTTACTTGTTTTGGCTTGTGTTACTCATGTTAGAAAATTTTCATAAGTCTGATGATTGTTGACTTTTTTCTCATATGAAGACTAGGGCAGTGAAAAGCTGATGGGAAGCTCTGGAAAGGGCTTGTTTGATGTGAGCCACACTGTAGGGTGATCTGGTTGATCCATTTCACTATGTAACTTCAGACACTAGTAGTTTTAGATTTTTCACTGGAGCTGGTTAGATTCCTCTGACAAGATATTTATAGTCTCCAGTGTGGCAGAAGAAGTCTTTTTGCTAGTGTCCTAAGAGCAATTAGGGAAAGGCTGGGGAGAAGCTCTTAGAATTCAACATGTAATCTTTCACTTAATCACTCCCTCCCAACTAGTAAACCAGTTGCTTGCCTTTGGTTGTTGTTGTCCCTTTATTTATACTATACAAGTCTTTGAGGAAGAGAAACTTCATGCATGTGTTGAGTTGACCAACTCTAAACAAAAACATCTTCATTATGATTTTAATTTGCACTTCCTTGATTACAAGTGAGAGATATATACACTTAGCTTTTTTAAAAAAATTTATTTAGTTATTTATTGGGCTGCACCAGGTCTTAGTTGTGGCATGCAGGATCTTCATTGCTGCATGTGGGATCTTCGTTGCGGCATGCAGGATTTTTAGTTGTGGCGTGAACATGGGATCTAGTTCCCTGAGCAGGGATTGAACCCAGGCCCCCTGCATTGGGAGCACGGAGTCTTAGCCACTGACCACCAGGGAAGTCCCTATATGTACTTTTCTGTTAAATGCCTATTCATGTATTTTGTACATTTAAAAAATCATTTCTGATTTTTTAAATGTACGAAATATAAAGAATTCATCTGTAGGAATTCTTTACATATTCTAGTACTAATCCTTTGTTCTATGTGTTGCAAAAGAAATAATTACTCTTTAACTGTCACACATCATAGGAGAATGTGCTGAATAAATATAAAGGGTCTAATAAATAATGAAATCTATCATTTATGACAACTAATTTTCACAACAGTGGTAAAAGGAGGTTGAGATTTTCTCCACTTGTGAATAAGCAGCTGAGGGTTTAGAACATTTATGATTTTATTTAAGCTCCCCCAATTTGTTAAGTAGATCAGAGTATAAAACCCAAATCTGAAACCATTCTGTTTACTGTTCTGACATTTGCTCCTCTCAAGAGAGTAAAGTACTAGGCCATATCTTTTTGTGAATGGTCTTTGAAACGCAAAATGTAAAAGACCATTTCCATTCTCAATGAAATTAAATAAAATTATAAAATAAAATTCCATAATATAAGTTAAAGGTTTTGTTTTGTTTTGAAGAAACAGGGCTAATAAGTCTTATTTTGCTCAACTAGGACTTATCTGCTACTAAAATTCAAATTCACTAATTGGAGATTTTGTTTTGCCAAGAATAGAAGTAGGTATACAATTCTTTTTATTATTCACTCATATTCTTTATTATGTGATTTAATTATATTGCATACTCTCCTAGCATTTCCTGTTACTCTAATATTATGCCAATTATTTGAAACACATCTTGAAAATCAAACTAGGAGCTAAAATGCTTACTTTTTTTCATGTTCTCTGTGTGTTGTGTTGATGAGCATCAGAAGCCTACCATAAAGCATGGAAAATATGTAGAGTACAATTGCTCAATAAGCTGAAATGCACAGCTTTTTTTTTTAGTAAAACAAAAAAGAAAAGTTTCCTTTATAGCATGTTACAGGAGCTATGCTTGGGAAATGATAGCAGAAAGTGATTTCGGTGTTTTCTTTAAGATCACAAAAGTGTTTCCAGGTTGTATATGGTAAGAAAACAGTCAAACCCAAATCTGTGTTCACAGGGCAGTGCAATAGCCTTTCAAAAATGCTTTCCATGGAGAAGAGACCAGAATCAAAAGCAGGATCTAAGATTGCAGGTGAAAGGGTAATTACTCACTAAAGAATGTACTGCAAACCATTTCTGAATAGGGGAAGGACTCCTAAGAACTCTGCTTTTGATCATCTTGACCTGTTGGATAGTGGCATATACTGTATTTGGAGAACATAAGATACTGAGTTAGAATTCATTCATTTCCCAACTTTACTTCTTTATAGGTTTAATGATTTGGGGGAAAGTCAATAAATTTATGAGCCTTAAATTCTTCACCTGTAAAGTTAGGGGGGAATCTTTGTCACATGTCATCCATTTTACAAAAAATTATACAATTACATGAATGAGCTTTGTAAGCAGTAAAACACTATACCAGTTAGATTATCATTAGTACTTTGATTAGCTAATCTCTGTTGCTAATTAGGATGCATCCAGTGAACTTTGCTCAAAGGTTTAAATACTTAACCACCTACATGACTCAATAATTCTGCATAATGGATCAAAATCATGGCATCTCTTATGAGTTAGGGAGGCAATGCTAGAGTGGAAATCAGAGTATGAGTTACACAAACTGTAGTTTCATTCCTTTGCCTGTTAGCTGTGTGTCCTTGGGCAAGATTCTGAACCTCTCTGACTTCTGAATTTTTTAATCTGTAAAATAAGGATACTCATTTCTACCTCTAAGTGTTACGATGAGTAAATAATATGATAAACACTATCCATGTAAAGAGTTCTTGGAATTTAATAGAATTTAAGTAACTCCTATGCTTCTTCTCAAACCCATTTTATTCTAAACATTGTTTGAATGTTCAGAAAACATATCTGGATGGTTCTTATGTTGGATGAAGAATTAAGTGCAGGCAGGCACCTGGATTTGGAGAGAAGGGTAGTCTGCTGACTCACTGAGAATGGCAAATCCTCTATCTAGATCTGATCATATTATATGAAAATGATAAAGTCCAAATACTAAATGGTACGATATTTGTATTTGTTTTTTAAAGAATTGTGAGAACTTCAGCATCTCTAGTTATGAGCCCCACTCTACCTGGGTTCTTATTGTCTTTCATTAGTCAAGTATAATTGACTAGCTTCTTTGCCCCAACCATACCTGCCTCCCCAACATTTTTCAGAGAAGATGGGACTGGTTTGTTGTAGGCCCTTAATAAATGTCAATGAATAAAGACATTCCTGTTCCTACAATTGACTCTTTGGGTATGTTTTCTTGTATATAGAGGCTGCTGCTGCTGTTATTGATAATGATGATGATGGAATAACGTTAACAACAATAGCAACCCTCTGTTTAGATAATAAGATATTCCACGCACTGTGCTAAGTTGTTTAACATGATTTTTTTCTTAAATCTTCAAAACAATTCTCTGCACAGACTAACGAGTTAACCACGGAACAAGACAAGTAAGTTCTTCAAATTTACATCCAGTCTTTTATGGAGGGAGAGAGAGACAGAGAGAGGGAGAGAGAAGGAAAGAGACATACTATGTTCAATTAACCAACTTGTATTAAAATATCAGGTTTACTCTATTCAATATTCTCTAGATTAACCCCTTATCAGTCATATTATTTGCAAATATCTTCTCCCATTCCGTGGGTTGCCTTTTTGTTTTTTGTTGATGGTTTCCTTTGCTGCACAACAACTTTTTAAATTAATGTGGTGCCATTTGCTTGGTTTTGCTTTTGTTGCCCTTGCCTGAGGAGATAGGTCCAAAAAGATATTACTAAGACTGATGTCAAAGAGCATACTGCGTATGTTTTCTTCTAGGAGTTTTATGATTTCAGTTCTTGCATTTAAGTCTTTAGTCCACTTTGAGTTTATTTGTGTATGTGATCTAAGCAAATGGTCTCATTTTATACTTTTACATGTAGCTGTCCAGTTTTTCCCATACTATTCATTGAAGAGACAGTCTTTTCCCCATTATATAGTCTTGCCTCATTTGTCATAGATTAATTAGCCATATGTGCATGAGTTTATTTCTTGACTCTTTATTCTGTCTCATTGATGCATGTGTCTGTCTTTGTGCCATTAGCATATAGTTTTGATTACTATAGCTTTGTAGTATAGTTTAAAGTCAGGGAGCATGATACTGCCAACTGTGTTTTTCTTTCTTAAGATTGCTTTGACTATTCAGGGTCTTTTGTGGTTCCCTACAAATTTTAGTATTATTTTTTCTAGTTCTGTGAAAAATGCCATGGGTATTTTGATAGGGATTGCAGTGAATCTGTAGATTGCTTTGGGAGTACAGAAATTTTAACAATATTAATTATTTCAGTCCATGAGCATGGTAAATCTTTCCATTTATTTGTGTTGTCTTCAGTTTCTTTCATCAATGTCTTGTAGTTTTCTAAGTATAGTTCTTCTACCTCCTTGGTTAAATTTATTGCTAGGTATTTTATTCTTTTTGATGCGATTATAAATGGGATGGTTTTCTTGATTTCTCTTTCTGATACTTTGTTATTAGTGTATAGAAATGCAACACAGTTCTGTGTATTAATTTTGTATCTTACAACTTTACTAAATTCATTTATTAGTTCTAATAGTTTTTCATGAAATCTTTATGGTTTTCTACGTATAGTATCATGTCATCTGCAAATAGTGATTATTTCACTTCTTCCTTTCCAATTTGGATTTTTTTTTTTTTTTTACTTGTCTGATTGCTGTGGCTAGGACTTCCAATACTACACTAAATAAAAGTGGCAAGAGTGGGTATCCTTGTCTTGCTCCTGATCTTAGAGGAAAAGCTTTCAGCTTTTCACCATTGAATATGACGTTACCTGTGGGTTTGTCATATACAGCCCTTATTATGTTGAGGTATGTTCCCTCTATAATCACTTTGTTGGAGTTTTTATCATGAATGCTGAATTTTTTCCAATGCTTTTTCTGCATCTATTGAGATTGTCATGTGATTTTTATCCTTTATTTTGTTAATGTGGTGCATCACACTTGCAGATATTGAAACATACTTGCATCCCTGGAATAAATCCCACTTGATCATGATGTATGATCCTTTTAATGTGTTGTTGATTTTGGTTTGCTATTTTTTTTTTTTTTTTACAGTACGCGGGCCTCTCACTGTTGTGGCCTCTCCCGTTGTGGAGCACAGGCTCCGGACACATAGGCTCAGTGGCCATGGCTCACAGGCCTAGCCACTCCACGGCATGTGGGATCCTCCTGGACCAGGGCACAAACCCATGTCCCCTGCATCGGCAGGTGGACTCTCAACCACTGCGCCACCAGGGAAGCCCCTGGTTTGCTAATTTTTGTTGAGGATTTTTGCATCTATGTTCATCAGGGATATTGGCTTACAGATTTTTTTTTGTAGTGTTTTTGTCTGGTTTTAGTATCAGGGCAATGCTGGCCTCATAGAATGAGTTTGGAAGTGTTACCTCCTCTTCAATGTTTTAGAATAGCCTGAGAAGGATAGGTACTAACTCTTCTTTCAACGTTTGACAAATTCACCTGTGAAACTGGTCCTAGACTCTTGTTTGTTGGGGTAGGGGTCGGGGCTGGAGTGGAGCCCAGAACAGGCTGGTGGGCATGCTGAGACAATATTGGCAAGCTGCCTAGAGCACCAGGCACTTTTCAGTCTGCAGAGGCTTTGAAGTGAGTATGTTTGTGAATGAGCCCTTTAACCACAAATTCTCCATTTCCTAGAATCTTCTGGCTTTCCTGCTCATAAGCCCTGCTGGTTTTGAAAACCATTTAAGGGGGCTCATCTTCCTGGTACCAGTCTCCAGAGCTCTGGTGTCCAGAGTGGGGCTCAAACCTCTCAACCCTTAGAAAGGATCTTTGAGTTTGTGATATCCCCTCCTGTTTGTTCGTCACCACACTAGGGGTATGGGTCCCAACCAGGTCTGTGTCTCTGCTCCTCCTACCCATCTAAATGTGTTCTTTTTTCCCTTATATCTTTAATTATAGAAGAACTGTTCTTCTAGTCTTCAGTTCATCTTCAGAGATAGTTGTTCTATATATAGTTGTAATTTGGTGTGTTGGTGGGAGGAGGTGAGCTCAGCATTTTCTACTCCACCGTCTTGATTGTGCCCTCACAATATGATCAAGGGTATACTTTCAAGATCTAGAATTTTGGCTTGGCGGGTGTTTGCCCCTTTTAACACTGTGAAGATGCTTTACCATTGTCTTATAATTACTATTTTATTCTGATGAGACATCAGTCATATTTCATATTGTTGTTTACATGTATGTAATTGATTTTACTTGTCTCATGGCTTTCAAGATGTCCCCTATATCTTTTTTTTTATCTTTGACTCTGTTGTACCTCAGTATTATTGCCTTTGTATTTCTCTTCCTGGTGTTTGATGAGCTTTGTGTTTTTTAAGTTAACATCTTTCACAAAATTTGGGAATTTTTTAGGTATTATTCCTTCAAGTAAATTTTTTTCAATTCTATTCTTTCTCTTCTCTCCTTTTGGGATTCAAATTACATATATTTTAGACAGCTTCATATGTTCTCATAGTCGAGTCAAGGCAAGGAGGTTTTGGGTGGGGTTTTTTATTCTGTTCTTTAGAATGGATCATATATATTTGTGTTGATCTATCTTAAGGTGCACTAACCTTTTTTTTTCTATATCAAATATGATCTTTGGCTTATGCAGAGAAGTTTTTTTTTAATTAGACTCATGTATTTTACAGTTCTAGAATTTCCATTTAGTACTTTTTATTCTGTATTTTTCTTATGATTCCCCATCTGTTTATTCATTTTAACCAACTTATTTTTGAGTTATTGCACATATTTATAATAGCTACTTTAAAGTCCTTATCTGCAAATACCAACATCTGTGTCTTCTCGTTATTGGTTTTTATTCTTTATTTTTTCTCTTGATTATAGGTTTCATTTTTTGTTCATGTCTAGTATTTTTTTTAATTGTTTACAGGCCATTGTAAATGACATATTTTAGAGATGCTCTTGATTCTGTTAGCTTTTTCTGAACAGTGTTGACCTTTTCTAGCAGTCTAGGGAAAACTCCATGACTGGACTCAAGCTCCAAACTATATCTCCATTTCAGGGAGAAGTGCAGGAATTTTCTTCCCCTCCTAGTCTCCTGGGTACTGCTTTTGCTGGAAAACATGGCATCTTTCATGCTTACTATGCCTACTTTCAGGACTTAGCCAGGATTTGGGTGAAGATTTTTAGTAGAATTTTGAAGATCCTCTTCTATGGTTCTCTCCATTCTTGGACTTCTCTCTCACACTCCACACAGTCTGGCAGCCATCTTTCCCCTTCTCAGGACAGTAAGACTGTGGATTTCTGTTTGAATTCTAGCCACACAGTCTTGGGTGGACTAGAAGGTGCACTCAGACCATATAAACATAAAATTGACTCAGTGTAGTTTTCTTTTTTCCTTCAGTTTCTGGCCATTTTTTCTTTCTCCAGTTTTTGTTAAAATTTTATAATTTTATAATTATTATCAGATAATTAGTCTAACATAAGCTACTCTGCCATTACTAAAAGAGAAACTCTTCTACTACCATTTTAATATTTTTTCTAATTAAAGCATTTTCTAATGAAGTATTTCTGCCACAGTTTCCTCTTTTTTCCCCTACTTTTCTGATAGGAGCATTATGTAACATTATGGCTACAAATTGGCAGAATTAAAAGTTCTTGGCTAATTTAACCAAGAACACAGAATCATAATGGTATTAGGAGGATACATATAGAAATAGCAGTGTAGTGTATTTTATAATGGCTTTTCTAGTTCATTGGTCTCTAATGGGATTCTTAGTTTTTGGTGACACTAGCTGGCACAGTAGATTCCTACCTATTTTAGGAGATGTGAGTCTACCAGGACTGGGAGATAAGAATTTTACTGCTTCCCTAGAAATCTCAAACTTGCTCCTTTAGTGTTCTTTCATATATAGCTTATTTAATGCTTTTTATAGCTAGAAGCAGTTTTAATATTGATTAAAACAATTGAACTTTCATGTCACTAATACCAAACTGATTATTTAAATAATGTCACATCTTCATCTTTTTCAGCATGATTAAGTCAGAACACACTTATCTTGCAGTTTTCTGTGATTTAGCATCCTGGAAAAGGACTTCTCCATTGCCAAACAGCTGTACTCAATAATTTTACACATTTGACACTTTGAGAAGAAAATGTATAGACATGCTTCAGAAATTAAGTTAGTATTTTAGAGAAATGTATTATAGTGTTTGAAAATAACACATGATCGCTTAATGTATGGACATTAACTTTTATTTAGCTAGGTATTTATTTTAATGGGATTATTTTTTGGAAATTCTAGAATGAGAGTACAAGAGCATTGTTTATTAAAGCCATAGGACCCATATTGAAATCCTACTTCAAAGAAAGATGGCTAGATGGTCGATCCTGTTTTGACACTCTTTCAGTGTGAATTTTTCATTGAATCCATAAAGATTCAAATTCTTTATAGTTCAGAAATGATGCAAATATAATAAACCAATATATCTTACTAAGTACTGTCCTTAAAACAAACAAACAGGGCTTCCCTGGTGGCGCAGTGGTTGAGAGTCCGCCTGCCATGTAGGGGACATGGGTTCGTGCCCCGGTCCGGGAAGATCCCACATGCCACGGAGCAGCTGGGCCCGTGAGCCATGGCCACTGAGCCTGTGCATCCGGAGCCTGTGCTCCGCAACGGGAGAGGCCACAACAGTGGGAGGCCCCTGTACCACAAAAACAAACAAACAAACAAACAAAAAGACCCTTTTTTTTCATGCAAGTTATGTTTTAGCTCCTATCTACTGAGAGGTTAAACCTGTGTTAGTTATTATCATCCTCTCATTATCACAGTAATCAAATGCTTAAATTAAGTGTATCATTTCTGAGAGCCATCTGTCAAAGTTGTGCTATGAGCATATCCAAGCTATAGAATTGTGAGGTCTGATATTGTACATACTATGGGCTGCTTCGCCTCTGGTTCATTCTTGGGGCACTACAGGCCATTTTTCAATCAGGCAATAATCTATGTGACTAGATCTTTGATCAAAAGATTCTGTCAGGGCTTCCCTGGTGGTGCAGTGGTTGAGGGGTCCGCCTGCCGATGCAGGGGACGCGGGTTCGTGCCCCAGTCCTGGAAGATCCCACATGCCGCGGAGCGGCTGGGCCCGTGAGCCATGGCCGCTGAGCCTGCGTGTCCGGAGCCTGTGCTCCGCAACGGGAGAGGCCACAACAGTGAGAGGCCTGCGTACTGCAGAAAAAAAGATTCTGTCAGACAGGATGACTATTGTAGGTAGCAGGGAATAACTAAAACGAACACAAACAGCTATTCTCCTTGGCCCATTTAATCTTTCTTAAACTCAGACAAATCTTCATTGTAATCTATTTCTAAATCATGTCTACTATCTTGATATTAGGTAGTGTGGAGGTATGGAAGGATGAAACAGCAGATGCATTTGGGGAAATGTGAAAAGCCAGGAGTAGTGAAGGAAGTGAAGTGCACCTGAGGTAGAGTAGAGAGAGTTGAGTTTGAAAAGCTCATCAAAAGGGCCTCCCTGGTGGCGCAGTGGTTGAGAGTCCGCCTGCCGATGCAGGGGATACGGGTTCGTGCCCCGGTCTGGGAGGATCCCATATGCCGCGGAGCGGCTGGGCCCGTGAGCCATGGCCGCTGAGCCTGCGCGTCCGGAGCCTGCGCGTCCGGAGCCTGTGCTCCGCAACGGGAGAGGCCACAGCAGTGAGAGGCCCGCATACCGCAAAAAGAAAAAAAAAAAAAAAAAAAAAAAAAAAAGCTCATCAAAAGAGATGCAATGAGGATCTTGTGTGATAAATAAGAGGAGGTACCCACTTAAGAATTTGCCAGAAAGTGACATGATTGGATGTGCATTTTTAAAAGGTTAGTCTAATAGTTTTCTCCATTCAGGGTACTATTGCTCAGAGGGAGTGTTTGGAAACGTGTATGGGGAAAGGGGACATTTTAAAAATAAACCTTTTTATTTTGGAGTAATTTTAGATGTACAGAATACTTGTAGGATTAATACAGAAAGTTCCGTATACCTCTCATTTAATTTCCTATTTTGTCAGTATCTTATATTATCACAGTACATTTGTCAAAGCAAACATTAGTGCATTACTATTAACTACATTCCCAACTTCATTTGGCTGTTACCAAATTTTCCATTTATGTCCTTTTGTGTGTGTGTTCCAGGATTTAAATTAGTGTATTACTTGCCTTAAATGGTCATGTCTCTTTAGTGTCCTCTGGTCTGTGAAATTATTCATCTTTTCTTTGTTATTTGTGATCTTGACAGTTTTAGGAGTACTGCCCAATCTGACATTTTATAGAATGCTCATTGATTTGTATTTGTCTGATGTTTTCCTCATGATTAGATCAGAGTTATGCCTTTTATAAAAGAATATCACAAAGTGCACTTATGTCATATCAGGGGTACATGATATCTACATGACATCACTGGGGATGGTAAACTTTATCACATGTTAACATGGTGTATGCCAGGTTCCTCTTCTATAAAGTTACTATTATTTTTCTTTCCGTACTCAGTTCATTGGAAGCCAATCATAAATCTAGTCCAAGGTCAGCGAAGGAGGGGTAAAGCTGTGCTTCCTGGATGAGGAGTATCTACATACACTATTGGGAATTCTTCTATAAGGACATTATCTCTTCTCTTAGGAAGCATTTTTTGTTACCACAGTTACTAGAGATATCACTGATATTTGTTGGGCAGGATCCAAGTAAGCTAAGGGTTCTGCAATTTGCGGGTCATTTCTGTATAACAAAGAATTGCATGTCCCTAAACACCAGTAGCTCTTCCTTTGTGAAGCTCTGTGGTATGTGCATTCTCAGTGGGGGTGATATCACCTCTAAGGGTGTGAAAATTGATTCTTTGGGGCAGAAAAAAATCCTCCTTTTGTTATGTATAAAGCACAAATACACAAACAGTGAAAGAACAGATATATAGTACATATAAATACCTGTGGTATTAAAATTTCATGGAGAACAATCAGGAAAAGTATGTCTAAAAATATTCCTGGGGATTGATAATAAAAAAAAAAAAGGTGAGAAATATCAGTTTAGCTGAAAACTGGCAAATGAGTTGAAGTGCATAAGAGGAGGGTTTGAGCAAGGAACAGAAAGGAAAGGAAAAGGTATCAATCAAGAAATTACTTCAGTTGACCTCCAGATTAAGCATATTATGGATGTTAATGAGAACACTGTTTCTTTTTGTTTAGGATTGATTTCTATGTGATTTTTTTGGATTACTATCTTTAAAAAAGTTAGTCACTTAAGATAAGCCATAAAATTATTTAAAATATTTCAGGGAAAAATGACAAATTATATGATTTTTTTGCACACCCAACAAAATTTTGGAACATATTGCTTACATATAACGGCATTCCCCATACTTCTACATGTTTTGATTATAACTTCCTTCTAGCTTCACGGACATTTTCTGGATAGTTGAAGTTACTGGATCACTGACCCTGGAAAATAATGTAGTGACCGTCGTATATTTTATGACTTTATCTGGGTTAACTCTGATAGGAATCCTTGTGATATGGCTTCAAGACCTTGTGCATTTTTTAAAGAAAAATCTGAGTGTAAGCAATAAAATTAAAAAGTTTTGATGGGAGAAGTGAAGAAGAGTGCAACTCAAGCAGATAATGTTTATGTTCTTTTGATTTAATCTCAAGTAATATCTGCTTAGAAAGTCTGGAAAATAAAGGAGAGTATAAAGAATAAAATATATAATGCATGAATTTTATTGCAGTTTAGTACTTTACTAACCAATATTTTCCATGGCTTAAATATATTTTCCTCCTTTATAATGTTTACTTTTTAATAACTCTATAATATCCCAATATTTAAGGTATGCATATATACTTTTTCAATCAAACTTCCTCTCTCTTCCTATTCATTATTCGATTTCTTTACATTCAGATAACCTCAACTTAATATCACTTGCCTTCTTTTATGAGCAACTCTATCATTCTTCCTTTTCCAACTTCATGACCTTTAGCTATGTGAATTATCTAAGGCTGCCCTTTAAACAGCATTCTTCCATGGACAAAGCCCAGAGAGCAGTTTAAAGAAAAAAAAAATCAGTGATTCTTATTTAGTACAGTGCAAAACTCTGAATGATTATGGAAATGAGTAGTTATATTTAATGCATCTCACAGTCAGATGTGTGCATACATTATGACACCAAAATAGAGGTCTTAAATGAGTTTAAGGACCCTGGTTAGGATTTATGACTTCCCAGGGTACTGAAGTAAGTAGGAAATTAGATTGAGAAACTACTGATCTTTGAAGAAGAATAGTGAGTGGGAGAGGAACAGGGAGACAAGGCAGAAAAGTGATATACTAGTTTTCAAAAAGACAAGGAAGTTATATTCCTTAAACAGTGAGCATGACTTTAATACCCAATGAAGTTGACATTTTTGTTCTATTTGACTAGTTAATCTTCATTCCTACTTCCTAAGGCTATTACAGGTTTTCTTTCAGGTCTGTTTTCTTTCTCAATCTCAGGTCATATGATTTGGTGGTTGTAGTTTGTGTTAGGAGTTAACCCTACCACTGCTCCTATAGATGAGTTCTGAGGGGCTTAAGACAATCAGCATTTTTTTTTTTTTTTTTTTTGCGGTACGCGGGCCTCTCACTGTTGTGGCCTCTCCCATTGTGGAGCACAGGCTCCGGACGCACAGGCTCAGCGGCCATGGCTCACAGGCCCAGCCGCTCCGCGGCATGTGGGATCCTCCCGGACCAGGGCACGAACCCATGTTCCCTGCATCGGCAGGCGGACTCTCAACCACTGCGCCACCAGGGAAGCCCGACAATCAGCATATTTTATCAGTACTTCCCTGATCCTAGTGATTTGTTGATGTGGGTGCGGGGGCATGTGAGACACTTGGATCAATGAGAGATAGAGCTAGAACTTGTTTCATTCACTGGGAGAAAGTAGCTCCTTTCTGCACTAAAGCTTTTGGACCTGAGAAAACATGAGATCTGTAGGTGCTGAAGGTTTAATTGGGCCTACAGAAGAGGTCAAGGTGGATAACAAAGCCAAGGAAGATGATGGAATAGGCAAAGACAGAGAATCCTGTCTTGATGCCAGCATGGGAGTCTTGTAATCTGACTGGGGATAAAGACAGACCACCTCTTCAAATGTTAATTTATGTAATTTGAAATGCTTCTGTTGCTTCTTTTACTTGCTACTGATTACTTTATGTTCTCTGCTTGCTTTGGAGGATTTTTCTTTAGGATTTTTTTTTTCTTTAAAAAAAAATTAAATCTTACTCTACTCAAGAACATTCTTCTTGAGTAATATTACCAATCTCAGTGACCATCTTTGTGCTGATGACTCCCAAATATTTATTTCCACTTCCCTAAGTGACACATAGCTATTTGATTCATCTACTTGAGAATGCTTCAGAATGTTTTATCTACTCCCAATGGTGACATGTCTCCTCTAATCTCAATTTCAGTTAATAGAATCACCATCTACCTATTTTCTGCAAGTACCGCTTGAAATAACCTTGATACATCTCAATCCTATCTTTCATCACATTAGACCAATTATCCTCAAAATTAGCACACATTAGACCTACTTGAGGCACCTGTAGATTCCAGGCTGAGAATGGTCTGGGTTGGGATCCGGAAATGTGTATTTTTATCAAGCTCCTCAGGTGATTCTGATGGAGATTGTCTATGGACCATATTGTGAGAAAAGCGACATTTAGATCATAAAATTATTTGGGACAGAGGTCATGACTCATTACATTTGTATCCCCAGCATTTAGGAAAATACTTGTTACATAGTAACTGATTAAAATATTGGAAAAATGGATGGATCCTGAAGACAACAAACTTAGACATGTCAATAATTTGGCCATTTCCATCACTAACTCTGCCACTGCTTTAGTCGACTAAGAATTAATCTATGACATTAAACTTAATAGAATTTCTGAGTGAGGTATAAACATCTGTGTTGTTGAATATAAGCCCATATTATTTTTATGAGACAAAGAAAACGTTTAAAAAATGAGTAGTTTCAATGGAATATTACTCAGCCATCGAAAGAAATGGAATTGAGTCATTTGTAATGAGGTGGATGGACTTAGAGTCTGTCATACAGAGTGAAGTAAGTCAGAAAGAGAAAAACAAAAACCATATGCTAACGCACACATGTGGAATCTAAAAAAATGGTACTGATGAACCTAGTGGCAGGGCAGGAATAAAGACGCAGATATAGAGAATGGACTTGAGGACACAGTGGGGGAAGGAGAAGCTGGGATGAAGTGAGAGAGTAGCAATGACATATATACACTACCAAATGTGAAGTGGATGGCTAGTGGGAAGCTGCTGCATAGCACAGGGAGATCAGCTCCGTGCTTTGTGAAGACCTAGAGGGGTGGGATAGGGAGGGTGGGAGGGAGGGGATATGGGGATATATGTATACTCATAGCTGATTCACTTTGTTGTACAACAGAAACTAACACAACATTGTAAAGCAATTATACTCCAATAAAGATGTTTACAAAAAAAAATAGTAGTTTACTACCTTCTTATCTTTCAGTTTTACTCTCAAAAACATATCCCTTATCAGCAGTTTCTCTTTACTACAATAAGTTCCCATATTTCCACAGGAGCTACCTTTGGAAAACATAAATCTATGGATATATATGTCATTCCTTTTTACAAAAATTCATGTAGGATCCTCATTTGCTAGAGGGTAACAACCCTAGATGCTGATCTCTTTTATGACTTGATGCCTTTGTGTGTGATGCTTCTTTGGAATGGCTTACTCTCCCTACTTTGAAAAAAGAGTAGATGATGGATAAATAGATAGATAGGATCCCTCCATCAAGATCCAGATAAATGGTATCTCATCAGTAAGGCTGTGACTCCCCTCAGGCAGAACTATTTGCTTTATTCTATACAGCTCTGAAAGAGTTGTCTTTATCTCTCATTGTAAAGTTGTATTCTTTTGTTTCCACGTGTATACCATTTGTTTGCAAATCTGACAGTTATACTTCCCAAAGTTACTAAACATCTTGGTAGGAGTCAAATAGTTGAATCAAACTCACGTATCTAATATTTGGAGGCTTCCACTGGCAGGTGGCCAAGGGATCCCAAAATGTGTGTCTAAAATTCTCATGGTTCATGGCTGGTGGTATTACCAACATTCCATGAGATGGATGAAGAAGGGTTTTTTTAAAGAAATGCTGCTAACGTTGCAAAAATAAAGATATCTTCTACACAGTACAGGACTTTCACGATAAACACCAAGCCCTACAGAGTTACTTACAAGAGTTTTCATTATCTAGTCTCTGCCTATATCTCCACATTCATCTTGTTCTTTTTTTTTCCCTCATATTCCATACTCCAGCCACAATGGTCTGCTTCCATGCTCTAAATCTCTTTCCTCTCTGCTTTTATATAACATGTTTATTATGCTTAGAAACACCCACCCTCCCAAAACTTTGAGGTTCACTTCAAGTTTTATTTCCTCAGGTACAACCCCTGTGTATGGCCTTCTTACTCCTTGGTCTGTTGCAAGTAACCAACCTCTGTGCTTCTAAATGACTGCATGCCATTTCAGTCTTCACATGGATGTTTATTTTTCTATGCTAGACTCTGAGCTTCACCACCCCTGCATACTCCGTATCTACTGCAAAACTTAATAAGTTAATTAATAATGAATTGATTAACTAAGTAACTGATGACTAATAATAAATATAACAATTCTTAATATGTTAATAAATAAACTAATTAATATAATAGGTCATTTCAGGCAAAGAAAGAATGAGGCTTTATTAGCGTTGCCTTCTCCTCACCATTCCTTGCACACACATACTCACACATACACACACCAGCTGGCACTTCTGAACAGACAACAGCCTAATACCACTTGTTTAAAAAAATATATTTAATACTAGTTCTTGGACCCATGAAATTTGCTGATTTACAAAACTGAAAGAGAAAATCAGAGTATTATACCTAACTTAATTTACATTAGAGTCTCTCTGAGCTAACTTTTATTTATAGTTTTCTTCTTCAAATGTTTTTATAACTTGTAGAAAGACTTGGTTGCTGTTTTTGAAAAAGCATTATTCAGGCTTTAATTTGGACAATAGGTTGTACCTCAAAGAGGAAAGAGGTAAGACCCTTAAAAATCATTGTTCATCTAGACAAGAGTAATTAAAATCTAAAACGTTTACAGGGAGAGCTCCGGTTCAAGGTAGCATTAGAACAACTGTGTAACAGCAAAGTCTACCTTCATAACTTTTACTGGAGAGATGCTTGAAATTCATCAGTAAAATTAGAGCCCCATAACCTTTGTATCCTCTTCATTTCCAAGTTAAATTGGTACATGTAGACAAGAGATAAATTAGATAGTCTACATCATTAAGTCTCTTACTCAGAGTGGGAAACAAGGTTCTGTAAAACCATCAAGAGATAACTTAAAGGATTTTGATTTTTCTCTCTCCCCGTTCTGCTCCTTCTCAATCTTCCCTTCCTCCTTCACCTCCATCCTACTCTAAGATGGCAATTGAGACACCTCTATTTATTTATTTTTGGCTGCACTGGGTCTTTTGCTGCGCCCGGGCTTTCTGTAGTTGCAGTGAGCAGGGGCTACTCTTGGTTGCGGTGCACAGGCTTCTCATTGCAGTGGCTTCTCTTGTGGAGCATGGACTCTAGCACACAAGCTTCAGTAGTTGTGGCATGTGGGCTCAGTAGTTGTGGTTTGCGGGCTCTAGAGCATAGGCTCAGGAGTTGCGGCGCATGGGCTTAGTTGCTCCGCGGCATGTGGGATCTTCCCGGACCAGGGCTTGAACCTGTGACCCCAGCATTGGCAGGCGGATTCTTAACCACTGCGCCACCAGGGAAGCCTGAGACACCTCTATTTAAATGGTAAGATAGAAAAGCATGGGTGATCTTAAATCATAATTTTTGTCTTCCCTTTTTTTTTCCATCAGATGTTTCCGGGACTGTATTTTTAACCACACAAATTTATATTTGGGGAAAAAGCAATGGTGTATGCAACCCCAAGAAATAGGGGAGCACCATATGTATGGAACCAGAGGAGTCATTTAGTATATCTAGAACTGTACTGTCTACATCTGGCTGTTTAAATTAATTACATTTGAATACACTTAAAAACCTAATTCTTCCATCACCTAGGCTATATTTCAAGTGCTCAATAGCCACATGTAGCTAATGGCTACCATGTTGTACAGAACAATAAAGCCCGGAACTCAATTTTTATTTTACTTCCTTAGGTAAAGTGAATCTGACCTGCTCCTCCCCTTCTTCATTCCCAGTGAGTCACATCTCTTTGTGCTTTACTCTTATGAGACTCCTCTTCCTTTCTTTCCAATTTGTCCCACCATTTGCAAATATACATTAATATGTATTAGTAACCCCATCTTCACTGTTCTAAGATCTGTTAAGGAAAGTACTATCAGAGCAAATCGATTTGATAAATACTTTCGAATAAATGAGTGGATGGGATGGTAGATGATATGACTTGGGAAACGTCAGCAAAATATCAGAAGGGATACGGAGGTTATAGAAGAACTTAAACAGGGATATGACATCACAATTTTATTTTTAAGTGAAGCTGTTTATACTCCTAATCAAGTGGATGCTGCAAGGGAGGAATTTTTTTTCCTGCTACCGTTCTGGGTTCTCTGGCTGAGGTCTTGTAAATTGGACTGACCAAAAACGATTCACAAGAGAAAAACCAATAGAAGTTTATTTATTTATTTATTTATTTATTTTTTACGCTTAATAAAAATTTTATTTCCATTTTTTCTTTGTTCAAAGGTATCCAAACACTGGCAAACTTCTTAAATTGAAAGGAGAGTCCTCTAATTTATTCAGCTCATTCAACCATCAATATTGAATATTTGTCTTTTTTCTTACACAT
Source organism: Mesoplodon mirus (assembly GCF_964341445.2). Taxonomy (NCBI): domain Eukaryota; kingdom Metazoa; phylum Chordata; class Mammalia; order Artiodactyla; family Ziphiidae; genus Mesoplodon; species Mesoplodon mirus. The sequence continues at coordinate 25,619,270 of NC_138995.1, read as the reverse complement.
ATTTCTTGTATTCCAATCGTGACATGCTAGAGCACAGTGAGCACCTTTATACCTTATTACTGCATTACTACCTTGGCTATATGGGAACATATGTATATGTATAACTGATTCACTTTGTTATACAGCAGAAACTAACACACCATTGTAAAGCAATTATACTCCAATAAAGATGTTAAAAAACAAAAACAAAACAAAAAAAACTCCAGTAGGTTAATTAGGCTGTCAGTTGTATGAAGTAAATTTTGGTCAAGGAATAGCCAAGGTAGTAATGCAATAGAAGTTTATTAGCATGTGCATCACGCTTTCACTTGGGAGCACTCACAGATGAGTAACACAAAGGGCTGGTTAGAACTTGGGTTTATATAGTATATTAGCAGAGGCACAGTACTTTTTTAGAGAAGTGACAAGACAAAGGGAAAGGATTTTAAGTTTCTTGGGTAGCAAATTGTGAGAAGGCAAATATATGGAAACTAATGATAGATAAAGACTAGTTCATAAAGTTTATTATGTGGATTGCTCTGGTGCTGTCTCCCAGCTGATAAAGTTCTAAAATTGTCTTGAATGATTAACTTATTTCCTTCCTGGTACAGAGGAGAGGGGCATACCTTTTTAAATGTATGTCCTGCTTTTAGGCAAATAGGGGGAAGGCAGAGAGCTTTTCTTGAACCTTCTTCCCAATTGCCTTCAGCTCAAAATAATGCTTATGCCAAAATGGCATATTTTGGGGTGGTGTATTCTGCCACCTGAGATGCTTAATGCTCTTTACCCTTTACTCAGCCATTGTGGCATGTTCATTCTAGAATCGTGCCATTATGGCATCATACTTAACAATTTTCATGAAAAGGGTTTCTGTGTATATGTGTCACTACCTTCTTCTCGATGTAGACATGCAGTTTCTTTCAATAGTGTTAAAAAAATGATGTGAAAATCTTGTTAGGAATTCGTACTGAGATTAGAGATGATACTTCAAAGGACAGACTTGAAGATGCTTATCTAATATACCCTAAAGATAATCATATAAAAATTCCACCTAGGATTCAAACTACACTTATTGTATTCCTTAGTAAAGCAATAATTTTCCTTTTGTCCCCAATACTACAGAATGTTATTTTTAACTTTCCGTTATGACATGATTATATGACTTACGAAGTTACAAAGTTGCAACTAACTCCTCAAGAATGCTTTATTTCAGTCCTAGAAAGAGAACAAGTAAAAAACAAAACAAAACAAAAAAAACCCCTTCAGGTTGGACACAGTATTTCCCAGTTGGTAAGCAGCAAAACTGCCACTTTTGTATTTGATGAAATATGATGGATGGGAAAATATTTATCTACGGGTAGAAAAATATTAATGTGGAAACAAATCATTTGTCCAAGGCTTAAGGAATACATGTTACTCTTTTTTTTTAATTAAATAAAATTTATGCTAACCATTCTTTTCTACTTAACAAAATAAAGCATTCTTTATAAATAATATATTCTATAAGAATATATAAAGAAGATAAGCATTATTTAGCAAATTAGCCTAAAGCTCACTTCTTGGATCTATCAGTTATGGTTCCTGGCTCATCCAAAGTGATTTGTTGCAGCTGTTTTCTTATAAACTTATGTTTGTCATATAAATTTTGTGTTCTTCAGTTTCCCTAATATTAAGCAGTATGACAAACAGAATACATCAGATTATTCAGGGCCTGAGTGTTAAGTAACAAGCTGGGTGTCAGTTAGATGACATTTTACTAAGGCCAGCCAATGCACATTTTTCTTGGCATTCACAGTGTACAGTATGATTAAGATAGCTAAGAGGATAAATGCCAGGTAAAGATGTTGTTCTAGAAAGATATTAAAGGAAGAAAAGGTTAACATTTTTCTTACTGGTGGCTATAAAGCCATCATAAAGTTTTCTCCTCTTTTCTTGTCATCTTTTTTTGGTGTATCCTAGGATAAAACACTTGAAAACAAATTGGTTATAAATTAGATGCGTATTTTACTCTTCTCAGTGTTAGATGCTTATAAGAATCTGATCCTTTAAGAAACAATCTACGTAATGAGGCAGAATCTCTTTGTTCTGTAAAATAGTAGATGAATTGTAATTTTGATGACCCTGGAAAAAAATAATGGTTACTTGTAACCACATTTTTATTTTCTGAAGCAAAATTATGACCCTATGTCTTTGAACCTAAGCTCTTTTTCTCAATTTAAGGCTTATAAAAAGCTACTCTTTTCATTGGAAATTAAAGCATGAAAATCACAAGAAAAAAATAAACGTGAAGATACTTTCACTTTTAAATAAATTATCATCTATGAAGGTCTGTTTTTTTTAGGAAAAGAGAGGCTATTTAAGTGGCAAATATAAAATAAACAAATTTAAACTATGACTTCAAGACTTGGTAAGAACAGAGAGTTTGAGACTTCCCTGGTGGCGCAGTGGTTGAGAATCTGCCTGCCAATGCAGGGGACACGAGTTCGAGCCCTGGTCCGGGAAGATCCCACATGCTGCAGAGCAACTAAGCCCATGTGCCCCAACTACTGAGCCTGTGCTCTAGAGCCCTTAAGCCACAACTACTGAAGCCTGTGTGCGCCTAGAGCTCATGCTCTGCAACCAGAGAAGCCACCATAATGAGAAGCCCGTGCACCACAATGAAGAGTAGCTCCCACTCGCCACAACTAGAGAAAGCCTGCACACAGCAACTAAGACCCAAAAATGAAGACCCAGTGCAGCCATAAATAAATAAATAAATAAATATATTTTAAAAAAAAAGAACAGAGAGTTTTAGATAAAATAATTCAGCTGCATTTTTACTATTTTTCCTCATGATTCAGACAAGTCATAAAAATCCTACTTCAGTATTTCAGTGGTGATAGGGGCTATTGAGTAAAGGAAACTGCTGGGCATTCCCATGTATAATGAAGTGCAGGATACATCCCATGATCTTACCACTGTGATAGACAGATAAACAGAGAGTTTAAAAAACATTCTAGTAAGGAAAAAAACAGAATGATTGAGAAGATAGAGAGTAACTCAGATGAGAATATGGTTTATTCTGTCTGGGGTGTCAGTAAAGGTTTCCCAAAGGAGGTAATTAGCATTATGGGTATTAAAGGAAGGAATAATATGCTGATTTTTGTATGCAGATATACCATGACACTGAGTGCTTTTCTTTGTTTTATTTTGTTAAGACCTAAAATAAAGGTGGCTGTAAACACACGCAATCTTAGCTTAGTAAACAGTCAAATGCCAGGTATGTAATTCCTTCAGAATAGTCTGCAGACTTCTGTGCTCAATAAAAATAAATGTAAAATGCACAGAGACAAAGGGGAGGGTCTTTTGTCGTTGTTGCTATCAATGTGTCACTTATTGTGTGGGGAAGGTTGATTTGTCACTGAAGCCCCTTGGTTTCCATAAGTGGCAAGTCTGCAGAGAAGTAATAAAGTAGAATTGTTTGGCTATAATCAGGAATTACAGCTATAACGTACCTATAAGGACTATTTAATTAATTCAGTCAACAGCTGCCTTATCACCAGTGAAAATTAAGCTGAGTTTGACTAAGAACTCAAAACATAATTCAGTTAGTAAACTATTGAAAACCAATGGGGGGAAAAGTACCTTCTATGTACTTGTTTTAAAATATTCATGCTATCGAACCATTCCCCCTAAACGCATAAATGACAACATAATATTCAACTGTAACAGTTGGTGGAAGCCATTTTAAGTAGCAGTTTAACAAACAGAGATGAATTTTAATTTGCCATGCCAGTTGAGTGTAATAAAAACTAGTATTCCAGCTGTGAAAAAAAAAATGCACAAATCCACACAGCTTGGTTTAGAGTTATTTACAGGTTTCTTGGGTTTTCTTTTTTTGTTTTTTGTTTTTTTACTTTACAGTACGATGAAACCATCTTGTTTCTATTCATGCCAAAAGTTTGTTAAATCCCAAAACATGTCTTAGGAAATGAGAAAGGCATGTCTTTAGGGAAGTAAAAGTATCTTTGCTGTATTAGATTACAGTGTTCAATTTAGTACAAGTTAACTTAGCAGCTGAACGTGTTAAGGTTTTTGTACTTTTTCCAAAATTGACAGGATTATTTTAGAGCAAATGGAAAATTTGGGCTGTTACTTTTTTTTTTTTTAACTAGCCTCCCTCCCTCCATCCCTCTTTTTTTTTTAATTAATTAATTTAATTTATTTATTTTTGGCTGTGTTGGGTCTTGGTTGCTGTGCGTGGGCTTTCTCTAGTTGTGGTGAGGGCTACTCTCCCTTGCGGTGTGCAGGTTCCTCATTGCGGTGGCTTCTCTTGTTGCAGAGCACGGGCTCTAGGCGCACAGGCTTCAGTAGTTGTGGCACAGAGGCTCTAGAGTGCAGGCTCAGTAGTTAGGCACACGGGCTTAGTTGCTCCGCGGCATGTGGGATCTTCCTGGACCAGGTCTCGAACCCGTGTCCTCTGCATTGGCACACGGATTCTTAACCACTGCGCCACCAGGGAAGCCCCTGGGCTGTTACTTTTGAAGTAAATGGAAAACAGATATTTTAAAATACTGGAGATCACAAAAATGTCTTTTTGTAATCAATGCTCCCTTCCTGGTTGATACTTTATTAAGAAAAGTTTCAACTTGCCATTTATCAGGAAAACATTGTAGGGAAATCCATCTGCCTTCTTGACTGCAAACACTAAATCCTGATGATGGAGAAACTTTTGTAGACCCCCTGTCATATTCCCAAAATGGTATCCTCACTATTAAATAATAACTAAATCTGCATAAGTGGGCACCATAGGTTTCCAACTTAGTATTCCATTTTACTAAGGGTTTTAAAATTATGCAACCATCTTTAAAAAAAAGTTACTCCTAGGATTCTGTTGAAATCCTGTGGATTTACCAGTATAATTTTATTTTTTTTAATGAAAGTGATGAAAGGAACCATGACAAGAAAAAAAATAATTAGAAAAAAGAACAATTTTCACCATCAGGAAAATTCCTTCTCCGTCTTCTGAGGATCTTGGAATGTAAGAAACATGCTTTGTCATGCTGAGTGGGGAGACTGTCTGGGACCATGGAGGCTACGTAGAGGAGCAGAATGAGGAACACACTGCTTTTTATAAAAAAGAGGCTTTCCATGACCCAGTGGCAGAGCTCCAGAAAGGAGGGATGAGGTGGGAGAAGAGAGGCAGGAAAAAAGGGGAATGGAGAGGGTATGGGTAGAGGGGGTGGAAAGCAAGAGAGAGAGAGAGCAGACAGAGAAAAAGAGAGAAACATACAAAATTAATAAACAGAAACCTCAATTAAATACAGTTGGGATACCAGAAAGGGGAGCTCTCACATCCTTCAAAGATAACTGCCCAACGGGGATAAGGGCTCCTTCTTTCCTTGCAACAGTCAGCCAATGAAAAACCATGGACCCTTTGTTTTCTATAGCCAACCTAGCTTCCTTTTCCCCTCTATAAAAGAGTTCTCCTCCCCTTGCCATGTGGACACTTATACCCTGGATTGCAATTCTTTGCTAATCCTGACTAAACCCCACTGTCCTCCCTTTTTTTTTCTTTTTCTTTTATTTTTTTTGCTGGAGAAATAACTGACAGTCTATTTGTTTTAGATCAACAGACAGAAAGGCACAGATTGACAGAGACGGAGAAGTGGAGACAGAGAAAGCATGAGTGAGAGTCCAAAGGATAGCTATTCAGGTGAGGAAATGAAAGGAAAAAGACAGGATAAAAATGGAACATTTATGTCGTTTTGCTTGATGAATGACATATAATATCACCTCTCTGTTTACTTAGGAAAACTTTACTACATTTTATGTAAATCAGCACTACTTTTGCAATAGAATCTGTGGTCCTTGGACACGAAAGTACTCTGAGACTTCTCCTAAGGAAGGCACAAGAAAGAGTTGGGATCCAGTTACTAAAATTCTATCTAAGTTGTGTGCTGCTCCTGGGACATAAACATTTACCTTTCTTCATGTAGAAGAATATATATACTTCTGATATTCAGATTAGCCAAATAGCCCCAATTTTCTCTTCACCATTATGTATCCAATGATTAAAGATACATAACAAAATAGTCTGTTGAAGGAATGAACGCACAAATGGATTTTTTCAAAACATGTAGTTTTTGCCCTTGTTTAACATTATGATTATCATTGTTATTATTTTAATAAACTGTCTTTGGACCTTTTGGCATACTCAGGATTCCAAACATGATCTTTCAGTTTTATTTGGCTTTAAAATCTGACATCGTAACGGATGCTACTACTGCTGAACTTGAGATCACTTAATTTCTCGGAATAAATTCAGTGAAAAGTCTCTGTGGAGAGCACATCAATGCAACAGAAACTGTAACATCCTGTAATGAAACCTAATGAAAAGTCTCTAGGCTAGATTAGATGGTGATCTGATGTGAGGCCAAGCAAAAGAGAACACTTAAGAGAAGTCCGTGGAGCTGAAATTATACTTTGTGGAACAACAGGCAGGTCGTGTGGGGCAGTGAAGGCAGGCTACCAGGACACCAGCAGTACTCTCTTCATTTGTTTTTTAACCTCCCTAGAGACTAGCTGTGAACGCTGACTGCTTTTAGAGAGATGTCAGTGTGAGCTGCTAGAGATGTATTTTGTTCATCCAGCATCAGGATATGTAGTCTGACAGGTGTGAGTGTATTTGTATGGACAGTAGCTCTGAGTTTGAAATAGGAACTGTCATGTATATAGTATTACCTTACAATTCTTGAAGATCAGAAGGTAAACTTTGAAAGTAGTGAGTAGGAAAACGTGAGTAAGTTCTGGGGAGCGAGAAACACTAAGTACTGAGGGAAAATAAAGAGAGGTTCTGGAATATATCAAGAAAAAAATGAACGGGACTAGTGACTTTCATATCAGGTCTCTGGAAATCTCACACCATCCGAATTCTCAGGAAACTGAACTGGATATGAAAGTAAAATAAATTTACAAAGCAAAGCATTTAACCAAGACAACTAAATATGTTTCAGACACTCAGGACAGCTCATTCCCAATATCAAAATAACAGGAAAACAAATTAATCCTCAGAATATTGATTGGTAAATCAATGATCAAGGCAAAGAAACCAAAAGGATTTCCTGGATCATTTCATTCATTTAATCAGAATTGATTTATTTTATAATACAAAGATGAGACTGTGGTAGGGCTTGTTGGTTATACCCAAGAAATGGAAATGCAGCTGTTTTCCAGTATCTGCATAGCTTTATTTTTGAGACCCGTGAAACACTAGTAATAAAATCAGCGAGGCAGCCCAGGGTTTGTAGCAACATGGGCAAATCTGGCTTCCCCGATCCCAGCTGCACCAGGCTTTCTACCCAGGTGATAGCGGACAAGACACTAAACTTCTCTTTACCTCACCCTCTCATGTATATGACAGGGATGCTGAAAGGTGTCCAAAGAAGTGCTGGGAGAAAACATTTCCTACAGTTCCTGGTGGATATTAATGACTGAGATTTTTTTTTAAGTCACTTTTGCTTGCTAATAAAGTAACAGTCTGTGCACATAGGAAATAATTTAGCATAGGCTTAGATCAAGGAACAAATTAAGTGTTTTAATAAAATAGTAATTTGGCCAACTTAGAAAAGGAAAAGTATACTTTACAGTAGGAAGTAATATTAAGAAAGTAAAAGGAACAGCAAACAGAGTTGTGTGTTTATTTAGTGTTCCAGTGTGCACACTCCAGAATCAGGCAGCCTGGCTTTGAATCCTGGCTCCTCGTCCCCATCTGTAAAATGGGATAATAACAGTACCAACCTCATAAATCTGTAGAGATAATATATGTAATGTGTTTAGAGCTGTGCCTGGTACGTAGTGAGCATTCGATAATAGCTAGCATTGATTAATAGTCATATTCTGACAGCTTTAAGCAGTTTTTTGCCTTGTAGTTTCCTCAGGGAAATCTCTTGCCCTCAGACTAGGTCAGATTTCCCTGTCAATTGGCCTCACAGCCACCTGTGTTTATCTTTCCCTGTATTCATTATAATTCAAAATTTAAAAAATTATTGGCATAAATATGAATTTAATGACTGGCTCCTTCAAATCCAGTAAATCCCTGAGGGCAGGTCTCCTGTTCCTGATCATCAGAATTATTTCTCCAGTGAGGAGGGCAGCCTCTAGCACTAAGGCACTAACATATGCATTGAATAATGGAACAAATGGAATGAAAAAGTTAAATGGCTGTCCCCAAGGGCTGTTTTTTAATGTGTAATATTGCTTTAATTTTTCCATTTCACCACAAGCATTTTCCTATTCAAAATGTGTATGTAACATGGTTTGCACAGCAGTGCAGGATATTTCATTAGCAGGCTGAGAAGTAGGAGAAAAGGAGACCATTTGCATGTAAATGTATGTTTAACTCAGCCCCTGATCGAGAATACCCAAAGGGTACTGCCAGTCTCCTTAGGTAGTAACTGGAAGCCTAATTCAGATAGGTTAATTGTAGGGTAGTGGCTATGCATGCTGGGCTGTGCACAATAGCAGAGGAGAGACTGATAATCTGGCTCCACTGGCTCCAGAATAAAATAATCCTGCAACACCCACTTCCTTTGGCTTTAGCGTGTCACTAGTTAAGGGAAACTTGGAAGAAATGGAAATATTTCTCAAGATATAGAAAAATAAACCTTCCGCTGACCCACACAGTTACTTTCCTAAGAACAACTTGGGCTGTCTCATTGGTCCTAATTGAAATTCTTGAACTTCAGGAGAATATCTGGGACAAGGGCTAGGTCTTTTTTTTCTCCCTCTTCATGCTAATGTCTATGCAAGAGAGCGTGTTTCCCATACCAATACTTAGGATAATACAGTAACACTAAATAACAGTGTGATTTGAGGCACACTTCTTAACCACTCTACACTTCAATTTACACTTCTGTAAATCAGGGATAAAAAATAGAATCTAGGGACTTCCCTGGTGGTCCAGTGGTGAAGAATCCACCTTCCAGTGCAGGGAATGCAGGTTCGATCCCTAGTGGGGGAACTAAGGTCCCACATGCCGCGGGACAACTAAGCCCTCGGGCCACAAACTACAGAACCCAGGCACTCTGGAGCCATTGTGTTACAACTAGAGACAAGCGTGCGTGCCACAATGAAAGATCCCGCATGCCGCAGTGAAGATCCTGAGTGCCGCAACTAAGACCCGAAGCGGCCAAGAATAAAATGAATAAATAAACAAACAAGCAAATAAATAAAATAGAATCTAACTCACAATGTTAAAAGATTAGGTAATTAACGTAAAGCACATAGCCTAGTGTCTGGCCCTTCGTACACAGAAAATGTTAGCTGTCTTTTCTTCAAACTGATTGGAAGTCTCATTAAGTTAAGCATACATCTACCCTATGAGCCAGCACTTACACTCTTAGGGTTTTACCCAAAAGAAATGAAAATGCATGTCCACAAGAATACTTATACTTAAGTACATAAGAACCAATGAGTAGAGAGGAGAGAGCATTTGCAACTGTCTAAAATGGAGAAGGAAAACCATGACTTGGATTCCAAAAAAAAAACCAACAACAACAACAAAGAATTTGTCTTATTGAATATTTTTCCAAAGGGCTATATTCAAGTTAAAACTTTTTATAGTAAAGACCACCTCTGACTTCAACATTGAAATATGAGATACTTAATACCCTACCTTCCTCTATCCCACCGTCACCAGCTGCATTAAGACTGTCAGCGGTAGGTACCCCTTCCTCAAAAAGAATAAAAAGGTAGAGCAGCAAAACTATTTTTGTCACTTCAGGAAATGCTGTTATACATCATTACACATTTTAATTTGAAGAAGTGTTACATCATGAAAGGGTCGTGGCTTTTGGAATTGAAAAGATTTTGCCAGATGTCTAGCCATAAAATAAGAGAGGCATGGTTATCCCTATTTTCCAAAGAATCAGAGAACCGTCTAAGGTCCACAGATAAAGGGTGGAATAAGGATTCAAACCTAAACATTTCTGATTTCAAGGCTCATGAATCACTTAAAATCGAGCAGCTCTTTTTACTCTTTTTTTAAGAGTGTATAATTTTAATTAAGATTGAACTTTAGAAGTTTTAGATTTACAGGAAAATTGAGCAGATACGTGTACCCCCTCGCACATAGTTTCCTCTGTTATTAACATCTTGTATTCATGTGATGCATCTGTCACTATTAATGAATCAGTATTGATAAATGATTATTTACTGAATCCCATAGTTTTCATTAAGGTCCACTCCGTGTTGTATAGTTCTGTGGGTTTTAACGAATATATAATGCCACATAGCCACCATTATGGCATCATAAAGAATAGTTTTAACATCCTAAAAATCCTCTGTACTTTCCCATTCATCTCTCCCCTTCCCCCAATTCCCTAAAACTCACAGATCTGTTTACTGTCTCCATAGTTTTGCTGTTTCCCAAATGCCATACTGTTGGAGGAATAAAGAAGAGTTATTTTTTGAGGTGTGTTAATAATACATTGTTTCTCCTTGTCTGTATATTTAAGTGAATCTATAAGTAGGCATTTGCAGTCAAATTACACATAATATGCTTTAAGGGTCTCTGATGAAATGGCTAAACAAGTTTAATTATGGAAAGGCTCTGTATGAGATTCCAGAAGGAATAGTCAGAGACAGTGCATGTTATAAAGGCGAGTGGGGTCTGGTGAGGATGATTACAGAATGAGGCCTTCTATCAATTAATGGCCACAAAAGACTAGATCAGACCAGCTGCTCCAACCTTGCTGTTGAAGTCTACAGCTGAATAAAAATTTAGCAATTTTTTTTCTATCAAGATTTCTTATTTTCAACATCGCCTAATCCTAACAGTTATATGAAACCATCATTTCATATTAAGTAAACTCATTTCCATTCTTTCTGGGAAGAAAAATAATAAAATCTCAGCCACATTAATGCTAACAGCTTATCTAGCATATTTAGAATAAATACAAAATTGTTATGGTATTCTTTTTGTAATTTCATGGCAATATAATAAGGATTAGTATATGAACACTAGACTGTACTAAAGAGGAGAATTAAAATCACTCTCATATTTGCAGCAGGCAAACCTTTGAAAATAGGTTAAAGTGCTCCCTTAGATATTAGAATAATTGGAATGTGTGAATACTCTTCCCCTTGAAATCCTACTTATCTGCATGTGACAGAAGGTAAAAAGATGTTTTCAGGTATAGGGAGATTTAAGACATCAAAGTTAAGGAATGGAAAAAAGACTCATATCCTTTATATTATAAAATAAAATTTAAAAAAAGACTTCATTACCAGCAGTCTTCTGAGAAGACCTGCCACTCACCAATAAGAACATAAAGGAAAAACTACCAAGGTGTGTAGTTTCAAGGTGTGTAGTTTCAAGTTCTTGCGATGTTTGCCATCTTGCTTGAACTCTTAACACTGTTCAATGGAGAACGTCAGATCCTGCCCTTCTGCTAATCATATTTGCTAATTCTACATACTCTTCTTGATATTTCTGGCCAGTACCCCTAAAATGTTGGTTTTCTGTTTGTTTTTTTTTTACAGTCTTTTAGTTCTAGGATGGCCATACTCCTGAGGATAGAAACTCATGGACTAATCCCAAACCCAACTCCCACTTCCTTCTCCATTAGGGTGACCAACAGTTCACATCTCCCTGAGCCTGTCCAGATTTTAGCACAGAAAGTCCCACTTCCAAGGAAATCCCTCATACCCAGAAAAACTGGAACAGTTGGTTACCTGAGCATTTTCTAGTATCCTGTATTCGTATATCCTGTATCTATTGGGTAAGACAAGGAAGGTTTCTCTCAATTCAAAAGTTTTTCTAAAAAGAAATACTTAGTTACTCTGCTATATATTATTATACCACAATGATAGTTTTAGTCTTCTTACCATGTTAGTGATCAATAAAATGATTATGATAAACTGTGTTTTTCTAACATTTTAAAACTATTTTAGTAGTTCTTTCTATTTGAAAAATAAGAAAACTCTCAAATTAAACCAAAATGTCAAAGGCAAATGATTGGCTTTCCATTCATTATGTATGTGATTTATCAAGTAATTTGGATATGTAAGGAATGTTTAGAGTCTGTCCTTATAACAAAGACCAGTAAAGAAAAATATCCTGGAGAATGTGAATGTCTGATGATCAGGGGTAGAGACAAAAAACTTCAAGTAATTCCTCTGAATTTTAACTGTTTTCTTTATTTTGAAAGCAGTTTATTATTTCTTTCCATTTTTATTTGATGTTTTAGAAACAGTAGCTTGCTTTTATTTGTTGCAAAAGAAACACATAGCTATCTATCTGGCACCTAGGAACAAAACTTGTAACTTGTGAAGAACCTTGAGACATCCATTCATTTAAAGTTACATCCAGAGATCACTCTTCCCAGTCTTAAGACGCATTCAAGGATAGGAAAAGAGAAAATCCTGAACTGTAGTTTTTCATAAAATAGAACTGGCATTCAAACAGGCGTTCCATATCCTGAAGAATTCCTCCATTAAACAAAAAGCAGATTGATAGCTGTAAAGATCTCAATATATGATAATGATTAAATTACTTACTGTAAAAAGAAAACCTCAAACCTATTACCATTTATTGGATTCTACCAAGTCTATTTTTCTTCCTCATAGTGCATAAATAAAAAGAAAACCAAAGAAAGTTACGGGGAAGGGACTTAAGGGATTTTAGTTGTCAAATTAGCATTATTTTAATGAAAACATTGGTTTACCAGACAAAAAAATCATCAGACTCAGGTATGTGTTCTGTATGGCAGGGTCTTCCTCAGGTACACATCTTTTAAAGTAAAAGCACAATTTTAGATTCCATAAGGAGTAATTCCAATAGAATCCTCATGTTCTATATGTACTCAATTGTAACTATGTTACCAGAATTATTCTCTAGTAGACATGGTGTCAAATGTTTTTAAAAAGGCACATGTAATACATGAGTGAGTAGTAAACTTTAATTTTATGCTTATGTTAAGTAAAAATATTTTTCACAGTTTTAGAACCAGGAAGAGCTATCGATGGTGTCTATTCAGACAACAAAGCCATGGAGAATGATAAATAGGTTTTGCTAAATCTTTTGCAATTGAAAGCAAATGTAAATACATATATGTATGTATATATCTATATATGCATATATGTATGTATGTACGTATGTGCACACACACATATTCATAATAGACATTGACAAAAACCCTTATAAAGATGAAAATTATGAACATTCATAATGCCACAGATAGATAAGCTTTCTAGATATTTTGTTTACTTTGATGAGCAGTTTTGTTTTTTGTTTTTTGTTTTTTGTGGTACACGGGCCTCTCACTGTTGTGGCCTCTCCTGTTGCGGAGCACAGGCTCCCGATGCGCAGGCTCAGTGGCCATGGCTCACGGCCCAGCCGCTCCACGGCATGTGGGACCTTCCCGGACCGGGGCACGAACCCGTGTCCCTTGCATCGGCAGGCAGACTCTCAACCACTGTGCCACCAGGGAAGCCCTGATGAGCAGTTTTGATATTTGTATGCAGTCATTTGAATAATTTTGAGAAAATTGGGATACTCTGAGGCATGCTGCTTAAAATCTCCTTTAAAGAAATAACAAATCATTAATATTTCCCATGAAATTGTTCTTTATATAGAACATTCATTATTTATAGCTTATCACAATTATAAACAGTTCTGTGATGAACATCCTATTGGATAAATCTTTGGACACTTCCATATTCTACAGTTATGTCATTAGAATAAATTTCTGTAATTAGCACTGATGCAAAAGGAATGCTTCTTTAACTTTTTTTTACAAATCTATGGTTCTTAAACTTTAATGTCACTGGTTAGAATGGGCATCATCAGAAAATCTACAAACAACAAATGCTGGAGAGGGTGAGGAGAAAAGGGAACCCTCTTGCACTGTTGGTGGGAATGTAAATTGGTATAGCCACTATGGAGAACAGTATGGAGGTTCCTTAAAAACTAAAACTAGAACTACCATACAACCCAGCAATCCCATCACTGGGCATATACCCAGAGAAAACCGTAATTCAAAAAGACACATGCACCCCCATGTTCACTGCAGTACTGTTTACAATAGCCAGGTCATGGAAACAACCTAAATGCCCATCAACAGATGAATGGATAAAGAAAATGTGGCACATATATACAATGGAATATTACTCAGCCATAAAAAGGAATGAAATTGGGTCATCTGTAGAGACGTGGATGGATCTAGAGACTGTCATACAGAGTGAAGTAAGTCAGAAAGAGAAAAACAGATACCGTATATTAACACATATATGTGGAATCTAGAAAAATGGACAGATACACCAGTTTGCAGGGCAGGAATAGAGACAGATGTAGAGAACAAACGTATGGACACCAAGGGGGGAAAGCCGTCGGGGGGTGGTGGTGGTGGTGTGATGAATTGGGAGACTGGGATTGACATGTATACACTGATGTGTATAAGATAGATAACTAATAAGAACCTGCTGTATAAAAAATAAATAGATAAAATTCAAACATTCAAAATAAATAAATTAATTAATTTAAAAAAACAACTTTAATGTGCATCAGAATGTACTGGTGGCCTTGTGCAAACACAGATGCCTGGCCCCATGCACAGAGTTTCTGATACGGTAGATCTGAAGTGAGATGTGAGATTTTACATATCTAAGTGGCCAGGGGATGCTGATGCTGCTGATCCAGGGTTCACATTTTGAGAAACACTGTGACACGTGTAGTCAAATGCTAAAAACTCTGAACCATTTAAAAGGTTAGTCATTATAATGTTAGCACGTGTTGTTTGAGAAAATATGTATGTGCGTATGAACTGTGAATCTACTCCAGTAACACTGAGGTCCCTAGGGGTAGGGATGAGGTTTTATATCATCGGTCATTGATCTTCTGCCCACTGATTTCAAAAGAAAGCAAGTGTTCCTTCTTCATACTTTTCTCTTGCCTTTTGCACACAGAATTTGTTTGCTGTTGAATGAATATTTTGAGTTAGCTATGATAGTGCTGACTGAGGGACACCATTAATTTTCAGCTTTGTTACCAACTGTGATTGCTAGAAAAGTACATTTATATGTATAAAACAAAATGTATGCAAGCATGCATATATGCCATTTCTTTAGACTTTGGACAGGAAAATAGAAAACAGGGCAGATGCTAGGAATAAGAAATATAGGTCTATAAAAAAATGTACTGGAGACAAATGTGGAAATAATTAGGAGTGTCGGAAGAGAATATTTAGCCTGATTAGATACACAGTGACTTACAGTGGTGGACTCTTTGAGCAACTGTGAAAGGGAACATAAAGCACATGCATATGTTACAAACACATCAAAGAGTGTTAGGGATTTGGCTTTTGTTTTCATGTATAAAGCTTTCTCAGCAGAAAACCCTAGAGGACATAAAGCGGTGAGTTTCATGAGTTAAACGCCTGGCCCGAAAAGTAAAATTATTCCTCGTAATGGTTGGGCCACCACCTCTTGTATATGCCATCTCACCTTCCTCAGCTCTCTTCTTCAGGTATAGAGCTTCTCTGATAAAACTGAATTAGAGACCAGACTTAGGTCTGGAAGGGGACAGGACTTCCAACTCTCAACCCTTTAAATTTTCAGACGCCTGTGCAGGCTCTGTCTGATGTATTAATCTAATCGTTGTGAAGGAATTAGAAACTTGGAGTAGTGGCTGCTGGACTTGTGAAGACAGACTCAGCCAGGTTAGGTTACCAAATCATTGGCAGAGGCTTAAAAAAGCCTTTGCTGTGTAGGTGCTCAAGAAAGGGAAGAAGGAGGAAAGCCTTATCTGCTCCCTTTTTATGATGCATTAATCCCTCCCATTAGTTGTTCTGGTCAGTTGTATGTAGCCAATCAGATTAGCAATTCCTCATACCTAGGCAAATGGGAAGAGTCCAGGGAGTGGCAGAGCAGCAACAATTGGACCAAATTATCCTGTTCCTCGTTGGCCTTCGAAGAAATACTCAGGGAGCAGAAATTATCAGCACCCAGTCCCCTGCCCTGACCCCACATACACACAAGTGCACAATTATGTCTAGAAAGCAAGGAACAATTAGGAGCTTTATAATATTTTAACTCATCTAACCAAGTTGATTCAGCATCTTTATATTAAACAAAATCAAGCTTGTCTGTTATTACACATTTGTACAAAAGCAGTCCTGGAAAAGAAACAATGTGTAGACTGTTTTTTTCTTTTTAAATTGAAATATAGTTGATTTACAGTACTATATTAGTTTCAAGTGTACACCATAGTAACTCAACATTTTTATACATTATACTCCACTTAAAGTTATTACAAAATAATGGCTTTATTTCCTTGTGCTGTACAATAGATACCTTGTTGCTTATTTATTTCTTACATAGTAGTTTATAACTCTGAATTCCATACCCCTGTCTTGCAATTGTCTGTATTACCCTTCTTCAATGTTTTGTTACCTTGCTGCTTCTTATTCAGATTTCACTTAGATATTCCTTCCTCAAAGAGGGTTTTCCTGACCATACAATCTTTGTTATCTGATGAGTAATTTGCTTTAAATTACCCAATTTTAATCAACTACATAATATTAATAGTTTTATCTTGTGCATGTATTTGTTTATTATCTATTTCTTTTTACTAAGAAGCTCCAAGGAAATGGTATTCTACTCTCTCCTGTTTGTTCTAGAACAGAGCCTGACACATAATAAGAAGAAACATTAAGTCATTATTCGTTGCTATTATTACATTTTTGTTATTATGTTTGCTTTTATTATTTGATATCCTAGAATAGTATATCTTCTACAACACATTAGTGAATAACTTTGTTTTGGGGGAGTGTATTAGTTTTCTGTTGTGGCTGTAACAAATTACACAAACTTAGTGGCTTGAAAAAACACAAAAATAGTATTATAGAGTTTTTTTAGGTCTAAAGTCCAGTGGGCTCATCTGATTCCTTGGCTCTGAGTCTCACAAGACTGAAATCAAGGGATTGGCCAGTCTACTTCCTAGCCTGTAGGCTCTCAGGAAGAATCTGCTTCAATACTCTTTCAGGTTGTTGGCAGAACTCAGATGCCTATGACTGTAGGACTGAGGTCCCCCTTTCCTTGCTGACTGTCAGCCAGGGATTGTTCTCAGCTTGTAGAGGTCACCTGCATTCCCTGACTCAAAGCTAGCTTGGCAGGTCAAGTCTTTTTCATCTTCAAATCTGTCTGCCTTATCTCTCTTCTGTCTTCCTCTTCCACTGCATCTCTCTGACTGACCCCAGCCAGAGGAACTTAACTTTGCTTTTAAGGGCTAAAGTGATTAGATTGCTGCCACCAGTAGAATCTGCCTATTTTAAAATCTATAACTAATTTTAACTGCAAAGTCTCTTTTGACATGTCAAGTAATATATTCACAGTTATAAGAACATAAGTTGAAGTTCATGGATGCCAAAATTCTGCCTGCCACAGGAAGTCCCCATTTCAGAAATGGATCATCCCTAGCTTTACTGATAAAGTCAGGCTTCTAGCATTGTCATGTAAGGGCTGGGCCATTGCCTCATGGTCACAAGATGGCTGCTGCAGCTCTCAACATCATGTCTACTTTTAAAGGCAGGAAGGTATGTGGACTGGAAAAGCTGATGATGAAAAAAGGCCCTTTTCCTGGAATGAGTCTCTCCTTTTATGCCCTACCCCAGCAGACTTCATATATTTTAATAGCTCAATCTGTCCATGGCTCCTTACAGTTTAAGAGAGGCCACAGAAGTAAGTAAATGGCATTTCCTAATTTCCATGGTAACAGACTAGCAAGGGAGAAGGAAATGGGTGATAGCAATTGGACTATCTCTGTCTGCAACAGATATACTAAGCAAGATAAGTTTAAAAAGAAAATTATTATTGCATCAATTTGTTAGGAAAAAAATCATCTAACATTTCCCCAATTCTACTTTCTATGCAGAATTTTTTTATTGATGGTATTCTGGGTTGTGTTACTAGATGCTCTAATATTTTTATCTATTAAGAAGAAGAGCAACTTTTTTCTATGCTATTACAGATGAGACAAGTCCCTTGGAAACTGAGAAGGCATGGGATGATTGACACCCAGCCTGCATTCTTATTTTATTGAGATGTTAGCATGCCACTCATTGGGAAATAGACCACTAAATGACATTCACATTTACCAGATGGGCTGTCAAGGTGTATTCAGTATCATCCCCTCTCCGAATATAACAGCGCCTGATGCCATTTTGTCAGGAGTTTCAGATTTGATGTTCCAGAATAAGTTGGCTCACATCACATAAACTCCCTGTGTATTTTTTTGCTTGGGGTAAGCATGGTGCATCTCTAATTTCTCATATGAAAATCTACACAATGCCAAGAAAAATCATCTTCAGTCTGATCCATTTAACTGTATCTTCTCAACATTATCAGAATATTTTTTTCTGATATTACATGTTTGACCTACTGGAACACAGTAAATAGAGAAATCCAGTTAGAAGACGTATATGAAGGCTTAACTCAAGGGATTTTATTTATAGACCTCCGTGTTCTCAAATCCTTGAGAATTTGAAAAACACAAAGCCAACGGTCACATCTCCTCTGCAAGAGAAAAATAAGAGCCCTTTGAAATATCCCAGTTCTGAGACTGTCTTCCTTTTTAAACTGATACATATTTCAGACAGAAATTAACTTAAATCTATTAGTAAAGAAAAACAACAAAAACAACCATATTCTATCTTTTATTTCATATTAAGTACTGTTCTCTTATCTTACATAATTCTTGCAATAATACCATAGGATAAAAATACACTGTTGCTATCCTGATTTTACAGAGGGGGAATCTGAGGTACTGTCTTAGTCAGCTCACGCTGCCATAACAAAATACCATAAACTAGGTGGCTTAAACAGCAGAAAATTATTTTCTCACAGTTCTGGAGGCTAGAAGTCTGAGATCAGGGTGCCAGCAAGGTTGGTTTCTTATGAGAGCTCTCCCCTTGGGTTGCAGATAGCAGCCTTCTCAGTGTGTGCTCACAGGATCCTTTTGTGTAAGCCTGCAGAGAGAAAGTGAGCAAGCCTCTAGGTCTCTTTTAAGGGTGCAGGTCCCATCATTAGGGTCCCACTGTCATGTCTTCATCTAACCCTAATTACCTCCCAAGGCCCCATCTCCAAATACCATCATGCCATGGGTTAAAGCTTCAATATGTAAATTGGTGGGGGGCAGGATACAAATGTTCAGTTTATATTGAGTACAGAGATGCCAAGTATCTTGATTATGGCCACACAGCTAATAATAAAGGAAACTAATATACAAACCCACAGAATCAGACTCCAGAATCCTTATTCTTAGTAAATGTTTAGTGCAGCCTCTTTGGTGTTCCACAACCATGGGAATTAGTAAGTGGGGTAGGAGGAAACAAATACAATGGATCGAAGTTTGTACGGAGTTATAATCTCAGAATTATCTTCTTTTGACATGTCCTTTTGACATGTCCTATCTGTTAACAGGAATATATTTATTGTTTCAGTATATTAACTACAGTCTTTTAGTAAGCCTTTCTAAACATAAAATTTCTGAACTTCAGGCATTCATAAAATTACAATTAAGACTCATTACTTAAAAAAAATTGTTCAAAAAATCTAGCCAAATTTGTTAACAATTCTCTGAGGCCTTAAGTCTTTGATTTGAGTTTAAGTCGTATTAATTTGGTGCAGTGACACTAACTATCAAATCTTGCTAATAGGCTCTGATTGGCTTTTGTTAAAATCAAAGAAATTTAATGGAGGTAATTGAATCTGGTCAGTCTGTGTACTAATAAGCAATATACTCTCACCAGAGGTATAACCATGATGCAACTAAAAATAGAGGATAACGCTGAAGGGTTTATATGATAAATTAGTGTTATTCTTAGACTATGGGTCTGAGTGTGTCTTAATATAACATGGCATTATGAATTCACAACTACTTTAGAGCATGGAGTGTTATTTTTGCTTTCCATTTTTCAGTTAAGGGTCAGTTTTATATGATAAATTTTAATAGGTCGTGTGTAGATATTCATTGGTGCAATAATTCTACTTTTGGGCTCTAATCTAAATCTTAGGTTCAGGAGCTGAACCTACGAGTGGAATCAAAACAAGCTAAAGAATAGTTTCCTACAGGACACGTCAAAAGCAGTATAGGTGCCTGAGGGTTAACTCGGGCTTTAAGGTCAGAAAATTCTGATTTCCAGTACTCTAGGTCATTTTACCAGCTTTATGGTCTTTCATTCAACATGTCTGACATTTGGGGATTAGCCCTGAACAAAACAGATGCTTTCTCTGCCTTGAGGAAGCTTACAGTGTAGTGAAGAATTGTACAATCTATTTCTTAAAGTTCTGTTTGTGTAACCTAACTGTGGGCATTACAGGCTCTGTATGTAAATCTTCCTTTGGAGATGGTTGAAAATGGGTTCCAAAGAAATGCTTTGGTAGTGAGCATTTGGGATACCAAAATGCATCATATATCAAAGACAGTTTTGCATTGCCAACAGGACATACATGAGTGAACTGTTTTTAAGAGGCACAACACAATGAAATGTGTTGTGAAATGATTACCACAGTCTAGTTAATTAACACGTCTATCACCTCACATAGTTATTTTTTTTTAATAATCTAACAACATACAGTTTTTATTGTCAATCATACCTCACTAAGGCTGGGGGAAAAAATTGTGTTCTGATGATCTTGTTGTATTAGCTTGTCTCCCTCCTCCAGGAAAGTGGAGATAACTTACTTTAGAAAGTGGCAGGTGGTGTGTGTAAGGAAGAGTGGAATACTGAAGCGAGTGAAGCAGGCAATGAGGGAAAACCACCAGGAGGGTGAGTTCTTGAGTTGGTCAAGGGGCTTTTTCTTGCTGGGGACTCCTAAGAGTTCAGGTAAAATGTGCCTCACAATTGCTCACCTGAAGAATGGATGAGGGGAACACTTATTCCTCTCTCATTCACCATCTGTAAGATTTTCTCCATGGGGTATGTGATGGTTAGTTTTATGTGTCAAATTGACTGGGCCCCAGGGTGCCCAGATAATTTGGTTAAAAATTATTTGCAGTATTTCCCTGAGGGTGTTTTTAGATGAAATGAACATTTAAATGGGTAGAATGAATACAGCAGATTGCCCTCCATAATGTGAGTGGGCCTCATCCAATAAGTTGAAGGCCTGAATAGAACAAAAGACTGACCCTCCCCTAAGTAAGAGATAAATCTCCTGCCTTCAGGACTTTGAATAGGGACATTAGTTCTTTCCGGTTCTGCAGCAGCTACTGGCCTTAACACTCAAACTGGGACAGCAGCTTTGCAGGTTTTTGGACTTATCAGCCTCCATAATCATGTGAACCAATTCCTTACAATAAATCTCTCTATCTGTCTATCTCCAAAACAGGGTGTCAACTTTCTCCTAGGCTGGGGTTTTTCTGAGTCCTTGGCAGATATATACAGCGTTTTTTAGAAAAGACCTAGGGAAGAAATGGAGAATTAAGTGATGTAGCTCACGTAAAAGTGCCAGGGAAGTGGGAAGTTGGTTTGCTATAGCAGTATCCATTTTAGAAGGTAGTTGGAGAGGATGTGAAAAGGGGCCCTAGAGGCATCTGATGAATTTACTTACAAAGAGAAGTTATATATAGATAGTTTCTAAGGTTATGGTTAAGCAAATCACATAAGCTCTTTTATCTTCCTATACAAAATTGAAAAACTGAGAATTCCCTTGCTTCTTTCAGTATTGTTTTTTCTTCTCCAAAAAATCTGATTCTCAATTTCACTGAAATTTTGAGCATAAGTATCATTCTGGACGTCATAATTGTTTAGGCAGAAAAGAATCAATGGTGTGAAAGAAAGAAGAAAAAGAAAGAAGCAAATATAATATGATGTGTCTTTGTGTCTTTGTCTTTAGTGACAGTATATTTATGCAATGTATGATTTTTTTTAAATAAATAAATTTATTTATTTATTTATGGCTGCATTGGGTCTTTGTTGCTGTGCTTTCTTTAGTTGTGGCGAGTGGGGTCTACTGTTCGTTGCAGTGCGCGGGCTTCTCATTGCAGTGGCTTCTCTTGTTGTGGAGCACAGGCTATAGGCATGTGGGCTTCATTAGTTGTTTCATGCAGGCTCAGTAGTTGTGGCACGCGGGCTCTAGAGCACAGGCTCAGTAGTTGTAGCTCACAGGCTAGTTGCTCCATGGCATGTGGGATCTTCCCAGACCAGGGCTCAAACCTGTGTCCCCTGCATTGGCAGGCAGATTCTTAACCACTGCGCCACCAGGGAAGCCCTGCAATGAGTGATTTATTAAAGGACTTTGAGCTATTAAATTAGGGCAGGGGAGAATGAAAATTCATATCCTGTTTATAATGAGGCTTTGAAAATGATGCCAATACATTAAACAGTCACTTGATATTTGTTAAAAACCTACTATTAATATATTCCAGGAATTGTGCTATATTGGAAACATTAGCAAATTAGACATATATACTTGCTTCCTTTTTGGAGTTTACTATCTAGCGTGGGGTACACAGAACTTACTGTGTGAATAGTTTGCTGGGAGACAAGAAGATTAAAGAAAGTTCTCTTTAAAGAATATAACATGACCTTTGCTTCTAATGAATACAGGTTTTCAATAATATTTACTCACATACAAAATGCCAAGAGCCAGAGACACACTCTTTTATTTATTTATTATTATTTTATTTATTTATTTATTTTGCTGTACTTTTAATTTTATTTTATTTATTTATTTATTTATTTTTGCGGTACGTGGGCCTCTCACTGTTGTGGCCTCTCCTGTTGTGGAGCACAGGCTCCGGACGCACAGGCTCAACGGCCATGGCTCATGGGCCCAGCTGCTCCGCGGCATGTGGGATCTTCCTGGACCGGGGCACGAACCCGTGTCCCCTGCGTCGGCAGGCAGGCTCTCAACCACTGCGCCACCAGGGAAGCCCTTAATTTTATTTTTTACATTTTCTTCCAAATATAAAATACTCCTTATAAGTTTTATATGTACAACTTGTGGCAGTCAGGTTAAATAATGTATATTTATTACTACAAAAGTAATATGTCACAATAACTAATGATTGTGAAAGCTGTGAACTACACAAAAACAATTATTAAGAATTTATAAATAACTATAAGTTTAATGCACAAGGAAATAGGTGGACTATTAATACAAAGACTGAGAGACAGTGTTAATTGGGTAACCATAGAAAGACCTTATATCCTTTTTTTTCTCTCATATCACTTTTTTTTTCACACACACAAACTGTATTTTATTTTTACAAGTGATAAACGGACAGCAAGCATTGTAAAGGGATGACCACAACAAAAGCAACAATGATTGCAATTACCAAACACGAAACACACTCATACTGTGTCATAACATTGACATTCAGTCCAGGAATCCTCCACTGTAACAGCTCCTTTATTTTGCAGTGACAATTGATTTGTATATTTTTTGCCTCTGAGTCCTTGTGGGATTTCTTTTTTATTTTTTATTCAAACAGAAAGTCACAAAAATTATAATCATCCTCATCAGTTCACTCAGTCCCATGTAATTAATTTTTTTATCTTGATCTTTTGTTAGCACTTTTATTAATTCATTGATTTTCCATTAGAGTTCTGAAAATGCTTATTCATTCAGCTCAGCAGTATAGTCAGTTACCAGAAACCTGGACTTGTCAGAGGCTTTTCCATGAATTCCTTGAAGATGAAATCCTTTTATAGGAACGCTTTTGCAAAAGCATCAGAGTACACCCAGAACTGTCTGTAAATGACAAAAGACTTAAAAATGACCACAGGTAAAGATTTGATGAAAGTTCATAATAATGCAATTGACACGGAAATTTAGTTATTTCTGAGATATACATTTTAAAGTAATAACTAGAATTCTGACTTATAACATTATACCAGAACATATAAGATTTTTAGGAATTTCATGTAATGTCTGAAACATTTATATTAACATATTTCCATACAAATAACCCAAAGAAAGTTTAGTATTAGTTGTTTTTGTTTGTTTGTTTTTTTTATGCTGCCGGTCCTTATTAGTCATCAATTTTATACACATCAGTGTATACATGTCAATCCCAATTGCCCAATTCAGCACACCACCATCCCCACCCTACCACGGTTTTCCCCCCTTGGGAGACACACTCTTTGAGCTTAGATGATGGGAATTTAATGTTGATAAGATCACAGGGATTAAAAAAAGAAGAAAGGAAGGAAACAGCACTTTGATAGCCACAGTCAGTTCTCACTAAGAATTAGAATCTTTCCGAAAGTTAGAGTTTCTCTTCTGATTATTTACGCACAGTTAAGGGTTTAGTCATCTGGTATCCTAGCAGCACCTACTCTACTGTTTTACCATGAAGGTAGCTTAGTCACTGTCTCTTTTGCTTCTATACTTTGCTGACTTCAACTAATTGCTTCTCTGTATAACTCTTACTGTGAGAAGACGATTGGGCTGCAAATCATCCTTTTGAGGAACCCTATTATGCCAAGTCCCTTACAGGCTTCTGTGCAATTTGTCAAGAGGCAGTGTGTGTTGTGGATGGAAGGTGCTGGTGTCTAATGCAATAGCCTGCAGCTACTTCCTCCAGAAGGGAAGGCATTTATAAAACAAGTGATCGCTACATTGCAGAGACAAGATACGTAAACACATTCTTTTATTCCTTCTTTCAGTCCACTAAGAAAACAAAAGAAGATCTGTTTTTCACCATTCGGTATTCTAAGGACTAGAAAAACCAAGGACATCCTTCTTATTTCAGTTTTTCTTTCTTCTCCAAAAATATAATTTCCAATTCCATTGAGTTGGTTAATAAAATATGGCCCATTACCTCATGGAGCCATGCAGGAGAAAGGGACATTGAAATGGAATCTCACCAATAAATATGCACCTAAGAAAACATTGGAAATCTCTATACTCCTCAGATCTGGTTACAAAAATCTTCAGCTCTAATCCCACAGTTGTAGGATTCCCTGTATCTCCCACAAATTTCTGAGTTCCTGGGATATGCTGCCTTATTCTTCCCTCTACCTCTGTACTTCTATATTATCTTATCTGACTTGCTTCCGTAGTATGAAAAAATAGTTGTTTCATTGATTTCCTTAGCTATTTGATTTTACTGATGATTTTAGAAGTCATGAGGTAAAGTCACATCTTCTGCAAAATTGCTCAATCTACAATAATTTACTCTCCCATATCCACTCTCTGCTTCTTCCTCAGTAAGAGTATCCCAATTTTATTCAGAGTAGCAATGTCCTCTATTTCCCAGTTTCTCTTTAAGGTGTTTGTGGCAGGCAACCTCAAAAATGGTCCACCATGAACCCCATTTCCTGGTGTTCATACCCTATGTAATCTCCTGCCCTTGAGAGTGGGCTGGGGTTATTGACTTACTTGTAACTAACAGACTATGGCAGAAGTGATGAGCTGTCATTTCTGAGATGAGGTTATAAATAACTACAGCTTCTGTGCTGGGTGTTCTCCCACATTCTCTCATGGATTGCTTGCTCTGGGGAAGCCAACTCCCAGGTTGTATGGCAGCCGCATGGTGAGGTCCATATGCGTGAACTTGGGAGGGGACATTGGCAGGCCTGACAGCACCACATGAATGAACTTGGTTGTCAGTCCTCCCAAGTTGAGCCTTGAGATGACTACAGCCCCAGCCAACACTTTGATTGCAGCCTTATGGGAGATCCTGAGCCAGACCCACCAGCCAAGCCATTCTCAGGTCCCTAACCTACAGAAATTTTGCAATAATAAATGTTTATTGTTTCAAGCTATTAATTTTGGGCATAATTTGTTATGCAGCAGTGGATAATAATACAATGTTCAATTCAGTTGATTAAATATTGGTTGAACATACATAAGGATTATGCTTCAAGTACTATTATTCAGTACATTGAGGGTAGAAAGAAGAATTGGAAATTGTCTGTGCCCTCAAAGAGCTTCTGATCTATGGAGTATAAATCGGGACTTTTGCATAAACAGAAAGTAGAAAGAAGAAATCTAGTCAGCGGAATAGCCCACCCTTTTTTTCCTCTTTTCTCTCTTTATACTGTTTCATTTTGATTCCTATCAGTTTTATTAATGTGGTTAAACCAAATAGTGAGTTTTATACAAAAACCTAAGGGCATTCTCTGTATGTATTGACAGCTAAGCAAGTGTCTGGATTTCAGCACCATTGTAGTAAATAACTGGGACTAGAGTATCTTAATTTTTCCTGCTGGAATCAGGCTTACATTTGACAAGGTGGTTTTGTGCTAAACATAAGAAGCTTAGCCAGCAGAAGAAAATCTCAAGACAGCAGTAAGTTTCAAGTCTGAACTCAGTGTTATAAGGTGCACCTTGGTTTCCTTTGTTTTATTGTTTACTATTAAATGTGTTAGATTTGAGATTAAACCGTTTCACCAAAAAGCACACAGGCCTGGACACAACCTTGCTAAAAAGCTGAACTCCAGCTTCCCTGGTGGCGCAGTGGTTGAGAGTCCGCCTGTCGATGCAGGGGACATGGGTTTGTGTCCCGCTCTGGGAATATCCCACATGCCGCAGAGCGGCTGGGCCCGTGAGCCCTGGCCGCTGAGCCTTCGCGCCTGGAGCCTGTGCTCCGCAACGGGAGAGGCCACAACAGTGAGAGGCCCGCGTACCGCAAAAAAAAAAAAAAAAAAGCTGAACTCCACAGCCTCATTTTTCATTCTCCCCTGAGACTCAGTGTTCCAGCCATAGGAGGGCCCTTGTGTAGTCCTAGCGCTCCAAGATTTCTCCTGACCTCCAGGCCTTAGAACACATGGTTTCATCTGGCTGGGATTCTCTTCTCCATTTACCTGTGCAAGGCCTACTCATTCTTTAGCATTTAGGATATCACTTCTTCCAGGATGACATTTATAAGTGAATTCAGAGAGTTCAACACTTTCCTTTTTCCCTTAGAAGCTTTTACATGATATTCAGTTGTTTGCTTAAATATTAAGACCAGAGTTTGGACACCAGAGAGCCCATAGGCTATATAGACTAAATCTGGTCCCCAGACATATTTTTGTAACAAAACAAAACAAAAACAAAAAACAGAGCTGCTATTGAGTATTTTAGGAGCTTGGGATCACGAATGCTTCTAATCTGCCACTTTTCGTATTGTCTTATGAACGACCAGCTTCCCTAGTGTGCATGACTTGCCCTCGTCTGTAGAATCTGTAACTGAGACTTGTGACCCTTGAAAACAGGAATATGTTTTGTTCATTTTCACGCGTCCATAGCATGTCCTAGTACTTAGCATATTGAATGCACTCTGCAAACAATTGTTGAATGAAAGAATGCTGAATTTAATTATTAATTGGTAAACAGTTATGCTCTAAACTCTTTGATTAGGGGAATGTCCTTTCTCTAGCTTTGATCTCTTCAAACTGTTTGCCAGCTTTGTTCTCCATAGGGAAAGCCCACACGCAACAACGAAGACCCAACGCAGCCAAAAATAAATTAAATAAATAAAAATTTTTTTAAAGTTACATAACTTGTAATTAGTTTAATGCCGTGTATTTAGCACAATAGATGACTGCCAAAAAAACAAAAAGCTTTGCATTCTGCTTAAATATCAACTTGTTAAGCATTTGATTTCCTCTGAAAGTCAGTCCCATTTTACTTCTATTTAAAAATAGAAATGGATTGTTTGTACTTCTTTCTCTGTGTGTGTGTATGTGTGTGTGTGTGCATGCACATAAGTAGTTAACTTATAGACACAGGTGGCTCTCATGTTGTGGTGGCCTAGGTAATAAACCAAAATTTAAACCTGTGAATGCCTCAAGCTTACAAAATAAAAACACTAAGGACAACCAGTCACAAATAGCCAACCAGGTTTTACGCTATAGCCCAACAAATAGTTCCCTTTCTTTGCTTCCAGACTTTCTCTGTATAAGTCTTTCCCCTGGCTCCTGTCTGAGGAGCACAACTTACCATTCAGTGCCATCCAGTTTGGCACTGCCCGATTCAAATTGTTTTTGCTCAAATAAACTCACCATTTTTAATATGCCTCAGTTTGTCTTTTAACTTGATTTTTCTGAGGAGATGCTGTTTTGAGGCTGCTGCCCAAGCAAGTCCTGTTTTAATCCTTGGAGAAACAAGTTTGGAAGTATTAGATTGTGGTGGCAGTTTTCAGCCACTTTGTGAGGAAGTCTGCAGTTTATTACCATTAAGAAAGTTTGGAGGGTTAATGACACACTTTTTACAAAGTATAGCCAAACAAATGTTTTATTAATTAAACAATGATACATTCATATATATTTATTGAGTACCTTCAATGTGAATGGGGGGTTTTAGCCAGGATGTTGATAATTTTACATTTGTCAAAATCTTTGGGAAGGTAGGCACATGTAATCTTTATTCATTATTGATTTGGTTCTAATTAAAGGTGAAAACTGCTGAATCAAAGAGCAAAGAGAGGTGCTTTCTTTGCAAAGCTGACTCATAAACCCCAAATATGCACTCCTAGTACTCCTGCAATTGTGATTTAACCAATTCTTCTTAAAATATATTTCATTTTTAATATTGTTAATTATTCTTTGTCTGCTTTGGTAAAAAAAAACAGATTTGGGACTGATTGGATCATTGGTCTTGAGCACTGATATCAGAGAAATAGATTTTAAACATCATTTTTTTATATTTCTCCTGTATTTATGCTTATCTGGACACTTTTCTGATAAGAATCATGGGATTTAGAATGACATTTAAAGTCAGAAAGACATTCTTGATATTTATGAACCCTGTAACCTTGAGCAAGTAAATAATCCTCAAAAAGCCTTATTTTTGGGGGGCTTTCCTGGTGGCGCAGTGGTTGAGAGTCTGCCTGCCGATGCAGGGGACGCGGGTTCGTGCCCCGGTCTGGGAGGATCCCACGTGCCGCGGAGCGGCTGGGCCCGTGAGCCATGGCCGCTGGGCCTGCGCGTCCGGAGCCTGTGCTCTGCAACGGGAGAGGCCACAACAGTGAGAGGCCCGTGTACCGCAAAAAAAAAAAAAAAAAAAAAGCCTTATTTATGGACAGGAATCATCATATCTACCTCAAAGGGGTGTAATGAGGGTAAATGAGAAAATACTCAAAAAGGCATAAAAACAGCTATCACACATCGAGGTCTTACCGTTACTAAAAAAGAACAGCAATCTCTAGTCTAAACTCTTGGTGTCAAACGTTTCAAAATTCAGAACTTAGAGTTTAGAGAGACAATATTGAGTACATATTCCATATTATATAGCATGGACATATTAATAATTCCAATAATTTTTGTATATTAAGACAGATTTTAAAAATACTACAATTGACTTACATCCTTTCAGATCATGTCCTGCCACACAACGAGTGTAGGTCAGATCAGATTTTGCATTACCAAGTTACAATAATGCATTATTAAAAGACTGAGGATTTTAGAATGGAAGTTTATCATATGTTATAGGGAGTAGTATATTTTAAATGCCTAGCAAACATCTGGCTATCTCCAGGTGCATATTAAATGCTCATCCCTTCCTGACCTTTGCCCTTTTCCTTCCCCTAATATGTAGCCCATTTCTAGCTCCCTCAGTGACATGATGGGCTTCCATCCCTCAACCCTCAGTCTCCCTATGGCAAAGCTGTATGTTTCAGCACAAGTTCACACAGGGCATTGGACTTCCAAACAGCATTTACTCTATGAGATTTTTCCCTTTTTCTAAACATTCTCATCTTTCTCCCCTCATCTCCCATTTCCCTTTTATATGAATTTTCTACTTCCTGACATGTTGTTATTTAAAGTGTCTCTGGCAATTATGTCAATGCATTGAGTCTAATTCACTAGGAATATTCTCTAACAAAAAGTTTTTCCAAATGCTGCCATCAATTTTATCCCTTTTCTGAGTTAATAATGATTGCAGAATCAGGTGAAGGTGGTTTTGGTGCAAATAACACACACACATTTGTACATACATAAGTATGCATACATACAAATATATGTGTCCGTATATTGATACGCACATATACGTATATACTATATATATAGTATAGAGATATGTATATGTACATACACACATGCCCATATTTCTGCACTCAGGGATATAGACCAAAGGCAAGACTGAGATGTGTCTTTCTGACCTATATTCACTGGAAAGCCATGGATGTCTCAGTGATTAGCCTGCAATTAGCCTGTGATTCAGGCAGGAGAAAAGCTACCTCTCAGGCCTTTAAAATCTCCTTCCTTGAAGGGCAACTCATAAAAAACACACAGTGGATATTTAAAGCAGTTTAGGCATCATAATAGGCTCTATTCTGGGTCACTTTGCACACCTAAATTGTTTTTCGAGACTGTTAACAATGTCTTGCTGAGCAGTTTAATAAACACAATCTGGTTTGAAAAATCATTCTTGTATATATCTACTCATGGTTATAAGCCTGCTTACTTAACTAGGGAATCTTGAAGAATAACTTCTGCATGTATGATAAGGATCCTTTACTCGTGGATGCCAGAGCCTATTTTGCAGTTTCTATTCACACCCAAATTGTTCTTCAGGAACAATTCAGGCATCATTTATGTGGGCCTCCCACACCCAGAATAGGTTAATAGCCAATGTCACCTTCACTGGGCTATTCTTTGGATAGAGACCATCAAGGGAAATAGCTATTTCAGTGAGTGGCGTATTAAAGTTCTAGCCCAGAACTCTGTCTGCTCCTGGTTCCAATATATCTGATCGTGGCTCAGTGAGGAGGCTGCGTTGGTACCATCTCGAGGATGTAAATACAAGGAATCTAGCCATAAAGCTGAAGCATGAGAAAAGTGGAGCCTGGGATGATCCAAAAGAAGCTGAAAGAGAACGCTGACTCTTCACTTAAACTCCCTCTTCTCTAAGCACCTCTGTTCACCAGACACCTGTTTCCTGCTGGTTCTCCCATCTTAGGATCCACCAACCTTTTTACTTTCCATTAGCTCTCTAGTCACTCTCGTAAGTTTATTAGTTCAAGCCTGGAGTCTTGCCTCTGACCTAATTTTTCTGCCCTCCTTTTATTATTTCTCAATATCTGTGCTCATGAAATGTTATTTTAGAGTTAAGTGTTAAGGAAAGCTGTGTTTCTCCCCAAGGAGCTGGTATTTTGAGGATAAGAATGATAAAACAAGCCATGTTTCCCTTTAAATTTTGGCTGCCTGGAAGCTCAGAGCCAAAGCTCAGGTTAATTAAGAGTCTAAAAACTTGCTTTAAGTTTTCTGTTTTTTTTTAATTCATCACTCAGCCCAAGTCTAGAGCTCACATTATTACGATATACTTTTCCTGGCCTTAATATCTTACTTTAGCTCATTTGCCCTGCCCCCATTTTTGACTCCAGTTGAACAGAACCGGATTAATCATATTTTTTGTTCATATTGTTCTTACATTTTCTCTCTTTTTTTTATTGCAAGTGATCCTGTACTACGACAAATCCTTTGTGGAATGAAGCAAGGTATAAATAAATTATGAGTAAGTAAGCAATACCTTTGCAGCAGGAAGCAAAATGAATATAGAAGCAGGACCAAGAGGAAGGAGATCTAGATGACTCTGCATGACAAACTAGGCTGGGGATGAGGTGGCTTTCCTGGGAAGCAGGGAAATAAAGAGATGTGAGGAGATGAAAAAGTAGAAAAAAAATATAGTTACCAGGGATAAATTCTCTGTGTGGGCAATGTCCATGGGTCTGTAGGAACAGTGAAATCTTACATTCAGTGTTAAGAGTTGTCTGCTTAAAGAATTCCTCTCTGCCACGGCAAACCTTTAGTAAATTCTACTACCACAATGCCTGGGATTAATAGTACATGGAGGAAAGATGGTTTCCGCAGTGTGACTTGACAGGCAATTGAGATAACATGGCAGGACCAGAAAGGAAGTTAGGATTGTTAAAAAACGATAAAGCAGGTGGTGATGGGGACTCATAAGGGAATAGTTAAGTCTCCCAGTATATGCGATAAGGTTTGAGGTATTCTTCTCTTCCCTTTCTCTGTTCTTTCCTATTTCTTTGCCTCTCACTTTGCTTTCGCCTCTCTTCTTTTCCTCTTATCCTTCCTTCCCCTCTTCCCTCTCTTACTTACTACCTCCCTTCCTCTTGGAAAGTGTTTGACTTTCTTCTAGGTGTCAGAGAGTCTGCTAGGTATTCGACAATACAGGAGTAAGGAAGAGGTGAATGGCTCTGACCTCCTAGAGCTTACATGTTAGTAAAGACCATAAAGTAAAACTTAAATTAAAAATAAAATGAGTAGAGTTTAGGATGAGTGCTATAATGAACATAATCAAGGTATATACAAAGAGTATAGAAGAGGGGTGGGGTGGAGTTGGAGTTATTTTTGTTAGGGAACATATTTCTTAAACCATATGAATTGGTAACTGAAGCCTTGAAAAGCTCCCTCAAAAGCTGGAGGAATTGGGGGCATCGAATCTCATTTCAGTATTTATTCTCATTATATGGAGTTAAAGTTGTGTAAAGGAAGGAAAGCAAATGCATTTCTGATCGTGTATTTTCTACTTGGGGCTTCATTCCCTTATATTCCTACTTGACTATTCAAAATTTGATGCCTATTTGAATTTTCACAAAAATATTTTTTAAATCTTCAAAGCAGCCAATTGCCCATGTTTCAAATAAATCGATACTGTTCTCCTCATGCCACGTTAAGAAGTTTACAGAAATGAAGTAATCATATTATGGATTGCATTTATGGATTGTAGGTCTCTGGACTATCACTTTCCTTTAACCACGCTTTTCTTCAGCATATAAATCTAGGGTGTTTTCAATAAAATTTATTTCCACGAAATATTTTAATTTTTCCAAATTAGGGGTCTGAGCCTAATTTCTAATTTTATATTAGAAAACATTACATTAGTCCTGCCATGAGTAAGGCAAGTTTTGAAGACAGTTCCTGGTCATTTTGGTGAACTAGCTAGCCTGTAAGTAACTTTCATTTCTCCAGTTACCTTCTTGACTTTCACACTCATGTTTATCATTACCAGAGAGACAAAAGAGGAAAAGGCTGGAATTCAAGGTTTAGTTTTAGACCATGCACCAGAGCATTACCATTTAGGACTTTTTTTTTTTAATGATATAATCATAATAATTATAGTAATAACTCCTATTTTCATATCATTCAGGCATAAATTTATGTTATCCAAAAAACTTTGAAAGATTAAGATTATTGCCCCTCTTTATATGAAATGAGGAAACTGAGACTTAAGAAAAATGAAGTAAAAAAAAAATTACAGCTAGCTTGTGTCAGTTAGAGGGAGGTTAATAAGAGATCAAAAAGCGGGAAGTTGAATTAGGTTGACTTTTTGACTCTATAACTCCAAAATTTATTCTCTTAACTGCTATGCTATGGTATTGCTCTCTAGTCAAAGACGACGACAGACTAATATACAAATAACTGAGATTCTTATGGGGGCTTCTGCAAGGTAGGTACACAGAAAATACTGAGTAAGGAAAAAGGGCTATCCCATAGTAATCTAATAGCAAATAGGAAGGTATATGTAAAAGCAGCTAGCAGATATACTAGGTGTTTAGTCCAAGTGATCGTACCATTGAATCGTCATGGCACCTTGAAAGTAGCTGTTATTATCTTATTTTGTGGATCAGAAAATAAGGTTTAGAGAAGTTATGTGGCTTGACACTTAGCTGAGTGAGTGACCTTGTGTAGAGACTGGGTCTGTTCTATCCTTCTAAACTAGAGGAAAAACAACAACAACAACAAAACAACCTCTTATGGAGTTACTATTACCTTCTGTGGGGATCAGAGTTAACTCATGTGAAATGACTATTAAAATAACTGGGGAACAGAAGGCGCTTACAATTCTTTTTTTTTTTTTTTTTTTTTTTTTTTTTTGCGGTACGAGGGCCTCTCACTGTTGTGGCCTCTCCTGTTGCGGAGCACAGGCTCTGGACGTGCAGGCTCAGCGGCCATGGCTCACGGGCCCAGCCGCTCCGCGGCATGTGGGATCTTCCCGGACTGGGGCACGAACCCGTGTCCCCTGCATCGGCAGGCGGACTCACAACCACTGCGCCACCAGGGAAGCCCGTCGCTTACAATTCTTATTTTTTATTATTATCATCACCATCACCTACAGTTTTCCTCTTTGCTCTTCATCATCTAAAGGCCTCCTAACAATGTGGCCCTTGTTTCTCTCCAACAGTGAATTGTCACCCACTGCTGAATAAAACTTCTCTTTTAAGGACAGAAAACATTACTACAGCTGGTGAAGAGTATTAGAAGACAACCTATAGATATATGAGACAAGTGGCATTCAGTAGGTTAGGAAAATGTGGTGTCCGTAGAAATGTCCTTCTCTGATCTCCAACAGCAGGGAGCAGACTTGACTAATGGCCTCAACGGCCTCTCTCTACCCTCCTTCGCAGCCTTTGCATGCAGAAGCTGTGCTTCCCATGGGCTGCTCCAGGCCAGTGCCTGAGCCTGGCAGAGATTCTAAGACAGGCTGGCTACTGGGAGACACGGGACTCCTCTGATTGACAGCCTTGGCTCCAGGACTCATTACTGGATTTAGGAAAACTGTCTGAGAACAGCACTGCAGTCTAAGTCTCTTCTCGCAATTCTTCCCTTCCCTTTTTATTCCATTGCTTTGGGGTCTGATGGTGGACCCAGTCTCCCCCCTCCCTCTTTTTCTCTCACAGGACTTTTTCCTCATAAATCTCTTGTGATCGAATCCTCTGCTGACATCTGCTTCTAACAAAAACAACAAAACAGAGAGAAAACAAAAACCTGGGCTTTTTAGAAATTTCTCAACATCTGGATCTCCAGCTCCATTTAATACATGTTTGAACAATTCACTTATTCTTGGGTCTCTATTTCTTCACCAGACTGGAAAAAGACAGGGTTGCAGTAGATGATTCTCTTAATTGCTTTCATTTTATGATTCTAGAGCTATCAAATGCTGTCTGAAATATGGATTAACACAATTGTTTCTTATATTTTGGTACTAGATCATAGTGGTGTTAAATGGTTGCTCCGTGTGTAAATTATTCTTTGATCTAAGAAAAAATATTGTTTTATCAAAGAGTAAATATTGCTTTGATTTTTGGCTCATGGATACCAACATATTGCAACATAACAACAACAACAAAAAGTATCTTTGAAGATTTGCCATCATTAACACTTCTGATCCAGAACTGCTTATGTAATTTTAGAGTAAGGCATGAAATGTCTTCCTAATTGGCTTTTTTCCCCAAATTGAAAGTACTTTAATTAAACAGAATTACATATCCATTATCACCATCAAAAGCTGACTTAAAATTTAGCTATTCTCTTCTTTCAGTTTTGAACTAGTGGCAATAGTGGCAAAGTTTTAAATAGAATCATGATTTAAAAAAAAACCCACAATCCTAGTCCAAGGGAGATTGCTCCTTCCTAAGTCAATACTTGATTCTTTAAAGGCACAATAGTTGTATTATTCACCTAAATGACAAATAGATCAAATATAGGATTTTTAATATGGAAAGGAAAGGTTATGGTATTTGTGCTACAACTAACAAAGCAATAGTTATTGCTTTTCCTTAATTAAAAGGTGAACACTGATAATCCAACTTTATCAATGGAATGGAACGTGAGCCTGAGAACCTGCTAGATTTAATGCAAAATAGAGTGTTGAGATATTCCAAAATCTCTTACACATTACCTCAGTGTAGGACTATTTTTTTATAATCTTCTAAGACTATGATCAATGAGAACTTTAAGAAGGATTTAGTGGTGATGATAGGATTTTATTCTCTTGAAAGATGCCACACTGGGGGAAAATGCATTAATGGAAAAGAATTTTTGAGTTATTTGATAAAATTTTACAATGCATGTTTAAGACCTTTATTTTCAATTTTCAAGGTAATAGTCTTGATGCAATGGCATGTTCAACCTTGGTATACAAGAACCGAAGCAATGATCATTCCAGATGCTGAGGTGTTCCAAATTAAAATGCAGTGAAATTGTGCTTAGGCAAAGTTCGTTAATAACATTTATTTAATTCCATCTTAGCTGTGAGATTTACATTCAAATTTTATTAAAATAATTTACCTTTTAAACATTTTCATCATATTTGTGGAGTTGGACAAATTTGAGTTCTATTCAAATGAACCTAAGGAGAAAACAGATGTATCATTAGTGTTCACAGAAATCAGGTCCAGGAGCAAAACCATGCCTGCTGTTTGGTAGGAGTAACCTGCCTAAACTCAATTTGTGATCAGATTAACCATCACTTCAGTTAGAAAGAAACCAATTGCAAAAATATTAGCCATCTTTCCCTAGGAAAGTCAAATCATGAAACAGGGACAAGGTGCCAACAACATTATTTCAGGGAATTCATACAGTTCCTCAACTGCAGGGTGAAAGCTGAAATATTTAGTACTGTTGTACCAACTCAGTCTCGTTTGGCAGGTTACACTCAGATTTCAGCAATTATGGTGAACGTTTAAAAATTTAATAAAGCACAATGTGGTTGGCCAAGATTCTGTCATTTTCATTTTTAAATCCGTTTGTAAAGTACACTAGACATTTTGCTTCTCAGTGGGTAGAAGAGCTGGACTTACAAAATGACTGTGAGAAGGGTTTCATTTCAACCAGAATGTTCTTTGCTTATGTACTTCTTACATACACCATAGTACCTATGTTTAGTTCTCTCTCTCTCTCTCAAAAAAGAAAAAAAAATACATTTTTGGTTTCATATATAATGTGTGTTTGTGTTTGTGAATCCTTTACAAAATCCAGAAAGATCTTACTTGTGTTCAAATACTTCAACTCATCATTACTGAGCAGATTCTTCATTTGGAAAGCATCTTTCCTTCCTGATACCAGCTGCATTTTAATTCTAATCAAAATGTTTTACCAATAAAATAATTTATAGATTAGAAAGGGAAGACTCCCTTGTTCTTATTTATTTGCACCTCCAATTGGACATTTTAAGTCTTAAGTTATCATGTATTCACTGAAAAAAATGATTTTGTTTTTGAAGGTAGTCTGGCAATATCCCTGCCAGGTCTCAGCTTTGGTTACTAATACGGTTTCAAATGTAGCTTCTCATTTCTTTATCCTCTCCATTTCTTTGCTTATTCTTGTCACATTTTCTTGCTTGCTTGCTTTGTTTTTGACTTTTTCCCAGTACTGCCAATTTTCAGACCAAAGTCCTTCTTCACCTCCCACACTTTCTTTCCTTCATCTATTTTTGCTGAAAACCTGGGCTTTCTCTGCTCTCCACCCTAGGAATTTTTTTAAATTTATTTTATGGCTAAAAAAACCCACTGCTTTTCTCATTATTATAGAATATCAGTATGTTACAAATTCAATTATCTATTCCCATTCCGTACTCAAGAAAGCAAAAAACTACTCTCAAATTATACTTCTTGTTGTTACTATTACTAGTAGTCTTGGTAGCAATACATTTGGAGAATAAACAGCAAATCCTAGGAACTTGCTGAACAGTTTACAGACATAATTGCATTTAATGAAAGCAATAATACCACCTGATTAAACAAGCCAGTAACTTAGAATTCTCTTTAGACTAGAGATTACAAATTGGCCATTGATTGGCTATACTCGATATACAGTTGTGTTTTCTTTAGCCACAGATTTTTTTGAAAACTGAATGATTAGATGAGTTTAAAACAATATAAAAATGTTCATTATTTTTGGTGGAAAAATTAGTAGAGTTGGCAACATTTGGCCCAGATTTTTATGACTTCACCTGGCAAGTGTCTGCCCCCTTTAAGAAGAGTCTACTCTCCCTTTTGCCTCTACCATTCTTTTTTTTTTTTTTTTTTTTTTTCGTTGTACTGAATTTTTGCTTTATTTTCTTTGGAATCCATGCAGGGTACAATGGATGAAGTGATAATTGCTAACCCCCATCTCTGGTCAAAATAAGCAAAACTTTGAATTAGACTTGGGGTTCTCCAAGATACATTACCTAAGGACTTTTTATCCTGTGACTTGAATTCCATTGTCTTTCCTGTGACTAGCTGAATACTCTTTTTTAAAAAAATTGAAGTATAGTCGATTTATAATACAATGTTGTATTAATTTCTGTTGTATAGAAAAGTGATTCAGTTATATATATATATATATACTTTCTTTTTTTAACATTCTCTTCCATTATGGTTTATCATAGGATGTTGAATATAGTTCTCTGTGTGATACAGTAGGACCTTGTTGTTTATCCATTCTATATATAAAAGCTCACATGTGCTAATAACAAATTCCCAATCCATCCCTCCCCCGCCCTTCCCCCTTGGCAACTACCATTCTGTACTCTATGTCCCTGATTCCGTTTCTATTTCGTAGATAGGTTCATTTTGTCATATTTTAGATGCTACATAGAAGTGATAGCATGTGGTATTTGTCTTCCTCTTTCTGACTTACTTCTCTTAGTATGATAATCTCTAGTTGCATCTGTCTCTACCATTCTTTGTAATTTTATACCTCTTGTGTTCCACTCATGCATATGTCCTGTCCAGTAAGCATTTGAAGTTTTGAAGTCTGTTCATTCCCTTTATGTTATTCATTACGTCTCCTTGACCAACAAGTTCTGACAGTTTTATCCACTGACTTAGGGCTTGGCAAACTTTTTCTTTAAACCAGATAGCAAATGTTTTAGGCTTTGCAGAACCTAAGTTGTTGGCACAACTTCTCA
Organism: Mesoplodon mirus; assembly: GCF_964341445.2. Taxonomy (NCBI): domain Eukaryota; kingdom Metazoa; phylum Chordata; class Mammalia; order Artiodactyla; family Ziphiidae; genus Mesoplodon; species Mesoplodon mirus. The sequence continues at coordinate 25,580,681 of NC_138995.1, read as the reverse complement.
ACTCTGCTATTGTAGTCCCAGTGCAGCCATAGGCAGGGTGTAAACAATTGGGAATGACTGTGTTCTGATATAGCTTTATTTATGAAAATAGGCAGCAAGCTGGATTTGGTCCACAAGTTGTAGTTTGCTTAATCTTGCTCTAGATAATCATGTGCCAATGTGTTTTATCCAGAACACTGTATCTGTGAAATGTTCTATTAAAAAAAAAAAAGATCCTTTAGAAAATGAAATATACACCTATCAGATATTTAAATTAACTGAAAAAAAATGGTACTATTGAGAAGCATTCACCTTTGTTTACTTATAGTATTCCCAGTCATACTGAACTACAAAATCTTTATTTTAAAACTTAATAAGTCTTTATTCCCGTCCTGCCCCAGGTTCTTCATGACTTTTTTTTTTTTTTTTTTTTTTAGATTCTATATATATGTGTTAGCAGACTCAGACCTACTAGAGAATGGACTTGAGGATATGGGGAAGGGGAGGGGTAAGCTGTGACAAAGTGAGAGAGTGGCATGGACATATGTACACTACCAAGTGTAAAATAGATAGCTAGTGGGAAGCAGCTGCATAGCACAGGGAGACCAGCTCGGTGCTTTGTGACCACCTAGAGGGGTGGGATAGGGAGGGTGGGAGGGAGATGCAAGAGGGAAGAGATATGGGGATATATGTATATGTATAGCTGATTCACTTTATTATAAAGCAGAAACTAACACACCATTGTAAAGCAATTATACTCCAAAAATATGTTAAAAAAAACTTAATAAGTCTTAATATCTCAGAGCACTTGAACTGTGTTTCCAGTGGAAGTCTTAAATCCATCATCACTTCTCCTTCTTCACTGCTACTGATCTGGTTCAGTTCCTTGATTCTCCTTTCTTTTCCATTTTATTTTATTTCATTTCATTTTATCTTAAAAAAATTAATGCATGCATGTGAGGAAAAAATTGAAAAGTAACAAAACATATCTAATAAAAATCAGATCCCTTCCACCCTAGAGCCCTAATTCCTTTCTCAGAGTCAAAGTTAGCTTTCTGTGTGTCCTCCTGCTATGTTCTGTACATATATGAGTACAATGTGAGTGTGTGTGTGTGCGCATGTGTGCGCATTCTTTTCATCTTTCCTTTCACAGAGTCTGAGAATCCTAAAAAACACAAAAACAAAAAACTAGGTATCATTCAATGTTCTTCTGTTACTTAAAGTCAGAATCAGAACACTTAATAGAGAAAATATACATTAAGCCTGTCATGAGCTGATAATTTCCTTCAGACCTGTTTCCCACCACTTCTTTTAAACTCTCTTATGTTCTATGCTCCTCAGTTTTTCTATCTATAAGATGGAAGGGAGAGAGGAAATAATAATCCTGTATCATAGATATTTTATTATGATTAACAGGGTAATGTCTGTAAAATATTAAGCATAAATAAGTATTCCATGGTAGCTTGGGAATAGTGGTGGGAGGAGTGGTGTCTGTATGTAAAGTTTGAGAGCCATTGTACAACAGAGGCATTGCCAAAAAGGATGTGGGACCTCATGGCATTTTCAAGTTTAAAATTATTTTAAGTATATAATTCCATTTAATCCTCATTTCTACATTCACCAACTATTTATTCAATATTTATTCACAGTAACTGGGACGTAGTGAGAACTCAAATGTTAGACAGTATTAATAGGGTCATCGATTTCAAGGAACTTATATTCTAGAATAGGAAATTGTTGGTATATCAACAGTACATAAAGTTAGTGATTGCATATTATGGAGAGGGATCTGCAGGTAATAAAGAAGGTGATATGGTACAGGTTAAAAAGTGGTTTGCGGGCTTCCCTGGTGGCGCAGTGGTTGGAAGTCTGCCTGCCGATGCAGGGGATGCGGGTTCGTGCCCCGGTCCAGGAGGATCCCGCATGCCGCGGAGCGGCTGGGCCCGTGAGCCATGGCCGCTGAGCCTGTGTGTCCAGAGCCTGTGCTCCGCAACGGGAGAGGCCACAACGGTGAGAGGCCCACGTACCGCAAAAAAAAAAAAAAAAAAAAAAAAAAAAAGAGTGGTTTGCTACTGAATTTAGATAGCTAGGCTGCTGCAGCTGTACTCCAAGTGAGTACCATTATCCTAAAATATAAAATGGTGGCTCTGGGCTTGGGCAACCAAGGTTGCCCTGTTTAACCTTAAGGGCCTTAGGAATATTTGTAGAATGTACTTTAGCCTGAACCCAGGGAAAACGATCAGAATTCTTACAGAATTTATTTATTTCCCTTAAGACTTGAGGAGCTTAGTAAATAAAAGATAGGCTTGCACCATAGAATGTTGGTGAAAAGATAAAATGTAGCAATAGAACAAAACAACAGAAAAAGGACCTCGGGCTGACTTCTTGGTTAAGTGCAATAGTACAAATGGAAAAAGCAACTTGTCCAACGCTTTCTTCAATATTTCTTAACGGAATTTTGGGGACAGAAAGAGAGAAGATGCAACCACAGGTTGAGAGGTGGACTCATCCACTTTTGATGAGATATATATTTGAGGAACAAGTATGTAGTCAAATGGTTGTCCGAACTTATTAGGAAGAAGATGAGAGTTGTGTAATCAATTTTAGTCACCTTTTTTCCATAGACAAAGAGAAGTTATTGTATCATTTGGCCCATCTTCTAATAACCCAAAGCATTAACCGAAGTGAGAAATACTTATTGTGCAGCTCTCATGTTATAAGCATTGCCTAAATTATAGGTACTTTATATACCTTATTTTGTTAATCCACATAACAAACACAGGAAGTAAGCATTAAAATACCCATGATGCCAGTGAATTTAAAGTTCTTTCTTTGTCATGAAAGAATTCAGAAACAAAGTGATAGGTAAGAAGTGGATTTACTTAGAGAGAAACACACTCCACAGGCAGAGCTTGGGCCATCTCAGAAGGTGAGAGGCCTTGGGAGAAACACACTCCACAGGGCATCTCAGAAGGTGAGAGAGAGCTTGGGAGAAACATACTCCACAGACAGAGTGTGGGCCATCTCAGAAGACAAGAGGCAAGAGGCCTTGAAATATGGCATGGTTAGTTTTTATGGGCTGGATAATTTCATAGGCTGAGTGGGAGGGTTATGCCAACTATTTTGGGGAAGGGGCAGGGATTTCCAGGAATAGGGCCACCGCCCACTTTTTGAACTTTTATGGTTGGCCTCAAAACTGTCGTGGCACGGGTGGGTGTGTCATTTAACATATGCTAATGTGTTACAATGAGCGTATAATGAGGCTCAAGGTCTACTGGAGTCGAATCTTCCGCCATTTTGGACCTAGTTGGTTCTCACTAGTTTCTGTCATGTGCCATGGCTATATCATTCTTTTAAAGGTTGTGCCCTGCCCGCTTCCCTCCTGTTTCACCTCAACTTTACAGATGAAGAAATGCCAGCTAAGACTCTGAGAGAAATAGGAAATAAATTTAGGGGAACCTGTATTTCAGACAAGATGTATATGTTTTTCCACACACCTCAGTTCCTTATATAGACCAGGTTCTTATCATACACTGATAGAAATTAATATGCTTGCCTATCAAATCAGTACCAGGAAAGCTGGTTATGTTCTTTGCCTATATAACCTAATTTCTAGCTAAACTAAGGTTGAATCTATTTGAAATCTACTCACTGTATCTATCTGAACATGTAGCTCAAAACTCTGAAGCTTTCCTGCCTCATCTGAGGCCCAGACCCCAATCTTGTACATAGTGACCAGAGGACAGGCTGCAGGAGGTGGATATGGGTAGGGACCAGGAGGAATAGGGTTTTGAGCATGCCATGATCTTCCGTGACGAAAGCATTTTTAGCTATGGAGAGAGTCATCAATGAGCAGGGTGAGCAGGTGATCACAAAATCTTGATCAGAATGCCAAGTGTTTAAAAGTCAGACCTGTGTGTGTGTGTGTGTGTGTGTGTGTGTGTGTGTGAGTGAGAGAGAGAGAGAGAGAGAGAGAGTATATGCACGCCTGTGTATGAAATACTCTGAAGTCTTAACCTGAGTGAAAAAATATTACTTTTTTACTATGTGGTTTTTTATTTTTTTGTGTGCGGTATGCGGGCCTCTCACTATTGTGGCCTCTCCCGTTGCAGAGCACAGTCTCCGTACGCGCAGGCTCAGTGGCCATGGCTCATGGGCCCAGCCGCTCCACGGCATGTGGGATCTTCCCAGACCAGGGCACAAACCCATGTCCCCTGCATCGGCAGGCGGACTTTCAACCACTGTGCCACCAGGGAAGCCCCCTATGTGTTTTTTGTTGTTGTTTTTTTTTTTTTTTTTTCATTTCAGTCTGAAATACTTGGCTGTTTCCCTTGCCTGGTAATGCCTTTAAATTCAACTTCTTCCAGGAAGCCTTCCTTGACCCCACTTATAATCCTTTCTTCTTTGCTTTGTGCGTTCCTCTCTTGGTGTGCTTACCATACCATGCTGAATGTTATTTATTCATCTGCTTGTCTCTTTTGACTCTAAAGGTACTTCAGGGCAAGGTTACTGCCTTATTAATCTCTCTGTCCCCTGTACCAATCTCTATAGGTATAGCATGAACACTATTTGACTTGAAATGAATTAAGCAAATGGTAAACGAATACTTGCAATTTTACCCTATGAAGGCAAAATGGGGTTAATTAGCTGAAGATTCTAGAGACACACTGGTTGAAAAATCAACTTCCATTTTCCCTCCCAAATTCAGTTTTTCTCTCTTCCTCTGAATTCCTGGTTTGTGACGAAAGATGTAAAGCTCTCAGCGTTTTATGAATCTTGCCACTAGCCTACACAACCTTTCAAATATGATTCAATTTCATGCAGAGACTCAGAGCAACTTGGCAGTTAACAGCTAATGGCTTTTAAGGGTTTAAGTCAGCCCTAAACATTATTCCAATAAGTTTTTGTGGTTTAATTACCTTAAAGCATTAAGTAGTCAAAGAGCCCATCAATACAGACACATTTAGAGATATCAAATGTGCACCGTTCACAAATACCACTTTGAAGGTGTCTAACACAGCATCTTATTTTGTCAAAAAAGCATGTAGAAAATAGGTTAAGTTTACCTATTTGAGCCTAATGTTGTGTGACCACCATTAACCTGGGAGAAATGTGAATTCAAAATGATTCTCTAAACAGCAAGGAAGACCTTTACAAAGCAAGGGGCAGAGTAATTTCTGCCCTACCCTGTTCTCCCCCATACTATGTCAACTTTAAGAGGTGGCCTTAGTGGTTAAGATCCCTAGCTCTGGATTCCAACGGCTCTGCATTCAAATCTCACCTCTGCAATTTGTAGGGAGGTTAAGTAACAGGATGATAAGTCTCAGGGAGAATAATAATAATTATTCAGTTTAGTTTTTGTGACGATTTCATGAAATACATGTAGAATTTTTTTAATAGATTTATTTTATTTATTTATTTTTGGCTGTGTTGGGTCTTCGTTGCTGTGCACGGGCTTTCTCTAGTTGCTGCAAGCAGGGGCTACTGTTCATTGCAGTGCGCGGACTTCTCATTTCTCCTTGCGGTGGCTTCTCTTCTTGCGGAGCACAGGCTCTAAGCCCTACTGGCACGCAGGCTCAGTAGTTGTGGCTCACGGGCTCTAGAGCGCAGGCTCAGTAGTTGTGGGACACGGGCTTAGTTGCTCTGAGGCATGTGAGATCTTCCTGGACCAGGGCTCGAACCTGTGTCCCCTGCATTGGCAGGCGGATTCTTAGTCACTGCACTGCCAGGGAAGCCCTAGAAATGTTAATAATAACAGCTAATATGTGTTAGGCATTCTTTTATTTTAAAAAAAGGCTATTGTTGTGATTTTGGAGGAGAGAAATAAAATGAGCTTGCAGGGTCAGTATTCTCTTTAAAGGCTATAAAAATGGGCCTTAATATCTCCATTGTGATTTTCCTTATTTGTACTGCAATTAAGCAAACCAAAGTTTGTCACTTATTTTATGCACTGTTTCAGATTTTTTTTTCTTTCTATAAAACTCATTTCTATCCTTGGGCTCACTGTAACTTCATTACTCTTTTCAAGTCAAATCACATCCCGACCTCAACAATTCAAATTGGCCTAGGATCCCTCACTAACAAAATGTTAATATTCATGAGTAACTCATTTTGCCTTCAGAGCTAGGGAGAGAAACCTTCAGGGAGACAGAAATGAGTTATTGACCCGCTATAGAATGTATCATTTGGAAAGAGCTGCTTTGTAGGGAGAGATGATTCAAATGCACAGTTTCAAGGGGCAATGCAATCTAGTTTACTAATCTCTCATTATATGAAGGTGAGGCCTTAGTGAATGCTGACTGCTTATTAGCATCTTCAACCCACAGAAGAATCCAGATAATGGGTGCCAGTTTTATTCTCATAATTAAGCATTCAAATATTTGCATCCCTTTCATTAAGCCATCATTTAAAAAATTAAGAGCAGCAAAAAAGGTAAAGGCAATTATTTAACCTGTGATCATGGACACCATATGTTAGATAATATTTATTTTTAACTTAAAAGTCTCTAAGTAGTTTAAGTGAGCATCTCATGACCTCTGAAATCACTAATCCCCCTTCCTGAGTCACATCTCCCTAGGCCACCTCTGAGCACATTTCTTCCTTTTTCATGTTCCATTTTGCTCCCATGCCAGACAAGCTGGTGTCTCCCCTCTGAGAGAACTCAGTTTTGAGACTGCATCTAAAATCTGTTGGTCAGTTTTGGGGTTTTTTTTTAACTTTTGAATTTTATTTTATTTATTTTTTTATACAGCAGGTTTTTATTAGTCATCAGTTTTATACACATCAGTGTATACATGTCAGTCCCAATCGCCCAATTCATCACACCACCATTCCCAGCCCCCCGCGGCTTTCCCCCCTTGCTGTCCATACATTTGTTCTCTACATCTGTGTCTCAGCTTCTGCCCTGCAAACTGACTCATCTGTACCATTTTTCTAGGTTCCACATACCTGCGTTAATATACGATATTTGTTTTTCTCTTTCTGACTTACTTCACTCTGTATGACAGTCTCTAGATCCATCCACATCTCAACAAATGACCCAGTTTCGTTCCTTTTTATGGCTGAGTGATATTCCATTGTATATATGTACCACACCTTCTTATCCATTTGTCTGTTGATGGGCATTTAGGTTACTTCCATGACCTGGCTATTGTAAATAGTGCTACAATGAACATTGGGGTGCATGTGTCTTTTTGAATTATGGTTTTCTCTGGGTATATGTCCAGTAGTGGGATTGCTGGGTTATATGGTAATTCTATTTTCAGTTTTCTAAGGAACATCCATACTGTTCTCCATAGTGGCTGTATCAATTTACACTCCCACCAACAGTTTAAGAGGGTTCCCTTGTCTCCACACCCTCTCCAGCATATGTTGTTTGTAGATTTTCTGATGATACCCATTCTAACTGGTGTGAGGTGATACCGCATTGTAGTTTTGATTTGCATTTCACTAATAAATAGTGATGTTGAGCAGCTTTTTATGTGCTTCTTGGCCATCTGTATGTCTTCTTTGGAGAAATGTCTATTTAGGTCTTCTGTCCAGTTTTGGATTGGGTTGTTTGTTTTTTTAATATTGAGCTGCATGAGCTGTTTATATATTTTGGAAATTAATCCTTTGTCCATTGATTTGTTTGCAAATATTTTCTCCCCTTCTGAGGGTTGTCTTTTCGTCTTATTTATGGTTTCTTTTTCTGTGCAAAAGCTTTGAAGTTTCATTAGGTCCCATTTGTTTATTTTGGTTTTTATTTCCATTACTCTAGGAGGTGGGTCAAAAAAGAGCTTGCTGTGATTTATGTAAAAGAGTGTTCTTCCTATGTTTTCCTCTAAGAGTTTTATAGTGTCCGGTCTTACATTTAGCTCTTTAATACATTTTGAGTTTATTTTTGTGTATGGTGTTAGGGAGTGTTCTAATTTCATTCTTGGTCAGTTTTGATCTAAGGCCTGTGAAAGTGTTTCTACCCATTAGCTGGCTAGAAGAAAAGGTCGGGTTTTTTTGTGTTGGTCTGTTTTTTACATTAAGGAGATAACAGGGAATTTGGAATGGCTAGTAGAAGGCTATATCTTAACATCTGTTAGTTGAATCTGGGCAAGCCAATCCACTCAAATTGGCATATAACCCCCTTGAGGGGGGAAAACACACACTAGCTCAGAAGTTTCAATTAGATTATCATAGGGGATGTTAACTGATACTAAGCTGTGGGAAAGGGTAACTTAACAAAGGAAAGAATATATATAAACTTTTCTGCTTAAAAAACTTTTCTGCTTTTTTATCTTAGCCCTAGTTAGGTCAACTGTGGTATTGTTCCCATCAACCAATGCCCTGAAACAAGAAAAATAATCATAAATACAAACAACTTCAGTTTCTAGTATCCAAGTGTATCTAGATGGTCTTCTAAGTTTGGGGGAAGCGAAAGCTGCATGTGAGAAACACAAGATTGCTGTGAGGACTGTAGGAGAGGGAAACTTTTCCTTTCTTCTCTTCGAGGTTCTTTGACTGGTCTAATAATTAAGTTGACGCAAGTCAGATTAACAGGAGCAAAACAAATGCAATTTCCTGTGTACGGGAACTCATACAAATAATGAGACTTAAAGTAGTGACCAAAGCAGGCAGCTTTTATACAAAGCTTTTAGACAAATAAATAATAAAAATTCAGGAAGAACTGACTTGGGCTTGGGGGAGCTAGTTAGTGAAGACAGCACAAGTTTTGTTTTTCTAGGCTTCTTGGCCCTGAATTTCCTGTCTCTGGTGATAAGGATGCCTCTCTACCTCCTGGAACATGGAGGGCACCTTTCACAAGGGTGATCTTTAAAAATCATTTATTTTACTTTTTTTCTACAATTTTTAAAGGTTACACACCATTTACAATTATTACACAATACTGGCTATATTCCCGGTGTAGTGCAATGCGTGGGAGATTTATGTCTTGCTTTCGGGGGACAAAGAAGGGTCAGAGTATCCTTCTTGCACCTGCTGTTTCTTAAGTAACTTTGAGTCACAATAATCTGTGTGCTAATGGGGCATCTTTTGGGGTGGCGTATTCTGCTCCCCTTCAGGACCAATGAAGTAAATCACATAAAATGCACGTGTTAAGTTATATTGCACGATCTACATCTAAGGTGCCATTAGATGAACAGAATAATGATTAACTGTGAATCACCAAAGTATATATTAGCTTTTTTTTTTTTTTTTTTTTTTGCTGTACGCGGGCCTCTCACTGCTGTGGCCCCTCCCGTCGCGGAGCACAGGCTCCGGACACACAGGCTCCGCGGCCATGGCTCGCGGGCCCAGCCGCTCCGCGGCATGTGGGATCCTCCGGGACCGGGGCACGAACCCGTGTCCCCCGCATCGGCAGGCGGACTCTCAACCACTGCGCCACCAGGGAAGCCCTATATTAGCTTTTAATTGCCCTAATAATAATGATAGTAGAAAGTACTAGGGTAATTATAAACCTGTCTGGATTGTGGTGTAGTTGGATAAGCACAGGTTTGGAGTCAGACAGACCTAAGTGAACTCCAGGCTTTCATTTTCATAGCTTCATGACATTGGACAATGCATTTTGCCTCTATGAAATGTGAATGATAATTTCCATTTCCAGGTTTGTTTAATGGGTTAGAGATAATGTATCTAAAGTATCTAGCATTGCGCCTGACATAGATGTTCAGTATTCAGCAGCACCAGTGGCAGCGGTAACTGTTGTTATTATAGTCTTTGCTCCAAGAAATTTCCATCATAAAAAGAGAGAATGAGTTCCTTTAGAAGTAAAACAGTCAGTGCACCCTCTGAAGGGGCCCGAAGCAAGGGTGGCAGTGAAGCAGAGGTAGTAGATGGTCTTAGGTCTGGTTTCTGGCTGGAGAAGTGAGGTCAGGCATATGCTTCTGATGAGACCTGCAGACAGACACTTGTTCTCCAGGGTCATTGGGGTTCTCTTTTTTATAGAACACCCAGAAAAGGCATTTCCACTCAGAGGCACCTTGTTTCATGCAAACACACCATTAAACTCACTTTAAAGCTGACATTCTTCACCTGCATCACTGGCTTCTACTACTAGAGGAATAGGAATCAAGTTTCCCCTTTTGGTTTTATCAGAGAAGAAAACCACTGAGCAATTCCTTAAACCCCTGGCCTAAGGTCGTCATTGACCTTGCTCTAAGTTTTTAGAGGTAAGTTGCTAAATTGCTCTGTTGCTCTAAGTATCAGTTCCCTCATCAGTAAAACAGTGCAAATAATAAAATCTGATATACAGGAATACTCTGTGACATTTCATCCTATCCTCACAACAGGTACATAACACAGGTCCTTTTAGATGAGGTGTTTCTGCTTGTGCTCTAATCCCTGCTAGGATGATCTCATCCATGACCAGGTAAAGCTAAGATGGTGCCCCTGGTATTATCATCTTATTTATCTTGCCTCCATTTTCACTATGTTCTGTACCATGGTCATCAAGTAAAGTCAAGCCCTCTTCTCTCCCCCTTAATACTAAATAATTGGCTAGTCACGGATACCACTGTCAGTAGCTATTTTCAATAACCATGCTCTAAACCCATTAAGAAGGGGTTAAATCATTTCATCCAAAACGAAATCACATACCTCCTTCTTTTCCTTCTCTTTCTCCTTCTTCATCATCATCATCATCACTATTCATCACATTTTCTATATGGCCATTGCTAAGGTCTGAATGTCTGCATCCCCTCAAAACCTACTATGTTGAAATCCTAATGTCCAAGCTGATGATATTTGGAGGTGGGGCCTTTGAGAGGTAATTGGGTTATGAAGGTGGGAACCCTCATGACTGGGATTAGTGCTCTTATAAAAGAGGTCCCACAGAGTTCTCTATCCCCTTCCATCATGTGAGGGCACAAAGACAAGTTGGCAGTCTACCACCCAGAAGAGGGCCTTGTCAGAACCTGACCATGGTGGCACCCTGATCTCAGACTTACAGCCTCCAAAACAGTGAGAAGTAAATTTCTGTTGTTTATAAACCACTCAGTCCATAGTATTTTGTTACAGCAGCCCTAGCAGACCAAGACAGCCATCACTGGGCTTTGCTACATACATTATCTCATTTAATCCCTCAAACAACTTTACAAGGTAAGTTTTATTATTATCCCCATTTTATAGATGAAATAGCTGAAGGCCTATTTTGGTGAATAATCTGCCCCACGTTTTAGAGGTAATACGGGAGAGGCTGGAGTTTGAACCACATTTTCTGGTTGCGATGTCCATTTACAATTCTTTGTACATTATTTTCATCTAAGATCATGTGACTGAAGCTAAGTGGCTTATAATCATTAGGACATTTGTATACCACATACCTTAGTTATTGGTTGGTCATCATTCCAGCATGACGATGATGAGGCTATTTGTTCATTTTTTCCCATGAAAGGTCTTTATCTTGGAGAAAATTCCCTATTCTATTCTTATTAGAATCAGCAGTGTAGCAACTGTAAACACATCTTCTTGTAAGTGTCTGTAGATAACATGTTCCTGAATTGTTTTAAGTTATAGTAGGACTGGAGGAATATTATGCACATCCGTCGTATAAATAATGTGACACAAATAACAGCTACATTTAGCAGCAAACAATTATTTTCTTCCAAAGTAAAAATCATTCATTTTTTTAGAGTGAATTGGAAATTGGCATGCAGCATTGTCTTCTTACATAATTTGGGTGAGGTTCCTTTACTCAATTGTCTGAATTTTTACTACCTGAAAATAATTAGTTTTTCTTTGAGAATTTTCAAGATCTACTGACACTTTTTATTTTTGCCTGGGATAAGGAGCAAAATTGTGTTTATGGTAATAGTGATATTAGTACCTATTTTGATGTTATTATTATAGGGTTGCTACAGAGTTGACAGAATAAATCTCAAGTGCCTGGTACAGTTCATTCATATATTAATTCATTTTATTTGGAGAAAACCTACTATGTGCTGGACCTGTGATACATCTTGGGTGTGCAATGGTGGGTACAGGATCAGACCTAAACACTGATCTAAACAAGATTTTTGTCTAGAGTAAGATGCAGACAATAAAAAAGAAAAATATATTTTCCAAATTTCAATAAGTCATAAAAATAGAGACCTATGAAAGAGAATAGTTGAATAATCAGGGACACTGAGGAATTAATTTTAAGCAGAGCTCTAAAGTTATAGAGTAAACCTAGGTCAGCAAAAGACAAAGGTATGTTCTTGGAAGAGGGAAGAGAATGTGTGATTCTTTGGAGCTGGAAACAGATGTTTTTGAGGAACCGAAAGAAGACCAGTGTAGTTTGGACTTAGTAAACAAAGGTGAGTTATAGCTCATGGTGAGGTCACAGATGTCGATGGAAAACAATGAGATTTCACAGAGTTAAGGAGCTGATTTCTCTGGGCCACCTAGCTAATTAGTGATAATTTGAACCCAGGTTTTTATTACTGTAAATGTCAGCTTATTTCTCATTAAGTCCCTAGAATGAGAACATTCAATAAAATAAGGATGATAATTAGTAATAATAAGAATAGCTAAACTGAGTTAGTGCTTCTATGTGTCAAGCTCTCTTGTAATCACTTTTCAAGCACTGAAGAACTTAATTGACACATGAAATCTATGTGTGAAATCTTTGCGTGAAACTTAATATTATACTCATAAATGTGTGGAGGTTAAATCACTTGCCCATATCACACAGCTACTGAAGGATGGACTTGAATTTGAACCCAGGGTTGTAGGACACTTTAGAGACTGGACGTTTAGTCCTCATCTTCATGGCAGATTAAATATTTTTGCAGCTATTTACAACTTACCAAAAAGTTGTAAGAAAAACATCATGTCTTTATCTTGAACTGTTTGAGAGTAATTTGTTGACATGATATACTACTATCCCTAAAAACTTTATAATATTTACAACCAAGGCTTTAATCTTATAACCATCAAAATCATAAAATTGAAATTGATACCTTTTTTCTAATGTAAGACTCTATTCAAGTATAATTTATTATACTAATAATGTCCTTCCATCAAAAGATCCAGTCCAGGATCAGATATTGCATATAACTGTCATGTTTATTTAGTCTTCTTCAATCTGCAGAATCCCCCTTTGCTTGCTGTTCATGACCTTGTGGCTTTTGAAGATATTACATCCTTTGTCTTAAAGAATCTCTCTCAATTTGGATTTATGAGATATTTCCTCATGATTAGACTCATGTTATATGGTGTTTGGGGTAGGAAGATGGCAGAAATGCTGCTGTGTTCTTGTCATTGTCTACCATCAGGTGATATACAATTTCAGTTTGTCCCAACTTTGAAGATAATAATATTGACCACCTGAGTAAAGTGTTTCAGAAGCTACTCCATACTGTTTGAGCTTCAACATCCTGTGCTGGGCTTCTGCTGCCACTCACCACACTCCTGCACAAACCCCTCCTCTACCCACCTGAGCTCTGACTTCCTGTGTCAGACCACCATGGCCACTCCTTCTCCCCCACCACCAGTACCATGCTTGTTCCCTACTCACCTCCCACCCACTCAGGTTCTGACCCTCCTAAGCCTACCTTACTCATTCTCACCTAATGGCTACTACATAGGATTTTAAAGGAAGGAAGAAGAAAGGAAGGGAGGCAGGAAAGAAGGTCAAAGGATAACTTTTAGTTTAAAATAAAAGACGTGTAGAAATGTATTGCTTTCATTTGAGAAAAGTGGTCAAAGTGATGCCAGATGAAATAACAAACACATTGTTCTTTCATACTCCACAGGAATTACTGTACATGTGTGCGTGTGTGTGTGTGTGTGTGTGTGTGTGTGTAATGTCTTTTCTGGTGCTACGATCTCGTAGTCTGCCTTGTCTGATCTGCTATTCAGTTATCTACTCACCACTCTCAGGAAAGTAGGTATTTTCCTAGTGGGAAAAGTCTATCATTAATCATTGCATATTCAAGTTCTTTTTTCTTTTGGACAATATAAATACAAAACTGGAGAACACAGTTCTGCTTTCCCTCAGTTTTATACCATGGTGCTGTTAACACCTGCCTTAAAGTCCTTTGTCCATAAAGGCAACAGTATAGTCATATGGGGACTAGTTTGGAGGTCAAGTCCAAGACTACTACTTATACCTTGACTTTAGCCATGTGACTTACCTATTTGAGCTTCAGACTCTTTACCTCTAAAATTAGTATAATTTTATAAGGGTAATTATTGTTGTCAGGACTAAATGAAATGATTTAGGTAAAGTGTTAGCATGGTTTACAAACTACAAAACATAGACTTAAATTTACCAAATGCTTCTCACACCTGACAGTACTCTCCTTTGTACTCAATAGTACTTTATTAATTTCTCTCTCATAACAAAAGTTGTATTCTATTTGCGAATCATGTGGAGTTCATCTCCATTGGGCTGGGATCTTCTTAAGGGCAGGAATTGTTTTTCATTGCTATATCCTCAGCACTTAGCAAAGTTACTTGTAATATAAAAGGTGCTCAATGTATATATGGATTGAAGGATGGAGGGTGGTGGAATTTTGGGATGGTTAGCTGAATGGATAAAAGGATGAAAGAATAAATTCATGAAAGGATAAATGGACAAAAGAATAAACAATTATAACAAGGTTAGAGTAAGGGACTCAATATTTATTGAATGTTCATTACGCACCAAATAATTAATCGGCTATTTTACATATGTTATTAATACCTCATCAAATTATTATGTTAAAGAAGAGAGAAACATGGGGCTTCCCTGGTGGCGCAGTGGTTGAGAGTCCGCCTGCCGATGCAGGGGACGCAGGATCGTGCCCCGGTCCGGGAAGATCCCACATGCCGTGGAGCGGCTGGACCCGTGAGCCATGGCCGCTGAGCCTGCGCGTCCGGAGCCTGTGCTCCGCAGCGGGAGAGGCCACAGCAGTGAGAGGCCCGCGTACCGTAAAAAAAAAAAAAAAAAAGAAGAGAGAAACAAAACTTAATAAAGTAAAAAATAAAAACTAATAAAGTCCATACTTTTGACTTTACCAAAAGAGTGCTACAAGTGTTCTTTCTGCTTTGATATAGTAAATTGTATTTATTCAACGTAAAAGAAATATTTGCTATTAACCCAGGAGATAGGATTCTGTAATTATTAAGAAAATTGAGCTTAGTCTAGATGGTTAAGGTTAGAAAAATTTCACTATCAATTAGAGAAAAGTGAAAGGTTTGGTGAGCATTTCCAAACTCAAATAAACCTGTGGTCTTCTCAAGACACACTTTTCTTTATTTTTAATTCTAGATTCAATTCAATAATGTCAAAGATAAAGAATTAAACCTATATACTGTTTTTGAAGGATAACTCTGAGAGATTGTGTAGGCAAAGAATTGATAGGCTCATACAGATCACCACTACCACATCATTTATAATTTCTTCGTAAAAGTTCACGCCTATAAATTGGGTGATATAAACTAAAATGTGAGCACATGGAGCTTATAATAGAGGAGTGTTTAAAAGGAAAATCACATATACAGGAGCCCATTCATATAGCAATGTTCTGTGGAATATAACTGCATTCTAGAATCTAGAACCCTCATCTAGAATGTAGTACTGGGTGTTTGGGAGGAAAAACCAGTGATACATGTTGCCTGCCCTCCAGTGTCTCCTAGTCAGTAGAGTCCAAGCTTCTGAAAAAAAGAAATAGTTTCAGAGATGTGGTGAATGTTTGTGTAGCAGAGAGAAAGAGATTCTAGTGGAGGATTGAGAATATGGCCCTTAACAGGCTGGAGGAGTTAGGGATGGTTCTCTAAAATAAGTGGCATTTTCTTTTGTTCATGAGAGATGAGTGGACATCTGTCAGATGGATAAGGTGAGGCATACTGTGAGAGAGGAAACCACAGTAAGATGCACAAATATACACTTGAGACTGCAAATCGTTCCTTATGGCTAATGATTCCATATGGCTCTAAAGCTCACGTGCAAAGGTTCATGCTTAGACTGACAGTTGAGGCTAAGAAAGCAGAGGTAGGCTGGGCTCATTGGACCATGAACCATAAAGGGAATGCACAAAAGCACATCTTTGTCTTTTTTGCCTGTCATTTTGGAGTCTCTTCAAATTATATATGCTTATATATATAAATATATATATTATATAGTATTTTGTCAACTCCTGAAAATCTCTAGCTGAAGGCCTGTTCTGCCAGTTTTTTCCCAGAGCACAGAGTGCCTTATTCCTGATCTCCACCCTGAACTCCTTGCAGGGCGTGTTGAAGGTCAGTGACTGCAGTGGCTAGTGACCTGATCCTTGGAGAGGCAGATGGCAAGTGCCAAGTTTTAGCTGGCAATTTGGAGATATTTTCCAAATATATACACATTATATATGCATATTTGTACACAGTGCATACATAGATGTATTTATTTTTGGAGTACAAGTTACAAGCTACACTTTTATCAATTAGTACATACTTGCAAAAGAGTGAGCTTGATAATTGTTTCCTCCTTCTGTTTTACATTTTTTGTTGTTTTTCTCTCACATGAATAGTCACATTTTGGTTCCTTCTGACTGGTCTTCTTTCTTATTTCATTTTGAACAGTACTCAGAACTTGAACGATTGATAAAAAGAGTTTCTTCTACCCTTCCTTATTGTTTTGAGTCCTGATGAAGTGTGACTTGAATAGGATTGGAAAATCACACAACATCCCAGGGACTGTCCTGATACAGAACACGGCCCAGTTTTTGCCCTTGTCATCTCCATGCTTCTTGAAATCATTTGTGTTCTCAGGCTTAATTAGTCCCCAGGAGGATACCTTCCTAAGGATGTAGAGGTGCCATTCAGCTTTTGTGGGGAATGTGCTATCAGAGTGTCCTTTTGGCCCATAATTTCCCAGCCCACATAGTCATTCCTAGAAAAAGCACTCCTGATATACTTTGTCAGTGATTTCTAAAATGCCTCTTGATATCTGAATTTTGTCAGAGCCAAAATAAACAAATAAATAAATATAGCTATGTATAGCAAAAAGATATGAATCGTCCCAATCCGTTTATTTACTATTGGATGAGAACAGGCATATCAAACAACATTTTACTCACCAGAGTGCTAACTAAATTTCAATTACCGTTCCTCTTCTCTATTAGACCATATTTTGTGCCACTCATGTTCTGTATTTGAAAGATATCTTTAGTTTTCTTAAGCAGGTTATTAGGTTTTCAAAAATAAGATAACACAGTTCGATTTTTTGAAAAGCAAAGAGCCCCTTCAAGAAAGACTCTCCCTTCCATTTCCTTTGAAGGTAATCATATGTTGGAAACAGTAAGCCCAGAACAAAAGAATCACAGTGGCATGACTAAAGCTTAGAGAATTTGCTCAGAAAAGTTCCCAAAATGCAGGTCTTTGGCAGCCAGTAATTTAAACCTGTGACACACTGTTTTATTGGCCCCAAACTCACAGGGTCATCTGATTATGCCTATGCATAAATGGCCAAATGAATCTCAATCTCTTTAAAAGTTATTATGCCTATAGAACTCAAGAAGATGTGGTTAGTTTACTGAAAAGTTCTATTTCTCTGGTAGTAACTGATAAAGAAGGGGATTTCTCAACGTCAATCACTCAAAATAAAGAACTTAAATCCACTTTAATATACCTCTGGGAAGCAGATCTGCATTAACCTAGTCTATGACTGCTCTGGCATAATAAGGTTTAAGAGAGTACACAGCCATTGGTGATTTCTGCAAGTGATACAGTGAGGGGACAGAGACAATGAGACAGACACAAAATGGGACCTGGGGGGCTTCCCTGGTGGCGCAGTGGTTGAGAGTCCACCTGCCGATGCAGGGGACACAGGTTCATGCCCCGGTCCGGGAGGATCCCACATGCCGCGGAGCGGCTGGGTCCGTGAGCCATGGCCGCTGAGCCTGCGCGTCTGGAGCCTGTGCTCCACAATGGGAGAAGCCACAGCAGTGGGAGGCCCACGTAGAGCAAAAAAAAAAAAATGGGACCTGGGATTAAGGGATCTTCCACTCAGCCATGTGTGGAACGTCGGAAATTGATGCGGTATTGTTTAGCGAGCAGCTGTCAAGTTGTTGTAATTTGCAAAATGTTTTTTTGTTTCTTCTTCTCCGTCACCAAAAGACATATTAGAAATGGCTTCATTCTGAGGGATGACAAAGTTAATCCTCTTTGGAGTTTCAGTTGAAGAAAATGACACTTAAAACTTGTCTTGCATTTATCAAATGAGCCAATGAGTTCACCATTTACTGAGTGCTTCTGAATGGAGACACAGTATTAGATTATACAGGTTATAATATTAGGTTATAATATTGTATTATATTATAAAGTATTAGGTTATAAAGTTGAATTGAGAACAATCACTTCCATCAAGATACTTGATATCTAGTGAGAGTTACACATGGAGCAGAGGTTTCTAGTTTCCTGTGTTTATAAACATACAGGTAGAAGTAAGCAAAGGGCGGGGGGGGGGAGGGCACAGGTGGACCTAACGGGTTGCCCCAAAGTTAAAGAGCCACGGATGACATGGGGACAGAGATGAGACAGACCTGAGGAAGTAGCCTGGTACTGAAGAAGGGTCCTGGGTCAGGCATGGTCTTTTGTTTAGTTTTACAATTTTTTAAAAATTGAAGTACAGTTGACTTGCAATATTATATTAGTGGGCATGGGTCTTTTGAAGCCTTTATTTAATACATCCAGAGGCAGTCTGTGTTTCCATAGAAATATCTCTTTGTATTATAATTACACCATAATGTGTATTAAACACAATTTAATTACATGCACATGAGCAAGAGTGCTGTGTTTCATCTTCCAGCATCTAGCCGTGTGTGGTATCTTGTATGCACAAAGTAAATGTTTATATAAATAGATCAAAAGATGACATAAATTTAGTCATGCCTAAAGAAAGCTTTTGAGAACAGTATTAGTGGCACAATATCAAAGTTCAAAAGAAATACAAACACGGGACTCTTATTGTGATACAAAAGAGCAATTCAGAAGCTAGGACAATAATAAACACTTCAGGAAATGGGGGTTCTAAGATGGGCAAGGAGAAATCCTCTGGGATACTGGCTATATAATAAGGGTAAGAATAATTTATTGGAGGTGGCAAATTTTGAGGGTGTAGGGCCAGTTGATAAGTTTAATAGTATAGAAGTTGTTCAGATAAGCTGCAGAAATGCATACATACACACATACATACATACATATATACCTTCATCTCTTTGCATCCCCTTTGTGCCAAGGCAGGCCAGAATGACAATTGCTTTAAATTTCCACAATCCCTTCCCTACATTGCTCTGCTGATAGAAGCTTTCCAATTATAAGAACTGCACTGCACCCCCAAATAGAAATGCCATAAAGTTTATTGTGATATATTGAACTCATTCTATATCTGGGAGGTCTATCAGGGATGGAGCACATATCAGCTGATTACCTGAGTTTCCACTTGCCAGAGACTTTCTACTTGCCAGTTGGTCAGAAGCTGATCAGCTGCTGCAGGCTCACTTTGGTCCACTACATTTTATCTTTTCTGTAGCCAAAGAAGTTGACATCCTAACAAAAGTGTAATCACTTGATAATGGATATGCTTGTATTATCCAAGCCACCCATTCAGCAGTAGAATATTCATCAGTCTCTCTAATTAAAGAGAAGAAGGTGCTTTAGAGTTTCTCTCATTTCCATGAATTTTCAAGGTGGGTTTGTTCCCGTCTGGCATCTGTTTTGTTTGTAATTTTCTCAGTTTAGTTGAATAAAGAGAATTCAAAGATACTGTTCTGAGACATCAGGGCAGGAACCTGGATTATAAAGTTAGATCTACCACTTTTTAGATGATCTTAGGTTAATTAGTCAATTTCTCTGGGCTTCAGGCTTATTTATCTGTAAAAATTTTCCATCATTCATACCTGCATTCATTCATTTGACAAGTATATACTGAGCATCTAATATACACCAATCTGGGTACTAGGAATACAACATAAGAAAAAAATCCATTATTATCAATGACTCATGAAGCTAATATGCATTGTATTTACTCAAAAGGATCTTGTAATACAGACATGTATAATAGGGACTTTCACCTAGTCAGAAAGATGTTTATGACAGAAATGATGCTTGAACTGAGATCTAAGGTTTAAAGATAAGTTAACTAGGTGAAGAGGAATAGAAAAGAGTTTTCAATGCAGGGAGAACAGTATTTGCAAAGGCCCTGTGGTTGCAAAGGTTGTAGAATTTTGAAAAAAGCCAGTGACAGTGTAACACAGGGAGCAGGGAAACAATGCAGCTATATCAGTGCTTCTCAATTGTTCCCTGCATATAAAACACCTGGGGATTTTCTTTTAAATGCGGGTTCTGGTTTAGTAGGTTTGAAGCCTGAAAGCAGAAGCTCTTCTAGAGAGACCTTGGAAGTGATGTCAGTGTTCCAGGTCCACAGACCACACTGAGTAATAAAGTGCCAGATGGAGTTTGGTTTCTGCCATTATGACCAAAAAGGGGGATTTTCTTGTTTATTTTAGTATTACCTAGGAAAGAGCAGGGATGGTACATCAGGCATACCAAAGCTACAGCTTTGCCATTTTCTTATTTCTCTCTTCTTTTTCTGCTCTCCTAGTTTTTACCTCCAATCTCTCTCCATAGCAAATGAAGACAGGGAAACATTTTTACTCAAGTACAAATAGACTTTTTCTACCCAGGGAGAACAGGACATAATTGGCCTGGCTAGAGTTTCATGCCAATAGTTTGAACCAACCTCTGTAGGTAGCGGGGGGTTATTGGTCCATCTTGGGTCAAAAGTCTACCCTGGTCAGGTATAACATAATTTACCTAAATATATAGTTATCAAAATATCAATACTGGAAGGGGAATAATCGTGAGTTTATCAATAATCCCAATTTACGTCTCACAATAATATCAAAACAAAAGATTAAATGTAAAGCCATGGTTCAGGATTTCTTAGTGCTTAGACAAGAATCAGAAAGATATGTCATTTTACTGTTTTCTAACATAAGTGATCACTATTTAGGAAGGAAAGCAAGAAAATTACAAATTAAGTGCTACTACTACTAATCCCCCAAAACGTATGTTGGAACTAAATGAATAGAATTCCATTTTGAGCTGCTCTAATTCCATAGACAATTCCTGTGGATGTTCAGAACAGAGACAGTAAAGGTCAGTAACATTACATGTGATCCAGGACCTTATCTCAAACTCCTCCAGCATGTGGAGAATTATTATGAGACCAGGGACTCTTTCTTCTCATAACAGTAGGTCCCTTTTAGTGGAGAGAAAACGTTAGTTGAAAAGTGAGAAGTCAATGTAAGAATTCGGTATCACGGTCACTCTGATACAGTTATTAAAACAAAACTAAAAAGATGCAAGCTTGAGTTACACTTCTATGACCTTGGTATACCATTGGTTTATTTATACTACACATTAAGTATGTACCATCATATGCCCTTGATTTCAAGAAGCTTGGTCTAGGGAATTCCACAGAGGTCCAGTGGTTAAGACTCAGTTGGTGCTTTCACTGCCGTGGGCTGGGGTTTGATCCCTGCTCAAGGTACTAAGATCCCGCAAGACGCCTGGTGCAGCCAAAAAAAAAAAAAAACTAAAGTGCTCTGGAAGCTTAGTCTATTGGGGAGGACAATCATGGTTACAGACAATTCCTGTAAGAAGAGAAATTTGAATAATAGGCAGAGTTATAATAAGGAGGAATATTCCTGGGAGATGGAGAACCAAAACTTGCTGAAGTGAATTGGAGAGAGAGATCTTCATAGAAGTGGAGGCATTTCCGGCATTTCAGCTGATGCATGAAGAATTTATGAGTGGGAGATTTTGAAGTGGCAGGAAGCTTAAGACAGAGCAAAGAGCCATTTACAATGTCCTCTTATGTTCCAAGAGACTATATGAGTAGGTCAAAGGGCAGGTGGATACAGTCTACGGGTATGTGTGTGTGTGAGTGTGTGTGTGAGTCGGGATAGGAGACAGAACTGGGGGTAAATTATGATGAAAGGAGATTTGCCTGGAAAGGTAGGCGGGAGATACCACAAATGTAATTTCTTTGCACTTCAGTTTTTCCAACTTTTATATCAGCAGGATCATGTAGATATCTTTCCTTATTTAATGGCCTGAACAACCTCAGGATGTAAAGGGTCTGGCACATTGTTAGCACTTAATTCATACTGGTTGAATGAGAATCCTATTGATATTGAAAAGTAGAGTGTGTGTGTGTGTGTGTGTGTGTGTGTATTTTGGTGGTTGGAGAACTGAACATAATTTAAATTGCTGAGTAGCAGAAACCATAATCCATATGATTGTAGTGACAGCCTTCTATAAACCCAATACCATTCCATCTTCTTTTTTTTTTTTTTTTTTTTTTTTTTTGCAGTACACGGGCCTCTCACTGTTGTGGCCTCTCCCGTTGCGGAGCACAGGCTCCGGACGCGCAGGTTCAGGGACCATGGCTCACAGGCCTAGCCGCTCCGCGGCATCTGGGATCTTCCCGGACCGGGGCACGAACCCGTGTCCCCTGCATTGGCAGGCGGACTCTCAACTACTGCGCCACCAGGGAAACCCCCATTCTATCTTCTTAAACTCACATCCATGCTCTACAAATCACGGGTAGAAGGAAGACCCATGAGATGACAGTGAACTCTTTGCTGTGCTTTTTAATCCATCCATCTCATTAGAAGAATGTTTGTAATCTACATATTTTTGTTTAAAATTATATTGTGATTTTGACATCTAACTGCTAAACTATGTTAACCTTCTCCTCTTAAATGTTTTATCCTCCTGAAAAACAAAACACAACCAAATAAAAAGAGGCATTCACACGTGCAAACAACCCCACAAAACAAGGGCAGGAACCAATTCAAATGGCAAAGATAGGAGGAAACACAGACAATCAGATGGAGGGAGAGGTATTTCTGCAGTTTCTCAAGATATGTGTTTGTCTTTTGATCTGGAAACAGAAACACAGACACACACACACACATAGAGCGAAGTGGAGAAATAAGGGCTTATGGGGAATATCTTTTTTTATTGAAATATAGTTGATTTACAATGTTGTGTTAGTTTCTGGCGTACCGCAAAATGATTTTGAGATAGATAGATAGATTCTTTTTTCATTTTCTTTTCCATTGTGGTTCATTATAGGATACTGAATATAGTTTCCTGTGCTATACAGTAGGACCTTGCTGTTTATTTTATAGATGGTGGTTTGTATCTGCTAATTCCAAACAGCTAATTTATCCCTCCCTGCCCATTTGGTAACCATAAATTTGTTTCCTATGTCTATGAGTCCCTTTCTGTTTTATAAATAAGTTCATTTGTATCATATTTTAGATTCCACATATAAGTGATATCATATGATATATGTCTTTCTCTGTCTGACTTAATTCACTTAGTATGATAATCTTTAGGTCCATCCATGTTGCTGCAAATGGCATTATTTTATTCTTTTTTATGGCTGAGTAGTATTCCATTGTGTGTGTGTGTGTGTGTGTGTGTGTGTGTGTGTGTATTGCATCTTCTTCATACGTTTGTGTGTCAATGGACACTTACTTAGGTTGCTTCCACTTCTTGGCTATTGTAAATAGTGCTGCTATGAACATCGGAGTGCATGCCTCTTTTCGAATTAGAGTTTCTCTGGGTGTACACCCAGGAGTGGGATTGCTGGATCATATGGTAACTCTGTGTTTAGTTTTTTAAGGAACCTTCACACTGTTCTTCACAGTGGCTGCACCAATTTGCATTCTCACCAATAGTGGTGGAGGGTTCCCTTTCCTCCACACCCTCTCCAGCATTTATTATTTGTAGACTTTCTGATGACAGTCATTCTGACTGGTGTGAGGTGATACCTCATGGTAGTTTAATTTTGCATTTCTCTGATAATTAGTGATGTTGAGCATCTTTTCATGTGCCTGTTGGCCATCTGTATGTCTTCTTTGGAGAAATGTCTATTTAGGTTTTCTGCCCTTTTTTTGACTGAGTTGCTTGTTTTTCTGTTATTGAGTTGTACGAGCTGTTTATATATTTTGGAAATTAAGCCCTTGTCAGTTGTGTTGTTTGCAAATATTTTCTCCTGGTCTGTAGGTTGTCTTTTCATTTTGTTTATAGTTTCCTTTGCTGTGCAAAAGCTTATAAGTTTGATTAGGTCCCATTTGTTTATTTTTGCTTTTATTTCTGTTGCTTTGGGAGACTGAACTAAGAAAATATTGCTACAATTTATGTCAGAGAATGTTTGCCTATGTTCTCTTCTAGGAGTTTTATGATGTCATGTTTTGTATTTAAGTCTTTAAGCCATTTTGAGTTTATTTTTGTGTATGGTATGAGGGTGTATTCTAACTTCATTGATTTACATGTGGCTCTCCAGCTTTCTTATGGGGCATATCTTTTTTTTTTTTTTTTTTTTTTTTTTTGCGGTACGCGGGCCTCTCACTGTTGTGGCCTCTCCCATTGCGGAGCACAGGCTCCAGACGCTCAGGCTCAGCGGCCATGGCTCACGGGCCTAGCCGCTCTGCGGCATGTGGGATCTTCCCGGACCAGGGCACGAACCCGTGTCCCCTGCATCGGCAGGCAGACTTTCAACGACTGCGCCACCAGGGAAGCCCTTATTGGGCATATCTTGAATTCCTTAAAGTTATTAGTACCTCTTCTGAACTTTGATCATACACCATGTTACTTCTGTAATTGTGCAATGAACTTACAGTGTATTAGGAAAATAAAACAAGGCTCATGTACTCATCCATGTCAATATGATATATGCTTCATGTGGACTATGGCACTTAGAGAGGACCTGCCACATAGATACACAGGAAACATTTATTGAATGCTTAACTAAGGTTACTTAATTATCAGAAAGAAAGTGTTAGTAGCTTTTTTTGTGTGCAGATTTTGTATAGGTAATTATTTTGTATTTTTTCTTTTTTCTTTCTTTCCTTCTTTTTCTTTTGTATCCCCCTCTTTGTTAAAGCATCCCATCAACTTTTATCCTTTAATTCCAAACAATTCTGTTCAACTCTCAAGGCAAATGTCAGAAGAGGTTCAAGTCTGTGTGTATATAAGTGTGTGTCTTCATGTCCATGAGTTTGTCTGTATATATGTCTGTATCTGTGAGTATATGTACGTGTCCCTGTGTGTTTGTATACATATGAGTTTATGTGTATGAGCTGTGTACATGCATATGGATGTGTATTTGTGTGCATATGCATCTGCATGTGTGGGCTTGGGTCTGTATATAGACATATGTGTGTCTGCCTGTATGTGTGTATATGTTTGCATCAATGTGTGTGTACCTGCCAATATGTGTGTATCTGTTAGTCCATATGTATTTGTGTGCCTGTGTAGATATCTATGTGTCTCTGTGTACATATATGCCTTTGTGTATGTGTGTCTGTATGTGTGATTTGTGTGTGTAGGTGACTACCTGTATGTGTGTCTACTTGTGTAAGTTTGTGTGTCTATACACATGCACCATTAAACATAGTTCCTACTTCTTAAATAAATGAATGTGTTGCTTGCAGAAAAAATAAGCTACTTAGAACCTAATGTTCTGGAAAAATTCATATTAAAAGACATCTGCTTATACCAAATTCTTTTTTGTCTGCATTTAGCCACAGGTGTTTAAAAAATGATAAGCACTTGGAAAGTAGACAAACCAAAAATTGTAAGAGTATTTATATTCATCTGAGCTTTCACAGTGAATCAAAGTATAAACAATGAGGAACAGTCAGTCCAAGATTTTCATAAGTGAGTTCTGTTTGGTGTAAACAGGACTCATTTCTCATAGAAATGTGCTGACACTAGGCACATTCTGAAAAGCTTATAGTGCAGTGAATCTGCTTACCTGATATTAATTTAGTTTTTATAGCTTTTTAAATATAGTATTGAGTAAATTAGCATTTGGATTAATGACCTTTTAAATTCAGAGAGATTGAAGCAGTAGTCTCTTTGTTTTCTTTTTTAAATTTTATTTAATTTATTTATTTTTGGCTGTATTGGGTCTTCATTGCTGCGCACGGGATTTCTGTAGTTGTGGCGAGTGGAGGCTACTCTTTGTTGCGGTGCGTGGACTTCTCATTGAGGTGGCTTCTCTTGTTGCAAAGCACGGGTTCTAGGTGCGCGGGCTTCAGTAGTTGTGGCACGTGGGCTCAGTAGTTGTGGCTCGTGGGCTCTAGAGTGTAGGCTCTGTAGTTGTGACACACAGGCTTTGTTGCTTCGCGACATGTGGGATCTTCCCGGACCAGGGCTCGAACCCGTGTCCCCTGCATTGGCAGGCGGATTCTTAACCACTGCACCACCAGGGAAGCCCAGCAGTAGTCTCTTAATACAGAATGATAACTGAAAGATAAAAATGTTTAAAAATCAGTTTTCTAAATAGTTTATACCTATCTGCTGCATATATCATTATATAGTCACGGTATATATTTATACTAATTTACAGTATATAAATGTATAAACATAAATATGTAGATACTCAGGTATTATACAGATACATACATATATGTATAGCACAAATCAAATTAAATTAATATAAATTATCTCAAAAAGCATTTTTGAATACCTGACAAATGCCAGATACTATTCTAGACACAGAAGAGCCAAATGAAAAAGCCTGGGCTGCATTCTTAAGGAAGTCAGTTTCAAGTAGGAACAGGACTGGCTACAAAATTTGTAGGTCCCAGTGAAAGATGAAAATATGGCATCCTTTGTTCAAAACGCAGGAACAAATGCAATTAAAGGTACACAGAAACATTTTCCTTGTTTTCCACGGTCTCTCCCTCTCAACTCGTCTTTTTTTTTTTTTTTTTAATTTGCTAGCAAATGCCTTTCGAAGTAAAGAAATATTAAAACCTTAAATTATGAGCATTAATTTTCCAATTCATTTTTATATTGTGCAGTGACAGTTTTAAATGCATATCAGAGCATGTAACCCTTCTGCAGAATCACAAAAATTACACACTCTTACTACATGGCTCGTCCCTGAAGGGTACCTTGAACTTGCCAGAAAAGACAAAAGCAAACCAGATTCCCAAAGCTTGGAAGGAGGAAGGGAATGGCTCCCTGGACAGGAGGGAGAGCTCCATTCCGTAGCAGGAGGGTGCTCTGGAGCAAGTGAAGACTGTCACAGATAGGTTCTCTAGACCTATCCCAATGTCCGAGCCAGGGATAGGGTCTGGGAAATTGAGGTAAGTATCTCCCCTTTCTCATGAGCCCATCACCCCAATGCATGGCAGTTGGGCAAGCTCCCCAAGGATCTTTAAACCTGTGTGCCAGCAATGCTAGGTACCCAGATACAGATAACAGAGGCTCACTCCCACCAAGAAGCAGCTTTTTTTTTCTGGCCAGTCACCTGCCAGATACTCTTGGGCGCTGTCAGCTCAGTGTCGGGTGGTTGCCTCCATGCCTTCCCAATAGGCTCTGGGGTATGTGCACCCAACCTTTTCCACCCTTGCAGGGAGTGGAGGGAGGCAGCAGCGGACGGCAGGGTTAGGGAGTGAAGCTGGCCGGGCTGGGGTCCCAGGGGTTGAGGGAATGGACAGCTGAGAATCTATTCCCGGGAGGCTGTGGAAGGTGGGACCACTTGCGAACCAAAGCTCCAAGCCCCAAGCACAAGCTCCATGGACCATTTTACAAAGAACAAATTCAAAGGAAAAAATTAAAATATTTGAAAATGGCAACTATAGAGTATTATTTCCCCATGCATAAACCCTTCTGGAGTTGGTGATGAGTGACTGGTCATACCACCATGAAGCCAGCCCTGAGTAGACAAGACAGAACCGTAGTTTAACAGAACAACAGAAGTGTGTATTTAGTATAGAGCTAACATAGAGGAGGCTGTTCTCAATCCTGTAAATCCGGTGCAGAGAAGGGATGGTTACTATAGGAGTGACAATCTAAGCTAAGTTTTGAATCTGAATCTGAATTCTCTGAGCCAGTAAAGGATGGGAAATTGCATTACAGCTGCGGGAAATGGCATTACAGGCACAGGAAATGTCATGTCCAAAGTCTCGGAAATGGGGAAGGTCACGTCGTATTTAGGAAGCTGCAAACAATGGGATAGTAGCAACGTGTTCTTGTATGCATGCTCATATGTGTGTCTAGGGTAAAAAAAAGATGCAGGACAAGTTATAAGCAGTTAGGGTTTGGGTTGCATCGTGATAGAACTTGTGTTCCTCCATAAGGAATGTGGGCTCTGTAGATACTTGAAATGAATTAAGACTTATGCATACTCAAGCTCAAAAGTGTGATCTTCAATTTCTAAATAGCAAAAGATAACAGGATAAATTATACTCTACAGTTTTAAAATGTCAGAAATTCTTCATTGATATGCAGCAGCATAAACTTTCAAAGGTCTTAAGTTAAACTGGAGGAAAAGAGCACACATGGTATCAGATTACTTACTATTTAAGATTTCTCTGATTTTCCTCCATTAAGGTATGTCATTCATGTTGGATAACTATAGTTAAATTGAACTTGGTGATGAGTGTTTAGGCCACTGTCACTTTAAGGTATATACCTGGATGACATTCCAGATAGAATTTTTTTACTAAGTATGAAAATCATTTTTAAAAATATCCCCATTTCATTGTGTTTGACTTTTTTTTTTTAGGAAGAGGACTATATAGACTTACAGTGTCCAAACAAGAGAAATAAACATTATTTTTTTCCTTTCCTCCACCTTGTTTATGAAGTTGGGATGATAAACCTGCAATAGAGATTAAAAACAAAATCAGAAGTATTTGCATGGCACGGTCTTTGTCCTTAACTGATGACAAAAGAAGGAACTTTCAGTGGTTACTGTGAAATCTGTTTTCCAAATAACAAAATTCTTAGGGGGTCCCTAACTCTTCATCTTGCCACTTCCTAAAGGGTCTTGCTTTCTGACATTCTCAAAGTGCATATGTTCTTCCTGACTTATACACTCCTGAAATCCTGTGTTAACTTGCCACAATGATGGTGAGTGTATTTAATTAAGTGTGTATGCTAAAATATTCTTAATACAGTATCCCCTTCTAGGTTGATTGCTCAAAAAGAACAGGGGCTATGTTTTCTTATTCCCTCTGGCATATACAGGCCACTAGAATTGATTTTGGCTTATAGACTGCTCTTAATATTTGTTGTATTAAACTGAAATCAATTAAGTTGAATTAGTCATGGTAAGTAACTCTGACTTTAAAAATCATAAAGTGGAGAAATGGTCCTGAATTTCTTTTGTCAAAATCTCCATTTAACGTGTTTTTTTTTTAATTTTTATAAGGTATATTAGGTTACAGATTCACAACCTGAGTTGTAGACCCCTTTGTCAGGGATAGAAAGAGTGCGAGTAGCATGTGTAGAGGTGGATGTAGAATTATAAAAGGGATCCAGCAGTCCATAAACATGTTAACACTTCTCAGTCAGTGAATGCTAAGTTTTAACAAATATTATGTGGGTGTTCATGAAATTGTAACTTGTTAGAAAGGTGTCTGTATTTCCAACAGAGTGAGGAATCTATGGTCTGTTAGATACTAAAACATAGTTTATAAGTATGTTTATGTATGTGTATGTGTGTCTTTGGGGTGAGAAGATAGTTGAGATGGGGGGTGCATTCTTTTGTCTTAGAAGAGAGTGTGTTACTGTGAACTGTATAATTTGGCTATTTTTGTCACCATCCTCAGTTTTCACTTTTTTACCCTAAAAACATTTTAAATAGACTATTTTATTGAGTACTTACTGAGTTGTCCCTCGGTGTCCATGAGGGATTGGTTTCGGGAGCCCCCATGGATACCAAGATCCACGGATGCTCAAGTCCCTTGTATCTGACGGTGTAGTACAGTGAAGACAGTCAGCCCTCCCCATCCGCAGATGCTAAACCATGGATACGGAGAGCCAACTGTATAAGCACAACACAAAGTGATAAACATACATTAACTTCCATCTCCTAAACAACCCTGCCAGGTAAATGTTCTAATATCTGTTTTTAAATGAAGACATTGGGACTGCCAGGGATTGAGAGACTTTCTCGAGTTCTGGAGTCCTTGATGGCAGAACCCAGGATTCAAACCCAAGTCATTTTGACTACAAGGCCATTATTCTTTTCTCCATGTAAGTTTCTCAAACTGTAGTCCATGGATCAGCTGTAGCAGACTCACCTGTGGATGTAGATTCCTAGCGAGGAATTCATTTGCATATACTCAGGGAGTGTCATTCATGTAATATCTGTGCCCGGGGGCCCCATCTCCAGAACTATAGAAACTCTGAGGCGGGACCCAGGAATCTGCATTTGAACAACTAGCATCTGAGAACCACTACACCACAGCATACTATTATAGAAGAAAAATTGTAATTGGTGGAATTTTTAATTTACATATAAAATCAGGATTGGGAGAGGTAATGGGACTTCCCTGGTGGCGCAGTGGTTAAGAATCCACCTGCCAACTGGGGGGACATGAGTTCGATCCCTGGTTGGGGAAGATCTCACATGCCACGGAGCAACTAAGCCCGTGTGCCACATGCGCCACAACTACTGAGCCCACATGCCACAACTACTGAAGCCCGTGCTCCTAGAGCCTGTGCTCTGCAACAGGAGAAGCCACGGCAATGAGAAGCCTGCGCACCACAAAGAAGAGTAGCCCCTGCTCGCCGCAACTAGAGAAAGCCCGCGCAACAATGAACACCCATCACAGCCAAAAATAAAGTAGTTAATTAAAAAAAAAAGATTGGGAGAGGTAAGAAATGGCCAAACAGGATCTGATGATTGCTATAGCAAGAAGTTACCTCCTTATATCTACTGTAAGTAACTCTCGGGTCCTTATTGTTGACTGTCTACCAGCTGTGAACATTTCCAAGGACTTCTGGCTGATAGATCCGGGCAATAAATTTTATAATTGAGCAGCACTTGCTGTGGCTATGAATCGGACATGGGAGCTCCTGCACGTATAATCAATTCTGCGTATGACGTCAAAGGTCTATTTTCAGACTTTTAAGCTGATTGGGATTTTCTTAGTCTTTGTTTATTTTGGGAAGTAGTTTAATCTTTTTATATTCTAAGAAAATGTCCATTTTAGCTTCAGTCCGAATACTGTATAGTCACAGCACTCTGATGTAAACTCCAGAGATGAACTTGAGCAAACTTAATGCATTCGATTTTGTAATGTAATAAACAAGTTTAATCCGACTGCACTAGGAAACGACCAAGAGTGTAAGGGCAATCTGAAGCCTAATGATCATATTTGCTACTGTTGATGGAGATGACGATACCCATTCCCTAAAATGACTCTAGCCAAGGAAAGCAAAGCACTTGATTCTGAACTTCTAAATTAAAAAAAAAGAAGAAGAAAGGAAAAAGAAAAGAAAGAAAAAAAATAGAGAAAAAGAAGAAATTGTTTCCTTCTGAAAATGTTTTACTGCTTTCCCAAAGTGCAAAAGATTAATTTTCAACAGATATACTTCTGTCTTCCCTCGCCTCGATCAAAATCAAGAAAGAGAAAGTTTAGAACTCCTCACCTGTGTCACACCTACTCTGCGTATTCAATAAATATTTCTTATTTTTACCTTTTTGGCTACTGGCTTGCTGCCAGAGGCAGCATACGCTTAGGGGTTAAGAGCATGTGTGTTACAGACAGACCGGTATGAATCAGGACCCTGCTTTTCATATTGTGTAAGTAAACCTGACCTTGTCACTCATGGCTTTTACTCCATTACCTAAAAAGAGAGATGATAAGAGTGCCTACCTCGGAGGGGTGGTTTTTAATATTAAAGAAGATAATACATGCAAAATGGTTCGCCTGGAGGTTACCACACATTAAGTTCTCATAAGCGTTAATTATTATTATTAATAAACCATTATAGATTTTAGAACAAAAAGCTGGTGAAGGCATTTCTAAGGATGGTTGATGTAGAGCTCTAGTTGAAGGGGGTTGGTCAATGGGCCAGGAGAATAGAGCAGAGGTGTTGATGGTGTCGCAGCTTGACAAGTGGAGAGTTTACCTGAGAGTGACACCAACGTAGTTTCATCCAGCGAAGAAGAAAAGGGGCCAATTAATTGATGGCAAGGAGCAAGCACTGTGCTCTGTCCTACATTTATTAATTCATGCATCTAGGTTTGAAACATTGAGAATTAACCAGAAAACAATAGCCAGGAAAAAATGGAATAGAGGATTTTATTTTTCAGGAGGTCAATGGTTATAGAAGAAATAGAGTCCCTGACATTGACTTGCTCAAACCCCTGCGCAGGTCATTTCACCTCCGTGGGCTTCCACTTTTACATCTGTAAAATGTGGACAGTACTGCTTGCTATGGCCCAACAGGATGGGGGTACAGTCCTAAGACGATGAGAGACTATTTGCGTAATAATAGAATTTATAAAGTAATTTATCAGACATTGTAATACAATCATTTAGTCTTATTCTTTCTGTTTCTTTTTCTTCAAATTTCCTTTCTTATAAAACAGGGATTTTCATCTGCTCAATCTGTAGAGTTGCTACAACTCATCCACACCAATACCCACCCTCATTTTTTTGTATTTTTTTTAACCTACTAATTTCACTTTGCAGAGAATCCCTCTTCTACCTCTGTTGGATGAGCTGTTGTTATCCTTAAGACACATCAAAATGTCCTCTCTTCTCTGAACACTTACTCATTCCCTCTACCTACTTCTCCCACATGTGGCCATTCCTCTTCTATGCGCACATAGCAATTTCCATGTACCTGTTAGTACTCACATCATATAATCTTACAATTGTCTGCATGCCTGTCTATATCTCCAGACAGCAAGCTTCTTGAAAGGCTTATTCATTTTTATATTCATAGCACTTGGCATGGCATCTGGCAAAGCGTTGGTACTCAATACACGCTTGTTAAATGTAATAGTATTAGCCCACTAATATTAGTTCTATTAACATGAGAGAGACATTCGTATTTCAGTGTTGGACACATTGCCATTAGGGAGAAAATCAGACATCAAAAAAGAAATTTTACATCATGCTCCATGCAAAGCATAAAAAAAAATCCTAGCATACCTATTATATACCAGAAATAATGATGCAGTTTAAATGTAATGCAATATATAACCTTTCATGTCATGTATTATGGGAAACATATCCCTTCTTCAAAATGTATTCTAGATATTTCTGGCTCTGAATAGTTAAAAAGGTCTTGTGGCTTCTTCTTGCATTCAGTGCCTCCCTGTACCCCCTTCCCAAATACTCACCTCCTAAATTCAAATACTTCCTGATCTAGACCTTCCCTTTTTTCTCAGCAGCTGTTCATTTTGCCATTAACTACCGTAGTCCCAGTAGAACTTTGATCTCATTATTCTTTCATTACATCCATTTTACATTATCCTGCGTTATACCTAGGATTGAGGAGTTGCCATCTTCGGGGCTTGCTGGCACCAAGTAGAGGTGCAGTCCATTGTTTCAACAGACTCCTAGTAATGTTGATTAGTGCTGGGTAGCTGAGCATATGTTTAAACCCCTTGGCCAACAGCGCTTGGATTTCCTCATGGTCCCATTTCTATCTATAGCTAAGTGGACATGAAATCAATACGCACTCGTGGAAAGCTGACCCCTGTGAGATACATTCTAAATAATGCAGCATATCGAACAATCAGATGGTGTATAATTCCCTCCATCTAAAACAAAATTGATTTTTGTCTTCTAATTATTATCTTTGCTCTGCAGAGGGATCTATTTTCATTAAAAGTCTCAAACATTTCACCCATGCGCCATAAACAAACACTAAAAGATTCCATAATATTCTCAAGATTGTCCTCTCTCAGCAGCAAAGAAGTGCCACTAAGAATGCTAAAGGCTAAGAAGTAATAAACCATCGAAAGCTCCATTGCAAATGCTCTGAAAAATCCCTTTCCTTCCACGGCTCAGCAGGACACAGTTCTGCTTACACTTTCAGGCCATGATCCATAAAGTTGCCTTTGGCCTTATCTGACCCCCTTTCTCCATGTCAGAAAGGGAGAGAAGAAGCGTACACAAGATGGAATAAAAAATCTGAGTGGCTTGCTTCTGGTTGCTGCCAACCCAGTGTCTGCTACAAAAAGAAAAAGAAAGAAAAAGGGGAAAAAAATTAACGACAGTGTAAACAAGTGCCTCTTATTAATATGCATATGAATCTCCTGGAGATCTTGATAAATTGCTGTTTCAGTAGATCTGGGGTGAAGCCTGAAATTCTGTATTTCTAACAAGTTCCCAGCTGATGCTGATGCTGCTGGTCTGAGGACCACATTTTGAGTAGTGTGTTAGGCAGAATTCTAAAGATGTCCCTCTCCATCCAAGATTCTTGGACCCTGGTTAGTCAGTCAAACACCAATCTAGGTACTGCTGGGAAGGGAGTTTGCAGCTGTAATTAAAGCCTGAAGTCAGTTAACCTTAAGACATGGAGGTTATCCACTTGACCCTGATCTAATCTCACGAGACTTTTAAAAGGCAGACAAGGGAGGCAAAAGAAGAGTCAAGGGAATTTGAAGCCTAAGAGGGGTTTGAGATGCTCTTTGAATGTGGATGGGGCATGTGAAAAGGGCTGTCACAAGGAGATGAGGGTGGCCCCCACCTTATAGCCAGGAAGGAAGTGGAATCCTCCAACTCCACTTACACCTTCTTCAAAGAACTGGATTCCAACAATCTGACTGAGCTTGAAGGAAGTTCATGTTCAGAGCCTTCAGAATGCAGCCCTGGTCTCTGCCTCATGAGCCTCAGCTTAGCCAGGCTGTACCCAGACTCCTGACCCACAGGATTTGTGAGATAATAAATGGCTATTGTTTCAAGCTGCTAAATTAGTGGTAATTATTATGGGGCAACAGGAAGCTAATACAAGTAGGAAGGTTCTAATCCAATACAACCAACCAATTTCTTGTCATTCATATATGGGTAAGAAACACGTTCTGATCATTGTTCCTCAAAATCGAAGGATAGTCTTTCTAACGCAGAGAACGAAAAATTTATGGTCGGCAATATGCATACAGTAGTCTCATCATAAGTCCTTCTCTTATTACTTCTTTGGCTTGACTTTGAAGAAGTCTTTAAACTTCTCTGGCCTCAGTGTCCTCAACTAAAAAAAGAAAAGATGAATAGCAGCTGTTCTAACCGACTGCTAGAGATAGGTTAAGAATAACATACAAAGTAAGTGAAAAAGTCTTGTAAACTGTGAAAATGCTAGACACATATACAGGAGTGGATACAGTGCACATTTAAATTATGCCTCATTGAACTTTTCTCTGGTCATAAAGTTCTTGGGATATTGAAATGCTGTAACTCATTGTTCAGAAAATCTCATGATTCCAAGTGAGAGCAGATGAAAGTGAACATAAACACTTTGAAAATACCTTGTTGTCATCCGCTCTTTTTATCGGAGATAGTAATTTAATGGCAGGGTCTCAGATACAAATGTATATCATGTCTTCTTTAAAAGCTGTAAATTAAAAGCTGTATTTTATGGGATTAATTGGAGAAACTAGTCCATTCCAACTTTCTTTCTCCTTTGCTGTCATACGCACTTAGGTAGATGGTAAATATTCTGGTACTGTTTGCAAACACGATTGTTCTCAGATAAACAGAATGGAAACTGCGGAGAGAGAGGATATGGGTGAGTTGTGAGTTAGGAAACAGCAGTGCAGAATGTGCTCAGGGTTAACAGAAGAGTTATCTAATATTTAATATCTTCCCCATGCAAGGTGCCAAATCGTTATTTTATGGCAACCTTTCCTCTGCTTTTAGTGTGTGTTAACTTTCTGCAGTGAACAGATGTGGCCACACACATTCTGTTTGGCAGAAGGCAGATGCCACCCCCCGAAATTGTGCCTGGTTCCAAGGGCTACATCTGGATCCCTGGCTTGGCTGTGTTCCTGTCTGTGCTTGTGGCTATACAATGCCCCCTGGAGACATTTTATGATTAGTCTGCGACAGAGTTGGCATGAGTGTCCTGTCTCCCTGGCAACCATTTTCCTTTTGATTCTTATACATCTGCTCAGTAATATACAGTATTTGGGAAACTGCTCCCCACCTCATTTCCAGTTACAAAGCAGATGACAGGGGACTTTTGTTGAATGGTATATCAGGTTTTCCGGGGTACCCACGACTGCATCAAATTGCAGACTGAGCCCTCTGCAAGGCCAGTAGGTTTAAGACAAAGTGTTAGACTCCAGTGAAAACTCACTAGCACCTCTTGAACCTGTGAGGATTTTTCAGAAGCCAGGAGGGAGCCAGGTGTTTGGAGTAGCTTGCCCAGTCTTCTTTCTTGGATGATAAGGACCTGGTTGGATGAACCTGTATTCTTCATTTTTAGTGTCTCTCTCTCTCTCTGTCTCTCTTTCTCTCTTAAGGACCTACTGCCAGGTCCTTAAGGCAGTAAGAACACAAACTTCCTCATCAAAAAGAGCATTAGGCTGTACCTTTATTAACTCCCTCCCAGAAAAAGGCTATTAGTAACCAGGTGTTATCCCTCAGGCTGCTCTTTTGTCTGTAGAGAAACAGGGACATGATTCAGGCATTTGGCAAAACTGAATCAGTTATTAGCTGTTCCCCAGTTGAAACTGGAGAAGAGGTTGGATTGTAAAGATTAAACTCTTCTTCCCAGGCCATCCTTGCATATTTCCATAAATAAGGTTTTGAATTATGTGCAGAAGGAGAAGAGTTAAAATTTCACAAGATTCTACCATGGCCAGGACTTTAGTAATTAAAATAATTACAGCTGCCCTTTAGGATAGGAGGGTGTATTCCCATTTTATAGATGAGGAGTTTGAGGCTCTGAGAAATGTAACAATTTGAGAACGAACTAGGGAAAAATAGGATTCAGCACTTTAATTGCAAAGACTTGAGAACAGTACAAGCTATACAAAGCAAGGATGATTAACCTAACAGGGTGGTCACAGAGGGAGTTACCAAGGATGATAGCCTTCAAGAATTTCACTGCACTTTAGGAGGAGTTGGAATTATTAGGATGAGATTAATGATGCTTCCAATAAGAAGGAATATCTTAAGGTTGGACCCAGAGGCAAGAATAAGAAGGCATATTATGCATAGGAGCTGCTTAAAAAAAACTTCAGTCACCTCTACTAATTCATAGAAACATATCTCAAATACTATATCCCATTGGAAATCCCTGTAAATTATCACCCTAACATTTCCCCCACTCCTTCCTCCATCAAAGGAAAAACAAAAGTAACAGTTGCTTGGCTTGGAAACTAAACAGAAAAAAAAAGTTAATTTAGGACTGATGTCAGCCTGAGAATCAGTCTGCTACCTGTGTGAGTCCATGGGTTTCTGTTTTATCAGAGCAACGTGCTCTTACTACCAACATTCTACCAAACGGCAGCTTTTGGGTGTCAGGGGACCTCTTGCATTACAGGACTCGGCACAGGATCTAGTAAAATAAATTGGTGTTTTCCTACGTTTTGAACACATCATTTCTTTTTTCTTCTTGGACACTGTCAGCATCCTGTCCTGCTTTCTTTCCTGTTACAAAAATTATGGAAATGATAGCTACATGGACATTTTCAAAGTACAGTCTTGAATGGATCCAGATTAATTCTCCCCCAACAGTTGATTGGCATAAAAAAACAGTAGATGAATAAGTGAATCGTGAATGAAAATATAATTTCAAATTCTAAAGAGTGCCTACCATAGGTAGAGAAAGGTCCAAAAGCTAACTAGTAGTGGAAGTTCCTGCTCCCCTGTTAAATGTATGGTCTTCAGTTACTCAGCCATATGGACTGAGTTTTTACTTTCAGCTTCATCATTTCTCTACTACATCAGAAAATTGTGAGAATTAAATGGAATAATTTATGGAAAATGCCCGGAAGGAGCCAAATAGCAAAATAGTCATTACAAGCATTTTGGCTGGTTGGTTAACAGGAAAGTGACTATGAGACAGAGATTAACACGAAGGAAGTGATCTTGGGGTCCACACCCAAGGAAACTGGATTGGGCAGTGAGAAGTTGGGCTGTAAAGCAGTCACAAGGTCTCTGTCAACCCCATAAGGAGCTCTAGATCTCCGAGGACCCCTTTGAATTGTCCTAAATTGGGGTGAGGGTCTGCCCTTTTGGGGAGACAGCTCTCTTTAAAAGAAAGCAATTTCCAGAGGGCCAGTCAAAGCAGCTGTGATAGTTATAAGTCCTTCAGTTATACAGTCAGATCTTTAAAGCACAGTAGAGGACCACCAAAGCATTATGACCCTTTCGGTTCCTTTGTTCATCTTGAACTATTTTACTCCATCTTTTTGTTCCCTACACAAAATATATCATTTGTAGAGGCCAGGGCAAAGGTACAAATGGAGGGTCATATACTGCACGTCTGAATATATAAAAGGTATAAGGTTGGCTACCAGAAAACTAAATGCATATGTATGCTGTATCTTATGAAAGATATACCTTTATAATGACCTGAAAGGCTGAGGACAAATTTACAGATTTTGGACCCCTTGGAGTTCTGTACTGTATACTGTGGTGTGGGGGAAGCCAGTCCCTAGGCAGCAGGCCATGATCTGTTCCCTTGCGCATCCCGATTCTGGCTTCATTCTGCACCACAAGGAGCTCACATCCATGTATGTGAAACTCCAGCCTGTATTTCCAACCACTGTTCTTCACTTCCACAAATAACTGCGCTTTGCTGTCCCTCAGGGTAAGGGATGCATACACTGGTGATGTAATCCATCCTCAGAAGAGCACTTAGGAAGAGGCATAAGGAGATGTCAAAGCAAGCTTAGGACCTTTAGGGAAAGGAATTGGGGGGAGGATACATACCTAGAAAAAGGTCTAGAAGGGGAGGCATTCAGGTGGACCTGTCCCCTTGTCTTTGGAGACACCATATTATGTTGAGAGTGGTACAGCTGGAGAGGGACCAGAGTGGTAACCTTCTAAAGCTCAGATAGGATGACCTAATGTTCCGGTTAGCCCAGGACTATGGGGTTCCTCAGATGTGGGAAATTCAAGGCTTAAACCAGGAGATGCCCAAGGCAGGATCCCTCTTACTGAGATTTAAGGTCAGTGCTGTGCTTACATATCCTTATTTCTTCTGCCCAGGAAATGTGCACATGCCATCCCTTCTCTGGAAGGCTGGAGCCTCTTTCTGTCCTACATGTCTAGTTAACTCTTTTTGACCCTTCAGATCTCAGCCCAGTAGTCTCTTGCTGAGGGAAGACTGGCCAGATCTCTTTAATAGGGCGATTTAACCTAGTCTGACACCCCCAAAGGAACGTGTGCCCCCTAATCATAGCTCTTATCATGGCTGCAGATGTACATGTGTGTCTCACAGAAGGCAATCATTTGTCTCCCCTTAGCATCCTGAGTGTCTTACTGCACACGCTACTTTACTAAACACAGTGGCTCATTCTCAAGTGCTCAGCAGCATGCAGAGATTCTCATCATTTTAGGGCAGAGTCTTAGGATGTAAAATAGGCTATCCTGGAAAGGGCAGTCATTTCCTCTGTGGGCTCTGACTGGATTGCTTATTAAATGCTTGGATAAAGAAAAAGTCTTCCAGAAAAGCTCTCCTTTCACTGTGTGACTGAATAGAGTTTGAACAAATTCCTGGGGGGTACAATGTATTCTCTCTTTTGGATTTTGTGATAAAATCCCCTCAAGCATGTGGGGTGTCAACCCCAATTAATTGCTGAATTAACAAGCATTGATTGACACGTAGAGTGCCTGCCTCCCCCAATATTATAAATACCATCATTTAAGTTCACAATTAGAGCTGTAATGAAAGTAAAACAGGGTAATGATGCAAATCCCCCTCTAGTTTGAATAGCGCATTCAAGGAAGGCGTCCACAAGGACGCTACGTTGTATCTGACCCCTGGGTACAGAAGAAATGAGTCAATCAGGTATCGAGGGGAAGAGTACCTCAAGCAGAAGGCACAGCAATGGGAAAGGCTGTGAGGTACGAATGATTTTGCAGATGTGCCTCAGAGAAAGAAAGGCTCTGCAGCTGGAATCCATGCACAGAGGAAAGAGTGGGGTCGGGGAGAGGCTGTTGGAGAACCACATGGAGACGAGAAGTACTAGATCTCTGATGCCATGGTGAGGAGCTGGTAAAGAGCGAATGACTGCCACCACCCTGCCACATCTGCAGACCTAGTGTGTGGGATCCTAGTGGAACATCCGGGACTTGACATTGACATGATGGCAGGACAGGGCACCCAACCCAAGGGTCCAGGTAAGGAGGCCAGATGAAGGAGGGGACTCTGAAGTAAGGAAGGACATAAAACGAGGAGAGGTGGGAAACCAGGAAGTAGTAAATGCTCAAAAAAATGCTAGCTGTTATTATTTAAAAAAAAAAAAAAAGCCAGGCAATCTACTAAACTTTTAAAATAACAAATACCACCACCATTTTCCTTCTTTGTGTAATGGGGATAATAATGTTTTCTAATCAAGTAGTTAGATGACACATATTAAAACAGTTTCCCCAAGTTTATACAATCATAAATGTCTGAGGCAGGATAGGAAATCAAGTAGAGACTCTGGAGTCCAGACTCAAAACAGTTATACCTCACGACCCCCCATCAGCTAGGGAAGGCTGATGGATGCCTGCAGCACACCACATTTTAAAATATAATATTAACTATCATAAGAAATATTTCTTCAAAAGTACAAAGTAACCATTTAAAACAAATTATTAGAGGCAAAGTTATATAAAATCCAAACGCTTGTGGATATAGATAAGCCCTGTGAGCACTGGTTATTATCATTTATCATCTTTCTCTGATATATTAACATATATTTAAAATAGAATATCTAAGTTGTACTATACTCCTCTACTTACTTACGTGCTCCCATGGCATTAAATATACTTTACAATTATTACTTTCTTGTCTTTGTAATACCTTACCATAGATACCATAGTTTATTTTACCCATTTCCTTTTGTAATCATTTAATTTGTTTCAAATTTATTATTACTGTAACCAGTGCTGCAGTGAATGGTCATATAAGTTTATTTCACAATATATTCAAATATTGAATCATTATATTCTACACCTGAAACTAATATAATGCTGTATGTCAATTGTATCTCAGAAAAAGAAAACAAAAGGGCAGTCTTCATAAAGTAGATAAGAGTGATGGTTGAGTAACATTGTGAATGTATTTAATGCCACTGAATGGTACACTTAAAATCTGTTAAAATGGTAAATCTTACATTATGTATATTTTGCCACAACAAAAAAGTATACAGAAACAGCAAAATGAAATTTTTTAAAAAATCATTAAACATAATAAGATTCATTTATTTTCTCTGTATAGTTTGATAGAATTGAATATATGTATATATTTACATGTATTATATAAACAACATATAATTTATCTTCTTTTATTTTTCTTTTATTGTCTCTCCTACACTGTTTATCTTTCATACCTAGATCAGTGCCTGGCTTGCAGTAAGGGCTTAATAATTATTTGTTTGGTCAAAGGATATGAGCAAGTTTAAGAGAAAACCTGGTTTAAAGGGATCAGAACAGTGCAAACATTAGGACTTCTGGAAGGTACAAACTAATCCCACTTTAGCCTTTATGCTTTGGGGAGGAAGGAGGCCATGTGTACACACATTGTAAAACAGAAGATACCCCTAATTGCCCTGTATTCAGACAGTCCTGGGGTGCACTCATTTCCTGATATTCAACAGAACACCAATCTTGGCTTAAGACAGTTAATGATATAATTTTTATTTTTAAAAGGGAGTGCTGATGTTCCCACCAGCTTCGGAAGATGTTTCAAATCTGGTTGTGGAGTCATTCTATTTCCAATTAAGCAGTGGGGAGATTCAATTACAAGCTGTGGGAAGCGAAGAGTTTGTGTCAATAAACCAGCAGTGGTATTAAGGGTGTTTGTCTGGTTTGCAAACATTAACAGCTTGAAACCTAAAGGCGTATGCTTTTGAAATTATCTAACTCTTGCATCTCATATAGACAGGATTAAGAATACCTGAAACCCAGCCCAGGGCTTCCCTAAGAAGCATTGTCTCTCCT
Source organism: Mesoplodon mirus (assembly GCF_964341445.2). NCBI lineage: Eukaryota > Metazoa > Chordata > Mammalia > Artiodactyla > Ziphiidae > Mesoplodon > Mesoplodon mirus. Next base: position 25,538,820 of record NC_138995.1, on the reverse strand, counting down.
GGAACTCACAGCAAATTTGGGCATTAAGGTAGTATATGAAAGGGCTCATTGGGAGTTTGTTAATGAGGTTAAAGCCATTTAAAAAAAAAATGTGTCAGGAAACTATGCAGGAGAAGATAAAAATAATTGGTTTCAGGTCTGGTTAGGGAGGGAAAAGAGAAGACTCACTTAAAATAGAAAATTCTTAGATATGATAGAGCTTTTGGAAATATATACTATAAACAAAACAGGAAACTGGGGCCTCAAAGGGTGAAGGCAATAACCAAGACCTGTAAAATCTGTTAACTGGTAAAATAAAATAAAATGGAGCCCAGACTTGAAAAAATCCCTGGACCAGACAAAACCATTTAAACCCCATAAGCAAAACTAAATCTAGCTTATTTCATGAGTGTAAGTGAAATTCAGGTTATTCCTTGTAAATTCTTCTGATAATCATGAATGAAACTTAAATCATCTTCCTTGAATGGTGTAAGATAATCATTTTTAACCAGCGCCCCGCCATCTGGAAACCCCCTTGTTAAAATACTGTAAAGGTTAAACAATTTTCTCATTTTTACTTCTTAAGCCATCCCGTAACATCCTGCCTCTGAACTTCATACCAGTTTAGGTTTGAAGTTTGTGAACTGTTTGTTTCTGACTCAGTAAAATTTTCATATCGAATAAAGCTCTCTGAATATTCTTTTGACATAACTGACAGGTATAAAGTGCCTACTATGTGTTCAGTCCTCTGCCATTGGTCAGATACACAAAGAGAATAAGCCTCGGTATCTCCCCTTAAGGAATTTATAGCCCAGCTAGGATCTATTAGTCAATCTGAAATTCTTTTTCTTTAGTTCTCTTGACTGACCTGAAACATGCAGATCCCTTTGCCAGAACAGTTAATCTTTCCGATATTTCCATACTCTGTCACCTTTTCAGATGCCTTCTTTCACTGTTTTCCTACTTGGTAATACAACAATTTTCCATTGTTTCATTATAGTTGGCTTTGAAAGACATTTTTGCTAATAGGACTTGGTTGAGAGAATTTAGACTTCATGTCATCCCTTTTGGAAAGAAAATTTCCCTGTTAGAATGGGATACATTTTTCCCGATCTGAATTGTTTCCAAAGTGAGGGCTATTTTCATTTAATTCTCCATGAAGCTGAAAGTAGTTTCAACTTCTCCCAAATTACCACTCACTGTTGCCTGGGGAAAGAGATTACATAATTCATCTGACTGGTGACTTCAGAAGAGGGAAGCAGGCACACCTGACACAGCCCCTTTTTTCTCCTGCTCTGCTCATATTCAGGATAAGCTGGACATACAGTCAGAGTCAGCTGCTATCGTTTGGCTTTAAGCTTTAATTCAGGAGTGAAGTCGTAGCATGCCCATTGGGTCTCAGATTTTAAATAAACCACATTTTTCTAATCGCTCTTTTGGAAACAAAGTTTAGGTTTTGACTTCCACCTGTCTATTGGTCTCTCAATTGGTTCTAGACTTGAAGAAGAGAAAAAGAGGATTTTACTGGGCAGGGGAGAGGGATCTTGAACCACAATACATATGTTGGGCTGAAGAGGAATTATATAGTAGCCATATTTTACTACTGAATAAACTCTTTTTCAAGGTTGAGAGAACCGTCTCCACTAAATGACCTCAGGAGTCAGTACTTTCCTGGGTAGAAGGTAAGAGATAGAAAAAACAAATTTGCTCTTGGCTTTTCTAGCTTCTTTCAAAAGACATGGGATTAGAAGGGAAAAGGGAAGGAAGTGGGCAATACACAAATTAGGGCTTCAAAACGTTAATCCTATAAACTAAAAGTGACTTGTTCTGGGGAGTTTCAGATAACTAAGTGTGGTAGGGTGGAATTTTACTTCCACTTTTTTCTCCCTTTTTTTTCCTGGATCTTTTATCATTTGGAGGGTGTGTGTAAGAGAGGAGGGGTGATTTTTGATGTATTAAAACACTATCAGTGTCTTTTTCTTTTTCCCTCCAAGTATGTCTGCGCTCCCTTTTCGTTCAAGAGAAGCTCAAGTCTTTAAAATAGACTGTCACTTTTCCAGGATGGAATTGGGAACTTTTGTGAGTGTGTGTATGTGAATATTAATATGAGTGTGTGTGTGTGTGTGTACAAGTACAAGCACATATAGGCTTAGGTATGTGACAACAGGGGAGGAGTTGAGAAAAGGGGTAGGAAAGAACTGAGAACATTGTTTTCCCACCTTCCTCTGTGTCCCACTCAAGGAAAGAGTCAATAATCTGAAATGGATTCTAAATGAAATTGAAGTGGGCTGAATAATGGCTCCCCTAAGATGTCCACATCCTACTCCCTGAAACCTCTCAATATAGACTTGCAGATGTGAATAAATTAAGGATCTTGAGATGAGGAGATTATTCTGGATTATCTGGGTGGGCCCAATGAAATCATGGGTCCTTATAAGAAACAGACAGGGGCTTCCCTGGTGGCACAGTGGTTGAGAATCCACCTGCCGATGCAGGGGACACGGGTTCGTGCCCCTGTCCGGGAAGATCCCACATGCCGCGGAGCGGCTGGGCCCGTGAGCCATGGCCGCTGAGCCTGTGCGTCCGGAGCCTGTGCTCTGCAACGGGAGAGGCCACAACAGTGAGAGGCCCGCGTACCGCAAAAAAAAAAAAAAAAGAAACAGACAGGAGGGTCAGAACCAAGGAAGGAGATGGGATGATGGAAGCAGAGATTGGAGTGATATGAGGATGTGATCCAAGGATTGTGGGCAGCCTTTAGAAACACGAAAAGACCCGGAAACTGATTTTTCTCTAAAGCTTCCATAAGGAATGAGCCCTGCCAAGCCATTTTAGACATCTGAACTTCAGAACTGTAAAGAGAATAAATTTGTGTTCCTTTTAGCCACTAAATTTCTGGGAAATTGTTACAGCAGCAATAGGAAGCAAATGCAGGGATGATGACTAAGTGGTAAATTAATCAATTTTATTCTGGAAATTATTCTGATTTCTAAATATTTGTGAGGGAGTAAATATACACCTTCTTTTTGTACATGAAGGACCTTTCTAAAGGTGAGAACATTAAAAATATATGAGCTTTGTTGCCACTACTTTATTCGAACTGGGAGATTTTCAGGTATATTCCAAGCCTTTGAAGTTTCTGGAAGGCTGACTGCCAGGGGACAGCCAATGCAGGCTTCCTTAGGGAGAATCTATGAGAAATTGGGAAAGAGAATTAACTCCTTTAATCTCTTCTATAACCATTTAGTGAACCATTATTATGAACAAGCTCTTAAACACAAAGAATCAGACTTATAGCCTCGACCTAGGTTTAGGCAGAATGGAAGGCAGGTTTAATGTGAACAGTTCTGAGAGGCTGGCAGGTTGCAAGTGTTGGGATTTATTAATAGACTAAAAGCCTATTAAATACTGTAGAGCCATTCTTCTCTAAGCCGTTCAGTTCACATCTTACATAAAGAAGTAAGTTTAATAGCTTATTCAGGAAATAATTGGATTTTTAAAGCCCTGAAATTAATTATAATATAAAATTATTGCATTTTTCCTTAAACAAAATAGAGTAGTAAAATTTTGAATGTCTTAACTAAACCTATCTTTCTTTTTCCATATAAACTTCCATTTCAAAGAAGTTCAGATTTCAATAGTTTTTAAAAGTCTCTTTTTTAAGAAACTCTAAACTTTGCTATTATAGTTAAAATTGGATTATAAAATCAATCTAATATAAATTGAATCATTAATTAAGTCAATTTTAAAAGAAATAATTCAATTTCATTAAGGAATTGTTACACTGATATTACAAAGTGAACCGATTCCTGTAACTAAAAAACATTGAATTCCATATGACCATTTATCTTTCGCCCTCTTTTAACCATTTTGGTGAATTTCTAAAATAGGATTTAATTAAATGCTGAAACAAAGACATAATTCAAAATTAAAATTCTACAGAAGAACTCACTGGCAAATCATCAAAGCAGTTCCCGTCCCTCTCCCAAATATTTTGAGGAACCACAACAACGTGAAGTACTATGTATATAAATTATGAGAATGTATGTAATAGAATCACAGTTACGAAGGTTTAATTCATTATCCATGTGATCTCCCACCAAGTAAAGGGATCCTTCTCTAAATGTCTTAGGCCAGCATGTATTAGAAGATTGACGTTTTCTGAGAGTGTAGATCCCAATTCAAACTGTGTTTTCCAGTGTTAGGTTTGGTATTGTTCTAATCTTACATGAAAGAAATCACACATTTGGAAGAACATAATTTTGAGGGAAGTCTTTTTTTGAAAAAAAATATTTATTTATTTATTTGACTGTGCTGGGTCTTAGTTGCGGCACGCATGTGGGATCTAGTTCCCTTACCAGGGATCGAACCCGGGCCCCCTGCATTGGGAGTGTGGAGTCTTGGGCACTGGACCACCAGGGAAGTCCCATAATTTTGAGGAAAGCCTTTGCGGTCAGAGAGATTTCAGCTTACCCTTTATCAGTGGTATTGAGCTTTGTCTAACCATTAATTTTACTGAGGCTCTGTTTCTTCATCTGTAAAAAAAAAAAGTCTCTCACGTGGAGTTGTTATGAAGATTACATGTAATATCACTTGTCACCTGTTCACATAAGGCCCTGGAACATAGGAAATGATCAATATATGTTAGTTTTCCTCCCCCTTTTGCCTTATATAATTGTGGAATTGTAGCAAGAGAGGGAACATTTGACCTTAGTTCCTTGGTATATGCAAGTGGGAGAGACTTTTTTATATCATTGCTTCAAAATTGTACACCACAATTTCTGCTAACTAGATTAGGTGGATATCTTATAGGTACAATAAGCCTATGATAAAATGGCTTTGATATCAGATTTGTAAACTATAAAAAAATGTATACACATATGCATGCAAAATAATACTGTTTTTATCTGACTGTTCTAGAAATAAGTTTTAGCTTATGCTATTTTCCCATTTTTTTTCTTTGGCTTCATGGTTTTATTAATTTGAATGATTTTTATCAGTGATTTCATGCACAGACCTGCATCTTTAAAGGGGCAATGACTAGGCTTCCTGTTTTGCCTCTCTCCAATAATTGGGACCACAGCAGCTAATTGCAGTGTCTAATTGTATCCTCAGTTGGCTGATTGCACCCACAATTAACTAAATATAAGTACCAAGCGTCTTGGTACATTCAATTTTATGCCTCAAAGGGAGCTTGTGTGAGAGGGTAGTTGGCAGTTGGCTATCATCAGGAAAACAGCTTCTCAGACTTGGAATTGTAGGTCTAGTTTTAAAGCTTCCAAATATCTTGTTGGCACAGTCCATAAAACTGGTGACTATCTTAGTATACGTTTAAGGACATAAAATCCAGATGAGTTGCAGACAGGCCACAGTTTAAGAAAAATATCAGTAGAGGCATGGGGTTACATATCATTGGATCTTTCCTTATAATATGCTTGAACAGCTCATGGAATGGTTGTCCTGACCAGTCTGTGTGCAATCATGGCAGACAAGAATGGAAGAACTGGGGCCTTCATTTATTTTAATCCCACAGCAGGTTGGATTCCCCTTCTTCAGCAATTTGAAAGGCCTTTGAAGAGTTAGTTTCAGTGATGCATTTTAAATGCAGGTGCTCCTACAAAGCAAGTGCCTTAAAAACTGACTGGGAGCCAACATAAATCCCACTCTGGAAATTGGGCTGGAAACACCATCAGGATAGAAGCTGATCACAGCCTGGGCTTGAACTTCCAAATTAGCTCAAGACTTTGTCAGATGCACCAAAGATATTATTGGTTGATCCACTGCTTAAGGGAGAAATTAAAAACTCAGAGTTTTGCAAAGGTTGTTAACAACCATTAGAATGCTCTTTTGAAGGTGAATCAAGAAATCTGTAGAAGTCTTTCTCTCTAGAATAATTAATTAGCAACAAAACAAACAAAAGTTTCTCTTAAGAGTACTTAGAAATAAACAGATTGAATGGTCAGAGAAAAAGAAGAGAGATGTATATGGAAGACATTTCCAGCCTTTGTTTTCATCTCATAATTTTAGCCTGAACAGCCCTCAATCTGCCACCACTATAACCAGCATAGTCCTTGCTTAATGGTTTCAGCAGCAGCCTTTAGTACCTTATAGGATGTGGAATACCTAATTCAGAGATGAGTTAATCCCAGGATAAGGACAGGACTGTGACTTCTAATTTCCAACGTGCAGATTAGCATTTCCTCCACATAAGCAATGTTTACACAATTATATAAATTTGAGCTAGGCAAACAGACCCTAGAATTTATCCAGCTATACAAACCATACACTAAGTTGGTTATTTCAGCTATTTATTCTTCTAACGCATTGAACTCTCACCACCACCTTGTAATAGACTGACCTTTATGTATGTCTGTCAACTCTCTTGATAGATGAGATTTTTTTTTAAAAAATTTTTCTTACCAGCTGTGAGGTATCAGTCTTTGTGTGATAAAATAAAATAGCTTGATAACTGTGTTCAGGGTTGATTTACAGATAAGCTTATTATAAGAACGTGGAGACTAAAAAAAAAAATGTGAACAAGATATAGAAATAAATGTGTTATTTTCAAGTGTGGGTGTTGGGAGTAGAGTGGACAGAGGAAAAGAGAGGAGAAAATGAAAGGGACCAGAGGAGTATGTAAGGAAACCCATGACGGGGATTTTGGCAAGGCTGTTTTAAGACAGGTATGTCTAAGATGGGATCTTAATTCATTTTGGGTATGCAAAGCACAATGGTACTTCAGTAAGGTCTACTTTCTTCATGGAAAAATAGGTTAGTGAATTGTGTGTGTGTTGAAACCAGTGTATTAGGTCAGGGTCTGTATAACATGTTCAGAGGTATGAACTCAGAAACAAGGAGGGCTATGGAAATATAAGTTCCAAGGAACATCCCTCAATGTAGGGGAGGCCTTAGACTTCCCCACATCATGGACATGGTGTTCCAGGTAAAAACCAAGGAGCCAGGGAGATCCCAGCTAAGATCTGAGCTACACTCTACTGAGGAATAATCTAGCTTCCACTAAAAACACAGAAATGTTTCTGAAAATAAGTTATTCCCATGAAATACCTCCATCCTAGTAAGGGAGACTATTGTGGCCAAACACTAACATTGCAACATGATCCATGCACTGTCAGGAATGTGCACAATTTGCCATGGCAATGAAGAGAAAGCTCAAACTGGGGACTAGTTCCTGGGATGCCCAAAGGCTCCCTGATACAGATGAATTGTACAGCATAAGCTCAGAGAACAGAGCCTGCTCTATCCTACAAGCCATAACATCTGGGAGACATTACACTAGAATTAGATGCCTTAGAGTTTCTGGAGACCATGAAAAACCAGCCGTTTCCTAGCCTATCTGGGATCCTTTTGAACAGTTGTCTTTTGATGCCCGTTTCCTATCCTGTTGGACTTTCACATCAGAGCTTTTCTAGATATGCACTGAGAAATTTGAAGTAAAATCTTGTTATTTTTAAGAATGTGGAGTTTTAGAGAGTTTAGAAAGTTCAAATGAGGTTTGCATGGCAATTTACAATTCTGAGTACTTTATCAGAAACGACGTGAGGATCTCAAATCCATCACTAAAGAGCAGCCTAAATAGCCCTCCTTTATTTTATCTTACAAGTGCTTTTCTTTTTCCATCTATGGGAGAAAATATTCTGCCTTTACCAGTAAGCAGGTAGCTGTCATTTATTTTTGGCATAATTTAAAGCCCTCTAAATGCTTATTTTTAATTTTAATAATTTTGGAGGTGTTCACTTGTGCATTAAAATTCAGGAAGCTGGCATAGCCCTCGGCTTACCTTCAGGGCAAAACTGTGTGCAAGACATGCTTCTGTGAGATAATTTGTTTCCTAATTGGCATCCGTTTGCCGAAATACAATTAAAGTTACTGCTTTAATATTAACATCAACATCTTGATTGCTCTATAAAATATGAATATTTATAAATTTTTTCTTCCATGGCAGATATCTCTTAGGCACTTTATTTTTTGGTATTGCCAGTTTCTTATTTATGGAGACATTTCTTACAGAATAGTAATAACATAAGGAGGGTAACATTGTAGGGTTAGACCACTTCGACTCCAGAGATGAGAGAGGTGACATTCCTAAGGAATTGTGTTTGGATTCTGGAGCCCAATTGTCTTGAAAACCTGAGAACTGAATCATCTCCTCTACCTGCTTTGCACCATTATGGTGAGAACCACATGAGCTAGATGGTTTAGCTCCCCTTTAGAGTAAAAACAATACCATGTATTTGCACAGGCCTTTAAGATTTACAGTAGGCATTGCATCCCTCTCAAGAGTGACTGATTTAGAAGATGTGATATTTCACTACTAAGTCTTAGAGGCACCGTTTGCAGATTTTCTTATCTCTCTTTCTTTCTCTTTTTCTTTTTTTGAGAGTGAACTGAAACATTCATAGTAGCTTAAAAGCAAGAAGGTAAGGATATAACTCTGCATTCAGAATTAATTGATTACTGTTTATCAATGAAAATATTTAGATTACATGTATTCACCCATCAAACTCTTTTAATATATCTTCTAAATTGAAAAAGTAATATAAGATATCATCCATATTAAACATATCAAATCATAAGAAAGGCTAAATACTAAAAATTAAAAGCACCCTCTCATCTTTGAAAACTCAATCCCCCTCTTTAGAGGCAACTACAATGAAGACTTCTTTAGTTCTCCATCTTCCTTTTCTTTCTGGGATGATTATCTAAAATTGTTAGATGGGACCAAACAAGACAGACATCCTAAGGCGGTAAGAGGTTTTTCAACAGTACAGTGCCTTTATCAGAGCCACAGAAAAATCAAGAGGCCATATGTGCCAGGGATAGGGAGGCTACTTGATGTGGGTATCAGAGTCCAGGAAGGGGAGTAGTAGGGTTTGTACATAGGGCAGTGGGTGGGGGAGAGCAGGACCCAGGATGTGATGACGAACAGGGTCTCTGCCAAACACATGAGTGATGGGGAGACCAGAAAATAAATTGTTTACTTGAGTACTGATAAATAAGTAATATGTTAATTATTATGGGAACCTGGATTCTCAATGTCAAGTAAGGGTTTTTTACATGCAAATAGGGAAGAAACTGTGATGAACCCTAGTGTTGAATTGGAAGATGAGATATTGATATGAACTTACGATTTAGATAGATAGATAGGAAGAAAGAAATGGAGATTAGATATAAATATAAATGTGGGATTTGTGTACATGTGTCTATGTGTAAATAAATGTATTTCTAGCTCTATCCACTGAAAGAGCCTGTGAGCTCTGACAACCAATAGCAAAGAGCATACCTAGTGCCCAGATCATGATTTCTAAATATCACTTTCTACTACATGGAATCAGAGCTCCTTGGAGAAAAGGCTAATCCCAAGGCTAGAAATTGAAAGCCAGAAAGTGTGCCAGAATGTAAGAATGATGAGGGCATACAAAAATAACACAGACACCAGCTTAAAGGGGCTTCCATTGGCCAAAACTGGATGAATTTCAACATCACATTAAATAATGAAATTATTGGATTAAACTCATGGAATAAATATGATTTATAAGATCAGAGTGACATAAACATATGAATAGATTATTGAAATTTTGATGAGGAATGAGATTTTCATACTCTCATAATATCTCCACCCTCAATACTTATTATTTATAATGGGAAAATGACTTTATAGTGGAGGAGCCTGGAAACACCTCCTTCATCAAGTGATCAAAATTAGCATCACCAGTAATGGAATATATTGAAATTCAGTGCCACCTGAGAAGATGCAATGAAAACACAGCATTGTTACTGTGGTATTATTGCCAAAGATGCATCACCTAAATCTAAAAATGAGGAAACAGACAAACCTAAATTGAGGGAAACTCTTCAATGTAACTGGCTCATAATCTTCAAAAGAACCATGGTCATAAAAGTTTAAAAAATGACTGAGGAACTGTTCTAGATCAGAGGAGACTAATGAGGGGATGACAAATAAATGCAAAGTAAGACACTGGATTGGAAATTTTGCTATGAAGGGTATTTGTTGGGACAACTGGCAAAAGTTTAATAGGGCATTGGTGAAACTTGGCATGTCTAAATATTAAATGGTAATAAGATAGCAAAATTAATATCCTAATTTTTATGGTTCTATCATGTTATATAGGAGAATGTCCTTGTTAGAAAATAAGTTTAATTATTTTGGGGTTTGGGGCAATTTACTCTCAAGTGAGTCAGGCAAAGCTCATTTGTATTGTTTTGCAACTTTTCTCTGGGTTTCAAAATAAAAAGTAAAAGAAAAACATTTAAATGTGTTTCTAGAAGCACCATCTCCATATCAGATTAGTTGTGAGTATATAAGTGCTTGTTTATATTTTCTCATACAGATAAGAGAATGTACATGGTATTCTTCAGTTGGCATTTTTCTCCTAGGGGTGATCTCGGCAATCACTATATATTAACAAAGGTACCAAGCATTCAGAAGAGTGTATTCATTTTTTAAAATGGGAAATGAACCATCTGTTTCCTTTGAATCAAAATTCTGAACAAAACACTATGGTCATATTCTGATCTCAATAGAGTAATTGTACTCCTTGTAGTTTGCATATCTTTCTTGGGCTTAGATATAGGTTAGCTCTGTATGTGTAACTATTTGACTTGATTTAATTGAACTAATTTCAAATCACTTTTTTTCCTCAGGTAAATTTAGTTAATGTGTGTGTGTATGAGAGAGAGAGAAGGGAAATATACAAAAATAGTAATCATTATTTTCTTTGACCTTTGATGTGTAGTATGACAAAGGTTTAAAATATCTTTATTTTTAATCTCTAATTTAACACATTGTTTTAGAAGAAAAATAAAGAACATTGGAATATTTTTAAAATATGGTGTTGAGGACAAGGTACTCTTTGAAGGCTCTGACTGTTTGATTCGTTATGTTGAGCATCTGTCCTCAGTACACCAATTCCTGGTACCTGCTTTGTCATAAAACTCTAAATGTGGCTTGATAAACCAAGGGTACAGAGTGACCACAATGAGGAAATCCGTAGTTCTAGGAGAGGTAGGTTTATATTTGCTACTATTTGGGTGAATGGGGTACATTCTGGAAGTTAGAATTTAGGACTTCCACAGAAAAGATATGGAAGCAGATATGGAAGACTTGTCAGTACCTAACCCATATCCATCAGACTTCACTGTATATACCTCCCACTTGCCAGAATCTGCCTATCAGGGCTTGAGCCTTCTTTCAGTACCATGGAGAGCTGCTTAGCTCCAGCTGACACCTGGCCCTAAGTGTCAGGGAATTAATGTCATGCTGGAACAACCCACACCCTGTGACCTACAGTACAGGTGTATAAATATTTCTGTTCTCTTACTCACATGGAATGCCTGAAGCCTGAGTTTTACACTGCCACCCAGACATTCCCTTCTGAGGTGAGTCTCCAGTTTCCCACAGGTAGCTAGCTAAGTCACGTGTTCTTTTTTGGCTACCATATCTCCCTGTGTCACTTCCTTACTTCCTGTCAGTGTTCCTTGAACTTGCCAAGTAAACTACTTGCACTCAGATCCTAGTCTCAGGGTCTTCTTCTGGAGGATTGCTGGCTGGAGTGTTGTTAGCATCAGTACTGGTACATAGATAAGGAAGAAAGAAAGAAAGATCTCATTTAGGAGAAATTATCTCATCTAGGCATTTGAATTTAGCTCATAAGAACATAAGTTAGCTTAGAAATATAGAATGATAGAATTTCAAAGCCAGGTGTACCAAGGTCGTCTAGTGACCTCCATAACCCTCTGACCTTTGAATCTCCAATAACATGTCCATTTCAATACCTTCAATGACTATTAATTCAGACCTTCTTGAGTTACAGATTTCTACTTGTTAGGAAACTCTCCTTATTTGGAAGAAGAATTAGATTATTAAATTCTCCAATCTTCCCTTGAGGACATCAAATAATTCCAATTTCTTTTCCAGTCTCAAACCTTCCAATATTTGAAGACAATCATTGCATCTTCTCAAAGAGTACTCTTCTCCAGACTAATTTTCAATTCCTTCAATTTATCCTTATGCAATATTGTGTGAAGTCACTTCTTGATATCTCAATATCTCTCTGCTGGACATGGCATCAATGGGCCAATGTTGTTCTGTGGTCGCTAGAGTATATGTGATAAATAGTCCAGGGAGGATACCGATTGCTAAAAAGTAAAGCAGGGCTCTCACCTCTCTTCTGTACATTGTACAACCAAAAGTGAAGCCAAAGATAATATTAGTTTTTTCTGCCACTGTTTGATCTGGAGACAATTTGACTAAGCCCTGGTCTAACCCCATTGGTCTAACTGTTCAAGTGACCACCCAAATACCAGCCCATGGCTACGCCTCTAGCATTGGCATCCTCTGGAGGTAGGCAAGTGATACTAATATAGCCAAGAAATCTCATGTTAGCCCTAGCAAGAACCAATAAAATGGAATTTTCCTTGTCTAACAAGCTTTGGAGACCTTTGATTTTTCTAATCAGTTGGTTACAACAAAGACAAGGGAGCATGAGGGACCATATAGCAGTGTGCATTATGCAAGTCAGTTCAGTCCCCTCAAACCAGAGAGAGCAACCAGTGAAATGAAGCCTCACCCAAGGCAGCAAAGAAAGCTGCAGGATTCTTTCTTTTCCTAAGTAAAGTATCAGGGTGACAACATCTGCATAGGCCCATTGAGTATCTGTGGACAGGAATACAGTAATATTTTATTTAAATTAAGTAACAATCCTTGCAAAAACCTCGGGACATCAGTAACACTTTCTAGGGAGGATGGCATTTGAGAGATGCAAGAGCAGGAAGCAGCAAAGTATTAGCCAGGTGAGGAGAGGTTAGTGGGGTAGTACCAGTGGGATGTGTCCTACGGAGCCTATGTGGTTTAGTGAGGTTTTAAGGAAAGGAAATAACAGACAGTGACGTTTCATATTGTGAGTTTAATTCCTGTAAGAGAGAGAAAGACAACAAAAGCCCTGCTTACACTCATCTTTAGAATACATGAAATTATTTGCCTCTTAAAAATGTTCCCTGAAGCCATTTGAGTCTTAGATGAAAGTTCTCCTTCATTCTGCACTTACAGCCTTAGTATCCAGAAGAAAACAACCACAGTAAACTACTCTGGATCAACTTATGCAGGGTCGTCATCAACCTGTCATCACTGTCTCTTTCTTCTACTACATCTCCTTTGCATATAGGGATATCAAGGTCTCCTGTAGAGTATCTCGTTCAGTTCTGGACACAACATTTGAACAATATCATTGGCAAACAGGGCAAAGTTAAGCAGAGAGATACCAGAATCACGGCATGACTCCACACAGGATCCAATGAAGAAAACTGAAAGGGATTCTCTTTTTTTTTTGAATACGTGTTTTTCACATATCTGTAAAATATAATACAAAATGTTTTAATAATTAATTGATTACATCTGTCTCTCCCTCACGTCTACAGCATTCTTAAGTGTGGGGTTGGTTACTTGCTATCCCCAGCAAAAAGACTCTACTTTCCTTACAAATATAAGGGGCTTGGTAAATGTTGATTAAAATCTTCTTCAGTTGTACATAAAGTGGAAAGTCCAGTGAGAGTGACCAAACTACTTCCATTGGCATTTTTTAAAACCATCCATCATAGTATTCATTTCACTGCTTTGGGCTTCTTTTTATCTTGTTGATCTCCCCTACCAGACCATGAGATTCCTTGAGGGTCACATGTCATCTCTGAATTACTAATAACAGGTACATAGTAGCCCTTCAATAAAGATTGAATGAATGAATGAAGGCCTTCTAACATTTGACTGGAGCCATCAAATACATTTGGATGGTTTCTTTTCAATTTCTCTTTAGTGTATTTTTAAATTTTAGATAGTGCTTTTAGGCTAGCAGGCAGAGACCACTTCATGCCTTGCTATTCGTGATTAATATTTTTCTTCTAGCGAGGAGGAAGTTTGTATGAGAGACATGGCAGACTCACATACTATAGATGAGGAGACTTCTGGACCCAATCAATCCCAGCTGGTCCCTAGATTTTGAGAATGGCAGGTATATGAATAAATGGCATCTTCACTGTTTCATTTCCCCATTGTCCCCTTTAGCTGAACTGTTTTCTCTTCTCCTAGTGTCAAACTCTCTGAAATATCTTCCTTGAGAATTAAGACCTTACTTTCTCAATGTAATTATATTTGTCAGACTCACCTGCCAGTTTGTCCAAAGAATGCATCGGTGATCTCATTGTTAACAGCTGAAATGGTCCCCAGAAATATGTGGCGTGGCAACTATGGAATCCTATTTGGAAGAGTTGCTAATTATATTGCTTATTTTTTTAGTAGCCTCCAACTGCATTTTAATTCCAGGATTGTTAACATTTGCATTTGCCTACATTTGTGACAGTTAAGTTCAGAGATATGTCATTATCACTGTGTTGAATCCAAATCCCATAAGTACAACTGTCCTGCATCAATGGTAGAGTTCTTCTTTGATCTGGAGTGCAGCGGTCACTCAGTAGCTATAAGACATGTTGAATTATCTGGCCCACTCTTCATGCTTTATCTCCTTTTATTATGTACCCATCATGTCCTAGAAATTCTAACACATAGTTTTAGAAAGGTTAAAGAATTCTGTCAGAATAAAAAATCTGGTAATCTGGCAGAACCATATTTTAAATTAAGATTTGTATAATGCTAAAGCTTGCATTTATTCCACCAAACCATGCTGACTTTGCATATGTGTGTATATTGATGTTTAAGCAGATATTTTATTGTCATGAGTTGACACATTCGTGGCTATATATGCTAAAACTTTAGGGAATATATGAAATACAGTACTGCATAAACACATAACAGTTGTATAGATAACTGATTTTCAAGTTTTTAAAAATTAAATATGTACGTATTACATTCATCCTGACAAACTCAGAGATGCTTCTTGCATTGTATTCGGTTCCTAACATTCTTTATGATATTACTTCCTTGGATTAGAAAAGAAAAGTTTAAAAGACAAAGGCAGTCCCAGATGATCAAATGATCTCTTAGATGTTTGTCCTCAGTATGTGCCTCCATCTTAAGCTGCAAAGAAGAAAAATTGTGGAAATCGTTTCACAGTGCATACACGTATATCAAAACATCGTGTTGTACATTTTAAATATATTATAATTTATTTGTCTATTAAAACTCAGTGAAGCTGGTGAGGAAAAAAAAAAGTTCTAGACGTTTGCTTGAAACTCTTTCAGGATTTTTTTTTCCTATTCTAACCAGGTTTTACCAAGATTTCAGTGAATGAATTACTGAGAAATCCAGACTTTGGTTCTGTTTTTACAGTATCACCACCCACATATACCAGTCATGTTGTTTACAATTTAGTTTAACTTAAGCTTAAAAATGATGTACTTGCAAAGATAGAGTGAAATAACCACTCTTTCATAAAGCTATATTTTTGTGATTCATTTAGTAAGCAATTTGGCTATATAAGCCAGAGCTTTAAAAAAATTTACAAATTTTGACCAAATAAATACGCTTCTGTGAATATAAACCAAGAGAAATATTCTGAATACAGAAGGAGTGTGAGGAAAGAAGAAACACTGAAATGCAAAGAAGTTTAGGGTAGCATGTTTTACTACAGTACAAACTAGGGGAGAAAATATGAATGTCTCTGGGAATTAGTTAAGCAGTACATCCACTTTATAAAATATTATGCAGCCATTAGAATTAGAATTTGAAAATTTTATGTTAACATAGAAAATGTTTTGGGTATCATATTAAGTAAATTTGCTTTAACTGCACGTGTATGTATAATCCCTTTATACCAAATTTGCCATGCTTTTGTACCTGAGAAATAGTTTGCAGGATTTGAACTCATATTTCTAGTCCCATGGTTCCCTCCACAACATGTCTTCATTAAAATCTAACAGCCTCTGAAGCTCCTGGGAGAGAAGAGCATCTAAGTAGAGATGTAAAATTGATACAGGAGGGATGAGGAGCCTGCAGATGAGCAATACAATAGTTTCAGTCTCAGATGAAGTTCTGTATCTTATTTTTTTCTCCTTTGCTTCCTGAAGATCCTTTAAAATCTTATTTCTCAGTAAGTAATTTTGTCTTTATGGTACAAAAGGTAATTCCCATACCTAATATTGTTTCTAAGCACATGTGAATACCCTGCTGAGTTATATATGAGTTTTTTTCATGAATATGACACAAAATGAAAATTCTATTTCTCAAACTGAAAAAAAAATGTAAATTGACTTTCATGCTCAAGTGAGCCGTTTCAGGGATGGGAGGAGGGAGATAGATTCAGTGCATCATCTACTCTATATTCATGTGTAATTGATGTAACTTTTAGCGATTGTTCTACATTTACAAACTTCATATTCAAAGAGGAAAGTAACAGATATTATTGATTCTAAACAGATCTTAGGCTGCCCTCATCAAAAGTTGTCTTCTCGTGGGTAAAGGCATTAGCAGTCTCTTTAAAAACATTGTAAACTGCTGAGCACTATAAGTTTTAGTTCTTTTGTTATTCAAGTTAGATTCCTGGATATTCTGCATTATGCCTATTATGTAGTAAGAAATGGGCAACTGGCATTCTAGCTGTCATCATTCATATTTTCTTCAATTTTTAAGCAGTTGTTATAAAGCTCCCTAGATGGATAAGCAATGCTTTGGTATGACATGAGGAACTGTTTTTAGTGACCCTAGTGGCTCAATAACAAGGATGTCTTTCCTGCCAGAGCAAACAAAGTTGTGAGTAGACACACATTAGTGCTGAAATGTGATAAGTTTCTAATGTTGTGCAAGGAATTTCACAGAGAAAAATGGTAGAAAAAGAATACATACATATTGGTGCTGTTAAAGATAGTTTGGTCAAATCATCAGTGTAAAGCATGAAGTTCACATGTTACATAAAGGAATTTCCACAGGCAAAACGACACTGGTTAGCCATCCTCATAGTCTACATGTCAGATTAGGTTCCGAAGTGGATTACTAAGCAAAGGACATTTAGCTATTCAGGATGGAGTTATGGGATCAAACGCAGGCCATATGACAGAAAAATCTTCCACTATGTCATTAATACACAGCAGGCATGCACCCTTGGGGGACAACTGTACACACATATTCAGGTGAGCATTCATGCACATGCACACACACACAAAATGTCTCTTTAATAAACAATATCAATTGTTTGCCTTATCTCTCATATATTCCTTAAAGAAAAGTATTGCATCATGTTTACTGCTGTATCTGTAAAGCTTATTACTGTGCCAGGCATATAATCAGTTCTCAGTTAATATCTTTTAAATCCGTGACTGAATGTGTATGTGATCATGTATTTATCGTGAGAATATGATAAATCTTTAGGTATGTTCTAGAAAAATGCTTTTTATATTTTTCAACTCAAATAATCCTTATACTTAAATAAATAACATTTTCTGCCCAATCAATAGTAAAAGGTAATATCCACATATTTCAACCGAGGAAAGTTTAAGAAATACAGCTGGAAAGCGTAATTGATATCCCTTGTGGAAATATAAAGTTCTCACTTTTTGATGGCTCTGTTTTTAACAAGAGTGTGCTGGCAGAGTTGGGAGGACAGCGATTGTTCTAGATTAATTATTATTACTCTATTATGCAGGAACCATAAATATAAATATGTGAAGGAATTCCAAGTGCAGGCTAATTTTTTAAGTGTCTTTAAAGGCAGCCTTCTGAGGTCATTGACCATTACTTGTGATATTACCCACCCTTCCAGAAAGGAAATGCAGCATTTGTAGGAAAGAACACAGACTTCCATGTAAAAATTTAAAAAGGTGTTTAACTGATGCTATAGATAAGACGTATTCCAGCAAGCACTATTATGATAATTAAAACTTCAGGGTGATTCTGATTTCAATACACTGTTCACTATCACAATTAAGTACATTATGTGCCACAGTTTAGAACTTTAAAAGTGTTAGTGTTAGAAAACAGTGGATGGTATCTAGCCAACCTCCTTGTTTTAAGGATGGTCACAAAAGTGTCTTGAACTCTTCTACTATAAAGTATCTCTCAGTAACATCAGGAGACACAGAATGTTACACTTTGAATGAAGGATACTGTATAGAAATCTAACCACATAACTTCACTGTAGATACTCAATTTACATGATAGAATAACTCAGTAACAAAGCTTGTTCCCAGGGAAATCTTGAGCCTCTAGCCCTAGACAAATTGAAAACTTACCTGCTCTTCTGTGTTTCTCACTTGGTCCTGCAACTGTGTTTTTATTTGTCTATTTGTTTGGTTTTCGCATTTGAACTAATTCCATGAAGTTAAACTTATACCATTAGTAGCATTAGTATTACTGTTGCGAGTTTTATTTAATACAGCATATTTCTAACTGAAAAGTTAATAGCCGAATTGACATTTGTGGAAATACCCTTAAGAGAAGACAGCCTTTCATGAGGGAGAGAGACTGGCTCTGTTTATGTCACAGTAATAAAACTTCCTTGAGAATGTAATGCGATACTTTATTTTTTATGACATTCTTAACACTCTTTCTTGCTGAGACATTTTCAAGGTAAAGGATATAGAGAGAAGACTAAGGTGAAGTTTAGGCATACAGGAAAATCACCCAGTGAGCATGAACTAGAGAAAAGACAGAATCACAAGTCGTACCAACCATGAATGATCAAGATTATTGAATATGAAGTTGCCGAATGAGTCTGGTTCATTGATCAAAAAAGCAGTTTCGTCTTTGCATCCTTGTGAATATCACAAATGGGGTTTTATTTATTTATTTGTAAGATTTTTTTTTTTGATGTGGACCATTTTTTTAGAGCCTTTATTGAATTTGTTACAATATTGCTTCCGTTTTATGGCTCGGTTTCTTGGCCACAAGGCATGTGGGATCCTAACTCCCCCACCAGGGACCGAACCAGCACCCTCTGCATTGGAAGGCGAAGTCTTAACCACTGGGCCTCCAGGGAAGTCCCACAAATGGGGTTTTAAAAGTGATTGGTATTTGTATTATGTGGTCCACCTCAAGATACATTTAATGTAAATTTCCTGAGAATCCTCTAACTTCCAAGAACAGCACTAAATGCTGAGCAGACACAGATCAGTAAGATAGAAGCCAGGCTAATGAGCAACTCCATTTGGTAAAGTCACCACCATATATAATCATCTGAAAGATATACATACATTGTAAAAAGCGACCAAGCTAAAAGCATGATTATTTCCCTATGGAAATCAAGGAGGAAAAAAGAGCTAATGGTTGAATAGATTTTTTAGGAGGAGGTAGAGTTCTATGTAGATAAGCAAGATGGGAGAGAATGTTTTTGACATCATGGGCATTACATAGCAAGATAGTCCTTCAGGTATCCAGACAATTATTAAAGATGAAGAGAGGTTATCAAAATGAATATAGTGATCCACCTGTGGCAGAGTTAGACCCCTGCTTCTTGACCTTACTTTCTGAACTTGGGTCATCCATTACCCACCTCTTTCTTATCTTGAATGTCCAGGTTATAAACCATCATTTCCATCTTTTCAAGCTTACATTTTCCATGCTGATTGTAAGTGCATGGGTATGAGCATAGAATCTTCCAAACTGCCCAGCAGAGCTGTCAGATACTCGGTGCCACATCTCACATTGTACATATTATAGATGTGTGTGTTTGATATAAGAGTTTTCTGAATGTGGTAGCAAATGGTCTTGAGAAATGAGTGCCTTATTGTAAACTCCCAAAGTATTCTATAGATGGGGATGTTCTTAATGCCAAGATCCCTCACAATCTAAGGAAGTAGCTGCACCATCAGGAACCTCATGGTTCAAAACTCTTACTGAGAAGAGAAAAATGCATCAGTATCCTTGTCTGGTGTGAGAAGTGTCCTAAGCTTCATTGGGGTAGGAAATTTATGTCTCCTGAATAAATCCTTGCCCTGTTTTTGCCACCTTGTAAATACTGTGAAAACTGCTTTCATAAAAGGGTTTGTCTTGGGTTTAGAATTATGTTCCAGTTGTGGACACATTCTACATAGTCACCTTCAGCTGCTGTCTCTGTCTTACTCTAGGTGGCATATAGAGGGAAATATAGCATTGGGTCTGAATAACTTCTTGAACCCATATTTTATATTATGTCTTTGTCCATTCCTACTTATGAAATGTTTTCTCTCCCTTTTTAATTCCTGCCTCAATATTAA
The DNA here is from genome assembly GCF_964341445.2 of Mesoplodon mirus. Classification (NCBI taxonomy): domain Eukaryota; kingdom Metazoa; phylum Chordata; class Mammalia; order Artiodactyla; family Ziphiidae; genus Mesoplodon; species Mesoplodon mirus. The sequence continues at coordinate 25,518,672 of NC_138995.1, read as the reverse complement.
GATTGTTATTTAATGCCCTTCCACCAGCTTTATACAACCTCAGCTGCCCTCTCAAAGTGTCTGGGTTTTCTTCTAGCCAACCTGTCCTCCCTTCATTTAATCAAGCCTTATAAGGAAGAATTGGTCAGCTGCCAAAGACATAACTATCCAGGGACCAAAATGCCTCCCATGTGGAGTCATTTAGTGTGAGCAAACATAGATGCATACTTTTATTGAATATCAACCTCTATGTGAAGGGAAGTATTTTGCCTTGAGCAAGCTAACATTAAGTGGACTTGGGCCATGGTTGGAGCTGGATGTGGAAAGTCTCACACCTTCCAGGGAGGATGTGATGATTTTCAGTGTGTCTGTAATGATGCACAACATATTCAAAAGCTGGGCTCTCATTATTTGTATTGCTTTTTCTCCTTATTCTTCCATGCATCAATCTACCCCGTTGGTCCTGCTTTTGGATGCTATTATTTCCTGAAAGAATTATCATTTTGATCAGAAAATTTGCATTCTTTACCATTCTCCCAATCACTGCTCTCAGAACTAACATGAAAGGCTGGCTCTGTCTCCGTTTTTTTAGTGAGATACAGTGGCCGCTACCCCCAGAGAAATACAAAACCCAGACCATCAAGATTGGGACAGGAGGCATTCATGTGACAGTCACATAATGAGTTGTGAAATCAGGATTTTTAATGAAACTCCATTGTCTGCTAGACAGATTAGAGTATGTCATCCTCCTGAAGAAGCAGAAACATTTCCAGATTGATTGAACCATCTTTACTGAAGCAGTATCTCCATTTATTTTACTGGGACCTTTAACCCCTAAGAATAGTAGCTGATTGTAATTGCATAAAAGGCATAATATTTTAGAGACCTATGGAGCACTTGTGTGGAACTGAAGGCTTTTTTGAGCACAGCCTGCCATTGTACATAGTTCTTATTCATTTTCCTGATTTCATTAGTAAAGGCATTTGTATGGAAATGGATTAAGGTTTATAGGTTTATTTTATTGTGTTGCAGATTCTGCTGTAATTATACTACTGATGGATTATGTTAAAACTGCTTTGCAGGAAGCTTTCAAAACACATCAGGCTCCGGAAGTGCTTTTGATCTATAAAATCTGTTTTTTCCTTCTCCCACCAGGAGTTACTGCAACAGTCTGCCCACCCTTAGTTCACCCACACCTTCCAAATCATATCATTTTTCTCTTCACTTCTAGGCTTAAAAGGCATTAACTTGGCTGTGGTAAATATACTTGAAATACCCTCCAATCCCAAGTATATAAATGTTCATAAAAAATTGAATAATAAGAAGAAAGAGAATAAATAATAAGTTTAGTCTTACTGTATTATATTTTATACTTACCTACAGCATTTTGAATAAGAAATTCTCTAGGATATAGAGGCATTCTCATGAATATTTGGATTATAGGGATATGAAAGTTTTGGTGTGAACTCTGATTAATTTCTTTCTAGGGAAGTCTATGATTTCTAAGGAAATGACAAAGGACAATTTGAACAAATATCTTCTATCAAGAAGTCACTTGACTGGACTTTATGGGCCATCTATGTATCCCATCAGCTTACAGTTGGGGGCTTCAATACTCAGAAAGAGTTACCTCCCAGTTCTTACTTCCTCAGTATAGAAGGCTGAGCTTACATATTTTATCAGCCCATAAATTTTTTAAATCTAAGACAAGACTCTTAGAATGTCCAAACTTAAAGGCCAAGTCTCTGGCCATTGTTTCATTCCAAAGGAAGTGAACCTAAAGAAGTCTTACTAGTGAGGCCAAGTAGAATTCAGTAGGGAGGAGGGTATAGTCCTCTCCTCTGATCATCAAATTTGTAGATCCATTGTCTGTCTCATGTTTCCATGTAGATAGTAAATATGTATCTGAAATTTAACCAGTTCAAAAAGAATGAAGATATCTTGATTTCTGCATGAAGGCCTGATCCTACCTCCATAACCCCAGAATCCTATTTTTTATCAGGTTCGTCCCATTTCAATAATCACCATTTCTTGGGCCAAACATACCCAATTCATCTTTCATCACTCTCTCACAGATATTTGATCCAGTCCAAAATCGAGTCCTCTAGGCTCTAATTGATCGCAAACTGACCAAGTTTCCTAGCTTCAGAATAAATACCCTAGTCTAAACAACAATGATTTCTCTTCTGGATTATTGAAATAACTTTCTTCCTAGCATGTGTCCTCTACCTTAACTCTTGTATATGGTATATTCTCCACCTGGAAGCTGGAGAAATCTTTTATAATTGAAAAGCAGAATGCATCATTCTTCTGTTCAGAACCCTCTAGTGGTGTGCCATTATTAGCACACCAGAATTAATTCCAGACCTTGCCCTGGGGGCTGCTCACCTTCTCTTCTTGCCCTCTCTACCTTCCTGACTGCATCCTCAACCCTTCTCTTCTTTGCTTAATCTTCCTCAGAAACATCGTCATTTCTGGAACATGTTCGACTCATCTGTGCCATAGAAACATACATGTTCTGTTACCTCTATGTGGAACGTTACTTCTCAACATCTTTTTGTGTCTCGCTTCCCATTCATTCAGGTCTCTGCAAATATTACCTCCTCACAAATGCCCTTTATAACTACCCTAGCCAAAATGAAGACTCCTCTCCCCATTTTATCTTATCCGCTATTTTCTGCTTCACAGTAATGCCGTCTATATATATAGTTCATTTTATATTTAGTCATTTACTTTTTAACTCTTATTCCCCACAATAAATTGTAAAATGCCAGGAAGATGGAAATCTTTGCCTCATTTACTGGTGTCACTAGTCCTTCACAGAGTGCCTGGCACATAATAGGTGCTTAATAAGTATTCGATGTATGAATAACCAAATCAGTGAATGAAACAAAGAGAGGGTAAGATTGAGTCCTGAGGAATTTGAATGTTTAAAACCTGAGGAAAGGTAAATGAAAAGGAGGGGCTAGGAAGATCTGAGAAAAACTAGGAGTGCTACTAAATATGGTTTACCCTGGAATTTTCTTCCATGAATATGTATTCCAGTGAGATATTCAGTGCTTAGAAAACAAACAAGTCATCAAACTGGCATCCGGGAATGGAGGGCAAAGCAAAGGAGAAGTAGAATCATTTAGAAGCTGCAGACTGTCCCTTTAGCAAATGACTGAATACTAAATTTAATTGGATGTGCTCCACTAGAGAAAATAGTCTACTCATTAAAACATCAATACTTGAAGTTCCAAGCAATCTGGCATCTTTTTTGAATTACAATATGTGCAAAAAAAGACTTGTACAATATTTTATCCCAATGATAGTTTTTATCCATAAATTTATATTGGGTTTGCAATCTGTGGAGATAAAAATTTTCTAGACATAGATCACCTGCTTTTGAACCAATGTTATAAACATATTCATATTTGTAAAACTGAGAGAATGTTATTTTCTAGTCCCGTGAGCTTAAATCAATGCCAAACACATATTTTCAAATCCTTTTAATTTTGATTTAGAATTCAAAGTAAAAGATCAGCTTTGTGTTGTGGAAAGAATATAAGCAGTCCAAAACTCTGGGGTTTTGTCCTAGATTTAAACTTCAGTAACTCTCTAACCCTCAACTGGTCCTTCAAATTAGATTTCCAGAAATATAGATTAGAGATTGTTCCCAGCTGTGTTTGGAAGACCAAATGATAAAACATTTCTGCCTGAATCTTATAAATTTTAAGATAGCATTAGGAGTATTTTTATAATATATATTAAAGATAATACAGAAGTAATCCTAACTTTGATTTAAAGGATTGTTGATTTATGTATCAGTTTGGCAGTAAAATATAAACTTTTTCCTGTGGTCTTCAATATCCTATACAGTAAGGCTCCTGACTATCGCTCTTAACACATTGATCTTGTCACACTGGTCCTGCATTCCCCCTAACATGAAAGGCTCAATCTCACCTTGAAGGTTCTCATTTGCTATTCCTTCTTCCTGGAAGTTTTTTCTTCCTGATGGCTTGGTCCTTTGCCTCATATAGGATGCACCTCAAATAACACATCCTCCGAAACACATTACTTGGCAACTCTGTATGAAGAATGACCCAACCCACAGCCAAACTCATCCTCAATGGTGAAAAACTGAAACCATTTCCACTAAGATCAGGAACAAGACAAGGTTGCCCACTCTCACCGCTATTATTCAACATAGTTTTGGAAGTTTTAGCCACAGCAAAAAGAGAAGAAAAAGAAATAAAAGGAATCCAAATCAGAAAAGAAGAAGTAAAGCTGTCACTGTTTGCAGATGACATGCTACTATACATAGAAAATCCTAAAGATGCTACCAGAAAACTACTAGAGCTAATCACTGAATTTGGTAAGGTAGCAGGATACAAAATTAATGCACAGAAATCTCTGGCATTCCTATACACTAATGATGAAAAATCTGAAAATGAAATTAAGAAAACACTCCCATTTACCATTGCAACAAAAAGAATAAAATACCTAGGAATAAACCTACCTAAGGAAACAAAAGACCTGTATGGAGAAAATTTTAACACACTGATGAAAGAAATTAAAGATTTTACAAATAGATGGAGAGATATACCATGTTCTTGGATTCGAAGAATCAACATTGTGAAAATGACTCTACTACCCAAAGCAATCTACAGATTCAATGCAATCCCTATCAAACTACCACTGGCATTTTTCACAGAACTAGAACAAAAATTTCACAATTTGTATGGAAACACAAAAGACCCCAAATAGCCAAAGCAATCTCGAGAACAATAAACGGAGCTGGAGGAATCAGGCTCCCTGACTTCACACTATACCACAAAGCTACAGTAATCAAGACAGTATGGTACTGGCACAAAAACAGAAATATAGATCAATGGAACAGGATAGAAAGCCCAGAGATAAACCACGCACATATGGTCACCTTATCGTTGATAAAGGAGGTAAGAATACACAGTGGAGAAAAGACAGCCTCTTTAATAAGTGGTGCTGGGAAAACTGGACAGCTACATGTAAAAGTATGAAATTAGAACACTCCTTAACATCATACACAAAAATAAACTCAAAGTGGATTCAAGACCTAAATGTAAGGCCAGACACTATCAAACTCTTGGAATAAAACATAGGCAGAACACTCTATGGCATACATCACAGCAAGATCCTTTTTGACCCACCTCCTAGAGAAATGGAAATAAAAACAAAAATAAACAAATGGGAACTAATGAAACTTAAAAGCTTTTGCACAGCAAAGGAAACCATAAACAAGACCAAAAGACAACCCTCAGAATGGGAGAAAATATTTGCAAATGAAGCAACTGACAAAGGATTAATCTCCAAAATTTACAAGCAGCTCATGCAGCTCAATAACAAAAAAAACCAAACAGCCCAATCCAAAAGTGGGCAGAAGACCTAAATAGACATCTCTCCAAAGAAGATATACAGATTGCCAACAAACACATGAAAGGATGCTCAACATCATTAATCATTAGAGAAATGCAAATCAAAACTACAATAAGTTATCATGTCACACCGGTCAGAATGGCCATCATCAAAAATCTAGAAATAATAAATGCTGGAGAGGATGTGGAGAAAAGGGAACCCTCTTGCACTGTTGGTAGAAATGTAAATTGATACAGCCACTATGGAGAACAGTATGGAGGTTCCTTAAAAAAACTAAAAATAGAACTACCATATGACCCAGCAATCCCACTATTGGGCATATACCCTGAGAAAACCATAATTCAAAAAGAGTCATGTATCAAAATGTTCATTGCAGCTCTATTTACCATAGCCAGGACATGGAAACAACCTAAGTGTCCATCAACAGATGAATGGATAAAGAAGATGTGGCACATATATACAGTGGAATATTACTCAGCCATAAAAAGAAACGAAATTGAGTTATTTGTAGTGAGGTGGATGGACCTAGAGTCTGTCATACAGAGTGAAGTAATTCAGAAAGAGAAAAACAAATACCATATGCTAACACATATATATGGAATCTAAGAAAAAAAAAAAAGGTCACGAAGAACCTTGGGGTAAGACAGGAATAAAAACACAGACCTACTAGAGAATGGACTTGAGGGTATGGCGAGGGGGAAGGGTAAGCTGGGACAAAGTGAGAGAGTGGCATGGACGTATATACACTACCAAACGTAAAATAGCTAGCTAGTGGGAAGCAGCCGCATAGCACAGGGAGATTAGCTTGGTGCTTTGTGACCACCTAGAGGGGTGGGGTAGGGAGGGTAGGAGGGAGGGAGACCAAGAGGGAAGAGATATGGGGACATATGTATATGTATAACTGATTCACTTTGTTATAAAGCAGAAACTAACACACCATTATAAAACAATTATACTCTAATAAAGATGTTAAAAAAATGAAAATAAAAAAAAAAAAAGAATGACCTCCTTCACACATACCTTCACAGACAGGTGCTTACTGGCAAATTTCTAAAGAGTGTTGACTTACCAGTCTTCATACACTAACTGGATTTAGGTATTTATGCATTTCTTTATTTACATATTCATTGATTTATATTTTGTCTTCTGCCATGCCTCACTCTTTGCAAAGGAATATAAGTTTTGTGAGAACAGGAACTCTTGTTCATTAATATAGCCTTAGTCTTAGTCTTCATGGCTATAGAAGGAAGGAAGGAAGGAAGGAAGGAAGGAAGGAAGGAAGGAAGGAAAAAAAGAAACCCTAAAATTTAATTGGAAAATTGTTGTGAAAAATTTATGGTGTTATTTGGCATATAGTTAATACCTAATAAATAATAGTTGGAATGGTTATGGTTATTTTTGCTCTTGTTGTTTGCATCATATAGATTCATTCCTCAGGGGATGGGAAAATCTTAAGATTTGGTTTGGGCATCATTGTTCCTAGGAAATTCCTAGGAAGAGTTAGTGCCATACTTAGCACTTAGCTCTTACCCAGTTACCAGTGGAATAATCAGCAGTGTCGTGAACAACATCATGAGAAGCAGTTGGGGGAACTCATACCTGAAATTTGAGGAAGGAAATTAATTTATAAAACCCAAGATTTCTGAACCATTAAGTCAAGGTCTAACCCTTTCACTTTCAAAATTGCAAAATATATCTGTTTCCTTTAAGCATTTCATGGTTTATGTATTACAAATATATATTGAGATTATTGTGGTGTTTCGGTTTAGTGAAAGATCTATTAATATTCAATTATCAGTGAGATTGTTTTAGTGTTTCCATCCCTGGAGAAATTTCAAATTCATTTGTCTTTTGACCAGTAATGCCTAGTTATCTCTATATGTGTTGAAAGAGGATATTTCAAAAATCGTATACCAGGCAACAATTTCTTATGCTTTACCCATGAATAAGGCATCACAAGATTTATGGCAAAAATTTTTATAAAGTAACGTGTAATAAGAAGAAGTAATTATAACGTGTATAACGTGTATAAAATAACGTGTAATAAGAAGAAGTAATTAGAATCTAGTAAATAAGTCTGATTTTAATATAATAATGATAATTATTAATAATTACCATCTGTGTTATTTTTATCATTGTTATTTTGATGTTGATGATGCATGTTGTTTTAGAAAATTGAAAGTGTTGATCAGAGAGTTACTTGATAACAATCATTTTGCTGCTTCTCATGCAATTCTCTCTATTATAGGCATGCATGACAGGCAGAAAATAGATTAAAAATTAGGAATAAAATAAATACTTCTTTTTCAGCATTGATTTATTCAAAAACTCCTCTATGTCTCAACAGTTCAGGTTGTCCTGATGACTCAGTATAAGCTGAGCAGTTTGAAAGAGGTTCAAGATGTATTTTAATAGGGCATGTCTAAGAAGTAGCAATTTGCAAATGAAATACTTATTGTTAGTTTAGGTTTAATTTTAAAGGGAGCTATTCTTAAGAGAATCATCTTGAATCATTATGTTGTAGTGCTAAGTGTAGTGTGTTTTACATATTTTCAAGCTAAGCAATAGCCCAATTAATATTGAAATTCCTGAAAACTCAGTTCTGGTGACTACTCAAAATAAGGTCTGTGCAGGAAGTGCTTCCAATGAAGTCAAAAGAAAGTATTCCTTCATGACTTGTCCTTTTTAAGCTTTAGCTGCTTTATATTCTACTGATTTGCTAGTCATCATTCATCTTCTCTTTTGCTGGTTACCTCCGTAATTATTTTTACCTTTCATAGGCCTCCTTCTTTTGTCAGCTTCTCTATTCCAAAGGTTTCAGAACTTTTCAGAAGATCATTCTTGAATAAAGCCTGAAGGAGGTCCTAAATTCATCCTTTCACTTTGGTTAATTTTTATTATATTTTTCTCATTAACAGTCTTCTTTAAGGATTAGATTGAAAGAACCAGGAGTATTATTCCATATCACCTCATTAGATGGGATTCAGTGTTTGAATACTAATTACATTGACTTACGGTTAGAAATTTCGTGTATGGTTTTGAAAATTTAGTGTTCTTTTATTCTCTTTAGCATCTATTCGAGAGTTAAAAAGACTAAGACATTACACAGACAAAATGGGCATTTTCTAAATTTCCATTAGGAATAAACAAGCACACTGAATTACACAAAAGCTAGCCTAAGCACTCCTTTGAAACCAAATCCAAGATAAAACCTATTGTTTTGAGTTCCAAAAAGTTTAGTGAGAGGATGGTAGGTTTGAGCGTTTCTATATTTCTTAATTTGCATTTTTTGAAGCCATAAAACCTCTTTGTTCTTGGAACCTCTGTATAAAAACAGTATCAATGCTGTGCTATTGCCTGCTACATATTTTTGCAGGAAATAAGTTTATTAAAGACTTCAGCACATGTATTTAAGTCTGGATTCTTTAGGTGTGTGAATTTACCAGACGAGATAACAATAAAGCCTCTAGGAGGCATTGATGACACATGTTTATGCTGCTGAAGTCCATTTGGACCAAGGATTTATTTCTAAATGTGCATCCCTCCATTTGTACATGGATGCGTTCGCTCCTATGAGAAATACTAAGCATTTTGAGAAATAGTTACATGAATCCCAATAGTCCCTGCAAACAATATAAGTCAGGAACAATCTGTGTGAAAAAAGAGTTTAACGTATGGGATTACGGGATTGGGGAAGAAGGCATTTTGCGCAATTTGGAATGATATGTCATCTGAGCAAAGGCTTGAGTTAGTACTTTAATAACTGGAGATAAGCAGGAAAGAGACAACCAGGCTGAGGGCTTAGCATCAACAAAGGCACAGGATATGAAACAAGCCCTTATCTGAACATACCAGGAACTTCTCCCAGCTAATATCATGAGGTTGGAACACTTTAACATCGTTTCTACAATCCATTATTTTAATTTATTATCCTTGGTCTTTGCTTAGTTGAATTGTTTCCATATTGCTATTATTTTATGTATTTAATGTTTACTTAAATTTACTAACGTATGTGTAACTTGCTTCTTTATTTCTTCTCGTATCTCAGACCTCTTATCTGAAATATCTTTTCTTCTGCTTGAAAAACTTGCTTTAGAATTTCCTTTGAAGAAGTTCTGCTGGTGATGCATGATCTATTTTTGTGTGCCTGGTATGCCTTTTCTTCTATTATCACTCTTTATTCCTTAATTGGAAGAGCTTGTATATTTATAATTAATAGAATCATTAATCTATTTGGATACTGTGTGCTATTTATTCGACCTATTCTAGGCTTTCACTTTCTTTCTCTACCCTCTCTTGCCCTCTCATTTGATTTTGATTGATTGAAAAGGACTTCACTTGGTTTTCCCTTTACTAGTGTGGTATTAATGCCCTCTAATTCTGAACTTACAGTGACTAATCCGCAAATTAAATATGCATCCTTAATTTATTAAATTCTAAAGTCAATTAAGGCCATTATTTCCCTCCTGAATAACATGGAAATTTTGCATAATTTAAATCTTTTGTTTTTCTCCTAAATTATGTGGCATTGCTTTTGTGTATTTAATTATAATTAATTTATATTCCAGAAAATATTATTATTTTTCTGTAATAGTTGATATTTATATATACATTAATTATCTAATCTTTGTTCCATTCAGATACTCTTTCATCTGGGATCATTTTCTGCCTGACTAAAGCACATTTTTTAGAATTACCTTTAGTGTAGGTCTGAGGATGGTGAATACTCTTTTTGTGTGTGTGTGTCTTAAATATCTTGACTTCTGAAGAATAATTTTATTGAGACTCGAGTTCTAAGTGGGTGCTTGCTATTTTGCTTTCTGTGTTTTTTAAATTTTTTTCAATATATATGTATATTTTTTGGTTGTGTTGGGTCTTAGTTGCGGCATGCAGGGTCTTCATTGAGGTGTGCAGGATCTTTCGTTGTGGTGCTGGCTCTTCGTTGTGGCACACAGGCTTCTCTCTAGTTGTGGCATGCGGGTTATCTCTCTCTAATTGTGTTGCGCAGGGTCCAGAGCACATGGGCTCTGTAGTTTGCAGCACGCAGGCTCTCTAGTTGAGGTGTGCAAGCTCAGTAGCTGTGGTGAGTGGGCTTACTTGCCCCGTGGCATGTGGGATCTTAGTTCCCTGACCAGGGATCAAATCCGCATCCTCCTGCATTAGAATGTGGATTCTTTACCACTGGACCACCAGGGAAGTCCCTTCTGTCTTTTTTTACATTGAAGATATCATTCCACTTTCTCAGGCTTCCATTGTTCCTTTTGAGAGGTTAGGTGTCAAACTTCTGCCTCTTTGAAAGTAATGTTTTATTTTTCTCTCGTTCTTTTTAAGATTTGCTCTTCATCTGTTTTCTATACTGGTTTGCTATGCTGTGTCAGTTTGTGGAGTTTGAATTATTTTGCTTGGAAATTTTTAAGGTTTTTAAAACTGAGGATTAATATAATTTTTTGCTCTGGAAATTATCAGCTGAGATTTTATTTTATTTATTTATTTATTTTTTTTTTTTGCAGTACGCGGGCCTCTCACTGTTGGGGCCTCTCCCATTGCAGAGCACAGGCTCTGGACCCGCAGGCTCAGCGGCCACAGGTCACGGGCCTAGCTGCTCTGCAGCATGTGGGATCCTCCCGGACCGGGGCACGAACCCGTGTCCCCCTCATCGGCAGGTAGACTCCCAACCACTGCGCCACCAGGGAAGCCCCATCAGCTGAGATCTTTTCAGTATTCTTTCTGCTCTTATTTTTAATATCTTCTTCTAGTATTGTCCAACTTTGTTCACTCTGTTTTCTATATTTGAACTTCTCCTTGAGTTTACTCTGTCTTCTCTTTCCATGCTGAATTCCAGATACTTCTGATCTATATATATTCCAGTTCACTAATTGTTTTCTGCTTTGCCTAATCTACCATCAGAAATGTCCAGTGAATTATTAAATTTAATGATTTTTTTCATTTCTAGAATCTCTTGTTTGCTATGTCACCTCATATTTTCCTGCTCTGTGCACATATTTTCAAGCTAGTTGTTGATTTTTTAAAATGTAGTTAGCAGGTTTTTGTTTGTTTGTTTGTTTTTAAATAATGTTGGTTTGATGGTTTCAGTAGTTAAAATTCAGTGCAAGTCTTTATCTGCTCCCTATTACTCTTCTGCTGGTTTCACTCATATTGTCTTATTTCCTTTTGTGGCTGATTAATCTTTGTGTACTGGTCCTTGAATTTGAATAAGTGTGCACATTTCCTGAACCCTGGAATAAGTATGCCTTTTTATACAGGGATGAGGGGTTTGATCCTGCTAGGTGTCTGGGGGAACTGTTGTTTTGGGACTACCTAAAACCAAGTTTATGACTTGAAGTTCCCTGCTGTCCCATCTGGATTATATATAAACCTGAAGAAAGCTCTACTGTGGCTAAAACTTCTCAAGATTTTTTTCCTCCCTTCTCATGCTAATCTCAGCATCCAAATATTCTTTTCATTGGTTACTTTTTTAAGGGCGGGGGGAGGAACATATATATTTTTTCCCATCCCTGAAATTTCAACTTAATGTAAAAGTAGGTCTTCTGTAAGACTCTTACTTTTGATGAGGCTGGCCTTCCGTTTGGTATTTCTCACTTTGTAAGAATGAAACATCAAAGCACAAGAGTCTGATATTGGCAGATGCCACCCAATAGAAGGGTTTTATGCTTTAGTGCTTCAGCTTCCTAACTATCTTTTTAGATCTTCAAATCTTTTAAGGTGATTACTTGTCTTTTATTCTAACATATATGCTGCTTTCTTATGAGAGGTGATTAGGACAATCTCATTTATTGTACTGCACTTTTCCTTGACTGCTCACTCTTCCATTTCTGTCATTATTTTTCCATATTGTCAAATTCTATGAAGTTTCCTCTTACTTCAGGTTCTAGATTCTCTACCAAAACAACACAGAAGCAAAATAATGAGATCTGTGGAGTGACTCTGATATTGTTCCTTTTCCTTTTGTCAGAATTTTGTCATGATGTTCTTTCCTTTTTTAACAGTTGAATGACTAATTCCTATAGTTTAATAACCATCTCTTTTCATTATATTACTTTTCCTTTCATGAGATGGGGCATATTTGTGTGGCTCATAAGTTTTCACTGCCCACTAACATAATTTGTGTGTGTGTGTTACTTTCTGCTTTATAACAAAGTGAATCAACTATACATATACATATATCCCCATATCTCTTCCCTCTTGCATCTCCCTCCCTCCCACCCTCCCTATCCCCCCGCCTCTAGGTGGTCACAAAGCACCGAGTGGATCTCCCTGTGCTATGTGGCTGCTTCCCACTAGCTATCTATTTTACGTTTGGTAGTGTATATGTGTCCATGCCACTCTCTCATTTTGTCCCAGCTTACCCTTCCCACTCCCTGTGTCCCCAAGTCCATTCTCTAGTATGTCTGCATCTTTACTCCTGTCCTGCCCCTAGGTTCTTCCTGACCTTTTTTTTTTTTTTTTTTTTTTAGATCCCATATATATGTGCTAACATACGGTATTTGTTTTTCTCTTTCTGACTTACTTCACTCTGTCAGACAGGACGGGGTTAAAGTAGCAGCTGATTAGGGAGCTCTGGCTCACTCAGGCTGGGGGGAGGGAGGGGTACAGAATATGGGGCGAGGCTGACGTGACGTTGCACCAGCCTGAGGCGCACCCTGTGTTCTCCCAGGGAAGTTGTCCCTGGATCACGGGACCCTGGCAGTGGTGAGCTGCACAGGCTCCCGGGAGGGGAGGTTTGGATAGTGACCTGTGCTTGCACACAGCCTTCTTGGTGGCTGCAGCAGGAGCCTTAGCGTCTCATGCCCGTCTCTGGGGTCCGTGCTGATAGCCGCGGCTCGCCACCGTCTCTGTAGCTCATTTAGGCGGCGCTCTTAATCCCCTCTCTTCGCGCACTGGGAAACAATGGTCTCTTGTCTCTTAGGCAGGTCCAGGCTTTTTCCTGGACTCCCTCCCAGCTAACCGTGGCGCACTAGCCCCCTTCAGGCTGTGTTCATACAGCCAATCCCAGTCTTCTCCCTGGGATCTGACCTCTGAAGCCGGAAACTCAGCTCACAGCCCCCGCCCGCCCCAGCGGTTGAGCAGACAAGCCTCTCGGGCTGGTGTGTGCCTGAGGGCACCGATCCTCCGTGCGGGAATCTATCCGCTTTGCCCTCCACACCCCTGTTGCTGCACTCTCCTCCATGGTTCTGAAGCTTCCCCCCTCCGCCACCCGCAGTCTCCGCACGCGAAGGGGCTTCCTAGCGTGTGGAAACCTTTCCTCCTTCACAGCTCCTTCCCACTGGTGCAGTTCCTGTCCCTATTTTTTTGTCTCTGTTTATTCTTTTTTCTTTTGCCCTACCCAGGTACGTGGGGAGTTTCTTGCCTTTGGGGAGGTCTGAGTTCTTCTGCCAGTGTTCAGTAGGTGTTCTGTAGGAGTTGTTCCATATGTAGATGTATTTCTCATGTATTTGTGGGGAGGAAGGTGATCTCCACTTCTTACTCTTCCTCCATCTTGAAGCTCCTCTCCCATAATTTTTGAGACTTATATTTGCTTTGGGATACCAAAATTGATATATGTACATTGCAGGACATCAGAGCAATAGACAGAAAAAAATATGATATTGAAGCACAACTGTTATCATTTTGGAGTATTTCTTTTCACTTTAGTAGACTTTTCATTACAAAGCTCTTAAGCACAAAGTGATACCTTTTTCTCTATTTAACATGGGTTAATGTTCATTTAATCTCAACTGGCTTATTGCTGACACTTATTAATGTATAGTATTGCATTAACTGGTAGGCTCAAGTTAAAAGCTAATGCTTTGAAGATAGTTCATCTGGATTTGACTTCTAGATCACTGTTTATATATCTAGATCACTGTATATAACAGTTTTCTCAAACTGTTTAGAATTCATGTATTAAATGCAGATAATGACAGTAGGGCTTATTACATAAGTTAATACATATAAAACACATAGACATATTTCTGGAATATATTCAACACTGATGATTGCCACTTTTAATATTCAGAAGTTTGAAGAAGTCGGGATATACTATGGACAGAGTTTTGTTCATATTTTCGATTTGGAACATTATATGCATTATTATTTCCAAAATGTTTTAGGTAAACCGTGTAGAAAACTAACAACACAAACCAGTTGAAGGTCTTCTTTTTTCTGGCATTTTATGACTCATCAAATTAAGAAAGTTAGACTCCATACATTAGAGCAGAGTGAAGTTGTATGTGTTTGGGAGGGGAGTGTTATTTTAGTACAGTATGATTTTGTCTGTTTCCCACAGCTTCCCAACATTGGTTCAGCTAATAATCAGGAAGTTTTTTAAATGTTGTACATAAAATCTGTAGTGATAATGAATTAACAGCATCATCACATTTATATTTCTATTCTAAATTAAATTAGTTTTCTCCATTTGTAGCTATGGTAGAGCTCTAACTGTCTCAGGACATGCCACTTGGAGAGATTGATCACTTCTAGAGACTCTTCTCTCACATACAGTACCAGCTCTATGGAACAATCAATCCTGACGTTTTTAAGTTTCCTGAAGGAGCAGCACAAGGTGGGGAAGGGAGCCTCTCCCACATTTATAGAGCACTAGATGATCACAGCTAGAAAGCATCTTAGAGGCCATCTTTTTTTCAGGTGATGAAATGGGGTCTTCAAGATTGTTTCTCCATCAGGCCAAGTGACAGCACATAGCAGGTCACCTGCATCACTTGGAAGAACCAATTGGCCCTTATCATGACAATTTTAGTTTGGTTATTTTATGTGTCTCACTGGGCTGTCTCATCAGTGATTTAATGGACTCTTATAATCTCCCTGGATCTTGAATTCTGAATCATAATAACTTTCCCACAGTACTTAGCCCTTTGAAGAGCTGTTCAAGTTTTTCTAAACTCTTCTTATATTTTCTACTAGAGTTATACTCACTCTTATTTCCATTATTCATGAAGGCATGCAAACAGTTGTAAAACCTCAAAATGTGAGCCCAAAGGTTTCTTTTTAATTTTCAATTCCAAAGACTATTTGGATTAAACCCACCTTGAATTGCCCTCTAGACATTAATTTTCCAGTAGTTGTCTTGTAAAGGCCTTATTTTGCTTTTGTTCACAAGCCACAGATGTGAAATATGACTGTACCAACTAGAAAGACTTTGGCAGCTAGAAGGAGAAGTTTGCTATTTAAATTAGCTTAAATGAAAAGAGAATAAAGGGAATATATTACCTCATAAAGCAAGGTGTCTTGTTGAAGTGTGTTATATTAGGTGGGTATAGGTTAAGCTGTTGAAAAACATGAGACCCGAAAATGCAGTGGTTAAACTGGGTAGGAGATCTATTTCTCAGGATGTAGGTGGACCATATGTCTGCCATACATTTGTAAGTGGGCCATATGTAGGTCGACTATTCATAGCAGATGTATGGCTCTGCTCTTGGAGTTGTCCCCCAAAAGTTGTTTCTGTCTTTTAACTCCAGCATCCCATATGATATTATCAGCATTTTTCTGTTCATTTATGGCTCTTTGGACCCATATATATGTTCTAGCCCATCTAAGAGGGGAACAAAAAAAAGTACAGAACAAGCAAGTTCCTTTCAAAGAGGTAACGTGCAAGTTGAAAACAGGTCAGTTCTGTTCACACTCTTTCCAAGGACTCATTCTCAAGGTCATAGCTAGCTGTGAAAATGGGTGGCCTAATAATATTGAAGTGAATTGTATTATTAAAAGAAAGAGTGGAGAGTAGGTACTAGGGGTGTTTGTGGGGGGCGTAGGGAGAACTAGCAGCACCAGCCACAGGCAGGTTTCATAGGGTATTGATTCAGCAACTCAATTATGTCAACTCTTCTCTTTTCCTCTTTTTGACCATCAACAATGTGCGAATTTTCCCTTGTGCCAGTTCCCCTCACTGTCCCAAGAAAGCCACAGATGATCCAAGTCCCCAGTCTAGACATGAGATAATGAGGGGCAAAAAGGACTATTCTTTTTGTAGGATTTTATATCAGGAGTGATTTAACCTTACCCAGAAGTCCTTCAGCAGACTCTCACAGGGTTACATGCTCATTTAATAGATCCGTAAAGAGAATCAGAGCACTACCATTACTTAGAACAGTCAGTATTTACTGCTGAGCTGGGACTGGGTCTTGACCCCTAAGTCACAGAGGTAAGGGATAGATGCTTGAACAAACCTGAAGTACTATTTTCAAGGAGGAAGAAGGAGGATGGATAGAAGGTAACCACTCCTTACTGAACAGTTCTGTTTTGAGACCAATAAAAGGTACAGCTGCTCAGTTTAACGTGGTTTCAGAAATCTTATGATCACCTTTTTTCCTCCCCAAACAAATAAAGTTCAGATAGTTTAGAGGACTTGAACAAGGTCATATGGCAAGCTAATGGTTGAACTGTATAACGTCGTTCTTCCAAAAGCTCCAAAACAAACAAATGTGCATATAAATAACCAAAGCAACCCATTTTTCAACATATGTTTATGTTGATAAAGCAACTGCTATATAAATTTGTACACATGAATGAACAGCTAGAATTCATTGCAACATTTTCTCGATGGGGCCTTAAAAATAACCACTGTCTTCAAGTTGTAATTTTCCACTTCTGGTCTTCAAGAAAAGCAAGGGCTCTTCCTCTCTGTGACTTCCATCAGGTCCAGACACTGGAACGGTATGGTGATTTAAATTAAGTGGTGTTGATTCTGCAATTATTATGCAACTAGTTTTGTATAGGGAAATGAAAGTGGGAGAGAGAAAAGAAAATGTGAGAGGCAGGAATTCTACATGGGGAAGGTGAAGGCATAAAGTTAATATGAATGCTGGAGAAAAATGAGAAATCAGAGTAGAACCTGTGGGCTGTAGTAGAGAAAATATTTATGAAGTAGATGGATTTTGATTTCCAGTTAGCACAGTTTTATAAGAACAGACTAAGCATCAGAATAGAGGTGTCACTGTGTAGTGCTCACAGTGACAAAGACAAAGAGAGGGGAACAAGCATTAAGACAAGAGAGCAATAGGAGGATGGGAAACTGGCCTTATGAGGTGGACCAGAGAGTTGAAAAAGGGCGCACGGGGTGCCCACTGGACTCATTAAAGCCTGTCTCAGGTTCCTTTCTGAGTTAGAGTTTGAGCTTCATTCTGGAGAGTGAGGGAGACCTTTAGCAGGGAATGAAAATTAGACCATTAGAAAAGATGAATTGGACATGTGCGTGCTTGATAAATTGAGAGGTGGCAAAAAGTCAGTGAAACCAGTTAAGAAATGACTGCAATAATCAAGGGGCAAGTTTTTGTGCTTTTTTGTTTGCTTTTTGGTAAAGGTTTAGACTACCTTGACAGGAATAGTGGGAAACAACACAAAGGCAAGCAGGTTAAAAGGTGAAGGTAGCAGGTCACAGCATATCATTTGAAGTGATGATGGACATACTGCAGCTCAGTCTAAGGTGGAGCTCCTTGATAACTAGAGCTTTCAAACTCTGTAGTGAGCCACCGCAGCAGGTAGCAACTGCCCCACCACTGAAAGGATACCTGAAAGGACACCTGAAAGGGAACATTAACTTCTGTATTCAGTGTGGCTGGCTAAAAGGAGGTAATTGATAAAATTTTGTTTTCATCTCAATCATGCAAACATTTCATGATTGTATTCTGGAAATGAACCTTCAGATGGAAGACTTAACTAATAAAACTCAGAAAAAAGTATTTACACTTTTTAAAATTCTTTTATATAAAAGAATCTATAAGAAAACACCATACAGGTTTACAAAACTTGAGCGAGAGAGTGAGGGAGGGAGAGGGAGAGAGAGACTAAGAAAGGGAGAGAGCTTATATAAGCTAGGTGTAATGTGTATATTTTTTTAAATCAGTAGTTCTCAACTGGGGGCAATGCTGTTCCCTACAGTTCATTGGTTAATGTCTGGAGACATTTTTGTTTTTCACATCTGGGGAAGCTTCTAAGAGGGAGAAGCAGTGGTGTCCCGCAATCTCCAGTCCAAAAAAAAAAGCATCATCTGGCTCAAGATGTCAGTACTGTTGAGGTGAGAAACCCTGTTTTAAATGAAGAGGTACCCTGGCCACTCAATCCACATTCTTGTTCAGTTTGAAATTGTGTGTGCTGTTGGTCATATATTGTGTTGATTTACAGATACATGTGTAAGGAATGCAGGAGCTGGGTTATTTCCCCAGTGCATGATGTAAGTAAAGCATCAGAAATAAAAAGTGTCTGAGATATTAGAATAAAACTGCATTCTCCTCTCTGTGAATGACTTCTTATTCCATTTCATTATTAAAATAGGTTCTTCTTCTGAGAGGCATAACATTACTCCAGTGTGACATCTCATTTAAAATTGTCCTTAAGAACAGCAGATAATAATATTGTACCTGGCTTCATAATTTGACTCAAAAGCTAAAAACTGACCAGATTTGTCCAGCATTTTATTTAACATTGGTTAATGTGTGAAAAAGTCATAGAGTGAGACCTTTCAAAAAGGCCTATTTAAATCACACCATAATAAAAGTGTGCCTTAAATTCAACAGCAAATTTGTTATTAATAGAAACCTTGTCAATTATTCAATAAAAAGGACTTTCTGACAAGGAAGATTGCCAGATGCCTAGAAAAGACTGTAGCAAAGTCGAGGCTCTCCTTGTGGTACATTCATTAGAAAGGACCTTAGAAATTACCTGATTTGTAATGATGAAACCGAACTCAGAGAAGGGAAGTCTAAAGACTCACATTTGACATTAGTTTTTTATTTGCAGACTAGAATCCAGACATTCTGACTCGCAGCCCAGTGCTCCTTCCAGAGCCTCAGGATATCTTAGTTTTTGAGAATAGAACCATGTTTCAAGGAATTATCTAATGCAGATTCTCCCCAGGGAGGCAATCGTAGTCACTGGAACTAAGAGAGGCCCAAAAAGAAAAAACAAAAACAAAAACACAATTCCATGGCCAAATAAGACTTGGAAATATTTCATGCTGCACCTCAAGAATATATCTACTTCACATTTGCACATGAAGAGTATCTAAACTTATTTCACTTAAAAGCTTAGTTAACTTAAGAGACACTCAACTTTGTCTACAGTAACTTGATGATGAAGTTATAAATTCATGGAGCACCAGCTAATGTTCCATTGGTCCACAGCTTCTTGCAAAACATAAAAATCAGTCAAACTCTATCATGCTCAATGTTTTAAACCTGGCCCTTCTGTCTGAAGTGACTCTTTTGTCCTTTCCTTCTTGAACCAACTCCCCCTTTCCCTGCAAAGTCTCATATTGAGGGTCATCTCCTCTGAGAAGCTTCCCTGATCATCCTCTGCTTTAGATGACACTTCTCTTCTGTTAAGCATCCTCTGAAGATTTCTATTGCACAGCATTTCACACTATAATTTGTGATTGTGTTTTCTTTCTCTCCCACTAAAGAATATCATCCTTGAATTGCCTTCTTAGTTTATATCATTGTTAGGAATATAGTAACTGCTTAATAAATGAAATCTCATTAAATAAATTTTATCATTTTTCTTCAAATATCTTTAAAGAAGAAAATCTCAAAGCTTCATTGCAAATATAATCTTTCCTCTTAGAAAATATTCTATTTTATCTTACTCAGAGCTTTCTATTATTCTGTCAACAAAATATATGCTCATTTAATTGCACCATAGAGTTGTTCTCTGATGTCTTTCATATACACATTTATAGATATATATCCATGTCTACTCATGCACAGAGTGGATGGAAAAAGAAGAGGATATGCCATTTGTGGATTATTACATTTGGTCAGGTTCAGTGTATCATTAATTAAATATGTGAAGCTCTGAAAATCGATGATAATAATTGACATGGTTGACAGAATGAATATTATGTGCCCAGAATTGTCTAGGCATTTACAGATTTTTACCCCCAAATCTTGCAACCACCTTCAAAGTTAGCTAGAGAAATAGTAAAGAACACTTCTTGGAATTTGGATCTTGGCTTTGAATTTTTGACCTTTGAATTCAGATTCTGCCGCTGATGTTCTTAAACATCAGTGTACTCACTAATAATACTAATAATAACAATAACAGTAACAATAGCAATGTCAAAAGGCTGTCATAAAAATTAAACAAAGTAGTACTTTAAAAATCCTAGCCCATGGAAAGGTATCACCATTTATTTGATATTCATTTTGTTTCTTTTTCATTACTATTGTTATCTAGAGGATTTAAAACCAAAGTTCTTTCTCAAATATTTTACATCTGAGTCAAACAAATCAATTTTCAGTTAATTATGTGTTTTAAGAATATTCTACTTAATTGCCAAATATAATAGGAATTAGAGTAGTAGGTTGGTTCACTATAATTTTACTAACCTGTTTCCAGTTCTTTCATAAAACAGTGATCTGTTCAAATTTTGTCAAATTTATGGTTCTTTGCAAAGATACGTGTTCCTAATCCATCTGCCTCTGTACATGAGTCTATAGCACCTATCACTCTAATCCTGCTGTGCTTTGACAGGCTTGCAATCTAGGAATGAAATGATCCAGGAGAGATAAGATGGATACGCTCAGTTCTGTAAACATAGGGATAAGGAAAAGCAATGTGGCTGTGCCTTAAAATGATAAATTTCAGTAGCTCAGTTTCAGATTCCTTATTTTTAATTATTTCCAGGTTGAGTCAAGTTAACTTTCTCTCTGAGGGGTGTTTTCTTCTCCAATACACACAACACCAACAGGCTGACTCATACCATGACACTATGTTAAAGACTGTGACATGAAATATGAACCCAGACCCTGGACCTGTCCCACTAGACCAGCAGGCCCCCCCGCCATATACCATCATGCAGGTGGTCAGTTATCTCTCCCCTTTGCTTCAGTTCCACTGTTCCTGCTGTGGTTTGAGCGGACGTGTTTGTGAACATGTGCATTTATCACACATTTTAAACTATGACTCTTGCCTTTGCACCTGGATTCCTCCTTTGACCCTTGACCCTGTCTAAGGACTCAGCTTGTTCTCTCAATCAGAATGCTTTTGTGTAAAGTACTCATTATACCCAGCCCTGGGTTATGGTCTCACTTCAGTCCCTACTATTGCAGGAAATTCCGAAGGATCACCCGGACAATCCATCACATTTCTCTGGGTACAACAATACACAGGTGAAAAGCAATTATATTTTTAATGACCCCTCTCAACTCTTTAAAAAAAAGAAAAATAACAATTTAACAACTTCCTCTGGGAGCACAGTTCAGTATTTATCTGTCTTCCCTGCTATCACACATCTCCTTATCTCTAGTTTCAGTCTTTTCTCTAACTAGTGGCTGTCTGTCACCCTTCAAGTGAATATGGGAGAAATTAAGTAAAACAGACAGCAGCCTATAGGGCAGCAGATTTCTAAGTGTGGTCCCGGACCAGTAGCAGCAATACCACCTGAGAACTTGTATGAAATGCAAATTATTGACTTCCACCCCAGACCTATTGAATCAGAAATTCTGGGGTTGGGGTCTAGCACTCTGTATTTTTAAATGCTCAGTAGGAGAATCTGATTCCTGCTGAAGTTTTAGAAACGCTCAGAAGTGATTATGAGTATAGATTCTTCATTCATATAAACTGGTCCCACTGATTACTAGCTATGTGGCTGTGAAAAGATATTAAACAGCTCTCTACTTCTACTTTCTCATGTAAAATGCAGATAATAATGGAATTGACAGTATAGGGCTGTGAAGTATAAATAATTAATACAGGTAATGTACTCAGAAAGGTGCCTGCCAAATTGTAGAGTGTTTAATAATGATAATTATAGAAAAGATCAAAAGAAGGCATTAACAACAGATTCCAAATATTGAGGCGGTGAAAAAAATACTAACATTCCTGAAGTATGTTCACATTTTCATGTTATTATCATTATTTTCAGCAGTTCTGCTCTATTGTATCTTCTGCCTAGAATGAGATACATGATTAGCTTTTTAGTTGTCAGGTCAAACTGCTTCTTGATTTCAAGGGTAAGTAGACGGAGAAACAAGTGTGTGTGTGTTTTTCCTTACTAAATAAATATTAGTCAGTGTTAGACATGGAACGTAAAAGTGCAGTAATTAAGTGCTGGGTGTCATGGAATCAAAAAACTCTTCCCTTTGGAAGAACCTCAGAGATCAGCTATTGCAATAACCTGACTAAGGTTTAAATTTCCTCAAAAGTTTCCCTGACAAGGTTTTGTCAGCAATACATCCTACGTGAGGGGAGTTTCACTACCTCACAAAGCAAGCTGTCACTTCATTGGACCTTTTCAATTATCAGAATGAAAGGAAACTTTCCTTTTCTTTAGTCTCTATTGTTTCGTGGTGTGCAAGCTGTAGCACAAAGTACAAGCTAATTAACCTGCAAGAGCCTCTGAGTCTCTCCAGAAGGGAGATAAGCATGTCAGCCTCAGAAGTGTATCCTCAGGATTCAGTGAGAAGCCACCTGTACAGCACCAAGCACTGAGATATTGTTCAACTAAAGATGTCTCCCTTGGGGATATATGTATACATATAGCTGATTCACTTTGTTATATAGCAGAAACTAACACAACAATGTAAAGCAATTATACTCCAATAAAGATGTTAAAAAAAAAAAAAAAGATGTCTTCCTGAAGGGAAACGACTTCTGCAAAATAAGAATAGGCTAAGACAAATGGGGCTAAACGTCTCTAATGTCTCTATTTCTTTAAGGCAGATCATTGTCTTAGACATAATTTTAATATAAGAGACAAGACATGGAAAAGGAATTGGATCTTACCCAACTTGGTCCTTACAGAAAAAGCCTGTAAGGACCAATGCATATTTTAAAGCTACAATGGCGTTGGAGCCTAGTGTTTGCTGACAGTTCTTTCCTTGACAGCTTTCATTGCTATTTATGAGTTTGTCTTATTTTTGGCAATATTAGAATGTGATTTCCAAGTTTGCCTGTGTATTTAGTCTTTCCTATTCTTTGATATAGCTCTTCCCACTTGTGTTTGCAAGTGTTGGGATGTCACCTTTTTGTTAATTAACTCCTTTCTTTTTCCGGTCTCATTGTTGTGTACTCTGCAGGTTTCCTTTTTTTTTTTTTTGGTTTCCTAGTGACAGCTTCCTTTCCATTCTTCTTCTCTGTTTGCCTCTCCTGAGAGGGAGCCAGTGTCAAAATGTTAGCTCAGTCGGGCTTCCCATTACCAGCTCTGCAAGTCCCCAGGCCCCTCCTGTATTTAGCAGTCTAGGAACAATTATGGCCCAAACATCATTTTCAAATTGTCATGTAAATATATTCACAAGTCTCAAGAAAATAGGAAAAATACAAACACCTGTGAAATAATGATTACTCTTGCCTTACCTCATGCCCACTTTGTCTTAGATTTATCCAAATTCTTGCATTGGAAGCTGATATAGCTATGCTGGAACTGTGAAATTACTTATCAGCTAGTAAGGTTAAGGGCTTAAGGTGGGAAAATTGCTGGTTGACCAAAGCGGTGGCTCCATTACATCTTAAAACTAAAGGAGATAAAATGAACTAGTCTCAAAACCTTAAGTGTCTTAGTCTGTTAACAGACTAAGATGTAAGTCTGGAAGATGTCCCACAGAGAAGAATTAGTCAAGTAATAACAACAACAACAAAATAATAAATGGGAAAATTCTAGATATCTTCTAGTATCTTCTTGGACCGTGAATGTTTTAAGCAGATACTTGGTCATTGATTACCAGGTATTCATTTACCAGGAAGCATGTTGGGTTAAGTGAGATGGAAATATGTGATCCAACTTTTAAGGAGTTTATACTGTGTGTGCAGTTTTCTCATTTCCCTGGAGTCTCCTCCTTATCTATCCCATGCTTATTTCTGTTTCTGCAGGCCCAGCACCAAACACAGGGAGCAAAACATTTTACCTAGCTAGTATGGTTTGAACTGAACCAAACTCATTGTTAAAATGTGATAATGATTTGTTAAATGTCTGCCTTTCTCTCAGACTTGAAATCCCGTGAAGGTCTTGTTTGTTTCATTCATCCACCTTTCCATGGGCTTGGCATGTGGGAATTTCTCTAGTCAATCAGCAATAAGCTTTGAGCATTTACTAACAAGTAAAGAGGCAGAAGTGGTATAGGAAAAAATGGGGCACAAGAGGATGGTCATGTCCCAGGTCTCGGGTGAGTCCCTGGGATGGGCTGACAAGTGAGGGTCCTTGGCTTTGCAGAGGAAAGAATTCAAGAACAAGTCATAGTAAAGTGAAAGCAGGTTTATTTGGGGAAATGCACACTCCATAGGCAGAATGCATTCCATCTCAAAAGGCAAGAGTGTCCCGAAGTGGTTAGTTTTTATGGGCTGGGTAATTACACAGCCTAACAAGTGGGAGGAATATTCTAACTATCTTGGAGAAGGGGTGAGGATTTCCATGAACTGGGGCACCACCCACGTTTTGGCCTTTTATTGTTAGCATCAGAACTGTCATGGCGCCTGTGGGTGTGTCATTTAGCACGTGCTAATACATTACAGTGGGTGCATAATGAGGCCCAAGGTCTACTGTAAGTCAAATCTTCCACCATCTTGGGCCTAGTTGGTTCTAACTGGTTTTTGTGGTATCCTGTTCTTAATGGTTGTATCATTCTTTTAATGGTTGTGCCCTGCCCCCTTCCTTCTTGTCTCAGAGTATTTGGGACTGTTCTATGCCCATACCAATTACTATGCGCAGACATTGCTTTAAGAAAATGCCAGTATGTTATGATTATTTTCATATGTGGTAGACAAACCAGTATATTTGTCTTTTTGTTGGGTTTTCATCTAAGAGATGTATCTCTTAGGTCTTAAGTGAAAGGGAAACCCTGACCATTAAAGGAGGGGAATACTTCTTGGTGGTGCCATACCTTCATTCTCTCTCTCTCTCTCTCTCTCTCTTTCTCTTTCTCTCTCTCTCTCTCTCTCTCTCCTCCACTTTGGAGACTTAGTGAAGAATAAGATCAATGAATTACAAAAGTTAGTGTTCATGGTAAAGTTGTATCTAAGTTAGACACAATTTTATTTCATGTTCCTCTATACCTATTTCTTTCATTATCCTTATTCATAGACTTTTGAAAGTTCCAATTTATCTCAGCAGAGCTATCGAAGCCATTAAAGAGTAGATAATTAGTGGGGATTTTGCATACTCTTAAAGCAGATCTTTAAAAAGTGCACAGAATACAAAAGAAGACAGTGGTGGTATAAGAAGTAGAAAATAAGATGAGAACCTATTCGAAAGGAAGGGGGTATTAAGAGCCAGGGAATTTGAAATTTCTCCTCAAGCTGCTCTTCCCACAGATAGTGCCCTCCAGCTACTAACCCTTGAAAGTTTTAAGTTTAATATTATCAAGAGATGCCATATGCCTGATGATATTAGTTCCATAGGCAAGGATCAACAGCCTTTCATTCCTGATTAATTTATGCATCCATTCACCCATTCAATAAACATCGAGTGCTGACTTAATGCCAGTTACTGGTATAAGCATTGAGACAGAGTGGTTAACAGGTTAGACATGGATGCTTACCTTATGGGGCTTAAATTCTAAGAGGGGAGAGGGTTTATAAATAAGTAAACACATAAATAAGGAAAGTAGTCTTTCCTTTGCATATAAAAATATTTATTGCATTCTATAAACAGATAATGTGATAAAGACTACATATAGGGCTTCCTTGGTGGCGCAGTGGTTGAGAGTCTGCCTGCCAGTGCAGGGGACACGGGTTTGTGCCCCAGTTCAGGAAGATCCCACATGCCATGGAGCGGCTGGGTCTGTGAGCCATGGCCGCTGAGCCTGCGTGTCCGGAGCCTGTGCTCCGCAACGGGAGAGGCCACAATAGTGAGAGACCCGCGAACTGCAAAAAAAAAAAAAAAAGACTACATACAAAATGGGAGACAGCACCTTAGGATGTGATATTTAAACTGACATACAAAGGGTGAGGAGATGCCAATAATTTCACCAGCCAGCAATAGAGTTTTCCAAGAAGAGGTCTCAGCAAGGGCAAGTGCACCAACATGGCAAGGGGACTTGAAGCTCAAGAAACCAATAGGAAGCCAAGGTGCCTACAGTGTGTCAGCAAGGAAGGGGGGTTGGCAGAGGTGGATTGTGAGACATCATCCATGAGAAGCAAACCTTTCATGGCTTTGAAGACCATAAGCAGAATTTGATTTCAGGCAAATGTTAACAGGAAACATGAAAGGTTTTTAAAGGGACAGTGGCGTAAACTCTATCTTTAAAATGTTACCATGGTTACTCTGTGGAGGATGGTTCATGGTAGGAGAAGTGGAAGGAGGAAGATGTGAGTTTCTTGGATGAGAGTGGAAATAGACCGTAGTGATCACATGTTTTTGAGGGAGAGTCAGACACTGTGAGTTCGGTTCAGTAATCTCTATGGCCCCTTTTAAAGCTACTCTAGAACCGTTGAAAGTTTCTTAATGTCGAAGTGTAACTATACAAGAATAAATGATACAACTATACAACTAACAATGTACGTTCCTATTTATTTGGACAATGTCTTAGCAGCTTTCGCAGAGGCTAATACACAATTATCTAAATGATTGCTCTTCCATCAATGTTGATAATATATGCTAATTTTTTGAGAGAAATAAGAATTGCCCCTACGATATCAGATGCTAGACTTATAATTCCTATCTTGCAAGGCGATAGAAGTATGAATGTGTTGACAGAGTTTAGTCCTAAGACTAAGTCCTGCTTCCACAAGCTGCTATCCACATGGGATCATCTATGCCAACCTCCTACCCTCAGAATCCAGGCCTTTCATTTCTGATCTGAGATTATACAGGGACTGATGGATACTGATTTCTAATGACATTGCTTATAACTGCTGGGGGTTTTTTTGTTTTTTGTTTTGTTTTTGCGGTACGTGGGCCTCTCACTGCTGTGGCCTCTCCCGTTGTGGAGCACAGGCTCCGGACACGCAGGCTCAGCAGCCATGGCTTACGGGCCCAGCTGCTCCACGGCATGTGGGATCTTCCTGGACTGGGGCACGAACCTGTGTCCGTTGCATCAGCAGGCGGACTCTCAACCACTGCGCCACCAGGGAAGCCCATAACTGCTGGTTTTAAGAGTTATATCCCAACATACAGTGACCCTAACTCCACTTTGTGCTACTTATCCCATCCCTTCAAGGGCTCTGACCCTAGTGCATTTTCTCCATTTGTTTTCTGTAGCTCAGAGTCTTCCAGCATCACCAAAGCTGAGATACATGAGATCTTAGCACTAAGATTCCTTCACTTGAACACTGATGACAATTCTGGACTCCTTGTTTGTATTTCTTCTGATGTCACCTTTAAGTCTCAAGTCTCCTGAAAATTGGCCAGATCCTGCTTCACTTTGCTCTGTTGTTATGTCTGAGAACACTTCCTGAAGTTAGTTTCCTGTTCAGATCCAGATGGTGATAGACTAACCTTTCTAAGGAGAGGTTATTCAATTAGAAAATACTATAAAATGTACAGTTGTTGCTAGGGCATAGTTATAACAACAGGCACAAAACTGTTTATATGACCTCTGATGTTCACATTGCCTTCTATTGTTTTAGGATGAAATATTCTTTTACTTTTTCTGAGTGGTCTACAACCATACCTTGTTTTTCAGATCTCTTCTAGCCTAACCTAACATATGCCCTTCTTACTGATGGAATGCTTTATGCCTTGGCCAGCCAGATGAGTATTTGAAAAAATACTCATCATACCAAGCCATCTTCAGAGACTTTAAAATCATATTCAAGATTTGGAATTTATCCATGACAATGGAGAACCTTTAAAAGGCTAAAACAAAAATGAGTTTAAGTTCCTCAAATGTGTTCTTCTTACTCCGTCCCTGTTCACTCCCGTGTTTAAGGACTGCTTAACTGCATGTGATGAAGCATCTAAGAATGCAGCAGACAGCAGTTTTATATTTTAAGAGAACAGCTCTTGGTATTAATTATGTGCTTTAATGTTCACTAATGTTTGGCTGTTTCTTCGTACATTTTATTTATGTATTTCAGCCCTTTAAACTGCTCAAGACCTCTGTAGCTTCATTTTGATTTCCTCAAAGCCGAAAAAGTTATATTGAAGTCACATTCCATTTTCAAAGAGTGTTTACTTATTTTGATTCAA
This sequence comes from Mesoplodon mirus, assembly GCF_964341445.2. NCBI lineage: Eukaryota > Metazoa > Chordata > Mammalia > Artiodactyla > Ziphiidae > Mesoplodon > Mesoplodon mirus. Next base: position 25,490,222 of record NC_138995.1, on the reverse strand, counting down.
TATTGTTACATAATGATTTATGATTCTTAACTCCATTATGAATTGTGTCTTTTATCAATATGAAATGATGTCTTCCCTCCTATCTACTGCTGTTTAGCTTTGATTTTCATTTAGTCTGAAATATCTCAGAATTATTTGCTAATCATTTGAACATTTTTGTAACTACATGAATTTAAATAGCATGTATCTGGATTGCGAAAGTATGTAGTCTGAAAATGCTTATTGCAATTGGGATGTTCAGAAACCGTTTCCATCTATTGTCATAATTAATGTAGATCTCCAGAAATTAGGTGAGAAGTTCTGATATATACATATGTAATCACATTTTGCTTCATTTTCAGTAAGTGTTCTTCTGTAATAAATGTAATATTAGGGCTTCCCTGGTGGCGCAGTGGTTGAGGGTCCACCTGCCGATGCAGGGGACGCGGGTTCGTGCCCAGATCCAGGAGGATCCCATGTGCCGTGGAGCGGCTGGGCCCGTGAGCCATGGCCGCTGAGCCTGCGCATCTGGAGCCTGTGCTCCACAATGGGAGAGGCCACAACAGTGAGAGGCCTGCGCACTGCAAAAAAAAAAAAAAAAAAAAGTAATCTTAGAGAGCAAATATTGAGCTAAACAAGATATCTGTGGATTGGTTTAGAACAGCTTTTAGTTTCTACTTCTGTATTAGTCAGAATAGGGTAGGTTATTCTTTAGTGATGGATAGGAAAGAAAGGGAAATGAGGGAGGGAGGAAGGAAGGGAAAGGGGGGGTGAGAGGAAAACAAAGAAAGAAGGAAAGAGGGGAGGGAAGGAAAGACAGAAGGAAACTTAGTGGTTTAACACAATAAAGGACTTTATTGTTGTTGTCGTGGTGCAGTGTGACTCAGACAATTCTGTTTCCTCTTCCAGATAGTGACTCAGAGACCCAGGCTGTTTTCCTCCTATGACTATCCTACCACCTGGGCTGTGTGGCTTCCAGGTTGCTGTGGAGCTGTGAGGATTGTATAGGACACAGCACTTCCACCCACCTTCCTCCTTTTACATTCCTTTCACATTTTTCTTCACTTCTTGGGAGGGCTTCTTAGTTTGCCTTCTCTGCTATTAATCCAATTTGATGCCATGTCAGTTCCTTTTACTGTCTGTTTGCATGTAAATTCTTCTGCTACATTTTCAGCTCCCTTCCAGTTTTTTTCGCCACCATTACAGAGCTCTTTTCCCTCATAATGGCACATTGTTATCCATAGACAAAGTGCTGAAGAAAGAAAAACTGTTTCATAGAGACCGAGGCATTTTAGATTCTTTAGAAAATGCCAAACATTTCCCTAAATTTTCTTCTAGTTAACTGTAGTTTGGTTGCATGAAAGGATCATCTGAGTCATCCTGATGATGTGCTATCCTTTTTCTCAAGCTCAGAGCGCTCATTTTTTCCCATCAACTTGCTCTGCAGGGATGGAGGAGTGATCTGAACTGACTCAATTGTGTCTACAGGTGCGTGGATCAACCTTGATCCCGATACCACCTCTTACCTCTCTTGCCCTGCCTCAATTCCCTCGCCTCTGATTCCAGCCCAAGATAAGATTCTATGTGGCCGTGGCTCACTTCACTCTGTTGGCTTCTAGCCTCACTCATGAGTCTTGCTGTCTTTCTTTAGGCTTCTTTGATGACAATACATGTCACAACTCAGAATTGTTAGGCCACTAACACTCTCTAAGGTAACTTTCCAAAAAATGGGAAATAAGAGGCAAAAGACTAATGCTTCACCCTCCAATTGTCAATTCTGAGAGGACTTCTTTGAGTCTTTTAAAAGGCCCTAGATGGATGGAGAGTCTGTCATACAGAGTGAAGTAAGTCAGAAAGAGAAAAACAAATACCGTATGCTAACACATATATATGGAATCTAAAAAAAAAAAAAGGTTCTGATGAACCTAGGGGCAGGACAGGAATAAAGACGCAGACATAGAGAATGGACTTGAGGACACAGGGAGGGGAAAGGTAAGCTGGGACGAAGTGAGAGAGTAGCACTGACATATACACACTACCAAATGTAAAATAGATAGCTAGGGGGAAGCAGCCGCATAGCACAGGGTGATCAGCTCGGTGCTTTGTGACCATCTAGAGGGGTGGGGTAGGGAGAGTGGGAGGGAGATGCAAGAGGGAGGGGATATGGGGATATATGTATGTGTATAGCTGATTCACTTTGTTATACAGCAGAAATTAACACAACACTGTAAAGTAATGATGTTGAAAAAATTAAAAATAAATAAAAGGCCCTAGAGTTAACCTGGCTCAAGCTGCCCTCATGCTAACCGACCTAATGGTTTAAGCACTTACATTGCCTTTTTTCTTTTCTGTTTCTCTTTTCACAGCCCCTTGATGTTTTCTCCCAGATAAAATTCATATACACAATTCCCCCCACTTTCAAGCTCTGCTTTTGGAACGAACTATGTTACAACACTGGTTATTGTCAACTTGATTATTTCTATACTGTCCTCTCCCTTTTCAGATCTATAGTAAGGGTCGCTGGATTATAAGCAAAGCTTTTTGCCTTTATCATTTATCACTTTATCAATTAACCAATTAGAGTAGTTTTTACACATTGAAGTATAATATTATCCTGAACTTATCTCCTGGTTCTCTAAAATGTTCAGCTAAGGATATATCAAAGTAAAATCCCCAGTCTTAATTTTTACCAGAGCTATCCGTGTCTACAATTTATTTGCTGCTTTTCTATTTCCCAATATGATGAGCTATCATCCATCTCCCCACTTTATCATGCCCTATTATTTTTTGTAATTACCAGTTCATATTTTTATGTGGAAAAAAGAGCTTGTGATAGAATCAGTCCAGGAAGAATAATATACTACAGTCATATCAAAACTAGCAACTATATCAAAAGGACACAATTAGAAAAAATTCTGATCGGTACAAACCCGGGATCTCTGACTCAGGGGAGAAACTGAATGGGAGACGACTAATGTATCTGTTTTCTTTTCAACTCAAGGGTTTGCCTATGGTGACAAATCAGGAAAAACGTACGGGCCATAAACTCAAGTTCCAAAGTGAGCCACAGAAATGTTAGACAAAGTTTACAAGGGTCTGGGTTGAAAGAATTTTACAGAGTCTGCCTTAGCTTTTGATTGTGTTATCAGTTTAATATGTTATGTGTTTTCACAGGAAATAGGAAAGTTGAGATATGCAAAACAGGGTTTGCTATTTAGATGCCACACTACTTTTAGAACCTGTAGTTATATTCTTCAGTAGTTTCTAACTCATAAGGAAATAATATTATCTTGCATTTTCCAGTTTGCTAAAGCAAATTAACTACATTGTTGACTTTCTGTGGTCTCCCTTTGAATGGGAAAAGCAATAAAAATGAAATAATGGTAATAATCATAGTTGCTGGAAGGTTTTCTCCACAGTGCATATAGAGAATTGAAGCACCCATAAATGAAAATCCATATGATGAGATATCCTTCAAACAGGTCACTAATTAGCTTCTATAATTAATACCTTACGACAGTAGGGGGAGCCAGGTAATTATCTGATATATTCTGAAGGTGAGTCACCTCATTTTAAGTAGCCATCACCCTAGAAATACAATTGCAGATTAACAACTTTTGCATATTTCAAGGAGTCATAAACCTCTCCAGAAGTTCTAACTACAGCTGTATGAAATACCTTTTCCCGTCTGTGTTAGCAAAGAGATTCTGGCATAAAAATTTTACCATTTTGACTATGGTATCAATAAACAGCTTCTTTTATTTTTTTTAAACACACATATTTCTTTTTTTGTTTGTTTGTTTGGTTGGTTGGTTTTTTTTGCGGTACGCGGGCCTCTCACTGTTGCGGCCTCTCCTGTTGCGGAGCACAGGCTCCGGACGCGCAGGCTCAGCGGCCATGGCTCACGGGCCCAGCCGCTCCGCGGCATGTGGGATCTTCCCAGACCAGGGCACGAACCCCTGTCCGCTGCATCGGCAGGTGGACTCTCAACCATTGCGCCACCAGGGAAGCCCAAACACACATATTTCTTGATGCAAGAGATTGAAACTATTTGAATGTTTCTTGTGCAATGAGAATTTAGCCCTTTCATTTTTAAAATTGCCTTTGATATATGTCTACATCCTAACCTACTCAACTAGCATAGTTTTTATCCCTCTAACTGCCTACTTCCTACTCAAGAAAGACATGTGGGCTGAAGAGAGTGATGAAAGAGAAATTATAAGGAAAATGATCAGAGTTCAGTTCCTGCAATATATAGATTCACTAAAAGACATGAACTTTTTTTATATGTTGCCTCCTATTAAGATACAATGTCCTTATTCTTTTTTTTAAATTTTTTATTGGAGTATAGTTGATTTAAAATGTGTTAGTTTCTGCTGTACAGCAAGTGAATCAGCTATACATATATCCATTCTTTTTTAGATTCTTCTCCCATATAGGTCATTACAGAGTACTGAGTAGAGTTCCCTGTGCTACACAGTAGGGTCTTATTAGTCATCTGTTTTATATATAGTAGTGTGTATATGTCAGTCCCAATCTCCCAGTTTATCACCTGCCCTTCCCCCGCTTATAACCATAAGTTTGTTTTCTATAACTGTGACTCTATTTCAGTTTTGTAAATAAGTTCATTTGTACCATTTTTTTTAGATTCCACATATAAACGATATGATATTTGTTTTTCTGTGTCTGACTTAACTTCACTCAGTATGATAATCTCTTGCTCCATCCATGTTGCTGCAAATGACATTATTTTGTTCTTTTTTATGGCTGAGTAATATTCCATTGTATATATCTACCACATCTTCTTTATCCATTCCTCTGTCAATGGACACAATGTCCTTTTTCTTAATCTAACTTCTTGAACTGTATTCCTGCATGTCTATCTATCAGTCTGTCTATCTGGAGAGGGAAAAATACATACATGTACACACTCATGACCTTACCTGTTCAAGGTAATTGAATTTCCTGTTACTGTTCTATGAACAAAAATATTAGCTATAATTTAAAGAAATCTTAACCTAGGATGGCACTGGGTTAAGTATTTTACCTACGTTAATTCTAATCTTTACAAAATGTTTGTCATAATTCCTAATTTTTTATGTGTTAGTAGTTTGAGGCCAGAAATATTCATGTATTCAAAGTAATCAAAATTATGACCCATTTTGATGAACTTCAAAATACCACCACTTGCATTACTCTATATATTATTGGTGTGTTTTTGCCAGTAATATGATGAACATTTTGCCTTAGAGACAAACATGAATGAAATAGCAGGGCACTGTAGTGAAAAAAAGCAAACAGTGCAGGTAGTCAAATTTGGTTTTTGACTACACTAGGAGTGGGAAAACTATGGCCCATGCACCAAATTCGGCCAGCCACCTGTTTTTGTAAATACAATTTTATCAGAACACAGTCATGCCCAGTTGTCTATATATTATCTGTGGCTGCTTTCACATTACAATGACAGAGTTGAGTAGTTGTGATGGAGACCATAAGGACCATAAGCCTAAAAAAATTTACTCTCTGTTGCTTTACAGAAAAAGTTTGCCAACCTTTGGACTAGACCATTACTGTAAGGAACATTATTGATGTAAGGTTTTTTCAAAGCAGTGTATTTACATTTCATTAACATGGAGTCCAAGACACCCAAAAAGAGCATAAACTTACTTTTTTTCCCATTCTGTGAAATTCTTTCATGATACCTAAATTATTCAACTTTACTCTTAAAACAAAACGTGACAACAGTTGTATTTTCTTAGTGTTTCCCCTTTTGCAGTATATTCCTTGAGTTGAACCCAAATCTGATAGTAACACTGTGAGGTTATCTTTGTCTTATCAGAAACTGTCTTTGAATAGTGCCTCATTTGTACGTACTTTGCCTCCATTCCATTAGTCATGAAAATAATAATAATAATAATGATACTGTATTACAAAATCTTGTCAATTCTGCCTCTGAAATGGTTTTTAATTCAAGATTTCTTTCCTTTTCACATTTTCATCCTTATATAATTGTATACCTTAAATATTCTGGTAGTCTCCTACTAGCCCCTATTTTTCCCCTTCTTCAAAATAGGTAGTTCTTTTTATGTCTCCATTCCTTCGGTCATGAAAATAATAATAATATAACATAATGGCAACATCAACAAATACGTTTACGTAGCACTTACTATCTGTCAGTCACTGTTTAAGTGTATCAACTTATTTGATATTCACAGCAACCCCACGAGTTTTTATTATCATAATGCAGATGAGAAAATGGAGGCAAAGAGGGATAAAATAACTTGCACCAGAAACACTGCCTGAGCTAACATTAGAATCTATATCTTTCTCAACAATAATCCTCATGTCCTTTGCTTTAAAACATGTCATCTCTTTACTGAGACCTCTTGAATTGATTGCCTGATCTTAGAATGGCTATTCTGATTTAGGTTTAGGAGTGTCCCCCATCCTCCACCCCATCCTCCAAGGCATGATGTCCAGTCTCAGTACTTTCATCCATTTGTTGTCCGTGGTGGCAGTGAAAGTGCCTAATGGGAAAGCTTCATAGAGCCTCTAGGAGCCCACGTGCTCAGAGGGCATCCTTCCTACATTGTGGGCTCTGGGCTAAGTGTTGGTTGTTAGTGCTTATCTCATTCTAAACAGGAAATATATCTGGTCTTTTAACACTTTTTGCCAATTGAATCCTATCTGCAGTTCTAACCTTATCCTTCATTTCTTCTCAACCAAGCCTTGATCATATCAATGCTCAGTGTGCTTATTCAATTATGGTTTTCTAAATACTGATTTTATAGCTTTGCTCATTTGATTTCCCCTGTCTGGGCTACTTTGTTTTTGTTGCTCACCTTATTTATTTATTATTATTATTATTATTTAATTTATTTTTATTTTTGGCTGTGTTGGGTCTTCGTTGCTGCGCGCGGGCTTTCTCTGGTTGCGGCGAGCGGGGCTACTCTTATTGCAGTGCGCGGGCTTCTCATTGCAGTGGCTTCTCTGGTTGCAGAGCACAGGCTCTAGGCGCGCGGGCTTCAGTAGTTGTGGCCCGTGAGCTCAGCAGTTGTGGCCCCAGGGCTCTAGAGTGCAGGCTCAGTAGTTGTGGCACAGGGGCTTAGTTGCACTGTGGCATGTGAGATCTTCCTGGACCAGGGCTCAAACCCATGTCCCCTGCATTGGCAGGTGGATTCTTAACCACTGCAACACCAGAGAAGCCCTGCTCACCCTTTTTATACAAGAACTGACTTTACAATTCAGTGGAGCAGAAGGAAGTAGGAAAGTTGAACTTATGTGCTCAGCAGTCATAGGGTTAAGGCTTCCCTCCCACTCACAGCACTCTGTGACCTGGTAGCCTGAGGGAAGAAACTTATCATCTTAGTGCCTCAGTTTCTTTTCCCAGAAAACAGAAATCATAACAGTAGCTGCCTACCATAAAATTGCTATTGTGGACACATAACGGGATAATACATGGAAAATACTTAGCATATGGCCTGGTACATAGTAAGCACTCAATTTTTGTATGAATACACACAATCTGATGAAAAAAAATACCCTTCTAGGATAAAGGCCGGCAAACTTTTTCTGTAAGGAGCCAGATAGTAAATATATCAGGTTTTTTAGGCCGAGAGGCAAAATGGAGGATATTATGTAAACATTTATATAATATTTAAAATTTTAAATCATTCTTATCTCATGGGCCATGCAAAAATAAATTGTGGGCTAGATTTGGCCTACAGGATGTAATTTGCCAACCTCTGCTCAAGGAGATAAATAGTAAATATAGCTAACAACTATTATATTCTTAATTTGAATTGTTATATTTTTTATTTCCTAATTGTTTTGCCAAAATTGTTTTTCTGTTGTTTTCATTGTTCTTTATCTAAAATTATACTGCAGTATAGAGTGATTTTATATATAGAGTGATTTTATATATATATAGTACTATTAAATATATAGTGCCATGGGCTTCCCTGGTGGCGCAGTGGTTGACAGTCCGCCTGCCGATGCAGGGGACACGGGTTCGTGCCCCGGTCCGGGAAGGTCCCACATGCCGCGGAGCGGCTGGGCCCGGAAGCCATGGCCACTGAGCCTGTGCGTCCGGAGCCTGTGCTCTGCAATGGGAGAGGCCACAACAGTGAGAGGCCCACGTACCGCAAAAAAAAAAAAAAATATATATATATATATATATACATTGCCATTATAATATTATATAATAGCACTATATATGTTTATGTATATATACATATATAAGTAATGAGAGAGAAAGAAAACATTTTGTATATTCTAGGCACCAAAAAAAGTTTTGTTATAATAAATAGCGATTCCTCAAATTACCAGATCCATTCCTTAGTTCTGTTGCTTACATTCCCCTAGTTGTGTTTATATTACTGGAGGCCCATATTATTATTTTTTTAATGTGATTTGCTGTAATCAGAGCTCAAACCTGAATTTGCAAGCACTATTGTTCATAGGATTTGGATTTGATTATTTTAAAAATTAAATCACAGTTACCTAGAGGGGAAAAAGGTTGATAAAAACACAGGGAACAAAATTCTGGTAATTCCGTTTACTCTTTTAGATTCCTTGCAGAAGCCAGAAATCTCTTTTGTGTCATGCTTTGAGCACTTTTGTAAGCTTGTGATGTAAAATCTATCAGGCTCATTTTAAGGGACCTTTGACTGTCCTTCATTTAGGTATGAAGGGATTCTTTTTTCTTGCCTTTTTGGTATTTTATATTTCTCACTAGTGAATCAATAGTCTCCAATATAGAGCAGTAAATAAACTTAATTATACTTACACATGAGTGCAATGTCCATAGTCACCTATTTTTTGGAAAAGGTTCTATGACGATTTATATTTAAATGTAAATGCCCTTTGAGGGACATTCTATTGGAAGGCATCTGTGTGCTGGTGCAGGTGACAGGACAGCAGCAGTTCTCCAAACCAAATGAGGAATGCTTTAAAGTAAATATCAGTACGAAGGTGGCCCAGGTCTTAAACGATGGTGCTGAAACAAAGGTTGGTAAATCAACTACATTTCTTCCTGGAAGAAAGTAAAGCACTGCAGATATTTTTCTGGATTTTGTTCTCTTTTTCATTGATGGGGAATTAGAAAGACCATACAACACAGAGTGGATACTTCTAATACATTACTCTATAATCATCCCAATTACATTTCTCAGTAATGGATGGAGAAACAGTGTCTGAGAGTGGTTAAATTACTTCCTGAAACTGGCACAGCTATTACATAGCAAATCTGTGAATTCTAACCCACATTTGTTTGATTCCAATAGCCATGTAAATATCCAAATATATTTTTTATTAACAAAGTAATTCTAAAACCAGCAATCCAACTATATTCTTTAAGCATAATGCAATGATACATGTTATTATTTTAAATTAATAATGACTTCTATTATTATCATTGTTGATTCCACTAAATAGGTGCTTGAGTTTCTGAGATTACCTGAGGTCTGGTAGCTTGTAAAATGTTAGTAATACAATCAGCGGAGAGAAACATCTCTTTTGTGAAAGTAGATGTGCTCTTTCACAGCTTTTTCTGTTGTCCCCATTCTTTAAAGTTGAGCTTGGTACATACTGGCAGTATTTCTGATATCATGGATCAGTCTGTCTGGGATACTAGCTTGATCCCTAAGTTTTCTTCTTGGCTTTACCCTGGACTCTGTTTTTCACTCTATGTGCTCTCCCCTTCTGTCTCCTTCTGGGTCCGTTGCCTCAACTAGATATGCTAAGTATTTCCAGACAAATACAGAGAGCTCCCAAAATGGAACATCTGAATTCTGCTCCCAAACCGGCTTTCTACATCTCACTGGTTCCTATAGTGGGAAAGAAAGAATAGGATAACATACTGATCCTGTCTTCATTTAAAATTTTGATAGTCTATGCATCATGGGTTTTTTTGCATTAGTTTTGAATTTTTAAATATTACATTAAATATTATTTCTCTTGATCACTGAAATTTTTGACATCCCTTTAAGTTCTGTACCTATAGTGAATGCTTTACCCTAGTACCTTCCCTGTTGGGGTCAAATATTTAACAAATTCTAAAGCCAGTCTGAATGGGCTTAAATCCTTGGTCTAGCACTTTCTGGCCATGTTTCCTTGAACTGGTTATTTAACCTCTTAGCATCCGTTTTCTCACTGATAAATTGAAGATAATAATAACCTAGCCAATATTAATGTTGTGAGTTTTAAAGAAATAACATATGGAAAATTTTTAGAATAATTCCTAGCCAATTGTAAGTGCTATTAAGGTATTCGCTGTTAAAAGATTTTAAATCTTTCTGATAAAAAGAAGTTTAAGAATAGAAATCTACCCACATATGTAATTCATTTACTGACTCAGTATCTCTCAGGACAAGGCCAAACATCAGTATTTAAAGAAGTAAAACAAGGTGAAAATATCTCCTCTTTTCATTTTAATGATCAGCTTTGCTTGGGAAGTCCTGTGGAAGATAAGCTTCCTCAATTCCTCTTGTTTTTACCCACTTTTCACTCACCTCAGTGTTCTAGCTGAGGTTCAGATCTTAATTGCTTCATGCCTAGACTAGTTCAAGAATATTCTATATGGTTTCACTGCCTCTAAAATTATAGCATTGTAGAAAATAGGAGAACAAAGTAATTATTTGAAAACACATCTGATAATATCATCATGTTTCTTGACAACCTTGAGAGTCAAAACTGGAGTGAGCTAGAAACTTTGAACACTTTAGTGAGTTCATGTAATCCATATTGATGTGGACCATGTCAGAATCTCCAGATTTGTCTACACACGCTGTTGTAGATAAAGATTTGGAACATCATTTCCCAATGTGGTGTTAATGTTTCTGTGCATTTGTAAGCATTGTTCTCTCTGCTTAGCCCCTCACCCTTACCTGTCTCTGTTACTACTCCATCTAATATGTTCTCATCCTTCAAAACTTAGCTCCAATGTCATCAGTGATTGCCATAGCCTCTGAAAAAGGCTTCTCCCCCATGGCAATTGTGGTTTATGGACACACTTTAGGATCTGCACTAGATATCCTAAAGAACACAGAAGAATATGCCCCAACCACTTGACTTTGAATTTTTCAAGGTCACCTGCCCTGAAATTATAATCTCTAGTTCCTGGTACATACCTTGCTCATGCTTGGCACTCTTAAAAATTTTTGAATAATTGAGCAGACAAATGAGTGAATGGAGAGAATGATGTCTTTTAGACTAAAATGATTGAGAAACCCAAGGTGTCTCACATAAGCTAATCATATCTAGATATCATGACTAGGAGATAGACAGGTAATTTGTCTTCATTCCTTTCAGTCTTCCATCTTCATAATCCGTCATGAAGCCTGGATGATTTTATCTTCTAAATCAGTATCTCATGAAATGGTCTACTTCTTTACATTTTCACCCAGCACCCAAAGTAGTCACTTCAAAGCACAAATCTGATGCCTCACTCCTTTATGGATAAAGACAAAACTTAACATTGACTTCCAGGCTCTGTCTAGTCCAGCTTTGCCTCTGTACACAATCTTATTTTGATAGATGATATTTTTTCAGACATGACTGCCACAACATGCCCCACCCCACAAGACATTCTTGTAATATGATATTTACACTCTCATTGAGTCACGGGACATGTGCATCCTTTCCTTGAAGCTGAGCCACCTTTGTGACCAGACTGATCTATAGAGCAATGTCACAGCAATACTGGGTCATAAAAATTGCCAAGCACTTTCACTTTGTCCTCTTGAGTGCTCTCTCTCAAAAGCCAGTCATCGGGCCTCCCTGGTGGCGCAGTGGTTGAGAGTCCGCCTGCCGATGCAGGGGATACGGGTTCGTGCCCCGGTCTGGGAGGATCCCATATGCCGCGGAGCGGCTGGGCCCGTGAGCCATGGCCGCTGGGCCTACGCATCCGGAGCCTGTGCTCCGCAACGGGGGAGGCCACAACAGTGAGAGGCCCACATACCGCAAAAAAAAAAAAAAAAAAAAAAAAAGCCAGTCATCGTGCTAGGGGGAAGCTAAGTAGCCATGTGGAGAAGCCACAGGAATGTGTTCCAGCCGATAGCCCCAGCTCCCCTCTTAGCTGACAGCCAGTGATGCTGGTTGGATATGCATGTGATGCTTCCAGCCTCCAGCTGTTCATTCACATCTCTAAGCCACCCCTGCTCCAGCCACACAGAGGGAGCAGAGAAGCTGTCCTTACTGAACGCTTCCCAAATTGCAGATTCGTCATAAAAATTAATGTTACTGTTGTGTTAAGCCACTGAGCTTCGTGGTGATTTGTTGCACTGCCGTAGATAACCAGAACACTCCCCAGGTACCATATTTTCCCCCTGTGCTCTGTGTTCTTTCCACTCTGGCCATCCAGATCTTCATGCCTTCCCTGTTCTTTGTTCACATACTGTTTTCTCTGCCTGGGTTGCTCTGTCTCACTTCTGATTAACTTTATCATTTAATTCCCATTTATCCTGTAGGTCTCCACTCAAACATTCTTTCCTCAGGAAAGACTTCTTGGACTTCTAGCCTTGCTCTTAGCCCTTTCCTTCCCTGTCCTCACCACAGTTATAATTTTTAAAATTGATATGATAATTAGATTATGGTCTATCTTACAAACTAGACTAAAAGCCCCATGAGGGAAAATATCTTTGCCTGTATCGTTGCATCCCAGAACCTGCTATAGCATATGGGACATACTAAATTCTTTATAAGTATTCATCAGATTGATGATGGAACTAATTTAGTAATAATTCAAAAATATTTTAGCTGGTTCCTAAGCTGTCTCAAGGAATGTTCCAGGTAGTAGGAAAACCAGGTCCCGGCCTTATGGGGATTACATTGTAGTGGGGCAGAGAGAAAAAATATATAGAAATAATTTTAAGTAGTGATACATGCTATAAAAGAAAACAAATCAGAGTAATGTAAGAGAAAGAAAAGGAGGATGGGGTGAGTATTTTTCTACGAGTGACTTAAAAGAAGATGTTTAACTAGGGATCTGCAGGAAGATATGTTTCAGGAAAAGGGAAAAGCTAGTGACAAACCCCTAAAGTGGGAGCAGATGTAACATTTAAAAACAAAGTATATGTGGACCAGAGTAACCAGTGAGTGAAGATGAGGGGGGAAAATGAAGTCAGATAGCTGATGAGCTCCAGATAATTGACAGCTTTATAGAAAAGACTTTGATTTTCTTTTTCCTAAGTGTGATAGGATACTGATGAGTTTTGAATAATAGACTTGATATCATTTGTTGTTTATGTTTTAAAAGATTTCTGTTTGGAAAGTATACTTTCATTGGTGGGAGGAGTGGAAGAAAAGAAACTAGAAGTTGTGACTGTGGTGTAAACCAGACACAGTAGTGGCTTGTATTGGAGTGTTGAGCAGTGTGCAGAGGTTGGATCTCTTTAGAAATTAGAATGAATGGAACTTGCTGAATTAATGAATGAGTAATCTATCCTCTTGTGTTTTGGCATCTCAATACCTCTCTTTTCCTTTTCCAACACCTTTTCTTCTGCGTTGCTATTCATTCTCACTTTTCTCTCATTATTCTGCAGTCCCCTACAACTCTAGCCAAATATGCAAGTCCCCTGTCGCTTTTTATATGCATCTGGTGCTTAATGACAAAATTAAACTCGTTGGCGTTAAGAATGAAGCACCATTTGCAGAGGTCTAAGTTCTTTAAATCTGCAATTCTTTTCCTTGTTGTAGTAAAGAAGAAACCCTCCTTGGGCACTTCTGTTAATATGTATGATTGTATTCTTCCTTCCCACCATATGAGATTAAATGCAGTCTCTTCCCTTAATACACAAGTACCTATGCAGCTTTACAGGTGAATTAATTGTTCGTTTCATTTGATTTTCTTAAGATGAGCTCCAGTTTATTTCTCCTCAATTTGTCTTTGGCAGATTTATTATAAAAGTCTTTTATTTCAGTTTCTAAAGTATTTATCCTCTGGGTCTATTCTCTTTCCTGTACGTTGGGAGACTAATTATTCTTCTCCTAATGAATGTTCTAAATGTATCCCATATGGTGGCATATGTGTGTTCAGACCAAAGATGCTTTGGTATAAAATAAGTAAATTCCTCTCGTGTGGTTTCCTTACAAACTTCACTTTGTAACAGTGATAAGTTCAAAGATTCATAGACTCTAGGTTGCTATAGAGATCATTGCCTGCCCCCCACCTCTCTTCCCCCGCATCTTCCTCATTTTGCAAAAAGGAACAGAAGCCTAGGAAATACTTAGCTGCATTATGAAAGAGCTGAAGGCTGCGAATCAAGAAACTTAAGCTCTATTCCCAGCGCAGCCACTGACATTTTAAAATGCCTTCTTTTATTACAGTCACTTGATTTCCAGATGAGAAGACTAGTTCAAAGAGAGAAGGGCAATGTACATTCCTAAGGGGAGTCTTTTTTTTTTTTTTTTTTTTTTTGTGGTGTGCGGGCCTCTCACTGTTGTGGCCTCTCCCGTTGCAGAGCACAGGCTCTGGACGCGCAGGCTCAGCAACCGTGGCTCACGGGCCTAGCCGCTCCGTGGCATGTGGGATCTTCCCGGGCCGGGGCACGAACCCGTGTCGCCTGCATCAGCAGGCAGACTCTCCACCACTGCGCCACCAGGGAAGCCCCTAAGGGGAGTCTTGTTGCCTGGTCCTCCCATTCTAAGTCTAAGTTTCCCAGTGTATATAAAACTTATGTTTACACTATACTATAGTCTATTAAGTGTGATAGCATTATGTCTAAAAAAAAGTACATATTTTAATTTAAAAATACTTTATTGCTAAAAAGTGCCAAAGCAATTACAACAGTAACATCAAAAATCACTGATCTCAGATCACTGTAACAAATATAATAGTAATGAAAAAGCTTGAAGTATTGTGAGAATTACCAAAAATGTGACACAGAAGCATCAAGTGAGCAAATGCTGTTGGAAAAATAGTGCTTATAGTCTTGCTTGATGCAGGGTTGCCACAAACCTTCAAATTGTAAAAACAAAAACAAAAACACAGTATTTGCAAAGCACAGTAAAGTGAAGTGCAATAAAACAAGTCTCTAAGAAACTTGAGTATCCTCTGATTTTTGGTATCATCATGGGTCTTGGAACCCATTCCCCAAGGATACCACAGGAAGACTATAGTTAAAAGGCATTCTAGCTAAGTTTAATATTCTCCAATGTCACTCTTTTTCCCTCAAAAATCTAGGTATGTTCTGTTGCTGTGCCACTCATTATCTTTCTAGAAGTGAGTATAGCTGTGGACGAGGTGAGGATCAGCATAATTTTTCTTCCATGTAAGTGATGTGCTTTGTGTGCCTAGATTCTTGAGGAATTCTTTATTCTCAAGTTAGACATTTTATGTAGAATATATATTGGTCCTAAAACTTTGGTTCCCTAAAACAACATGTGTTCTTTTACTCTGTGTATTCATCTTTTTTTTTTTTTCCAGCCATGTATCTTGCATTATATGATTAGATAAATTCTCTGTTCTGGCTATAGGTATTTTACTTCAGGGATACCAGTTACCTTGCGTGGAATCACGATGTCTTCCAAATTCATTAACACATATCTAACTGTTTTACTCTGTTGTTTTCATCTGTATTCCCTATAATTATCCCAGTGTCAATAATTTAGGATTAGAATCTATATTCTGTTCTTTGCTTGTTTTACAACTTATTAGTTGCATAATGAAAACATTTGGTCTCTAGTGAGTTTTCTTGAACTTGCAACGTTCTTTTTTTGTTTTATTTGATTATTATAACATTTTATTGAATTCAAGTTTTTAATAATTTATTCTATGATATGAAGCAATTGTAAGGAATTGTGAGTAAGGTTTTATTCTAGATTGTGCTCTTTCACTCTTATTTGCGTGGCACATATTCCACCCCACCCCCGGCATATTTTAAGTTTTGGTTATAGATTTGCCTTATAGTTTATTTTCACCTGAATTACTCTAGAGCGACTCTGTAGACGTTCCATCTGTTTTGATAGAACAGAAAGAGAGTCAAGTAACCCAAGTAGATCTGCGAACAGCTTTTTTTGTTATAAGCAGCTCATGAGGGCTTTTCTGTGTTCTATCAACTCTTCTATATCTTAGCCAAATAGATGGGGTGACAGTGGGCAGGTGGTGTTGGGAGAGCATTGACAAGGGCAAAGTACAGACTTTGTTTCTTGGGGGTTTTTTTTTTTGTAGTTTTTTTAATTTTTGGCTGTGTTGGGTCTTCATTGCTGCCCGCAGGCATTCTCTAGTTGCTGCAAGTGGGAGCTACTCTTCGTTGCGGTGCAGGCTTCTCATTGTGGTGGCTTCTCTCGTTGCGGAGCATGGGCTCTAGGCGCGTGGGCTTCAGTAGTTGTGGCTTGCAGGCTCTAGATCGCAGGCTCAGTAGTTGTGGCACATGGGCTTAGTTGCTCTGCGGCATGTGGGATCTTCCCGGACCAGGGATCAAACCCGTGTCCCCTGCATTGGCAGAAAGATTCTTATCCACTGCAGCACCAGGGAAGTCATCCTAGACTTTGTTAAAATGCATGAGTTCTGTTCGTTTATGAGAATGTTTATGATGCAAGAGTATTTATTATACCCTAAATCAACTTTAATATATGAGGTTAAGGATTTACAGTTCTCATCCATTTTGGTCATTTCCCTCTTCAGTGTGTTCACTTTCCTCATTTTACTCTTTTTTCCTAGTGGTGGTTTCTGTGACTTTTAGGTTAAGAGGAACAAGAAGATAAGATTATCTACTAATTAGTGAGAATTACTCACCACTTTGCTTTTTTGGTAATAGCTAAACTCTCCACTTTAATCCAGTTTTTTTTCTTTCTTTCCACAGGCACCAGGTGTTGAAGGTTATTGTATGAGGTTATCTTGAGGTTCTCTCTCTCATTCTCTGTCTCTCTCTCTCTGTCTCTTTCTCTGTCTCTTTTTTTGTTGGTGGTGGTAAATTTTCCCCAAGTGGTGATGATGATGATAGCGATGATATAAGTTAATTTTAGGGGGTAAAATTCTTTGAGTTTTAATGTTTATTTAAATCTGAATTTTAAAACATAGTATTATATGTCTGTACTCTAGATGACAATTCATGTGTCCTACCTTTTCACCCCTAATTCAGCTAAAAAACCTATTTCTTTAGCGTCTTAATCACATTCTATTATTGGTACATCTTTGTTCATCTGTTGTCCCTGGTAAATTGTGAGCTCTTTGAAGATAGAGTATGCACTTTTTCTTCCTTCTTTTATTTTTACACTCCTAGCATCTAACCCCCTTGTTCAATGTGTGTAAATAAATGAATAGATGAGTGAATTTTCATGGTATCTTATCTATGTTCAACATAAGGACTTATTTTCTAATGCATGGGGCTCTCTAAAAATAATACAGAGGTCTTTCAAGGAATTACCCACTGGTTAAAAATACTCAAGTCGAGGACTGAATGATTATCTGGAAGGACTGTGTGAGGAGATTTTCTACATAGTCGGAATTGGACATATGTTCTCCAGTTAGGATTTTACTAAGAAGCACTTACTTAAACATTTTTCCAAAAGGTTTTCCAGAGAATTTTCAACTAGATGTCCTTGAATAAAGAATTTTTAAAAATATTCTAGAGGGCTTCCCTGGTGGCGCAGTGGTTGAGAGTCCGCCTGCCGATGCAGGGGACCACGGGTTCGTGCCCTGGTCCGGGAAGATCCCACATGCCGCTGAGCGGCTGGGCCTGTGAGCCATGGCCGCTGAGCCTGAGTGTCCGGAACCTGTGCTCCGCAACCGGAGAGGCCACAACAGTGAGAGGCCAGCGTACAGCCAAAAAAAAAAAAAAAAAAAAAATTCTAGAAACTTCAGAAACTTCTAGAAAATATTCTAGAAACTTCTTTTTCTTTCTGATCTTTTTTCCTAGTGATTTTTAATATAATAATAAGAACAAAGCAAAAATAATACTACTAACATAGCAATAGCATTAAGAAAATAAATGTGCCAGCCTTAAAAAAACAAAACAAAACACAGCTTTATGCCATTCCTCTTTGGAATCTGAAACTCTGGCACTATCTGTGACTGTTTTGAAGGCAATAGGAGAGTTCATTCAGATGCATTATTAAGCATCTGATTATTAACTTTCCAAACGTGTAAGCCTCCCTGGTGGTCTCTTCAATAGCTGTGTCCTCTGCATGACTTTCAGTCTTCGCCTGCAAACAATCTTGAGAGTGCAGACCATTTTAAAGTAAAATCACTTTTGCAGAAAGGTTTGTTTCCCCTTCTTGTGCTACCTTGATATACTACTAGTTTCAAATGTCTAATTTAAACTTGAAAGAAAATTCCTGATGTCCTTGCTTTAAAATTTCTAAAGATCCAATAATGTACCAGGTCTTGAGGTAATAATCTATTCATAGGTTTATAGGAACAGTGAATAAGTTAGTTGGATAAACTTAAACTATATCCAGAGCTTTAAAAAAATTCTGAAAATACTGACCACACGAATAAACTTCTCTTGCCTTTATATATGGTGAAGAACTAAACATTTAAAAAATAACAGTTGTTCTTTTGAATGTACTATGTCTGAGTATGGTTCATACCATATGATACCATGTGATTTTTTTTTTCTGAGATGGAAAATTGAAGCTCAGAGCTGTCACTTAACAAGATTTGTAAAACATAAAGCTAGAATTTGAATTGAGTTATTTCTGATCCTAACACTGTTATGAAACAATATCCCTGTGATTAGGCTGAGCAAAATTTGGACTATAAGAAGAAAATGTCTATCATTTAAGTAAAGGCAAGAATAAGTTAAAAGTTTGGGAAGAATTTCATGTCAGCAATGGAATGTTTTGATAAAGCAGTTTATAGAAAAGAAATAGAGAGGAGGGTAAAAGAGACCTGGAATGGGAAGTTTCAAAAAATGTTTCAAGCTTTATTGAGATATATTTGACATATAAACTTGTTAAAGGTGTACAGTGTGATGTTCTGATACATGTATGTATTGTGAAATGATTACCACAGTAAGGTGAAGGGGGCAAAATATACCACTTTCAAATATGCTTCTTTGGCATAAGGTTTATCTTGAGCAGATTATTTTTAAGAAAGAGTAAACACAAGAGAAGCTCTGAAAACCCTGTAGAAGTTACCCCTTATAAGAGACATTTACTATTATAAGGGAAATCTCCATTTTTTAAAAATATATATTTTTTATTTATTTTTTTACACAGCAGGTTCTAATTAGTTATGCATTTTATACATATTAGTGTATACATGTCAAACCCAATCTCCCAATTCATCCCACCACCACCGCCCCCCTGCCACTTTCCCCACTTGGTGTCCATACGTTTGTTCTCTATACCTGTGTCTCTATTTCTGCCCTGTAAACCAGTTCATCTGTACCATTTTTCTAGGTTCCTCATATATGTGTTAATATACTATATTTGTTTTTCTCATTCTGACTTACTTCACTCTGTATGACAGTCTCTAGATCCATCCACGTCTCTACAAATGACCCAATTCCGTTCCTTTTTATGGCTGAGTAATATTCCATTATATATATGTACCACAACTTCTTTATCCATTTGCCTGTCAATGGGCATTTAGGTTGCTTCCATGACATGGCTAGGGTAAATAGTGCTGCAATGAACATTGGAGTGCATGTATCTTTTTGAATTATGGTTTTCTCTGGGTATACGCCCAGTAGTGGGATTGCAGGGTCATATGATAATTCTATTTTTAGTTTTTTAAGGAAACTCCATACTGTTCTCCATAGTGGCTGTATTGATTTACATTCCCACCAACAGTGCAAGAGTGTTCCCTTTTCTCCATACCCTCTCCAGCATTTGTTGTTTGTAGATTTTCTGATGATGCTCATTCTAACTGGTGTGAGGTGATACCTCACTGTAGTTTTGATTTGCATTTCTCTAATAATTAGTGATGTTGAGTAGCTTTTCATGTGCTTCTTGGCCATCTGTATGTCTTCTTTGGAGAAACGTCTATTTAGTTCTTCTGCCCATTTTTTGATTGGATTGTTTGTTTTTTTAATATTGAGCTGCATGAGCTGTTTATATATTTTGGAGATTAATCCTTTGCCTGTTGATTCATTTGAAAATATTTTCTCCCATTCGGAGGGTGGTGTTTTTGTCTTGTTTGTAGTTTCCTTTGCTTTACAAAAGCTTTTAAGTTTCAATAGGTCCCATTTGTTTATTTTTGTTTTTATTTCCATTACTCTAGGAGGTGGATTTAAAAAGATCTTGCTGTGATTTATGTCAAAGAGTGTTCTTCCTATGTTTTCCTCTAAGAGTTTTATAGTGTCTGGTCTTACATTTAGGTCTCTAATCCATTTTGAGTTTATTTTTGTGTACGTTGTTAGGGAGTGTTCTAATTTCATTCTTTTACATGTAGCTGTCCAGTTTTCCCAGCACCACTTATTGAAGAGACTGTCTTTTCTCCATTTTATATTCTTGCCTCCTTTGTCATAGATTAGTTGACCATAGGTGTGTGGGTTTACCTCTGGGCTTTCTGTCCTGTTCCATTGACCTATATTTCTGTTTTGTGCCAGTACTATATTGTCTTGATTACTGTACCTTTGTAGTGTAGTCTGAAGTCAGGGAGTCTGATTCCTCCAGCTCCATTTTTTTCCCACAAGACTGCTTTGGCTATTCGGGGTCTTGTGTGTCTCCATACAAATTTTAAGATTTTTTTATTCTAGTTCTGTAAAAAATGCCATTGGTAAGTTGATAGGGATTGCATTGAATCTGTAGATTGCTTTGGGAAGTAGAGTCATTTTCACAATATTGATTCTTCCAATCCAAGAACATGGTATATCTCTCCATCTGTTTGTATCATCTTTAATTTCTTTCATCAGTGTCATAGTTTTCTGCATACAGGTCTTTTGTCTCCCTAGGTAGGTTTATTCCTAAGTATTTTATTCTTTTTGTTGCAAGGGTAAATGAGAGTGTTTCCTTAATTTCTCTTTCAGATTTTTCATCATTAATGTATAGGAATGCCAGAGATTTCTGTGCATTAATTTTGTATCCTGCAACTTTATCAAATTCATTGATTAGCTCTAGTAGTTTTCTGGTAGCATCTTTAGGATTCTCTATGTAGGGTATCATGTCATCTGCAAACAGTGACAGTTTTACTTCTTCTTTTCCAATATGTATTCCTTTTATTTCTTTTTTTCTCTGACTGCCATGGCTACGACTTCCAAAACTGTTGAATAATAGTGGCGAGAGTGGACATCTTTGTCTTGTTCCTGATCTTAGAGGAAATGCTTTCAGTTTTTCACCATTGAGAATGATGTTTGCTATGGGTTTGTCATATATGGCCTTTTTTATGTTGATGTAGGTTCTCTCTATGCCCACTTTCGTGAGAGTTTTTATCATAAATGGGTGTTGAATTTTGTCAAAAGCTTTTTCTGCATCTATTGAGATGATCATATGGTTTTTATTCTTCAGTTTGTCAGTATGGTGTTTCACATTGATTTATTTGTGTATATTGAAGAATCCTTGCATCCCTGGGATAAAACCCACTTGATCATGGTGTATGATCCTTTTAATGTGTTGTTGGATTCTGTTTGCTAGTATTTTGTTGAGGAGTTTTGCACCTATATTCTTCAGTGATATTGGTCTGTAATTTTCTTTTTTTGTAGTATCTTTGTTTGGTTTTGGTATCAGGGTGATGGTGACCTCACAGAATGAGTTTGGGAGTGTTCCTTCCTCTGCAGTTTTTTGGAAGAGTTTGAGAAGGATGGGTGTTAGCTCTTCTCTAAATGTTTGATAGAATTCACCTGTGAAGCTATCTGGTCCTGGACTTCTGTTTGTTGGAAGATTTTTAATCACAGTTTCAATTTCATTACTTGTGATTGGTGTGTTCATATTTTATAGTTCTTCCTGGTTCAGTCTTGGGAGGTTATACGTTTCTAAGAATTTGTCCATTTCTTCCAGGTTGTCCATTTTATTGGCATAGAGTTGCTTGTAGTAGTCTCTTAGGATACTTTGTATTTCTGCAGTG
The DNA here is from genome assembly GCF_964341445.2 of Mesoplodon mirus. Lineage (NCBI taxonomy): Eukaryota > Metazoa > Chordata > Mammalia > Artiodactyla > Ziphiidae > Mesoplodon > Mesoplodon mirus. Next base: position 25,468,294 of record NC_138995.1, on the reverse strand, counting down.
TCTTTTGTAACTTCTCCTTTTTCATGTCTAATTTTATTGGTTTGAGTCCTCTCTTTCTTTTTCTTGATGAGTCTGGCTAATGGTTTAGAAATTTTGTTTATCTTCTCAAAGAACCAGCTTTTAGTTTTATTGATCTTTGCTATTGTTTTCTTTGCTTTTATTTCATTTATTTCTGCTCTGATCTTTATGATTTCTTTCCTTCTACTAACTTTGGGTTTTGTTCGTTCTTCTTTCTTTAGTGCCTTTAGGTGTAAGGTTAGATTGTTTATTTGAGATTCTTCTTGTTTCTTAAGGTAGGCTTGTATTGCTATAAACTTCCCTCTTAGAACTGTTTGTGCTTCATCCCATAGGTTTTGGATCATCGCGTTTTTGTTGTCGTTTGTCTCTAGGTATTTTTTGATTTCCTCTTTGATTTCTTCAGTGATCTCTTGGTTATTTAGTAACATTTAGCCTCCATGTGTTTGTGTTTTTCACGTTTTTTCCCCTGTAATTGATTTCCAATCTCATAGCATTGTGGTCAGAAAAGATGCTTGATATGATTTCAATTTTCTTAAATTTACCGAGGCTTGATTTGTGACCCAAGATGTGGTCTATCCTGGAGAATATTCCATGTGCACTTGAGAAGAAAATGTAATCTTCTGTTTTTGGATGGAATGACCTATAAATGTCAATTAAATCTATCTCATCTATGTTGTCATTTAAAGCTTGCATTTCCTTATTAATTTTCTGTGTATGATCTGTCCATTGGTGTAAGAGAGGTGATAAGTCCCCCACTATTATGTGTTACTGTTGATTTCCCCTTTTATAGCTGTTAGCAATTGCCTTATGTATTGAGGTGCTCCTATGTTGGGTGCATATATATATATATATAATTGTTATGTCTTCTTCTTGGATTGCTCCATTGATCATTATGTAATGTCCTTCCTTGTCTCTTTTAACATAGTTTCCTTCTTTCTTTCTTTCTTTTTTTTTTTTTTTTTTTTTGCGGTTTGTGGGCCTCTCACTGTTGTGGCCTCTCCCGTTGCGGAGCACAGGCTCCGGACTCGCAGGCTCAGCGGCCATGGCTCACGGGCCTAGCCACTCCGCGGCATGTGAGAACTTCCCGGACCAGGGCACGAACCCATGTCCCCTGCATCGGCAGGCGGACTCTCAACCACCACGCCACCAGGGAAACCCAGCATTCTTTATTTGAAAGTCTGTTTTATCTGATATGAGGTATTGTTACCACAGCTTTCTTTTGATTTCCATTTGCATGGAATATCTTTTTCCATCCCCTCACTTTCAGTCTGTATGTGTTCCTAGGTCTGAAGTGGGTCTCTTGTAGACAGCATATATATGGGTCTTGTTGTTGTGTCCATTCAGTGAGCCTGTGTCTTTTGGTTGGAGCATGTAATCCATTCACGTTTAAGGTAATTATCAATATGTATGTTCCTATTACCATTTTCTTTTTTTGTTGTTGTTGTTTTTAAAGTTCCAGTGTTTTATTTATTTATTTTTTCTCTAATTTTTTTTTATTAACAAATTTAATCAGTTATACATATACATATGTTCCCATATCCCCTCCCTTTTGCGTCTCCCTCCCACCCTCCCTATCCCACCCCTCCAGGCAGTCACAAAGCACCGAGCTGATCTCCCTGTGCTATGCGGCTGCTTCCCACTAGCTATCTACCTTACGTTTGGTAGTGTATATATGTCCATGCCGCTCTTTCACTTTGTCGCAGCTTACCCTTCCCCCTCCCCATATCCTCAAGTCCATTCTCTAGTAGGTCTGTGTCTTTATTCCTGTCTTACCCCTATGTTCTTCATGACACTTTTTTTTCTTAAATTCCATATATATGTGTCAGCATACAGTATTTGTCTTTCTCTTTCTGACTTACTTCACTCTGTATGACAGATTCTAGGTCCATCCACCTCATTACAAATAGCTCAATTTCGTTTCTTTTTATGGCTGAGTAATATTCCATTGTATATATGTACCACATCTTCTTTATCCATTCATCCGATGATGGACACTTAGGTTGTTTCCATCTCCGGGCTATTGTAAATAGGGCTGCTATGAACATTTTGGTACATGACTCTTTTTAAATTATGGTTTTCTCAGGGTATATGCCCAGTAGTGGGATTGCTGGGTCATAATGGTGTTCTATTTTTAGTTTTTTAAGGAACCTCCATACTGTTCTCCATAGTGGCTCTACCAATTCACATTCCCACCAGCAGTGCAAGAGTGTTCCCTTTTCTCCACACCCTCTCCAGCATTTATTGTTTCTAGATTTTTTGATGATTGCCATTCTGACAGGTGTGAGATGATATCTCATTGTAGTTTTTTTTTTTTTTTTTTTCGGTACGCGGGCCGCTCACTGTTGCGGCCTCTCCCATTGCGGAGCACAGGCTACGGACGCGCAGGCTCAGCGGCCATGGCTCATGGGCCCCGCCGCTCCATGGCATGTGGGATCTTCCCAGACCGGGGCACGAACCCGTGTCCCCTGCATGGGCAGGCGGACTCTCAACCACTGCGCCACCTGGGAAGCCCCACTCATTGTAGTTTTGATTTGCATTTCTCTAATGAGTAAAGATGTTGAGCATCCTTTCATGTGTTTGTTGGCAGTCTGTATATCTTCTGTGGAGAAATGTCTATTTAGGTCTTCTGCCCATTTTTGTATTGGATTGTTTGTTTTTTTGTTATTGAGCTGCATGAGATGCTTATAAATTTTGGAGATTAATCCTTTATCAGTTGCTTCATTTGCAAATATTTTCTCCCATTCTGAGGGTTGTCTTTTGGTCTTGTTTATGGTTTCCTTTGCTGTGCAAAAGCTTTGAAGTTTCATTAGGTCCCATGTGTTTATTTTTGTCTTTATTTCCATTTCTCTAGGAGGTGGGTCAAAAAGGATCTTGCTGTGATTTATGTCATAGAGTGTTCTGCCTATGTTTTCCTCTAAGAGTTTGATAGTGTCTGGCCTTACATTTAGGTCTTTAATCCATTTTGAGCTTATTTTTGTGTATGGTGTTAGGGAGTGATCTAATCTCATACTTTTACATATCCCTGTCCAGTTTTCCCAGCACCACTTATTGAAGAGACTGTCCTTTCTCCACTGTACGTTCCTGCCTCCTTTATCAAAGATAAGTTGACCATATGTGCGTGGGTTTATCTCTGGGCTTTCTATCCTGTTCCATTGATCTATCTTTCTGTTTTTGTTCCAGTACCACACTGTCTTGATTACTTCATCTTTGTGGTATAGTGTGAAGTCAGGGAGCCTGATTCCTCCAGCTCCATTTTTCGTTCTCAAGATTGCTTTGGCTATTTGGGGTCTTTTGTGTTTCCATACAAATTGTGAAATTTTTTGTTCTAGTTCTGTGAAAAATGCCAGTGGTAGTTTGACAGGGATTGCATTGAATCTGTAGATTGCTTTGGGTAGTAGAATCATTTTCACAATGTCGATTCTTCCAATCCAAGAACATGATATATCTCTCCATCGATTTGTACCATCTTTAATTTCCTTCATCAGTGTCTTATAATTTTCTGCGTCAGGTCTTTTGTTTCTTAATTGTTATGGGCTTGTTTTTGTAGGTCCTTTTCTTCTCTTGTGTTTCCTACTTAGAGAAGTTCCTTTAGCATTTGTTTTAGAACTGGTTTGGTGGTGCTGAATTCTCTTAGCTTTTGCTTCTTTGTAAAGCTTTTGATTTCTCCATTGAATCTGAATGAGATCCTTGCTGGGTTGAGTAATCTTGGTTATAGGTTCTTCCCTTTCATCACTTTAAATATGTCATGCCACTCCCTTCTGGCTTGTAGAGTTTCTGCTGGGAAATCAGCTGTTAACCTATGGGAGTTCCCTTCTATGTTATTTGTTGTTTTCCCCTTGTTGCTTTCAGTAATTTTTCTTTGTCTTTAATTTTTGTCAATTTGATTACTATGTGTCTCGGTGTGTTTCTCCTTGGGCTTATCCTGCCTGGGACTCTGCTCTTCCTGGACTTGGGTGCCTATTTCCTTTCCCATGTTAGGGACGTTTTCGACTGTAATCTCTTCAAATATTTTCTCGGGTCCTTTCTCTCTCTCTTCTCCTTCTGAGACCCCTATAATGTGAATGTTGTTGCATTTAATGTTGTCCCAGAGGTCTCTTAGGCTGTCTTCATTTTTTTCATTCTTTTTTCTTTATTCTGTTCCACGGCAGTGAATTCCACCCTTCTGTCTTCCAGGTCACTTATCCGTTCTTCTACCTCAGTTATTCTGCTATTGATTCCTTCTAGTGTATTTTTTATTTCAGTTATTGTATTGTTCATCTCTGTTTGTTTGTTCTTTAATTCTTCTAGGTGCTTATTCTTTAATTCTTCTAGGTCTTTGTTAAACATTTCTTGCATCTTCTTTATCTCTGCCTCCATTCTTTTTCCAAGGTCCTGGGTCATCTTCACTATCATTATTCTGAATTCTTTTTCAGGAAGGTTGCCTATCTCCACTTCATTTTGTTGTTTTTCTGGGGTTTTATCTGGTTCCTTCATCTGGTACAAAGTCCTCTGCCTTTTCATTTTGTCTATCTTTCTGTGAATGTGGTTTTCCTTCCACAGGCTGCAGAATTGTAGTTCTTCTTGCTTCTGCTGTCTGCCCTCTGGTGGATGAGGCTATCTAAGAGCCTTGTCAGGAAATCTCCATTTTTAAGGTTGTCTCTCTCTTTCTGTACCGGGAAGAGGAGGATGAACTCTAAGTCTATAGAAACTCACACTAGTGGAGAAAGCAAGGAGTTAAATCTACATAACAACCATACCTTTGTTTACTCTGCTTTTCCTGGTAACCTCCCGTAACTGGCCTTCCACCAGCCCCTAACATCTTTCTTTTGTGTTTAGCTGGGGATGGTACTTAAGGTGGTGGTTTGGGCCATTTGGGGGCTTCACTCAATTTTCTTGAGAATCTCCCATGTATACAGAAGATATACATATTTTTAAACTTATGTGTGTTTTTCTTTTGTTAATCTTTCTTGATACACGTATATATTGTATCTCAGCTAAGAAGCTAGAAGGGTAGAGGAAAAATTATTTTTCCTCCCCTACAAAAGTTAGTTAACACTTCCATCACCTCACATAATTATTAATTTTTTTTGGTGTGGTGATAACATGTAAAATCTATTCTCTTAGCAACTGTTAAGTATATAATACAGTATCATTAACTATTATCACAATGCTGTATATTAGATCCTCCAAACTTATCCATCTTATAACTGGTAGTTTATACCCTTTGATCAAATCTCCTTATTTCCCTCACCTCCCAGCCCCTGGCAACCCCCATCCTACTCTCTGATTTTATCAGTTTGGCTTATGATCTGATGGCCCCTTATAGCAGAAAATTGATGGATGTGAGTCAGTTAGTCCAGGTATATAGAGAAGGAGAATTAGAGACAGAATTAGTGTTTGGTTCCAAGACAAATTAGTGTTTGGAGCAAAATTTGCCACCTTGAAATATGTCTCTTTCTTTGACATGAGAATTAATTTAGGCTGATTATTTTTAAGGCCCAGAAGACTCAGGAAGAACATTTGCCCTTTCCCCTAACAGCCTAAAAGGACGTATTAGATAGATGACTTTTTCCAAGAAGGGATCGATCACCATGGATAACCACAGTATGAAATAAGTGTTCAGACAGGGAGGAACCCAGCAAAGTCTGTTAAAATTCCTCTCTGAGTCCCACTGTCTCTGTATGGCCCAGCAAACATTTGTTTACCAAATGTTTCTTTTCCATCTCCATGTGAATTGCCTTCCTGCCTTTGAATTCCCAAACAGCTATGCCCAACATGCTCTTTTGTCTTTATCTGAAAATGGTATTGTGTTGGCCAAAAAGTTTGTTCAGGTTTTTCCATAACAGGGAAGATCCGAATGAACTTTTTGGCCAACCCAATATTTAAGGTGAAGGTTTCAGCCATTTTGGTGAGTTATTCAGTTTTCCTGGGTCTCTCCCATGTATACACAGTATTAAACTTTTGTTTGATGTTCTCCTGTTAATCTGCCTCATGTCACTTTAATTCTTAGACCAGCCAGAGAACCTCGAAGGGTAGAGGAAAATTTCTTCCTCCACCACAACCCCAAGACAGGAGCAGGCTTGGTGAAATCATGAAACAGTAAAGAGCCAAGTGGAACTAGAACCAAATAGCCGGAGATGGGGAGGGCGTTTGCTCAAAAATGAAGTTCGGTAATGGAGGTCAGATGGCATATCATAAACTGTGAGACAGAATAGATGTTAGGCATTAAGGAGTGATGGAGCAGTGCTAAACTAGAGTGTAGACCCAAACTAAGGGCCTTTGGCTTAAATTTTATAATAAGAAAACACAGTTCTAACTGCTAAAACGCATTAAAAAGATGGTATTCAACCAGTAGACCACTAGTTTGGAATTCCTAATTTAATTCAGCACCTTCCTTTTATAGAAAAAATGTTCTGGGCCCATAGACGTTTAGTGTCACAACTAACAGATGTCAAAACGTTGTTTTAAAAATGCCCATTTATCTTCCCCTTCCTCTGCAAAATATGTTGTGACTTGTCAACATTTTAGAAAAGGGGTTTGAACACAAGCTAGGAGGAACTCAAGTTCCAAGGAAAGCTTGGAGTGCCTTAGAAACCATGAGCTATTATCATTGCATAATCTAAAAGAACAAGTTTACTTTTAAAACTGGTTTGTTAAATCCCTAAATCCCCTTGATAGAGGTGAAATTGCACCACCAGTTGTACTTCCATTGATGTAACTGGGTGAAATGACTTCTGGGTCAAGTTAACCCTTTCCTTTTTCCATCTAGCTCTACAGGAGCCATCATTTTAGATGATAAGGACTCTTCTTCTCCCCTAGTACACATTTATCTATCTTATCTTTTAGAATGTTAAGCCTTAGGAATGCAGCCAGAGTCTGTCAGTGCCTGCATCATGTGGTATTTACTCTGTGAAACATGATGAAATGGAAAGACATACCATATAGTTGAATGTCCCATGTTCTAGGGCCTAGTGTGTTTATATGTCTTTTTTTATTTCAGTCCCAAAGAATAAGATAAAATAATATATGCTATATGAAAGCTTCTGACATACAGTAACTTATTTTTAATAACCTCCTAATTATTCCCATATCTAATTTAACAGTTATGGTAAAGATTCTAGTGCATTTGTAGGTGTTGCTAAATCTCAGTTTCCCTTATGTGTTTCTATAAGCTACAGAATATATGCAGAATAGTGTCTAACACATAATAGTTGAGGCATGGCTAATTGGATGGATGGATGGATGGATGGATGGATGGATGGATGGATGGATAGTTAGATGGATGAATGGGTGAATGGATAGATGGGTAGACAGACATGTGAATAAATTAATGAATCAATACATTGAATAGCTTTCCAGAATTGAGCAATTTAGTTAATCTTGATTGGCATCTAATATTTCATCTGGTCATTGACAATCTCTAAAATTACATTCAACTCTGAAATTGTATGATTCTATAATAGTATTTATTTATATCACACACATTTTCAGACCCACATCATATGTTGAAAAATATTTCTTCTTTATATTTAAAGTTAGATATATTAGCAGTTACATACATGAGATTATATGGATATGGGGCTCTTTTGAGTCACAAAAAGTTGAATTGAGTTAAATTCCTCTTAGGGATACAGTGATATGTATTGCTATATTTTTACTAGAGTGTTATGGCTTCATCAAAAAAACTTAGGTACTCATAGGAATGTTGAGAACAATAATGAGATTCCCTCATTTTATAACTGAGGGGACTGAGACATGGAATGATCAAAACAATCTTGGTCTGATCTTGTTCATCATTACCCAAGATTCTTTTAGGCTTACGGATTTTTGACAAGCAAAATCAGAAAAGTGTTTCAAAGTCAATGGGACAGAAGTCAAATATTAAATTTGGATGAATGAAAACATAACATGTTGAAGTTTCTTATAGCTGTATCCCCTTTGTAATCATGAGACACTCTTCTAAAGAGCTTCAACCAAAAATCCTAAAATCTTTGCAGATTTTTCTTTACCTGATGTGTTAAATTAAAAAATTAATCCAGTGCCCTCAGATCTATGTTTCTTGTTTTACAAAATAGTTAATTGATTAGCCAAGGTCTAAACAAAGCTTCCTACATGACTCATTGATCAAAATAAGATTCGAGAGCTCATTAACTCAGTTGTCAGATACATTTATTTCTTCATAAGCTCCTTTTTTCCTACTAACCTTTCACAATAGTAAAAGCAAAAGAGCTTATCTACTTTTATGTTTCACCAAGCATATATCAGCTACCATTATGCTCTTTTCCAAAGGAAATTTTAGAGAAAATGTACATTCCAAAATATTTTATTTGGAGGATGAAATCTCCAAACATCAAACTATTTAGTGGATTATTGTAGCTTTAAACAAGGGAAAATGTAGCCACTAAATATTCCTATTTTGATATCATTAATTACTTGTACAATCCAACCATAACACAAAATACCAACTTAGTAAGTGAAGGATCTTTGGAAAATGTTCTTTGGATTTTGCTTATGGCAAGGGGACTCATTGGCAGATGCTTTCATGTTTTATCACTAAAATTTGAATCGATTGGTGATGAATCTAATCTTATATTTATTCACAGCTCCTAGGTACAGGACTTCAGCTCCACTTGGGTAAGTGGTACCATATTTTCAGGCATCAATTCCAATCTATATTTCTAAGATATCATCTTTTGCTAGGGTGCCTTTATAACTTATCCAGTTTTGAGAGTGAAAGATAGTACTATTAATAATTATGCTAGAACAAACAAGTTCTATCCCACAGGGACTTGTGATCACCCTGCATTTAGTTGAATAAATGACAGGTCTTACCATAACTGCTCTCTCCTTGACATGAGTCTGATTTCTCACTAAAGAGTATTTTGCACGTTATTATTCCAGAATGTCTTTCACTACAAACTCTTTCCCTCCAGATTTTCTAATTCTATGCATCTCAGGTTTCACTTTTGCAGTGAAGTTCCCTGGTCCCCTAGCTCTCATTGATTGATCTTTCTGAGCAGTACTTAGAGTTTGCACTGTACATCATCATTGGCTCTGAAATTGTTTGCTCTTGTTTCATATATGTGTAAGTTTTATCTTCCAAAATGTACCATGGGTTTCCCAAAAGCAGGGAGGGATGCGTTGTACTTTTTCCTCTCCAGCAGACTTGACATAGGAATAACCAGCTAACCCTGCGATCATATATTGAATGATTAAACTGGGCATGGTATTTTTTTTTCCTCTCACACTTATCTCTACCCTTCTCATTGTGCTCCAGCCATACTGGCCTACTTCCTATTTCTTCAAGATGCCAACCACGATGACTCTGCAGTACTCATTCAGTTAGCCTATCATGTATTTTCTTCCCCTTATTTGCAGGTTGATTTTTCTACCTTACTTCAGGCTCCTGTTCCAAAGTTACTTCTTTAGAAAAGAGTTCCTTGGAACTATCTGTATTATGTCCACTTTCACCCCTTTAGCCTTACTCCCTTAGCTTCTCTCCTTGCTTTATTGCTAGTCTTTATAGTTCTTTTTTCCTTCCTAATGTCAAATACAAAGATACCACCCCTCCCCCCAATAATAACTAAGTTTCATATCTTGTTCATCTATTACCAACACCTAGAAGTGTGCTAGGAACATAGAAGGTGCTCAAGAAATTCATGTATCTATTAAAAGAACATGGCAGAGGAAGAAAAATATGCCCAAATAAACACTGGTAGTGGTGATGAAGGGAAGTATGGAGCAGTTTATTTGAAAGAGAATGTGAATCATGTTTTCAGAGTATAGAACCTATATTTCTGTGCTTGAACTCAGATCTGTCCTTCGACCTCATTCCCCATGAAATTTCTGCCAGGTACACCATGCTGAACGATCACCAAGGCTAACATAAATTCTAAGAAATTTTCCATTTCTAGAAATCCTTCACATATTTCCCCCATGAGGAGTTGAATAGAAACTAAGATCTGTTCTGAAATTCTTTCTTAGTTGAAGAACCAAAAATGAGCAAGTATGGCCATCATGCAGAGATCATTTTTTCCTCATTAGATAATTGCATCTGAGAAGGAAAGAGGATAGAAAAACATATTATAGCAGTCTTAGATATATAGCACATCACCGCTCCTTACAAGACAAATTTAACCTCTGTTGCTTTAAAATAACCATATATAGCCTATATATATATACAGTATTTTAATGGCTTTTCTCTTTTGTGCTGTCAGTGTAGATAAAACTTAACTGCTTCCTGTTAAGATCCTTTTCTAGAAATGTGGCAGTACATGTAAAATTTGTTAGGCCATCAACCCACTCTATTTTTCCTGGAAACAGCACCCTTGAGAGCTGCTCTTTCCCATCTATGGTTATATGGTTGGAATAGAAGCTGCTGCCTTTCAATATGATTCAGGCAGTGAGGACACGGCCCAAGGTCAGACCATCATCAGAGCTTAAGGTGTATACCTGATCAAACCCAGACCGATGAGCATCCTCCCCAGTGATTTGTCCAGTTTGAGCTAGAAGGAAAGCCCTTTCATCCTTGGCCACAGAAGGCTGGAAATGGCTATATTTCCTATATTACCCTTTATGTGTAGAAAGGCAGTGTTCTCTAGTAAAAATCAAAGGCAGTCAATAAAACTAAAACATAAAACAAAGTAAAACACACACACCCCAAAACAAAAGTGTAAAATAGAGTTTGACTACATTTGAGTTCCTGGTTCCAGTTGCCCAGGAAAAACTCTAAAACCACTCTTTCCTTTGCCTTAATTAAGTGAATCAAGAAATTCTTCTCTGGAACATTGTGCACATTTGATTTTCTGCTGCTCATTTTTTGGCCTCCTAAGCAAACTCTAATTTATGTTGCAAACCTTTTTGAGGGCTCTTTTCCTGTGATGCCTCTCCTGAAATCTCACTTCTCCTCTACCAAATTCTATTTTGTGTTCATCCTTCTATAACTGCATGTCTTATTGCAGTGCATTTTTGCATGTGAGTTTCTACTGCTGTCTTACATGCCCTATGAAGAGTGAGGCTCTGTATTTAATTTCCATCACTAGAACTCAGTACTTTCATGTCAAAGATTAGGTTCTCAGTAAGTGAAGTAATAAACAACCTTGGAAGGGGGCTCTTTTTGTCTTGCTAAGAAAGTAAGGGTACTCCACCAGAGGTCACTCCTAAAATATTTGACAGAAATAATAACTAAAAAGTAAGTAAATATACAGCAACAAAATAATGAAACTGACATTGGAGGCAAAGGCTTTCTTGCTATATTATATACAACCTTTTGGTCAATGCCCATCTTTTCCTCTTGAAATCTCAGTTATACTCTCTTTCTGTAGAAATGCCTCATCAAAAATACTTTTCTCTTGCTCTGCTCTTCTTTTGAGTATTTTATTATAACCTCTAAATTAAATGACACTCAAAATTATTTACATTTGAAACAGTATGTAATCGTATTATATGAGATATTAAAAGTTTCCACATCTAAATATTGTTCTACTTAATTCACTTTGCTTCATGCTTCATAATGTAACTTTTAACATTCGTAATGTGTTTACTTCTAGTGTATTTTGCATTTTGCTCTTTATTAAACAGGAAGTATAAGAACAGCAAGAAAGTCTTACATAGATTGGCAGTAGTCATTTTACTGGATTGTTTGATTTCACAACATGCATGCTCATGTAAAATTACACATGCACCATACATTCATATAACCTTCTATAATTTCATCATCCAGATGGATTTCAGGGAGGGACATTTAAAATATATTTGTGTGAAAATTAGATTTAAGTTGAAAAGTGTCCAAGGAAAAATACAGAGTAATACTTTTGTTATTATAATTATGCAATTAGGAGAAGATTCAAATAGAGTATACACAGAAAAAAGGCTTAGTACAAGGTGTTTATCTTGGCACTGGCAGGAGTGGAGATAGTTTTACCTAAAGTTTATTAGAAAAGAATCACCTTTGGTAAATCCAAGCTAAATTTTAAGCATAATTATCTCTAGAGTCACATACTTTCTTCCCCAAAAGAATGACATTTGTTTAAATTTATATATATTTTTCTGTGTCAAAAGTTCAACCTTGCAGCTGTTTTAACCATTCAGGAAAATATAATAAAAAGACCAAATATTTAATCTCCACATTAGAGAAAACTTATTGATATGCGAGAACTCAAAATTGTTTCCACATCTTAAATTTCCCCATGACTTATTCTAGGCTATCATGAGCGTTGAGTATATAGTTAGAGAGCTGGCATAAGTGCTACAATGTTGACCCTGAACTGGATGCTAAGGATACTTGGTTAACTCTCTATCATAAAGACAATTTCAGGGTCTGTAACCTAGCATTCCAAGGCTCTCTATTTTCTGATTCTCTATTGTCATTTCTCATTTCTCACCATTCATTTACAACTTCACACTATATAGTCCAAACATATGGAACTCATTACAGTTATCCAAATATGTCTTCATAATCTTTTGTGTGTTTGTGTGTGTATTTGCTTCATCTGCCAAGCACATTTTTCTCACCCCTCAGTAACTGTGACAGATTATTTTTTGAAGATGGGTAGGTTTTCATTAGGTGCTTGACTTAAGCATAAAGCACCCTAAATTTAATCTCAGCTTTGTCACTGACTAACTCTCTAGTTGGGAGGTAGTTGCATAATCTCTCTCTGTAGCTCAGTTTCTTCATGCATAAATTGGCACTAATATAGTATCTAGAGGGTGTGTATGTGTGTATGGATATGTTCTCTTCACACAACTTCAGGCATTTAGGGAATGTTTGTTAAGTGTAAAGACTTCTTCCAAAAGAAATTAATAAAGATAAATAATATAATTTTCTCTATACAGTTATTTCTCTGGCCTGAGGCTGCATGGATAGAAAAATACAATACTTTTAGTGAGAAACTGAGTTTGTGCGTGTGTGTATTAGAATAGATTCCAAAACTGAGAATACACTGGGATTTTTGCTCTATTTCCGGTAGTCACCAGAAATACCTCATCATGCTCACATACTAGTAAAAAATCATCAAATTCACCTGGTGATTTTATAAAAATACAATTTCCATGTTCCCCACTCCCCTCAACCCCATAAGATGTTGACTCTGAAGGTCTGGAGTAAAGCTGCAATGTCAGTTAATTCTAATTCACAGTCAGATCGGGGTGCCCGCCATGCTCATCTCCTCTCCCTCCTTCTCCTTCCATCTGTATCGTTCTGATGTCTCTTATTATATTCAATTACTGCATTCTGTCCTGTCTGAAAAGCTAAGTGAAGGCAGCCCAATTCTGCCTCTGTTGCTATGCATTCATTCATTTATTCTTGTCACAAATCCTTACTGAGAGATTTTTGTGTCACACGTACTGTGCTACCTGTTAGGTATACATTGTTTACTGTTTGGTATAAAAGCAGTACTGCTAACTATTAGGAATTCAAGCTGCCTGGGTTGTAATCCAGGCTGAATTAATACTAACTGCTGTGTATCACTGCGTGGTCTCTAACCTCAGTCATCCTTGCTTCATCCACATCTCTAGCATGTGGATATCATTGTCCCCAACTCTCCCAATTTTTTGTGAGGCTTCATATGAGATCTCTATTGTCACCTGATAGGTTCACATACATGTCTGTTATATATATATATATTATTAATAGTAATATTAGTAGAGAGACAACGTAAAACATAAACAAGTGAAAAATTATAAGGTGTGATAAGTTCTATGAAGGGCACAATTGGATGCTTGAGAAATAGCAGAGAAACGGGATTCGGTAAAGTAATTAAAGAAAGTTTCTTGAGAAGGTGATAGTTAAGTTGGTATGTGGAAGATAAAAGTGGAAATGGCCCAAGAAAACCAAGGGTAAAGCATTTTTGGCAAAGGGAAAAGCATATCTAAAGTTTTACATCAGGGAAACATCTGGAATACTCCAGAAACTGCGATTGCTGCTTACAGTGAGAAAACAGTTAGCTATTTCAAAGGGGTTATTGCCCAAGGCTCAAAATCTGCTGAAGCACCTGCATCCCCTAAAGCCATTGTCCGCCCCAGGGCATGGCATCTGCCCCTGCAGTGATGGTCAGTGTTCCTGCTGAAGGCACATCAGGTTGTCTGTTTAAGCTGTGACAAGCAAGGCCAAGATTGATCTCTGGGATATTTACTCACCTAGAGCTTCTCTTTCATTCTGACCCTGTGTCTCCTTTTATCTGAAAATTTCATATGGTGCCACCAGCCCAAAGCTGTGCCTCTGTAAATTTGAAATGTCTTATAGAAGTTTTACTGAATCCGTTCTTTTAGACTCATCTTTAGGTACATGTTGTTGCCGAGTGGTTGAGAATTGAACTCCAGCATCATATTATGATGTATACTCCCACTTTGCAACTTAATTGCTAGATGACATTTTATTTACATTTTTAACTTGTTGCATTGAAAAATTAAATACAAACTTAGTAGCTTAAAATAACACCCATTTATTGACACACTTCGGATGGTTAGAAGTGCGGACACAACATGACTGTACTCTCAGCCCAGAGTTTCACAAAGCTTAAATCAAGGTCTCAGCCAGGCTCTCATCTTAAAGTCAAGGTGGTCTTCCAAGTTCACATGATTATGGCTTAAATCAGTTCTTTGCTGCTGTGCTACTGAGGCCCCATTTCCTTGCTGGCTGTGAGCCAGGAGCTGCTCCCAACATCTGGACACGCTGTGTTCCTTTCCATGTGGCCCCCTCCATCTTCAAAGCCAGGAACAGAGAATCTCCCTCTGTTGAAGACTCCTCATTCTTCAAATGCTGTCTATAGGAAGAGCCTGGTTCTTGTTAAGGTCATTAGGTCATACCTATCAATCACCTCCCTTCTAAAAATTCAACTGTGCTGTATAACATAACCTAATCCCTGGAGGAACTATCCCATCATATTCAGAGTGCACATCCACAGTAGAAGAGAGGGGCAGAAATCTTGGGGGCTGTCTTAGAATTCTACCTGGCACACCTTGTCAAGACTTCAAGCCATAGATTCCTTCTCTGTAAATCAAGGATGATAATGGTTCTTTGCCTTTCGATTGTTGTGATGAATAAATGAGGTAGTCAATGTAAAGTGATTGCTGTGGTCACTAGCATGTGAAAGCTCTTTAAAATATCAGTGCTGTTTCACATTATAACTACTACCCCCACCACCATCACCTCTGCTACCACTGATGAGTTCAATGTAAGTCTGTGGTCTGTGGCAGATGGCATATCATTTGTATTCATGTTTCCCCCTTTTTCTCACTCTAAGATGATTATTTGCCTAAGAAACCAAAGACTCTATTGGCTCCAAACAGATCACTGGAAGATTTTCTTCATCATTCTTCCGTTAGGAACATGATTCCTTGAGTAAATACAATGGAGCTTCCACAAGTGCCCATTTTTCTCCAACAAACACACATCCACACCCACACAAACACACACACATACATATGCACCCCAAATTAACTCTTCAAAGAGAGAGGGTTGATTATTTAACATGTGTGTTATAATCAGACAAAACTGCATTTATGTCCTGGCTCTACTAGGATATTTAACTTCAGAGAGCCTCTACTTCCTTCCCTATAATAAAGGTACATTAACAATGATGGCCATATAGAGTGGTTGTTAGAATTAAGTTACTCTATAGTGACTTCCAGATAAATTGTAGCTATCGTGATTAATATAAATCTACCACAATTTATCATACAGCTTATGAAAACTACTCAAGCTGAAAATTTCCAACCTGGGATACTTAAATATATATTAAATGTGCTATTCCATTTAATTTTTTTAAACTAGAAACGACAAACAAACATGTCTAATTGTCCACCTTAAATTAAGCTTTCCCGCCCAGATGTCCAAAGGATGATAGCTTAAAAACAAAAAATATCACTTTGTAATATTTCATTTTTGCTTGTATTCTTTCTAATTTATTCTGGGTGAAATCTCAAATCCTTTTCATCGTAGGACATGAGAAATGCTGTATATGGGGGGGTTTCGATGGATGTGACATTTGGGGGCATCCCAGTTAGTTTTTCTTACCCTGTGCATTCATGCTGATTGTTCATGAACAGTGGTGATGTGGTCACTTCAATTTGTGACATCTACTGTTTCTCCACTTGAGTCACTTCACTCCAGATGTGTTATCCCTACAGAGAACAAGCAAAGAGACACAGCTGCAATCACAGTATCAGTGAATGCTTTTCATAAAATGGAGACTAAAAGGGGGGTGGGGGGAAATCTATCTGCTCTCTGAACACCCTAAAGAGCTTGAAATGCATGTGGTGACATTCAACATTTTTCATTCATTGGTGTATATCTCCAAGGTTGAGCTGCTTTATTATGTTTAAAAATAATATTGCCATTTTCATTTTCTCTTCTTTCCTTTTTGAATGACATAGAGTTATGTTCCAGAATTCAAAGTGCATTCCAGGTAAAGCCATGCTCAATTGAAGGGTGATTTCTGTTGTCTGAGATTAACATTTTGATTGTACACTTAAGCATTTAATGTTGCATTTTGGGCTAAACAGTCATTTATTCACTAAGGAAATACTTGTTGAACACCTACTTTTGGCCAAGTACAAAGAACTGAGGATGCAGGTATGTGGTATAGAGTTGTGTTAGAAAAGCAGATTCTGGAGCCAGACTGTCCTGGACTACCACTTACTAGCTGTGGGACCTTGGGCAAGCTACCTAATTTATTTTTGTCTCAGTTTGTTTATCCATGTAAGTGGATAATAATAGTACCTACCTTATAAGGTTGCAAGAAGGCGTAACCAAGTTAATATTTGTAAAATGCTTTAAAACACTGCCTGACACATAAGAAGTTCTAGGTAAGTTGAAAAAGCAATAAAAAAAAAAAAGGTCACATTTACCTTCCTGTGGCTCACAGTCTTTGGGGGCAGGTGGGAAAAGGACCACTAAATGGCTGTACATTAGGTGTTACGCTGTTACTTCTATGAAATTTTAGTTATTAATAGTACACCTAATGCAGTTGGGATTAGGAGGTGTGAGAACAGGAAAACCTTCAAGAAAAGATGATGCTTAACTTACCTTTTGAAGACTAGGTAGGAGTTGATGAAGAAAAGGAGAGAAATACAGGCCCGGTGTTCCTTACAGAGCAAAATGTAGCAGAGCAGCCAAGCAGTGAGACTCTGGAGGGTGAGTCATATGTGAGGAGGGCTGCAGAAGTAGGTAGGCATCAGATGATGGAGAGCG
Source organism: Mesoplodon mirus (assembly GCF_964341445.2). Taxonomy (NCBI): domain Eukaryota; kingdom Metazoa; phylum Chordata; class Mammalia; order Artiodactyla; family Ziphiidae; genus Mesoplodon; species Mesoplodon mirus. Next base: position 25,451,106 of record NC_138995.1, on the reverse strand, counting down.
TGTGTGCTGATTTTTTATATTCTTCCTCTGAGGGCAGCAAAGAGTCACTGATGTACTTAGACCAGAAGTCATCACGATTACAGGGATCAGGCATGCTGTGTTAGAACGATCATTCCAGTAGGCATGAGAGGGAAAGAGACTAATGGTAGGGAGAACATCCAGGAGCCTGAGGCAATAGCCTTGGGCCTGATGAGTCAACAGCAGTGGAGTAAAGGTGGGAAGACAGACACAGTACTTGACTGATGGGAAGAGAGCAGCACAGGAAAGAAATGTGGGCCCCCAGGTGAGGAAACACAAGGAAACTGATTTACTAACCATTCCCCATTCCTGATGTAGTTCATCCATTCACACAAAGTGGCAAAGAGGAAAAAAGAAAGTCATTACATTTTGACAATATGGATCACAAATATTTCATCAGTGGAACTTTATGAATCAGTGGAACACAACATTAGACCAAGGGCACCTGCTTTTATAATTAGTGAATTAGAAAAGAGTGGAGTTAGAAAGTATCTAATCCACTCTCCCTTGGATCAGAGAAGTTAAGGATTTAGATGAGATTTAGGTACTTTCTTAGCTTCAGCACAGTTAAAATTACATGAACTCTAATTATTTAAACCTGGTTTAAATGAATCGTAATCACTAGAGCTGTCAACCTGGGGAAGTCACTGTTTTGTCATCTGTAAAATGGCTAAAAGGTGTCTACTTCAATTAAAATTTTGTACTATGATGTATATAGGTTGTCTAGTTCCTGCTACATGTTAGATCATGAAATAAATTATAAGGATGGGAGCCACTTCCATTTATTAATATTTCCAATATTTCACCCATAAAGAATTCGAGTTGGTTTAAAATAAGAAGACATGCATTAAATAATATGACTGCTGAGGTAGAAATTAAACATAAAGACCAAAAAAAAAGAAAAGAAAATATAGGTCATGGAGAGGGGAGTAAAAGTTGCACATCAAAGTCAACTTAGTAGCTAGAGCTGAGATAATATTTGAATTGATTCTCAACAACTAGATGGTGAAATGTGGATGATACCAGGTCTTCTGCTTGCAAGGGCAGAGCACTTTCTACTACCTCAAGGAATACGTGAATTAAGAGTAAAATACTACAGGAGGAAATGCGCTGCAGTTAATTAACAGCTATATCTTCTTTTTTTTTTTTTTTTTTGTGGTACGCGGGCCTCTCACTGTTGTGGCCTCTCCCGTTGCGGAGCACAGGCTCCAGACGCGCAGGCTCAGTGGCCATGGCTCACGGGCCCAGCTGCTCCGCGGCACGTGGGATCTTCCCGGACCGGGGCACGAACCCGTATCCCCTGCATCGGCAGGTGGACTCTCAACCACTGCGCCACCAGGGAAGCCCCTATATTCTTTTTTTTTTTTAACATCTTTATTGGAGTATAATTGCTTTACAATGTTGTGTTAGTTGCTGCTGTATGACAAAGTGAATCTTTGAGAGGAAAGTTGATGCAAGCGTTTTTCACCCATGTGTATCAGTTTGAATTTTGCATAGTGAATATGAGAAGTCACATTGGCCATTCTATTTCCCTCTAAGCAGTCCTGCAGTTTGTAGTTTTCCATTATGCTGCCATCTTATTAATGAAGAATTATTACGGCAAAGAAATCTTTTGAGGCAGTTTAAACTGGTAAACTGCTTAAAGGGGAGGAAAGGGATGTTTTCGAGTTGTAATCAGGGACTCTTAAACATTAGAACACACATCATCTTGCTCCCAAACTCCCACTAGAGCCACAATCATAATGCATTTCTTTTTGGAGCATCTGGGCAGGGGTTGGCGGGGAGGAGGAGAAATAAACAGTACTCAGCAAAGGAACCGCATTGGATTTTCAGTGAAGCAGATATTCACACAGATGTTAAACATGGAAATGAGAAAAAGATGAATCTCTAGAGACAAGTACCTATGTAGGATTCAAAGGTAAATGATAGAATGTGGAAATCTTGTAGGAAAAAAATGTAATCAACAAAGAGAAAAAATTGTTCACAGAATCTGCTTGTGGTGAAGCAGAGAAAACTAATCAACCCATATATTCCTATTGGGAGCCGGGAAAGGAAGATATCCTTCTTTCTTTAAGAAACAGAAGCATTATCATTTATGAAATGACAGCTTTTACTTTCCATCAAAATATATACTCTTTCTTTCTATTCTCTTGAGATCTCAATCAGAATTAGGGAAATAAAATGTGGCTGCAAGAAGAGAAAAAAGACTTTGATTTATTCCAGGACAGAACAGCTTTAGTGAACTGTGAAAACTGATCAGTCCAAAAAAAGTCCAAATTTAGTGCATTTATCATCATTTAAGGCCAAGTGATGTTGGAGTTAAACACACAAACAAAACAAACAAAAAATGATATATTGAAAATATCTTAGAAACAAGTGATCTATGTCAATTTCTTCCTCTTTGGATTATAATTCTAAAAACCGTAATTGAAGAGGTATTTGCTCTATGAGTTATCTATTACTATGAACAAATTACTTCAAACCTTAGTGGTGTAAAACAACACACATTTATTATTTTAAAGTTTCTGTGGTTCATTACTTTCAGAGTAGCTTAGCTGAGTGATTCTGGCTTAGGGTCTTTTACGAGATTGAAGTCATCAGCCAGGGCTGCAGTCATCTGAAGGCTTGACTGGGGCCAGAGGATAAGCCTCCAAGATGGATGACTCTGATGGCTTTTGTCAGGGAACCCCATTCCTTGCTATATAGACCTCTTCATATGATTGTATGAGTGTCCTAAGATAAAGTATGGGATGCTTAATTAAATTTGAATTTAAGGTAAACAACAAATGCATTTTTAGTATAAGTATGTTCCCAATATTGCAAGGGACATACTTATACTAAAAAATGCATTGCTCATCTGAAATTCAAATTTAACTATTTCCTGTATTTTTATTTGCTAATTATGGCAACTGTTTTGTGCCATGGCAGCTGGCTTCTCCCACACCAAGTGATCTAAAAGAGAAAGTAGAAAGCTGTTATGCTTTTAATGACATTTTTTTGGAAGTCACATGCCATCATTGCTACCACATTTCAGTCATCAGCAGCAAGACACAATGTCTGGCACATACTGAAATGCAGGGGAATTCATTTCCACCTTTTGAGAAGAGGCTTGTTAAATAATGTGTACATATTTAGGAACCATCACAAATACGTAAATACTGAAAATAAGTTTAGATTTTAAAGAAACACTTTTCTGATTCAATGTTGACCTTAATTCTCTACCTGCAGAAACATACACACACATAAATACACACACATACACACACTTACAAACACACATACACATGAGACTTCACTGTATGGAATTGAGTTAATTATAATCTATGATGATAACACACTTATCCTTGTAATTCCTAATGATAACACCATCAATTTAGTCATGCCCTTATTTATTTGTATTTTAGTTACTTAGTTAATTAGTTATTTGGAATCATGTAATGAGCACCATGAACCTACCACCCGAACAAAATCTCTGACTCTGAGTATAGCCTATATCTAACCAAATGAATCACCATCTTAACTCCAAGACTCTCCCCAGAAATTATGAACATTCTCAATCTCATATTTTTGTCATTTCCTTGCTTTTCTTTTTATATAGTTTTATTCCTATAGAAAATATGTGTTTGTTTGTATATACATATATATGTATCTGTTATTTAGTTATATAGTTATATAATACTATTATAGTTTATAGTTATTTAGTTATACACCTATGGTGTATCCTCTCAGTTATTTTTAATTTCATCAAAAATGTATTATCATGAATGTAAGGTTTTTCACTTAACATTTTTGTTGACATTCATCTGTATTGCTGTTAGTTGTGATAGTACTTTCATTTTGACTGCTGTATTACATTCAATTGTGTTATATTGAATATAACACAGTTTATTCATTTGTCTATTCTAATGATAGGCATTAAAATTGTTTCCAATATTTTGCATGAACACTGCTGCTGAGCTCATAGTTATGCCTTTTAATGTATATGTGCAAGAGTTTCACTTGGATATATACATGAGGGTGCAATTACTGTATAAGTAATTCCTGTGGACAGGAAAAGCAAACCCATAAGCAGAATAAGGGTCTACTGCTGTGTGAATGAACCACTGGCTCTTCCAGGATGAAAGGGACACAACTTGATATGCAGTGGCTTGTTGGCATCTTGAGGTGTAATGCTCAGCATTAGTCTCTCTTGCTGGCAGCTTGAACATTCAGAAGTGGCTAGATAAGCCTTAGAAAATAAGAACCATGATGTTGGGCCCATCAGCAGCCTCCATTTCTGCTATTGTGTCTACTCTTTTTGTGTGGCCATCCTGGCAATGACAGAGCATGACTAATGCCAGTTAACCAGGTGATTTCATCTACTTGGTTATTCAGTGTCCCTTTCATGATGGATTTCTTTTTTTGGTGGACATTAACATGTGATACAAAAATCATCTCACTTCTTGCCTACTCCTATATACCTGCCTCTACCATAGTCCTCTGAGCTTTTAATCTTTTCCTTCCTAGACCTGTGACTAGCTGGCCATTAGCCATTGTCTATGAGTCTGTATATATTCTCACCTCAGGCCACTTTTCCTACAACATAAGTTGCACTGAACCTGTTGAACCTTTGCCCATTGAAAAGATTTCCCCTTGACCCTCTCACCCAAGATTATGCCTGAGTGTAACTCCATCAATTTTTGACTTACATAATACCACTACTAAACTGACCTATTCATAAAAGGTATACATTTTTTTCTTTCCATATTTTGGTGGTCATATAAGATCCTTTCCACTGGTCATAGGTTTGAGTTGAGGGAGAGACGCTGGTACAAATCTGATTTTATTATAATATTTGTTATGGCTTCTCCATTTTCTTCTTGATCAGTTTTGCCAGAAGTATGTCTATTTTGTTAATTTGTTATTTAAAAAACAATTATTGTGCTCTCTCCATCTCTCTCATTGTTTTATCTCCTTCTACTTTCTTTAGATATATTGTGCTGTCTATTTTCTAACTTCTAACTCATTACTTTTAAGGCTTAGTATTTCATTCATCATTTCGTTCTAAGTAAAATATTTAGTAATTTGACTTCAATTTCTAAATATCTGGGAATCATTTCCTTTTTATCATGCACATGTAATAAACCATACACACACACACATACCACATCTTCTTTATCCATTCATCTGTCAATAGACATTTAGGTTGCTTCCATGTCTTGGCTATTGTAAATAGTGCTGCTATGAGCATTGCAGTGCATGTATCTTTTTGAATTATAATTTTCTCCGGATATATGCCCAGGAGTGGGGTTGCTGGATCATATGGCAACTCTATTTTTAGTTTCTTAAGGAACATGCATACTGTTTTCCATAGTGTTTGCACCAATTTACATTCCCACCAACAGTGTAGGAGGGTTCCCTTTTCTCCACATCTTCTCCAGCATTTGTTATTTGTAGACATTTTAATGATGGCCATTCTGACCCATGTGAGTGGGTACCTCATTTTAGTTTTGATTTCCATTTCTCTGATAATTAGCAATGTTGAGCATCTCTTCATGTGCCTGTTGCCCATCTGTATGTCTTCTTTGGAGAAATGTCTATTTAGGTCTTTTGCCCATTTTTTGATTGGGTTGTTTGTTTTTTTATTATTGAGTTGTATAAGCTGTTTGTATGTTTTGGAAATTAATACATTGTCAGTTGCATTGATTGCAAATATTTTCTCCCAGTCCGTAGGTTGTCTCTTCATTTTGATTATGGTTTCCTTTGCTATTCAAAAGCTTATAAGTTTGATTAGGTCCCATTAGTTTATTTTTGCTTTGATTTCTGTTGCCTTGGGAGACTGACCTGAGAAAACATTGCTACGATTCTGCCTATGTTCTCTTTGAGGAGTTTTATGGTGTCATGTCTTATATTTAAGTCTGTAAGCCATTTTGAGTTAATTTTGTCTATGGTATGAGGGTACCGTAGACTTCACTGATTTACATGCAGATGTCCAGCTTTCCCAACACCACTAGCTGAAGAGATTTTCTTTTCTCCATTGTATATTTTTGCCTCCTTTGTTGTTAATTGACCATAGGTGTGTGTGGATATATTTCTGGGCTCTCCATTCTGTTCCATTGATCCAAGTGTCTGTTTTTTGTGCCAGTACCATGCTGTTTTGATTACTGTAGCTTTGTAACATTGTCTGGAGTCTGGGAGGCAATTCTGAGTCTTTTATGGTTCCATATAAACTTTTGGATTAGTTTTCTAATAAGTTTTGTTAAAAAATATATTTATGTTACATAATATAGCTACACAGGTTTTATTTGTCTAATATATATTTCTCCATCATTTATTTTGAACAATGTGAGAGGTCTGTGCTTTAGTTATGAATTTTATGAAACAGCATATATATGGACTTTTAAAAACACAACCTGACTTCCAGTTTTCTGTCTGGCATGTAAGGAGCTTGGAAATCACCATTCCATCCCAACAACAAGTAAAAAGCTGAATAAACTGAAAATATCAGGAATTCTACTCATATCCTTAAGAGAAGTGAGATTACAAGGCAAACTACTGTCCCCAAAACTGGAGAAAAGAGACAAATACAGAAAATCACAACTTCACAGAGCAGAACTTAACTGGTTCCTGGGAACCAGTGCTGGAGTAGGAAAATCTGAGCTGTAATTGACAAATGTCTGTAGGCTCAGTATGAAAATTTGAGAAAGAAAAATTCCAGGGAACCCTGCAGCTTCTTCCCCACCCATCCTTTTGTGAGTTTTACCTCTTAAAGCTCTATCAGGTTCTCACAGTGAATAGCAGGGAAAAAAACCCTCATGCTCTTGCTGGGGGAAGATCATTTTGTTCTCATTAACAAGTTCTGTTCTCAGGAGAGAGTACTTAACCGAAGCCTAACTTGCTGGAGTTTTATCAGTGCCTAAATGACCTGAGGAAAGAGAAATATCCAACTCCAGTCACTCTAGACATTCTTTCCCACCTAAGGGAGGAAAACAAACAAACGAACAAAACCCCAAAAAGCAAGCAAACAAAAAACCCCATAGAGGCTCACTAAAAAATTGGGACCTCATCATAGGACTATTGCATGCTTCCCCTTTCCCCACAACTTACCACTACGTTACTGAAGTCCTACTGACAGCCGTTCTTTTAAGCCAGTAAATCATGTCCAGCTATCAAGAAATAATTAAAAGGTAAACCAACGAGTAAACAGTCTGAATTCAGAGACGGAGGAAGCATCAGAATCAGACTCAGAACAATTTTTAAGAATACGTGACTGAACTAGTTGTTTGCATTAGTCACTCAAAAAAAAAAAAAATCCCAAGTAATCAGTTAAAAAGTGGAGGCAAATAACATGTGAGAAAAAGTTCTTTAAAAAAAAAAAAAAGCTTTAGAGACATTTCATATGCAGTTTAATGAACCTTAGCAATCTTTCTCTGGTCATTTGTTACTCATGTATGGATGTGAACTTGGAAAGTGTTACATTATAGTGACACCAAAAGGAAAATGTGTGCCAAATTCATAGTTTGTTTAACCTTTTTTTTTTTGTACACTAGAAGCACACTAAAAATAAACATTCTGGCTTCCCTGGTGGCACAGTGGTTGAGAGTCCGCCTGCCGATGCAGGGGACACGGGTTCGTGCCCTGGTCTGGGAAGATCCCACATGCCACAGAGCGGCTGGGCCCGTGAGCCATGGCCGTTGAGCCTGCGTGTCCGGAGCCTGTGCTCCGCAACGGGAGAGGCCACAACAGTGAGAGGCCCACATACCGCAAAAAAAAAACAAAAACATTCTTTGTTAAAAGAAGTACTAGTAAGCTGCAGTATGGGACACAATCTAGGAAATTGTTTCAAATATCTAAACATAGTAAGAGTCAGGTGCTCAGCATTTAGTCTCCCTTAAAGAACTTCTCTCTTCAGACTCCTTATCCCCTCCAAAGAAGATGAGGAGAAACAAAGAGCTGATAATATTTAAACGTTTTACTGTGGCAACCTGGATAAACCTATGAGCATGTCCATCGTTCTTATTCATTTAAAAAATAATAGAAGAAATTAAAACACATACACACCCTGTTAAATTGTTGCTCTGGGAATACACACTGACAAGTTCTTCTCCTGGCACTAATTTCAGATGGGCACCAAGTGCATAATTCCTGCTCAGTGAATGGTTTAATGCATTCATATTGCTTCTCTGTTCAAAAAATCTGACAGTGGAATGAGCACTATTGTAATAATATTCCAAAATGAAAATGAATGTCAGAAATAATGATAGGAGAGGGTTTCACAACCTGCCAGTCCAATTTTAACAAGGGTAAATCTGCATTTCTAATAATTCCTCATTATTTATTTCAAAGTACCACAGGCAGAACCTTTGTGTATAATGAAAGATAAAGATATGAGGGTCTCTTTAAGCGTTTCTCAGAAGATAATTGGTACATAAATATATAAATTTATTTTCTAATCTAATGAGAAAAAGATTGAGAAAATTAAAATTTTCCAGAATTCTACTTCTGGTTCTATGTCAAGTCCAACATCCTCTCTTGCTGGCCCCCAACACACTTGCAAGAGCCTTTTATAAACAATCCACTTACATCTTTCAAAAATCATCCTTCAAAGCTGCCTTTTAGATCATAATCTTAGGATGCTAAGAAAGAATAGAAGCATCAGAGGATAAAGAGGTGAAGATATGAAAACAATAAGAAACTACAACAGATGAAAGTGCTCAACTCCATGGTAATAACAAATATAGAGGTCAAGTGGCTGAAAAACAGTGAGTAAAGTAGAATTATACATTTCAATGGCATCATAAATTCATATTATAATTTTCTATAGGATAATATAAACATTAGTAATAATAATGATGCAATAACAATAAAGACCTAGGAAGTTGGCAGTGTCATAAAGGAGGGATGAAACAGAGATAACCAAACATTGAGTAAAACAACTTTCTGTCGTTCTTTCATTCTCCCTCTCACAATTTTTACCATCAATGATATCACCTTTACTTTCCTTTATTATACTTTTTTAAAGTTTCTATTTATTTTAAGCTTATAATTTTTTGGTTATTACTTCATAGTTCAAGGATAAATTAATAAATATTATAGGTATATTAAAATATATGAAATAATATACTGACACTTGTCCAAATCCACCTATAATAGTCTTGTAACATTGGTGGTAAATGCACCACTTTTTGGAAAAGTCTCAGATGGATTACCTTGTCATTGTTTTTTCACTTAGTCATTATATACTTAAGACTTATTGTGTATAACACTCTTTATCAGGCACTGGGGAAATAAGAGCTAATTAGATGTTACTTTTGTTCTTGTGGCACTCACAACCAAGTAAGGAAGAAAGATACATTATCAGATTAGAGTGAATCACTCCTAAGATCCCTTCCGCCATTGAGATTCTATGATATTCTGCATCTATGAGGCAAGTTGGAAGCCAAACTTACAAAGTACATAGAGTTCTTTGACTTCTCAGACACCTCTGAAAGGACTTAATATTCATCTGATATTCAAGAAGTTGAAGGATCAATTTAAGGAAAAAAAAAAGGCTTCTTCAGAACATATTATGAATCTATTAGATACCTCGAAATAAAAGGTCACCAAGTCAAGGGAGCCAGGCGGTTTATATCTAAGAACAATATTTGTAGTTATGAATGCAATGAAATATTTTGCTTCAAGAATTAATTTCCCCAATGTATAGTTGGCTGAATAATTGGTTCAGTGAAGGCAGACAGTTTTCATATTTCTCAAAAGCAATATTGGCCACTGCTCATTTGAAGGCACCTGCCGTTTTGTGGGATGGCACATGCCATGCTTCTATTAGGCAAATTGAGCTTGTGATAGTTGTCTGCAAGTGGCAAGGATATGGGAGACATTCCGTCACTCAGCATCAGTTTAGAATTTAATAGCAAATGTTCTTGTCATCAAAAGCTCTGTACATGAGTCCTAACATGGACAGTGCTTCAGTTCCAACATTACTGTCAAGCAATTCTACTTTAAGACAAAGGAGATTCAGATATTTAGTCCCTAATGCACACTGCTGCTCCAGTTTAGAAATTTCCTTTCCATATTCAGAAATTTGCCTTTGAAAAGTACTTTCTCTAAGTTTCTATTTAAAGTACAGGAAGCAGCTTTGTATTTTGGTCCTATTAACCTCCTTTGAAACCACGGATTTGTATTAATTTCGAATGTTCTTACAAATGACAAAGTCAAATGAAGTGCTTTCCCAAGGAAAAATGATAGCATAGGACTAGCTGGTATTGTCATTAGCATATGAGAAACTTTTCTGTCTCCTTTACCAACTCTGCCTCACCATCCCCCAAAAGACTTGTCCCCAAAACCAAAGAATTGCCCTTGTGGCCTCTTATAACAGGCTGTTCCCCATACTGTTTATGGTACAAAGAATTAGCAGATGGTCTTCTGACTCCGTATGAATCATTACACAATTGCTTCTGAAGGGAAGGTAAGAGAGCTCAGGAGCATTTGTCTAGACTATTTTTATCTAGCAGTGACTCTGAGTAGTTGGAGAAATAGATTTGAAACTACTCTAGCCCTGTATCTAAGAGTCCTGTGTGATGGAGTAAGAAAAGCAAGAAGAAGAAAAGCAGCGATACTACAAAATGGAAACTCCATCACTCTATTCTTCTGTTATATGTAGGAATCATTCTGGTCATAAAAAACAAAGAATTGAGTTAGAAAATCTGTGTTATAAAGGGGAAAAAAATCAACTTTGGGATTAAATTAACTCAGGTTTGAATTTCATTAACCATTTGAATTTAGTCAAGGTGCTTAACCTATCTGCCCTAAGCTTTCTGATTTGAAAAAGATGAAAATAATATTTGTTTGGCATATTCTGGTTGATCAGTGCTTAGTACAGTGCTAGTATTATTTTCTAGTAGGTGCTTGAGAATAATCTCTATTATCATTACTATTATCATTTATGACATATTGAGATGAAATATTCACTCCTTAGGCACAAGCAGGACATACAGTGACAGTGATATACATAGGAATGATGCTCCCAAACAGGACAGTGAGAGCTAATGAGGGAGGTCTTTTTTTTTTTAATTGAAGTATAGTTGATTTTCAATGTTGTATTTGTTTCAGGTGTACAGCAAAGTGATTCAGTTATATACATATTTTTTCAGATTATTTTTATTATAGGTTATTATAAGATATTGAATATTGTTCCTTGAGTTATACAGTGAATCCTTGGTGCTTATCTATTTTGTATACAGTAGTGTTTATCTGTTAATTTGATACACCTAATTTATCCCTCCTCACCTCCCTCTCCTATTTGGTAACTGTAAGTTTGTTTTCTATGTCTGTGAGTCTGTTTCTGTTTTATAAATAGATTCATTTGTATTATTTTTAGATTCCACATGTATGTGATATCATACAATATTTGTCTTTGTCTGACTTACTTCACTTAGTGTGATAATCTCTAGGTCCATCCATGTTGCTGCAAATGGCATTATTTCATTCTTTTTTATGGCTGAGTAGTATTCCATTATATATATATGTGTGTGTATATATATATATATACACATATATGTGTGTGTATATATATGTATATATACATATATATGAATATATGTAATACATATATATATGTGTGTGTGTGTGTGTGTGTGTGTGTGTATATATCTCACATCTCCTTTATCCATTTTTCTGTTGATGGACCTTTAGGTTGTTTCCATGTCTTGGTTATTGTAAATGGAGCTGATATGAACATTGGGGTGCATGTATCTTTTTAAGCTAGATTTTTCTTCTTTTCTGGACGTATGTGAGGAGTGGGATTCCTGGATCATACGTTAGTTCTATTTTTAGTTTTTTAAGGAACCTCCATTCTGTTCTCCATAGTGGTTGTACCAACTTACATTCCCACCAACAGTGTAGGAGGGTAGGGAGGTCATAGTCTTGATGATCTTCTTACCCTCTAATATTCAGCCATCCAACCAACCTGCAGCTCTCAAGATCCTGCAGATTCCTGAAGTTATAAAATGTAAACTTTCCATCTCTGAGGAACCTGTTTACTATCTGATTCAGGATTCCTCAAAAGCAGCATTAAGCAAACAAAGGATCACAACTGCATGGGTATTTTTTGCTCTTGGCAATTAATCATAACTTGAAAAGGTTAGTTGGTGTTGGTGCCAGCTATTTAATCTCTGCTATTTTTTACTTTCTTACCACTTTTATATACTTATTAGTAACAATTATTTCCCACAATGAGTATAATTTCATATTAGGAGGCATCATCTGTTAACTTTTCCATGAGTTTTCTTTCTTGAATACTGTCCTCAGCTCTCAGAAACAAATGAAATCTTCAAACTCTAAGTAAACCTTCAGCTAATCAGTGTCAGAAGTTTTCAAGATTTGTTAAGGAAATAAATCAGTTTCTCTAATTAAACTCTCAGGTAGATGCTCAATATATAAAACTGATGAAAATAAACTTGATTTGTTTGCAGTAGGATGAGTTTGGAGTCCTAGTCACATACCCTTTACTGGGTTCAATAATCTGTTATTTTAGCTGCTCTAATTCAAATTCTTCTTTATTTTAATAACATCATTAATGTTTCCTTCAAGAATTGTCTGTACCTCAGTTCATATATCCCTGTTGAGTTATCAGGCATGTTATTGCTTCCTTCTCATCACCATCACAACCTAGACTGGCCCATTACATTATACTATCTCTCTTGCCTGTTGGAATGACAGCAAGACATAAAGCATCTTCACTGAGATTTGGCATTCAGATTCTAAGGAAGAGATGACCATGTTCTTTGAGGATCCAAAGTTTTAAGCTGTTAGGCTTAGAATAGGTTAACACGATGGAGAGCCTTCCTGATGATAAAGTTAGCACACAGAGGAGGCTATTCAGTCTAGAGTCTTGATGGCATAATGTTACCTCTTGACTCAAATGTGCCCCAATATAGACTTATCCTTCGATTTACCAGTATTTTGAGCCAAGAACCATTCCCCCTGCCCACAATGTTGCAGGATTAGATTGTTATTAATTAATTAGACTATTTATTTATCTGTTTATCCTTCAGTAAAAACTAGAAAGATTTGTTTAAACAAAAGATCCATATATAATATTTTCCAGAAAGAGAAGCTATTTGTCTTTCTATGGTGTTTGTTGTTCAGAAGCCAAGAATGTATACAATTAGCTAACAATGATGGAGATTAATGCATTATATGAATATAAAGCAACATCATTACCATTCATTTCTTAAGATTACAAAACATGAATCATTTAAAAATTCACTTTAAGTATAATTTCTTAGCGAATGCCAAGCACCCTGTGTGGTATTTTCAAGTTAGCCTGAATATCAGAGTGGAATACCACACACACACTGCCTCACAAAATATGTTCCCTCTTTATTAGCCTGTAGTTGGTGAAGATCATTTGCTTTACTTTTTCCTTAAAAAACAGAAATGCACTTCCTAAGTGAGGTGGGGAGATCTAAATATTTCTGCCTCTCTAATAGTTCAAAATAAGCATGAGATGGTAATTCAGGTAATTCAAAGTTGAGGAAGTTATGAGAAGGTTATTAAGTAGGTTGTCAATATTCCTTCATTCTAACTTGTCATTATCATGTCTAACTTCTTGTCATTATTCCTTCCTTCATTCTTTCCTTAAGCAAGTAACTACTTAATATGTGTTAGTAGAGGGTAACTTGGCAGTTTCATTGTTCTCAGGATCCTAAGTGTCAAAGTCATATTAATTCATTTATTGTTCCACATGCATTGGCATAGTGCTTACTTTGTGCCAAGTTTGAGTGATACAAAAACAAAGTTACACAAGGTTCCTGTTCTCAAGGAACTTACCACAGTATTCTGTATTCAATACAGATCTCTTGCATTATTTATTGAAACTGTTCTTGTTCTTAAAAAGCTCAAAATGTGGAGAGAAATAAAAGCAATAACCATGAAATTGCAATGCTATATGGTTCATTCACATAATATTTTTAAGCCTTTACTAAGTGCCAGGCACTGTGCTAGATGCTGGGGATATATTGATTGACAAAACCATTACTCTTATGGTCAAATGAAGAAAATTAGGGCTTCCCTGGTGGCACAGTGGTTGAGAGTCCGCCTGCCGATGCAGGGGACACGGGTTCGTGCCCCGGTCCGGGAAGATCCCACATGCTGCGGAGTGGCTGGGCCCGTGAGCCATGGCCGCTGAGCCTGCGCGTCCAGAGCCTGTGCTCCGCAACGGGAGAGGCCACACAGTGAGAGGCCCGTGTACCGCAAAAAAAAAAGAAGAAGAAACTTAAATATATGAATAGTTGCAATACTAGACCTAAGATCAAAAACTATTTCTGAGAGGTCATATATAGGATGTTCTATCAGCATACCTAACCAAGGTGCTTAATTCAGGGAACAGAAGCAGCACATAAATTAAAGAATAAATCAAAGCTAGCAGGCAGAGAGTGGGCCAGAGGGGAAGAGTGAACAAAGTATAGGAAATAGGGCCCCTTGGGAGTACTGTTCATGTTGTAGAGTATAGCACAAAGCACCAGAGATAGAAAATTGTGAAAGAAGGTTATAGGAATTAGCTAGGACCTGATCAAAAGGACTTTGTAAACCCTGTTAATGCGTTTGGACTTTATTGAAAGGCACAGGGGAATACTGGAGGATTTTAAGCCAGGGAGATTATGATCAAATTTGCATCTTAGATTGATCCTTTTGGCTACTCTATAGAAACTTGTGTGATACAGAAACTGTTCATACATGGCTTAGAATGCACAGATAAAGAGATATGTACTGGAATTATGAGCAGAGTCTTAGAGCAGTGGTTTTAATGCATGTTCCCAAACATCCCCCAACCTTGTACCCTTTATATTATAACATTCTCAAGGTTATTTCTTGGATATGCATAGTAGAGTAAAAAAAGAAAAATAGTGGTGTATCGGTATTGTAAACCAAATCCAAATGTTTAACAAACTCTGTTCCTCCATTTGCAATAGCGTAAGTGCAGAGTCAAGATGCTTATCACAATTAAACCTTAAGAATTTTAAATGTTTCAGTAAATTAATCATCAAATGCCAGCAAGAACAAAACTATTAATATTATGTAACATTGAATATTATTGAGGTGCTATGAGGATTATCTCATTTAATCCTCTCATCCTATGAGATATAGACAACTTTTTCTGGATTCATTATTGAGTAGATTGAAATTCAGGAAGATTAAGTAATTTAACCAGTCATACAAGTAGTGAGTGGGAAGACTGGAATTCAAAACTGGACTGTTTAGCTTCAAATTTGTTTTATTTTCCTTTAAAAAGCAGCAACAAGCTTACTTTTGTGGAAACTAGGGAAAGAAACTCCTTGTATTTCTCAGTTCCTAAATTTTTGCCTTATGTTTTGATCTTTGAGCTCTTAAATGGGAAAAGATATTGGGATAACATTTTTTCCATCTTTCCATGTAAAGAAGGAATATAGAGGAAGGAAGCCCCCCTATATGAAGCTATGGAAAAGGAACCCCCCAACCACAAGCCAGTTTGGGAAAAAAAAAAGAGTTTGAGAACCTGGCAAGGACATATTTTTCCATTAACTCTTGACTCTTGTCACCCGTCTGCAGTTTTCAAACTAGCTTTGGCAAATATGTCCCTTTATCTAACAATGAAAAATTATATCAAAAACCAGATTTAGGGAAAATATTATTAAAACTGTAATGTGATCTTATCAACAAATTGGAGTTAAATTCTTGACTTATTGTATGTTTTATTATGTCTTTGCCCAAGGGAAAGCAATTTGACTTTCTTGACGTTGCTTTCTTTCTCTCTCCTTTCAAAGCTATGATTAAGAACTAATTTATTTAGATCTGGCTGTGATTAGTTGAATGATTCTGCTCCTTGTTGTAATTAATTTTCAGACACTTTAATTGATAGTACCTGTACTATATTTAATGCATTCCATGGTAGTAGAATAAAAATGTTGCTTGTTGAAATATTCACATATCCACTCCACTAAATAGAATACTGATTTATTCTATATCAACATTCTGTATTTGTTTTTTATGATTCTTATGGAGGAGAATACTTAGAGTCAATTGTATGGTTTATTTCAATATATGTTAGGGGAAAAGAAGCAAAATTATTTCACAAAATAATACAGTGGTCCTTCACTTAGAGGCCAGGGCTTGCTAAAAAATCCATAGATGAGCTTTGGTGAAGCTTTTGAAAGTATATATGTACACACACACACATATACATACACACACATACGCACATACACATGCTAACTTGGAGGGAATTTATTATATAGGTGCGTGACATCAAAATTTTTCAGTTTCTATACACTTTCAAACCCTATATTGAATCACCTCTTAAGCTTTTAAAAGTACATACTCAGATAATCAATTTCTAAATTAGAATTCCTAGGACTTATATTTTGAGGCTTATACAAGATTCCAACCCAATATGCATACTGGCATACACCTTACAACAGGAATTGTGCTAGACATATTCAACAGTTACATCTTTTAACTCAGGGGTCCCCAACCCCAGGGCCATGGACTGGTACCGGTCCATGGCCTTTTAGGAACCGGGCCTCACAGCAGGAGGTGAGTAGCGGACGAGCGAGCCAAGCTTCATCTGTATTTACAGCCGCTCCCCATCACTTGCATTACCTCCTGAGCTCCGCCTCCTGTCAGCTCAGTGGCGGCATTAGATTCTCATAGGAGCACAAATCCTACTGTGAACTGTGCATGCGACAGATCTAGGTTGCACGCTCCTTATGAGAATCTAATGCCTGATGATCTGAGATGGATCTGAGGCAGTGACGCCAGCTCTGGGGAGTGGCTGCAAATACAGATTATCATTAGCAGAGAGGTTTGACTGCACAGAGACCATAATAAATCAGTTGCTTGCATACTCACATCAAAACCCTATCCGTGTGCTTCCCTAGTGGCGCAGTGGTTGAGAGTCCGCCTGCCGATGCAGGGGACACGGGTTCATGCCCTGGTCCGGGAAGATCCCACATGCTGCGGAGCAGCTGGGCCCGTGAGCCATGGCTGCTGAGCCTGTGCGTCCTGAGCCTGTGCTCCACAATGGGAGAGGCCACAACAGTGAGAGGCCCACATACCGCCAAAAAAATAAATAAATCAAACCCTATCCGTGAGTGGCAAGTGACAATTAAGCTGCATCTGATGGCAGGCTTTATAGTGGCAAGTGAGTTGATGTACTTCAATTGTACAGCTGCATCTGGTGGCAGGCTTTAAGTCAGAACCCGACATTTATTTTGGTCTGCACATGGCCCGCCCATTATTTTATTTATCACTCCTGTCCACACCTCTTTCGCGCACTGTGTACTTGTCTCAGTCACACTTTTGGTAAGCCCACAAGCTAACCCTAGACAAAATGAGTAAAAAACAAATGTTGCTGGAGGGCTTCTTTGAAAAGGGGGGAAGACCCAGTGATGAGACAGCAGAAGACTCTAAGACTGCCAACAATAAGAAAGCTGCATTTAAAAGAAAATACCAAGAGTCCTACATAAATTATGGGTTCATTGCAACAGGTGATTCCCATTCTCCAAGCCCGCTTTGTATAATATGTGGTGACCGGCTATCCAACAAAGCCATGAAACCTTCAAAAGTGCTTCACCACATGGAGACCAAGCACCCTGCATTAAAAGACAAGCCTTTGGAGTTTTTCAAAAGAAAAAAGCGTGAATACAAAGAACAGAAGCAGTTATTGAAGGCCACCGCTTCGTCAAATGTGTCTGCACTGAGAGCATCATTCTTAGTGGCTGACCACATTGCTAAAGCTAAGAAGCCCTTTGCTATTGGTGAAGATTGACCCTGCCTGCTGCTAAGGACATGTGTCGTGAACTTTTAGGAGAGGCTGCAGTTCAAAAGGTGGCACATGTTCCTCTTTCGGCTAGCACCGTAACTAGACAAATTGATGAAATAGCAGAGGATATTGAGGCACCATTGTCAGGATTAATGAGTCACCGTGGTATGCAATCCAGGTTGATGAGTCTACCAATGTGGACAACAAGGCAACAATGCTTGTTTTTGTGTGAAATATTTTTCAGGAGGATGTGCATGAGGATATGCTATGTGCACTTTTGTTGCCAACCAACACTACATCTGCAGAGCTACTCAAGTCTTTGAATGATTACATATCAGGAAAACTGAATTGGTCATTTGTGTATACATGGATGGAGTGGCTGTCATGACTGGATGGCTTTCTGGTTTCACTACTCGGGTCAGAGATGTCGCTTCTGAATGTGAGTCTACGCACTCTGTCATCCATAGAGAAATGCTGGCTAGCCGACAAATGTCACCTGAACTTAACAGTGTTTTGCAGGATGTGATTAGAATTATCAACCATATTAAAGTACATGCCCTTAACTCATGTCTGCTCGCGCAGCTCTGTGAGGAGATGGACGCAGAGCACACACATCTTCTTTTATACGCAGAAGTAAGATGGCTTTCTAAAGGTAGATCACTGGCCAGAGTTTTTGAGTTACAAGAGCCGCTCCAGAGATTTCTTTTAGAAAAACAGTGACCACTGGCAGCACATTTCAGTGACACAGAATGGGTCGCAAAACGTGCTTACTTGTGTGACATATTCAACCTGCTTAATGAACTCAATCTGTCACTTCATGGGAGAATGACAACTGTGTTCAAGTCAACAGATAAAGTGACTGCATTCAAAGCCAAACTGGAATTATGGGGGCGACAAGTGATCGTTGAGAATTTTGACATGTTTCGAACATTAGCAGAGATTTTGAAAGAGACTGACCCAGGGTCTTCTTTCTCCCAGCTGGTGCATGATCACCTTCCCCAGCTTCCAAAAGAGTTTAAGCATTACTTCCCAACCACAAAAGACCCCTGAACTAGGAAGGAATGGATCCGCAACCTAAGTTGACTTTGTCCGTGCTAGAACAGGATCAATGCTTGAGATCACAAATGACGGTGGCCTTAAAAGTATGTTTGAGACAACTTCAAATCACCATACATTCTGGATTAAAGTCAAGGCAGAATATCCTGAGATTGCCACAAAAGCACTGAAAAGCCTGCTTCCATTTCCAACATCCTATCTTTGTGAAGCAGTGTTTTCTGCAGTGACAGCAACCAAAACGAGATCACGGAGTAAACTGGACTTAAGCAACACACCTCAGGTGTCACTGTCTCCTGTCACCCCCAGATGGGACCATCTAGTTGCAGGAAAACAAGCTCAGGGCTCCCACTGATTCTGCGTTATGGTGAGTTGTATAATTATTTCGTTATATATTACAATGTAATAGTAACAGAAATAAAGTGCACGATAAGTGTAGTGTGCTTGAATCATCCCGAAGCCATCCCCCCACCTCCAGTCCATGGAAAAATTGTCTCCCACGAAACTGGTCCCTGGTGCCAGAAAGGTTGGGGACCTCTGTTTTAACCCTCATAATATCAATACCTTTGTGAGATTGTACTGTCACGACTATTTTTAAGATGAAGAAACAGAAATTAAGTTTTTAACAATTTTTTAGATGTGTTGATTATTAATTATAGTTTTATTCATTCTCAAACATTTCAGAAGTTCAAACCTTTTAAGAAATTAAGGGAAAGTATATTTTAAATTTCATATTCCTGAATTTGTAATTTTTTTCAATTAATATCTTCTTGCCTTTTAACATATTCATTTTTCAAGAGAGATTTGTATTATAGGCAAAATATCTTTCTACATTTAGATTCAAATCTGTTGTTCTATTTTCTCTTAAATATAATATTATTAGAGATGATTATTGGAAATTCTTTTAATTTCCTGGTCTCCTGTTTCCTTCCTCTAAGGGGATATGATGTTACTAACTCATCAATCACTGAATTGTATTAAGTACCACATTACATACTTTTGACATTCATGATAGTAATCAAGCAACCTGCTCCAGCTAATATTTCATTGAAGGATCTTCCATATTATAATATTACACCAAATATTGTATACTTTAAAGTATTATAAAATCATTCCATTTTCTTGCTGAAAGTATCCTGACAGAAATGCAAAACAACATATAGCAATTTAAGTGTCACATTTATTCCTGGCAGTAAATTCTACATTCAGGTAGGTATAGTCTCAGTGAGGTTTCCCTGTCAGTTATCAGCATTCTGTTAATTGGTTCACCTAAATGACTTTCAGGAAGACTTTCATAGCCATAAGAACCTCGTGGTTCAAGAACTTAGGCAATGCCAGGTAGACTTTTTTTTTTTTTAATTACTTAATGGACCACAGGGCAACCTCTGTACATTTTTCTTTGAAATTCGATATTTTAGTTCTAGATAACTTGCTCCACACATTAGTGAAAGAACGGAAGTGTCTGTAGAAAGTTAGTATACCTCTGACAAATTTTTCTCAGAAATATTACAAATGCACAAGAAGGAATAGAAATGTCTAGCCTACAATTACTCAGTAGGTTTCCCACTCCTTCCAGACTTCTCCCAGACAGGAAGTGTATACTCCCCTGCCACTTTGAAGTTAGGTGTGGTGCTCTGGACTTCTTAGCCCAATGAAACAGGTGAATGAAGTGATATGTGTGACTTCTAGGTGGAAGCATTTAATCACTGATGCTTGATGCCCCATCTCTCTCTTCCCACTGTTCTTCTTAACATGCAAGCAAGAGTTGATTCAGAGGTGCAATGCTGAGCCATCACATAGAGCAGAGTTGACCTGGAGAATCTTCCAACCCACAGCTGACTCTGTGAAAAGGAATTAAAGCTTTGTTGTGTTATGTCACTAAAATTTGGGGTTGGTTGTTACCTCATCACAATCTAGCCTATCCTGAGAGATTCTTTCCCTTTACAGGAGAATAGTTCCCGTGTGATACTTTACCATCAGTCTTATGCTAAGGGTTTCAAAATAGTCCAAATTTTAATTGAACAAAGCACTCTCTTTTTACAGATTTGAAACAACATACAAACGTCCTCCCCCTTTTCCCCTACATTTCATCTATAACTTTTCCACCATTATTAATCTCTCTCTCTCTGTTAAGTGTGAAGACATTAAAATATGTAGAATAACAGAATATATATTTTGAAAACGACACACAAAATGCATCAAATTTTAAAATGAGAGAGCATCTATCCAATTTGCATGCCCCTTTCATCTAAAAATGTCACTCAGAATATTGGTAATGACAGTCTTGAATCCATGTATATTTGATTCCAAGTTTTATGTTCTTTTTACTAAAATCTAAACATTTTCCTAGCTAATGAAACTTAGCTCCCAAAGTTGTCATGAGGATTAAGTGGGATATGATGTGCAAAGCAACTAGCCCAGAGCCTGGCACCAAGAACTACTCAATAAATGTTAATTTAGCTTCAGAAATACTCAAGATGCCCCTTAAATTTTAATCAGTTGCCCTTACATATTAAAATTATCAAACAGGAATCATTATGGTCCTCAGTGATTAGTGTCTTTCCACATTAGATCATAGTGCTCTTTCCAGCCCTTTAAATTGAAATTGCAGCTTAATCCTGCATCCTTTTGTTTCAGCTTGCTAAAATCTGAATCTATGCCTGGGTTTGCATTATGAAATAACTAAAATTTTCAGTGGACTTTGCTTGCATGAGATTGTTTTGGAACCACTACTTTGGCATTATACTGATAAGCCATGGAATAGTCTAGTCCCAAATTCCATTTTTATTAGCAAATTTCCCTCTAAATCACCATTAGAAAACACATACACACACACACAAACACAGTCTGAATATTCCAACTAATTGAATTTAGATGTACATGCTTTTACTTTATTTGATCTTCATTTTTGTTATTGATTTTATCTTTAGGGTGTATTTCCAATATAGGTGTATCTCCTAAAAATGCCATTTTATTTTTGTTTCTTATATTTCTAGGCCAAAGGCCAATATCATAGTTTATATTAGATATTGGTTTAGGCAATATATATTAAGGAGAATGATCAAGCAAAACAGTGTGGTGGATGATGTCTTTTATGAAAAATAGCCAGAATTGACAAAGTGTTGTATCATTGGTGATTTCAACACACCCTGATAGGCTATTTGGTATACCAAAAGCATGGGAATACTTTATATTAAAAGAGCATCTTCACTTGTCTTTTCAAAACTTACTGAGCATTTAGCACTGAGTTTCTACTTGCAGACTAGGAAATGCAGTTAACTAACACCTAGAAGATTACAATCTAAAGTGTCATAATGATCATTCCAATATGCCTTTTCAATTTACACAAATGGAATAAAGTTCATGAAGAGACTAAGTGAAATCAATCTGCTGGCTTATTGCTTACAACCAGTCATGGAACTACTTTGCCAGAGGTGGACAGCTCTTTCCAGTCCCTGAGCAGAAATAAAACCCTTTTCTGGACACTTCACATGAGTTTTGGACTGCAGCATGGTCTTATGATACCAAGTCCTGCCTATGTAAAATTCTTAAATATGTCTAGAACAAGGTGAGACATAAGTATATCAGAAAAAAGAAATTTAAAAAACCCAACAGCACACAGCAACACATGGTAAAAGACAAACAAACTAGCCATCTTGTCTTGAAAATCTCACTTAAGCTATGTCGCTATGTCATTCTTAGTATCCTCCCTTCCCCTCTGGGTTGTTGTGATATCAAACGTGAATGCATCATGGAGGGTGAAGAACTTTTTAAATGCAAGCCAGTCTTGGCTTCCCAGGTGACACAAGGGAGTTTAAATATTGCAAAGTGCAATTTGTTGAATTATGGGGCATAAGGATAAACTTCTGCTTTAAGAATATGGACTTTGATGCTAAATTGCCTGGAATTTAATCCTAGCAGCTTCATTCACTAGCTGTAAATTGACCTTGGACATATTCCTTAATCTCTCTGTGTTATGGATTTTTCACCTTTAAATAGGACAGTAATATTTTCAATTCATAAACTAGTTGTAAAAAATAAACAACTTAATACATGAAAAATAATGTGAAGAGTCTGACATAGAGTGTATACAATGTACAATCAAGAAAAGCCAACACACTTATTGTTGTTCCAATATTTTTTTATTTTCAAGACTGCTACAAACCCCAAGCCATAGTAAGTTCCACAGGCTTTCTGTCTAAAAGACACATAAGGAAATCTTTTTGCATTTAGTTGATGCATTGGGCTTTTTTTTTTTTTTATTACTCCTTCTACCACTGACCATCCTGTGTGATGGTAGCATCTCCCCAGTGTACTCAGCTTCATTGTCATGTCCGTGAGTCAGACTCTAAATCTTGGGTCCTAACTGGGCTCTTACAACTTTCATCAGTTTAACTTCATATATTCTAGACTTTCGGTAAGCAGGCCATGTAGCCACTTTTTAATCTCCAGGGAATCCTTGGCTTTTATACTCCCAACAGCTTGGAGCAGGGGTGTTCTCATGATAAGAAGACAGCATTTTCAATGTGAAGAATATTCTTCCACAGGGCTCTCACACTGTGAGCAGGCAGCATCCCTCCCTCCCCCCATATATGGTTATCAGGGAATCTGAATGCAGCTTTCAAATCAATTACAGATTTAACTAATCTTAATTCTTCTATGTGGTTAATACCAGATAGTGATTTATCACTGAACAGAAATCCATTTAATGATGTCAGTCTGATATTATATTTTGATAGATTCCTTTGTTTGACTATTAACAGTACTAGCAAATTATTTAATAATTAGGTGCAGAATTGATTAATAAGGTTTGACTGTTGACAATTAAATTTTACTATTTTAGCTCGGCACTTATTGAAAGTTTGCTGTTAGACTGATAATTTGAATGATACATGCTAATTGATTAGCATCCATCATTCCCTTTCATTTACTTATATGAAATATATTTGTAACCATTGGGTAGTCTACGGTATGCATTCAAGATGTATTTGGGAATCCGATCTGTCCTCAAATCTTTGCTTTTCCTACAGATTATTAAGTAGTTCCACATTATAGACACAAAGAATGACTTGGGATTCAAATTAAAACAAGTTTAAATAGACTGCAAAAGCCTTCCTCAGCAGACTGATTCTACATTAAATACCCAAATTAATGCACACCACTATTCAGGCTGAGAAGCCACCATTTTCTAGACTGTAAGCAATAATGTCTAAAGAGCATAAAGTTTACATAAAATATATTAACTGCATACCATATCACTGCATATATGTTTAATATCAAAATAAAAACTTGCTTAGCCTAGTATCCTTTAGTAATTATGACTAATATCCAGCAGATCATACTCAAATTGTTCTTAAAAGATAACTATTGTATCTAAGCTTTAAAATATTCATTCATCCAGTCAGTTGTCTATTATTCATTCATTCAACTCCTTTCTAGACTCTGATACCTGCTTATTAATTATCTCTTTAGCAGTCATCCCCTTTTTCTTCTTAGTACTAATCTATATTTTCTAGTCAAGCAACTCGGCACATACTCATTTTAGGTGTGGGTCTTGATTAGCTTAAGCCATCATCCTGGCCCCCGTAATAATAAGTTCAGGCTGAATTTGTGAAGGGCCGCAATTCACAATGATGATATAACAGCTCTTACTATCTCTGTATCAAATGCCACAGCACAGGTCTTCGGAAAGCAAAAGTTCCTGGAGATAAACAAGGAAAGATAACAGAAATACAGTCAACAAAGGAGACTACCATAATAATGATTAATGTTAATACATGTTGGCATTTATCACTTTATTTTATGTCAGATCTCTATTGTCATGATAATGTTGCATAACAAGCGAAAACCTCAGTGGCATAATAAGCATTTTTTGCTTAGGTGTTGGCGGTGGTCAGCTAGGCAGCTCTTCTCTTCTTTGCTTGGTTTGCTCAACTATCTGGGGGTTGGCTAGCTGTTAGCTAAGAGGGCCTTGATTGGAATGATAGAGTGACTCATCTCTGATCTGTGTATCTCTCACCCTCCTTCTGGGATTACTGGGCTAGCCTAGGCATTTCCTTCTCATGGTGATAGAAAGGGAAAAATGAGCAAACCCAGTATTTCTTCCAGTCCTCTCTTGGTGCAATGCTTGCTAAAATTCAAATGGCCCAAATATGGGGTCAGAGAGGGAGGATATTACAGAGTTATAAGGTAAAGGGTGTAAACACATGAAGTGTTTAGGAATTGGAACCATTATTATAATCTACAACATATTTTATTTTTTAAATGCTGCATTACAAAAAAAAATTCTATTACAGCAATGACCTCAGTTTGGTCTTGTTTTTATTCCTCACCCACAATTCTCTACTTTATATCTTCTACTCTCTATTTCATGGTTACTATTCTGTGCCCTTTAATTAAGCTACCCCACATGTACATTTTTCTTGTCATTGGGGCCAGCTGAGTACATGGTTTGTGGGAGAATGATGTTTTCCTTGCTTGGAAGGCTGCTGCTTCTGCAGGGAAACCAAGGTGAAACAGAGAAAAGGACCATATGAAAAGTCTGGATTGTGGATTTCTATTTCTGAAATCTTATAGCTTCCACTTAACATTTTAAGTTTAGGAACGTGCTTATATACTTCCATCCTAAGACTGTTCCAATTTGCAATGAAAGCCTTACATTCTTAGCTTGAAGTACTGTTAGGGAGGTCATATTTGATAACATATCTGAGATTTCAAGGCTAGCATCTGGTCTAATATGTGATAAATAAATGGATTTTTTTTCCCTCAGCTCTCCCTCTTTGTGTAGATAGAAACATATGTAGGTTACTTTTTCTAGCAGGTGTGCTAGCCTCATGCTTAAAAAGAATTTAGTTCAATACAAAAAAAGCTGTTCTACTTTTCTTCCACTTCAGAAACTATCAACAGCATACAATTATGAGCAATACTTTCCATTTACATATCCAACTCTTCTAATCTCTTTTGATTTTTAATTGTATCTTTTTTTTTTTGGCTGCGTTGGGTTTTGTTGCTGCGCGCGGGCTTTCTCTAGTTGCGGCGAGCAGGGCCCACTCTCTGTTGCGGTGCGCGGGCTTCTCATTGTGGTGGCTTCTCTTGTTGCGGAGCACGGCCTCTAGGAGCATGGGCTTCAGTAGTTATGGCACATGGGCTCAGTAGTTGTGGCTCACGGGCTCTAGAGCGCAGGCTCGGTAGTTGTGGCACACGGTCTTAGTTGTTCCACGACATGTGGGACCTTCCCTGACCAGGGCTTGACCCATGTCCCCTGCATTGGCAGGTGGATTCTTAACCACTGTGCCACCAGGGGAGCCCTAATTATATCTTTTACTACATGATGCCAAAGTGCTTTTCTTTCTAGCATTTTCCAAGAAAGGTATGTAGGGACAGGTACATAAAAAGGTAGTCTGTCTCTTGTATTTGGGAACTGTGTCTTGTCATCTGCTTTTATGAGCACTCACTTACCTGTTAGGAACCCATGTGCCCTCCAGTCACAAGTTTCACACGGAAGCTTCTAATAAGATGAACTTTGCTCTAGGATTTCTGTGTTGCAGATCAAGTATTTCCTGCCTGCCAAGGTCATCCTTCCTGCTCCAAGTACTAATATGTGCTGCTCTTGATCCACTCATATTATTGATAGTGGAGTTCCTGGTACATGTTATATTGACATATTACTAACGTATGAACTGTAACATTAAATTTTCAATCTAATCAATCAAATAGCATACATATGCAGTAGATGCTTGGCTAGTAAAAAGAGTAATTGCCATGTGCAATGAAAACCAACTCTCTATAAGGTGAAATATTGCATGTCTCCCACAGAAAGATGGAAGCCTGAACACTCTGTTAAGCTAATGACTACTTTCGCCATTCAACCATATGGATTGCCTTTAAGACAAACCAAAATGAAGATTAAAGGCATGTAAAATCAACTCTCTATTAAAGTAGTTAGGGCTTTTCTCCAGATTCTCCAGGAAAATTATTCAATCTGTTGCAAAACCAGGCGCTTGTCTCGCAGATGGTGTCCAGAATCTATCTGAGCAAACATTTCTTCCTGCTCTGTGTAACAAAACAGGCATATTTTTGATTATCTGTACTTGATTATGCATCTGAAGACATTTACACGGGAAGGACCTTGTAGAGTGCTGTGGATTTGCATTGTAAAAATCCAAAGTGGTAATATATACTCTGGGAGCAAACCTGAAGTTATGAAGTAAAAGATGATGCTGTTTTTTGAGATGTACTATATGCCTGATTTGTTGGTTAACCCTTTTTTCTCAAAAGCAATCTGTATTTGGCTGATCAGAAAGTAAGACCATGAGTCTGTGATTGTTGATACTCTCTTGTTAATTAGTGTGGACCTGATTGCTTTTTTGGAGGCCTATTATGAATTAAATTGTTGGTGATAAGATACATGCTTTTAATTATTCCTGAGGAAATTTTGAACAGAAAAACCTTTCTTATTTGAACGGATGCCCAGAAAAAAAATTTAATTTTTTTCTGTACGTGTAGTAAATATATTTGTTTACATACTTACAGAATAGTGATTGTTGGTGAATGCTACTGGGCATAAAAGGCTACATTATCCTACTTCTTTTCTACCAGTTTTTGCCTGGGTCTCCTTGCCTTCTTCATGTCTGTCACTCATTCTCTTCCTCTTTGACTTGAATAATTCCATATATCTTCAAGCTCATGTCAGATGTTCTTATTCCAGGAAGATATTTCTCATCACTTAGAACTGAGTTAGGTGCATGTTATTTGCTTCCAAGTTACCAGGAACATACATGTCCCGTGGACTTACCTCAAGAAGCTAGTCTACCAGGAAGACAAATGTACTGTATTTAAATTGTTTATTTATTTTTCATTTCTGTAGCCTGTTCCCCAGGGGGGAAAAATTGGCCCATGAAAACAACTTAGAAAATTGTGTTTGTTTGCTTACTTGATTAATTTGTTGACTATAGATCCATGCAATAATGAATGAATAAATGAATGACCTAGTCTAAGTAAGTCATGAGTGGAACACAGATTAGATTGATAGATAGGTAGATAGATAGATAGATAGATAGATAGATCTGGAATTCCAGCTTCTGCTCTTACATGTAAAGAGTTTGGAAGGCACTACTCCCCTCTTTACCAGAAAAAAGCTGAACAGACTGAAAATCAATGACTTTTCTTAGCTCAATCAGAGAACTGAGGTCACATAACAAATCACCACCCCCAAAACTAGAGAGACAGGCTAATACAGAGACTGCATAGCAATGTACCTTTAGCAGAAGCCATTGAAGCCAGTAACTTGTCAGGACATACAAACAGTGTTGCTAGAGGTTGAGTGCAGACAAACCTGAAAGCTAAAAACATCTGGGGGAAGAGGGCAGCCTAAGGAAGACCTCCACGCTTTCATGAGTTTTACCTCCAGAAGCTCCACCAGGTTCTCATGATGAAGATTGGAGAAAAATCCCTTCAAGTTTGGCTTCAGTGATGATGAAGGTAAAAGTAACCTCATCCTTGAGGGAAAAAAAAACCATTTTGACATATTCCCAGAGCTTTTGCTATTAATAAAACAAAGGCTTACCCAATGAGGTGAAAAAAAACCTCAGCAGAGGCTTATCTGTTTTGATAAGGAAGTAAAATTACCCAACTGCAGCCTCTTGTAGCCTTTCTGTCTCACTTAAGAAGGAAAAAATAAAAACAAAAAGCTGAGAAGCACTTGTGAAGGTCATATCACATAAACACAGGACAACTAAAAGTTTGAGACCTAATTGTAGGATTATAGGACCCTTCCCTTTCCCCCCAAACTTACCACCACAAGAACAGGGCTCCTGTATAACAACACACTGAGTTCCAGCTAAAAGAACTGTAAGGCTAGGGCTCTTAAGAAGGAGTTTCTAGGGAGGAAGGAACTGGGAACACTCTTTTATAAGTTACATAGACTACCTGTGAAGTGGCATAATGGTATATGAGAGTAGATTTAAATTATTAGTAAATGTATGTTACAAACACTAGGACCACCACTTGTGGTTTTTTAAAAGTAAACTTCATATTCTAAGATCAGAGAATAAATGAAATTATATAAACTTCTCATTTAAAACCATAAATTAAAAAAAGGGTGGGGGGAAGATTAAAAAAGAAACAAAGAACAAGTACAGCAAATAGAGAACATTTAAAGCACAATAGATAGTAATCTATCTAAAGTGATACAAGGAATTACTTTAAATGTGAATAGCCTAAATACACTGCTTAAAAGGCAGAGACTATCAAAGTGGATAGAAAATGACACCCACCTATATGTTGTCTGCAAAATAGCCCACTTTAAATATAAAGACAGAGATAGGTTAAAAGTAAAAAGATAAACTCTCATTCATTGCTGGTTAGAATACAAAAATGGTACAGCCACTCTAGAGACAGTTTGGCAGTTTCTTACAAAACTAAACATACTCTTACCATATAATCCAGTCCAGAAATTGTGCTCCTTAGTATTTACCCAAAGGACTTGAAAACTTATATCCATACAAAAAACCTGCATATGAATGTTTATAGTAGCTTTATTTATAATTGCTCAAACCTGGAAGCAATAAATATGCCCTTGAAAAGGTGAAAAATAAATAAACTGTGGTATGTTCATACAATGGCATATTATTCAGCTCTCAAAAGAAATATGCTATCAAGCTATGAAAAGACATGGAGAAACCTTAAATGCACATTGCTTAGTGAAAAAAAAAGCCAGTCTGAAAAGGCTACGTACGGTATTATTACAACTATATGACTTTCTGAAGAAGGCAAACTATAGAGACAGTAAAAAATCAGTGGTTCCCAGGGATTCAGAGGAGGGCAAGGGGTGCATATGTGGAGCACAGAGGATTTTTAGGGTTGTGAAACTATTCTGTATGGAATTTTAATGCTCTGTGAACCTAAAATTACTCCTTTAAAAAAAATATAATGGTGTATATACATCATTTTGCATTTGTTAAAACTCCTGGAAATCTACGACACAAAAAGTAAACCTTAATGTAAACCATGAACTATAATAATGAGAAGAATGTATCATTAATGGTTCTACAACTGTAGCAAGTGTACTACACTAATGCAAGATGTTAATATGAGGGGATACTGTGTAGGCATGGAGAGTGGGTAGGGGTTGGTAATATAGAACTCTTTGTATTATCCATTCAATTAAACACTGTGCTAAAATAGTTATAGTTAGTGTTATAGTTATAGTTATAACTATATAGTTATAGTTAGTAAATCTAACACTGTGCTAAAAATAGTCTATTAATTATTAAAATGATATATTCAAAATGTTGACTTTCAAATTATATAGGAGTTACCAAAAATAAAAGGTTTTTAGTGAAGTTTTGGTTTTCTACCACTCTTAATCCTCCCTCAGACAAATAGATTCTCTACCGAATAGCCAAATCAGCAATTAAAATGGGAAATAAGTCTTTTTGCCCACATTTAATGGTAATGGAGTTGCACTGAGAGGAGAAATATATCAATGCTTTAAAATTATATTAATGTGTTTTTCTGAAAGATACTGAAAGGAAATATTTGTCTTCCATAAAATTTTAATATCATTGAACAAACAGTTTTCCATATTATCATAATTCATTTTATATATATATATATATATATATATATATATATAATTTCTCTCTAGAAACATTTTTTTCCAGTGACTTAGATAATACAACAACATATAAGCTATAATCCCTTAACAGGGGATTCATATTCAAGGTGAAATAACACACGCATAAATAACTAGGTGTAATTTACTGTATTGTCACATATACATAATTTAATTACATCACTATGTTAATCTCATAAGTAATTTAAAATATCTTTTGTGAATTAAAACAATATTAGGCATATTATGGAGTAGAAAGGAGACACTGCTTTTTAAAATGAATTAAAAGACATTAGTGGAAACTATGGCTTGGGCAAGGTGATTGGCCAAGGAAAGTTATATCCCATACTTCTCTGGGTGATTTTGTCATTCTCTTATGCCTTTAGGGATATATTTATAGGGCCAGTTTGAAAATAACTGATAATAGCCAAATATTAAAGCATAAAATGGTCTATATGTCTATATGTGTGTGCACATGTGTGTATATATACATGTTTATATATATGTTTGTGTTTATATATCATATGCTCAGAAGGGATGCAAAGGTGAATGTCTACAAGACAGGAATTGAAGGCAAAGGTGCTGTAAATGTCCCATGAAGAATAATAAATTCTAGTGTGTGAACAACCACTGAACCATCAGAAATGTTCCAATATGAAATTTACATGACAAATGATTCACTTTGGATCACTGACCTTAAGAATACAATAAGTTGTGGCTTTGTAGGTGAAGAAGGGAGGAGAACCTGGCCTGGTGGTAGAACATCCCATTAGAAGTCTATTGTAGTCATAGGGATATAATGTACAGCATTTTGACTAAGTTAATAATACTGTATTGCATATTTGAAAGATGTTAAGAGAGTAAAGCTTAACAGTTCTCATCACAAGAATAAAAGTTTTTGTAACTATGCATGTTAACGACTTATTGTGGTGATCATTTTACAATAGATACAAATATTTAATCATTATGTTGTACACCTGAAGCTAATATAATGTACATCAATTATACCTCAATTTTTTATTAAATAAAAAAGTATATTTTAAAAGGAGTCTATTGCAGTTAATCAGTTGAGATTAAATAATAATGATTTAATTAGAATAGATAACAGAGATAAAGAAAATGAAGGATGAATCCTAAAACATCTGAAGTAAAAGTAAATGGATTTAGCTACTGATAGAGCCCTTGCCTTCTATGTCCAAAAGTGACTCTGTATCTTTCACTTGGGTAGATTTGGTGCTTTTATATCCAGCTAACTAGATGAATTTTCTAGATGTTTTGTACTTGGAATGGCATTGGTCAATGATGCATGTATTTCAAACAGATACCCTTGAAAATCATTATTCCTCCTCTACCTATGGACCTTTAGTTTAAATTTTAGTAGCCACTAGAATTAAGCATGTTCAGTTTTTGAATATCCATCTGATAGAATAATTTACAACTGAGGAACTTAAGAATAGGGAGGGACTTCCCTGGTGGTCCAGTGATTAAGACTTTGCCTTCCAATGCAGGGGGTGCGGGTTCTATCCCTGTTCCGGGAACTAAGATCTCACATGCCTTGTGGCCAAAAAACCAAAACATGAAACAGAAGCAATATTGTGACAAATTCAATAAAGACCTTAAACGTGGTCCACATCAAAAAAAAATCTTTAAAAAAAGAATTAGTAGGGGAAATAGGGTTAGAAAGCCAAGTTCTATGAGAAGCTACTAAAGCACTTTTAAATAGGAATTTATGATTATTTAGTATTATATTGCTTTTTTTTTACTTTAGTAAAGATGCATTTTCTACATCTTAATGCATAGGACCTATTATCCTTAACCTAAATTATATTTATTATACTTATGTAATACAAGCTCTTGAGCCTTGACAATAGATGAAAGTTTTTGCTGTTATTACATCTTACGTATCATCTAGAGATTTATTTCAGAAATGACTTACAGCATTACCCAATATCCTTAACATTTTATATAGTTTTTTGAAAGGATCATGAGTATATATGCTCCTCTGTTTTATTTTTCTTTCTTTTTAATAGTGTAGAGGTCTCTTCAAGGGAAAAAATACTCTGCAATGTGATAGCTTTACATTAACACAATTCCAGATCTCTTGTGACAGAGGCACACTTTTCATGATTTCCTTGCTTTCTCAAGCCATTTTGGACCTGCCTGAGAGGTGAAAACAGAGATAGGGTCTTGAGCACAGGTTATGACATTTGGCAGACAAGAGAAAAAGGGCAAATGCATTGATTTTATGAATGAGAGGTCAAAAGAATTTGGCAAGTAATGGAATGTGTATGGTACCAGATATAATAATAGAGAGAACAGCAAAAGAGAAAAGAATCAATGACTACAACAGAATTTCAAACTTGGATGATTAGTCTTAGGAATCCAAGAGGAAGAACAAAATTTGTGGGAAAATAAGTTCTTTTTTGGATATGTTGACTTTGATCTGATTAGAAATAACTAGAAGAGAATTGGAGGTAGAAATACTTAGTGGAGGACTGGAGATGTGGATAAGAAGTCAGCTCCATAATGGGAGAAGAAATTATATTACTGGTTAACTGCCTTAAGGAAGAAAGCTTAGAGAGAAGGAAATGGTGGGAAATTTTACGTATTATAATTATATGTCATAAAAGATACTAAAGTAATTAAAGGAGCTTTGAAACACTTCTATAGCAAAATAAGTAGTTCTTTAAGAACTATAGATCATCAACACCAGTACAGACTATCAATACCAGATTGCATCCTGTTGAAAAATCAATTGTTTAAACATACTGAAGAGTTTGAAACGCTGATACAAAATGTCATTGACTAGAATTATATTTTACTTATTGAACTGATTCCATCAAGATACAATAAATTCTGAATGGGTCTGATAGGATTTGTAAACTTATCAGGCTATTCAACCATTTTGTTCAAAGAGACTAAGGGAAGGAAAGAGATATATAATTTCATGGTTCAATGATACAATGAATACTATTAATGTAATTAGTCATTATTAAAGTAACACTCTACTGGAAACAATAGGGATCCTTTAGGGGTATGGGGTTTTTCAATGCCACCTAAAATGTTTTCATAAATTAAATATGTCACAGATCTCTAATTTAAGAATTCATGAATGCTTTTCTCTTAGGTATGCTTAGACTTAAAAAAAATATTCCCTTGGAATATTGTTCTAAAAAGACATAGAACTAAATCATGTGGAGATGACTGCATAAAAATGGAGGCATTAAAAAGGAGTTTGAGACACATTTTACTTAGCCCTGAAATTACTAAATAAAAGTGACTTGGTTTGATGATCCTATTTGACTTATATAAGTGTCTTTGAAAAGAAAAAATTGTGCGCTCCCAAAGAGATGCAGTCAGGTGCTAAGTAAAGCAAATTGTCATGGAGAATGCCAACTTTGTGATTCCTGCATGACTGAAAACGTTCATGTATTGAAGTTAATAATGAACAGTGGGGACTTCCCTGGTGGCGCAGTAGTTAAGAATCTACCTGCCATTGCAAGGGACACAGGTTCAAGCCCTGGTCCGGGAAGATCCCACATGCCGCAGAGAAACTAAGCCCATGTGCCACAACTACCGAGCCTGCACTCTAGAGCCTGCAAGCCACAACTACTGAGCCCACACGCCACAACTACTGAAGCATGTGCGCCCTAGAGCCCATGCTCCACAGCAAGAGAAGCCACCACAATGAGAAGGCCGCGCACCGCAACGAAGAGTAGCCCCTGCTCGCCGCAACTAGAGAAAGCCCACGCACAGCAACAAAGACCCAATGCAGCCAAAACTATAAATAAATAAATGTTTTAAAAAATGAATGGTGGAAAATTCAAAAATGAATGAAGAAAGAAGCAGAATTTATATATATATATATATATATATATATATATATATATATACACACATACACACACACACATACATACATATAAAGTACATAACAGTTAATTTTTTTAACTTGAGAGTTTTTTACCATGTCCTCTTTAACATATATAAATTGAATACATTCCATGTGTCCTACAGTTCCTAGAAATATAATGATGAAAGACTGATACGATCTCTTCAAGCCTAGCAAACATATAATTTCCTTCATATCAAGAAAGGCATTGAGATATGGATTAAGCTCCTTCAATATTGCTTTGGCCAGTAATAACAGCTGATCTACTTGTCTCTCTGTACTTTGGGGAATGGTAAGGACTGAAGGGCATGTGATAGACCATGGTTTGTCTCTTTGCTTAAGTCCTACAGTGATGAGGGGATGCTCGTCACACAGACAAACAGTTATAAGCTTTCTCTTCACATAGTGAGGTTGATTCAATTTTATTTTGAGCCCTAAAGCCTTCATGGGCTCAGGATTCATGTACCTAAATAAACATCGCCCAATCTGTTGTCAAAACCAGAGCTGCAGGGCTTCCCTGATGGTGCAGTGGTTGAGAGTCTGCCTGCCGATGCAGGGGACACGGGTTCGTGCCCTGGTCCAGGAAGTTCCCACATGCTGTGGAGCGGCTCGTCCCGTGAGCCATGGCCGCTGAGCCTGCACATCCAGAGCCTGTGCTCCACAACGGGAGAGGCCACAACAGTGAGAGGCCCGCGTACCACAAAAAAAAAACAAAAAAAAAAAACAGAGCTGCAGAACTGAAATCATCTCCACTATGTAGATACGTAGAAATCTACAAATTTGTTCACGTCTATGGGAGCAACATATAATTCTGCCATTTATAAAGAAAGATAGCTAAATGATTGCTCTTAAAACCAATTTTTCTCTTCTTTCCATTCCTTACTTAAGCCTTTTTTGGATCTCCCGTTATAATCAGAGGTATTATAGACCCATCAAAGAGACTTTGCATAGATAAAATACAAAGATAAAGAATCTGTTGATTCCATAGATAAAATACAAAGCCCTTAAAACAAAAGTATAAGGATAATTCAGTGAGATCTATGAGGAGTTTATATTTCTAACATTGTATAAATGTGCTCTATGTTGTAGGATGAATTCTTATAAGATAATATATTGCATAGTATATTTTGATAGCAAGACATATTAATTGCCTGGGAGTTGAAGAACAATTGTACAAGAGATGGAGCTTTTATTGCCAAGCCAAATAAACAATTACAGAGAGACTGTTTACTGAAGGCCATGTTCATGAATAATATGGCAGGAATTTGTCCAAAAGCATTAGACTGTCTAGCAATAGTTTTTATTTTGTGTTTAAATATTTAAGTTGAATTTTTTAGTGTGCTGGTTCTTTGAATTTTATTAAATATATGTAAAATCATAATTGTTTTCTTGGCTTAAAAATTAAAAATTTTTCATCTGCCTATTTCTTAATAGAAAAAAATTAAAAACCTCTCTCCATATTGATTGCACTACAGTTTTTCAAGAGAAAAAAATAATGACTAAAAATATTTCTTTACAGTTTTAGTTTTCTGAAATTTTTTTTCTTTTTAGATATGCAGCTGAAATAGTTAAGTCCATGTGAATGTTTGACAATGATTGGTCTGTTTAATATGATGACCCGGGTGGATAGTTTTGACTCCAAAGAATAATTGCTTAGTAAAGCTATTTTTCTTAATTATGGGGTCAACTAGCTCATACTTGCACTCACACGGTCTCCCTATATGAATAAATCTAAAATTTAGTGATTTTTCTTTATAATTAATTTACTTAAGTGTTCTAACATGTTATTGCTAACAAGTGGGAAGTTGACAAGTAGTTGCCAAAAAGCAGAAAGATAAATGCAGATTTAAAAATCAAAACAGAATTTCACTGGATTAATGTGGCTGATATGCCTAATGCATCCCCCATAGTTTATACTGTGAATTAGGTACTTAAAGAATATCAAAAAACCTTAATGGCTATTTCAATAACTATGGGTCTAAACAAAGCTATTTTAATATTTATGGCTATTCATAAATATTAAGTAGAGTAACTGAGAATTCCCCACTTAAATAGCAGCTCTTGAGCTATACGCATGAAATCTTAATTTCCAAATGCCATTCCCAACTCTTGCAAATGCTGCAGTTTTTCTTGCTAAACTATCACATGAAACTATAGTATAGGTTTAGGCTCCAGTTGGTAGTAATTTTCTTTCTTTACTTTCTTAGAAACCAAGAAGAATTATGTGGATGGAAAACTTGTGTATCAGTGTGTCTGATACCCAAAGATGCTTATGATGGATCTGTTGTCATTAGAAGAACACACCTGCTAATGGTGGTGACAGACAAATTAGCTTTAAGCCATCCATACATTCAGTTCATCCCATATATCTCAAATATGTACATTCTCCTTATTTAATGATAAAAAGATTACCAAGGCACTTTATAACTAACATTTATAACTAATATTTTTTAAAGATACTAGCTTGCCATGCTTAAAGTCATATTTCTACCCCTGTTCCAAACATCATAAACAGGACAAAGGACACTATAATTCGTTCAGTGCAGGAAAATGTGCCAAACCCTGTGGTCAGGGAATCAGGATTTATAACCAAAAAAGATACAGATTTGCCAGGCAGCCAAGGACAGAGTGGTATAATTTAATCAATCTGTTAGTTTTGTTGTTGATTTCTAATATTGCTCATTTTGTTATAAGTTTGCTTCACTAAACTCAAAATAAAATTAAACATAAAATAAAATAAATTTCCAGCTGATTCCAAATAGCTGGTACATTGGCGTAATGGTAAGTAACAAAGACCATTTTTCAGGCTTCAATATTCCTAAAATAAGAGAACAATTAGAAGAAATAGAGTTTAAGAGGGTTACAATGCTTAAGCATAGCCTCAAATTCTATGTTTATCATGTGACTCATGTAAAATCTATAGTTTGTGTTTTAAGCCTTGGAATTTTAGGCCAGAACTTGCTTATGCCCTGCGTAAAACAATTCATTTAATCATCATAATTTTTGGAAATTAAGGCAAACAAACAACAAAAAATAGCATGTCTATAAAATGAATATGATCAAAATTCAATTCTATCTAAGATAGGGATCCCACTTAATGTTATTGAGTTAGAGAGGTAGGAGGACCAACAGAAAAGGTACATTTTTCCAGATGTTAAAGATTTGTAAACAGTTACAGGAGTAGCATATACTGCTCTGAATTAGCTTCACCAACCAGATTGCTAAAACTAAAAGAAGAGAAAAATAGAATGCCTAAGCAACCCAGGAGATTTTCTAACTGGAGGATTGTGAAGGATGTTTGCTGGTACAGATCGCTACATGAGATAAACCTGGCTTATGTTTCTATTTACATATTAATTGTAATTCAACTATGGCATAATTAGGGAGATTCAATACAAGGTTGTATAAAAACACCAACTGCATAAACAATAAGTATTGGGCTTTTGAGGATTGATACAAAGTTTACTTAAAATGCTGTCACAGTCTTGTCTCTTGATTTTATTCATGCATAGTTTCCATTTTAATGATTGATTTATTATTTCTCATAAATTAAAATGAAGCTACTTTTGGCAGTAAGTCTCTTTCATTCCATTATAATTTCATATCAAAAAATTTTCCTTGAGGGCTTTAGACATCGCAGTTAGTGATTTTTTTTCAAACAAGGGAGTAGAATAAACAGAATGTCTATCACAGAAGGTGGGAAATTATTTGTTTTATGCATGGAAATTAGAATAGTATCATGCTAAATTGATATGTTACATTCTTTAGGGGGTCAAAAAATAAAATTAAAATATTTAGAATTTCAAACACAAAAACAACTATAAAAAGGAATTAGATCTAAACATTATATAAGTGCAATACATAAATACTAAACAAATATCAAGTTATTTATTGACCATTCCAAGTTGACTTTGTTATTTAAACGAGTCACTGTGCATGGGTAATGAGTTGATTTTAAATCACAGAATTTTTGCAAATATTTTGATTATTAAAAAATATGACTTATTAAACACAAAAGATGATAGAAATCTCAGTGTAATACAAGATGCACTCAGGAGCAAAGGAGGCGCTAGGTGATGACTTTCCAGGTGGTTGTGAGAAGTAGGTAAATAGGAAATCTGAAGCTATTGAACTGAGGAAGTGGAGAATGAAGACGTCTACCTCTTTTTTGGTTTCAGTCATTTTTCTTTCTCTCCCATTTTATTCTCTTTTAAATATTCTTGACTGATTTTTCTCTTCATTTATTTTTATCTCTTACTTTTTTCCTCGATGGTAGCTCTTTTTCCAAAATCTATTAACAGGGTATAAAATACAGTGGAATATTCCTTCAATATGTGCATAATGAGTATTGTTTGGGACTTGGTGGGAGTGCATAGGGATGGGATGTAAACGTGTGAAGTATTTACTATGAAACAATAGTAGAAGTGACAGTATGGTCATGCTGCCATTTCTGTCCTACTTTGTAAAATGACCACTTTATTTGCTCAGTAGAATAACCTCTACAACTGGCTATCGTAAACAGTCTGTGTCCTGCGCCCCCATGAAGAGTGTGCTAAAGTCTAAGCATCCCTTCTCAGAATACTTTATAAATACGTAAAGTAAAATACATAGGATTACAAAGGAAACCAATATGTCCAATGCACTGATCAAAATACTAAGAAATGCAAATTTGTAATCTAATCATATGTGGGTGTTTTAAATTGAAATAATAAGTAATCTGGTCTAGCTGTGTTATAATAGCAATTATAATTTTAAAATAGTGATGATGTAGGGGAGCAAAACTTGCCACCCTCAATGTCTCTTTGGCCTGCAGATTATTTCAAGCTGAAAACAATCAAGGCCCAGAAGAGTCAGGAAGAAACTATGACCTTCCCCCTAATTGCCTAAAAGGATGTAGGTAGAGGACCTGTTCCAGGAAGGGAGCTATCACCATAGATAACTATAGTATGAATGAGGTGGGCAAACAGGGAGGAACCCAGCAAAGTCAGTTTGTTAAAATTCCTCTTTGTGCCCCATTGTTTCTGCAGGGCCCAGCAAATGTTTTTTATCAAACATTTGCTTTTCTGTCTCTGTGTGAATCACCTCCTTCCATTTGAGGGCCAAACCACTACTCCCAACATCTTTTGTCTTTAGCTGAAGATGGATTTAAGGTGAAGATTTTAGCCATTTTGATGAGTTACTCAGTTATCCTGAGTCTCTCCCGTGTGTACATGTTATTAAACTTTTGTTTGGTTTTTTTCCTGTTAATCTGTCTTATGCCAATTTAAGTTTTAAGCCAGCCAGAAGAACTTAGAAGGTTCCTCAACAATGACATTAATGATATTTATAGATACCTATACAGCTGTAATTTAATAGGAAAAAAATACAGATATGATGATATCTGTGTTTCTTATTAGTGACAGAATCACATGTACTGCTTGATTATACTGTGGCTTGATTATATTTTCTGTCTAAATTCCTATTTGAAGAAAATGCAAACTTTCAGTAAAAGGCTAAAGAAACTAAAGATGTAATCATGTTTTATCTTCCATCTAAAGTCAGAGATAACCTCAATTCTATTCCTAGATCCCATATTAATAACAATTGCTGTAGGTACGGAAACCATATTGCTTCATCATTCAATTGATATGATCAATTTCTCTAAGACAGAGGCTTATATATTGATGGGCCAGGAGATGAATGAACTGGGAGCTTTATTTTTATTTTTATTTTTTCAAAAATATAGCTTCTAGGGCCCACTCCCAAACAGAGCCATTGACAGCAGTGTTCTAGGCAACTATGATGCTCACCTGCAGTGGGGAACCTTTTGCAGAGAAGTAGTTTCTCAGAAGCCTGATTGGAACTACAATAAGAAAATGTTCTCAATGTGTTTTTTTAAAATTATTGAAGTATATTTGATTTACATTGTTGTGTTAATTTCTGCTGTACAGCAAAGTGATTCAGTTATACATATATAATATATATGCTTTTTCATATTCTTTTCCATTATGGTTTATCAGGATATTGAATATTGTTCCCTGTGTTATACAGTAGGACATTGTTGTTTATCCATCCTATATATTATAGTTTGCATCTGCTATTCCCAAACTCCCAATCCTTCCCTCCCCAACCCCTCCCCCACCCTTGGCAACCACAAGTCTGTTCTCTATGTCAGTAAGTCTGTTTCTGTTTTGTAGATATATCTATTTGTGTCATATTTTAGATTCCACATATAAGTGATATCATATGATATTTGTCTTTCTCTTTCTGACTTACTTCACTTAGTATGATAATCTCTGGTCCATCCATGTTGCTGCAAATGGCATAATTTCATTCTTTTTTATGACTGAGTAATATTCCATTGTATATCTGTACCACATCTTTATCCATTCATCTGTCAGTGGACATTTAGGTTGTGTCCATGTCTTGGCTATTATAAATAGTTCTGCTATGAACATAGGAGTGCATGTATCTTTTCAAATTATAGTTTTGTCTGGATATATGCCCAGGAGTAGGATTGCTGGATCATATGGTAACTGTATTTTTAGTTTTCTGAGGAAACTCCATCCTGGTTTCCATAGTGGCTGCACCAATTTACATTCCCACCAACAGTGTAGGAGGGTTCTCTTTTATCCCCACCCCCTCCAACATTTGTTATTTGTAGACTTTTTAAAAGAAATATTTATTTATTTTGGCTGCACCATGTTTTAGCTGTGGCATGTGGCATCTTCCTTGCAGCATGTGGGATCTTTAGTTGTGGCATGCATGCGGGATCTAGTTCACCAACCAGGGATCGAACCCAGGCCCCCTACATTGGGAGCTCAGAGTCTTACCCCCTGGACCACCAGGGAAGTCCCTTGTAGACCTTATAATGACTGCAATTTTAACTGGTGTGAGATGGTACCTCATTGTAGTTCTGATTTGCATTTATTCATTGTAGTTCTGATTTGCATTTCTCTAATAATTACCCATGAGGAGCATCTTTTCATGTGCCTATTGGCCATCTGTATGTCTTCTTTCGAGAAATGTCTATTTAGGTCTTCTGCTCATTTTTCAATTGGGTTGTTTGGGGTTTTTTTGTTTGTTTGTTTGATTGTTTGTTATTGAGTTGTATGAGCTATTTGTGTATTTTGGAAATTAAGCCCTTATCAGTCACATCATTTGCAAATATTTTCTCCCAGTCCATAGGTCATCTTTTCATTTTGTTTATGATTTTCTTTGCTGTGTAGAAGCTTATAAATTTGATTAGGTCCCATTTGTTTATGTTTTCTTTTATTTCTATTGCCTTGGGAGACTGACCTAAGAAAACATTCTCTATCTAGTTTATAACACTCCCAACAACAATAACAACAATAACAGAAATATTTAAACAAACAGATACATAGTCAGAATCTCTCTCATCCCAGTAGCTTTTGGCAAATTGCCATATAATTAACGTGTGTGTGTGTGTGTGTGTGATAGTCCTAAAAGCAGTATAGAAAAATAGAAAGCATACAAACTTAGAATGTAATCCATAGGAGATATAGGTGACTTATCTCTCTAAAACTAATTCTATATCTGATGGACACAGGACTTAATTATTCAACACTTCAGTCTGGAGAGGACAAAGGAGATGGCATGCATGCAGAACCTATTTTAGTATCCAGCAGAGTAAGCACTCAAATGGTGGTGGTTATTATTATTTAATTTCTATTGCAGGATTGAATTTTCTTTTTTCATGCTTATTCCAATCCCAATAGACAAGAATGCCTTTGTTAACATAACAAGCATCAGTCACTTCTATGTATGTTGTCTATTTCATAGTTCTTTTAGAGGAAATTAGCGATACTCTCAGTAACAAGAGGTGTTTACATTATAGATGTCCACTGTGATGAAGATGAAAATCCCAAATTTCCTCCTACCAACAGTTAGGATTTGCTTCAGTCAGATGTGGAGGGTTAAAAAAGACCCTCATAATGTGAAGAATACTATGATTTTTATCTAGGAAGTTAGGGGAAGGTTATTGAAAATGTTCAAGAGATAAAAGGACTCCATATATCCTTCAGAGACCAATTCCATATGACATAAAATAAGGGAAAACTAAGGTGTCTTATTTATCCCCAGATATTGTATGTATGTGTGTGTGGGGAGGGAGGAAAGCCATCTCTTTTTTATTTTTTCCAATGTTAATTCTAACTGGCAAAATATGGATAAAATGAAATCAAATTCATTACTAAAGTAATTCTGAGATTCTCTACCTTCTAATCAAGTGAAACAATATGATACTCCCGAGTGAAAAAAGTGCCATTTCAAAAAGAGGCTGAATACAGTTAAAACGGAAGAAGGCCATTCCCCCCTACCCTTTTCTCTGAGTGTGATTAAAAGAAAATATAACTTACTGGAGGATTATGAAAATGAAATAAGAACAGATAGAAAAGACGGGAGAATCAAAACTCAAATAATGACTCATCAGGCAATGATTTAGCTATTGTTTTCCTCCCGTATTTCCTGACTTAGACTCTCAAACCACAGGCAGCCCAAACCACAGATGGGTGTAGACAGATCATGTTCCTTTAGACAGAAAATAGAGGACTGGGAAAGGGGTTCCCTGTATAATAGAGCTCTTTTGTTTCTCCTGGCTCTACCCCAGTTAAGCCTCAGTTATAAAACTGGACCCAGATGATGGAAATGGTGTTGCAGTGTGGTAGGGAGGTGGTGACAGTGATCCCACAGGCTGTTTTCTCTTGCCACTCTGCCTAACACAGACCCAGTCACAAGAAGTGTGCAACAGTGCAGAGAGGCCAAAGACCCCACTTTCTCTCAAGAGCATCAGGAAAAATAAAATTCCCAGGAGCCATTATGAGTTGAGTAAGGACTAGCATGAGTGTGAGAAACTGTAGTGGCTGCAGGCTTAGGATGACCTCACACTTTTGTAGGTTTTGCCTGTAGGAAATTCACCAAGGTTCATGGTATAGTGCCAAGGGCAATCCCCTATGGCTCTGGCAAGAAGAGGTAAATAGTTATACTTGTGAAATATGCCCAGAGCATCCTCCGTAACAGCAGCTTACTCTCTGGGGTCAAAGAATTTCCAGCCTTACCCCATATTGCGGTAAAGGAATTTCTCTAATTATGTGTTACTGGCCAGAGCTGGAACCCAACTCAGGTTTGGCCATTCATCACTCAAAAGTCAGTGTTCTAGAGACAAGGGTTGGTGGGAAAAGAAAGATGCTTTATCCAGGAAGCCAGCAACCTGGGAAGATGGCAGACTAGCATCTCAAAAACCATCTACAAGTTGCCAGTTAGAGGGAAAATGGTTTTACAGGGAAAACCAGGAAGTTCCAGGGGTGAACAGGCAGGGGTTGTGTGCAAAGCAGCACAGTCGGCTTTGACAGTCATCTCAAAACTGGTCATGCAATGGTCTGGTCAGCGTCATCTTGATTGTTTTAAGCAAGGTTAATCTTCAGCTTTGGGGTTGGTCTGTTCCCATTTCTTTGAGGCCAGTTCCTGGAATTATGTAAGCCACTGATTCAGTACTGCTTGAGATGGAGCAGCTTATGTTATGGCTACAGCCTGGTCATTATACAGTTAGCTTCTTCCGTCTGGTGGTGGTTTTAGTATCTGCAAAATAACTCAGGAACATGCATCCGGCACTGTTATCTATGTCCTTAGGGAGGAACTAAAGTTTCTGTGAATGTTGTATGGCTGTATGTTTCAATTGTTACCAGTTCTCCTGGCTCAACCGCCATCTTTTATTACTCTAGGTTCACATTATTCCCATCCTTAACTCTTGAGCTAGCCTTGTGTGACTCATGGAAGGCCTGGGAAACTAAAGCTTTTCTACAAACAAGAGGCAGGTGGAAGATGTAGGTGGGTGGGGTCTGTCCCAGGAAGGTCCCATAGGGCCCTGCTCAGTTACACCATTCTCCTTCACCTTCCTGTCTCACCTGAATTGGGGGAATGCTAAGAAACACTGGTGAAGGTTATAGCTCAGAAACACCAGGCCACTGAAAACTGAGATTTAATTGTAAGATAAAAAATGCTCCCCTCCTCCTACCTTATCTCCATACCAACAGACTCCAGTTTAATAATAGCAAGCTACAGCTAAAAGATCTACAAGATACAGACAATATCTGAGGAGGACTCTTAGGGAAGTCCAAAGACAGCAAGGGAAGTAACACTAGAGGATTTTGAAGCCTCAGGCACATTCAGCTATAGCAAACATTAAACACAGATCACCTACTACCTACATTAACATAAATACTCCTACCAAATCTTACTATACTTATTATCAAATACGTTATATTCAGCTTTCAACAAAAACTTACATGTAATGTTACTAGGTGAGAAAAAATGCATTCTTAAGAGGTAAAACAAGTATCAGAACTAGACTCCAATATGATACAGATTTTGTGATTATCAGACAGAGGATATAAAATAACTGTGACTAATATGTTAATAGCACTCATGAAAAAAAGTAGACAACACACAAGAATGGATGGGTAATGTAAGCAGAAAGCTGAAAACTCTAAGAAGGAATAAAAAAGAAATGCTAGATATTAAACAAGATAGCTAGATGGTTTGTATGAATTTGAAGTTCGAGAAGCACCAGTCTAGATCATGGTTAGCAAGTAAGTTTCACACAAGATCCAATGAACTATTCCATTTAATCTCCC
The DNA here is from genome assembly GCF_964341445.2 of Mesoplodon mirus. Classification (NCBI taxonomy): domain Eukaryota; kingdom Metazoa; phylum Chordata; class Mammalia; order Artiodactyla; family Ziphiidae; genus Mesoplodon; species Mesoplodon mirus. Next base: position 25,406,119 of record NC_138995.1, on the reverse strand, counting down.
TCTCAAGGAAGATATCCACTTGGCTTGCCCTAAGAGTCCTCTTCAGAAATTCAGAACAAGTATTAATTGTCTGAGCCAGGAAGCCAACACTCATGGTATTTTCCATCTTTAGTAAAATAAATAAATAAATAAATAAAATATTTTGCCTGGATAATGCCCAAGGAAAATTTAACTGAATACTCTCATTCCAACCTCTGACTTAGTTATACCTCTTCTGCTTCCTTTTGACATTAGCAAAACTGTTTTGGTTTTTTTATGTAGGGGATGTTCCTGATTCTATACAATATGAAAGGAAGATAAAGCTGGATTATAGCACTACTGAAAAACCTTTCATTTACAACGGTCCTTGGGTCCTTTAAGCATAGAAATTTCTAATATTCTAACTATAAACTGAGTATAAAATGATATTCATATCTAGAAAATAGAAGGCAAATAAAATCTGATAAACTTCCATCATCCTGACAGTTGTAACCTCTTCTTTCTTTTCATCATCACTGTTCTTTGACAGTGCTTTCAAAGTTAAAAAGCAAGCTGAAACTCATAGTTAAAATTGGTCTTCACAAAACTCTACAGATTTGGAAGTTCAGGAGTCATAATTTCCAGTTTTCAGTTGAGAAAACTGAAATTCTGAGAGCTAAAGTAACTTGCTCTGGGTCACATGACTCCAGCTGAAACTGTCTGCAAAGGCATTCAGATGAAGCTTCATGAGTTAGTGAGTGAATAAAACAATCAGTGCATACATTTGTTGATTTAAAATGTGTTTAAATGTAAACTAGAATATTTAAAACATACCTGAAGTAACTATATCAGTTGAATAGCTTAAAAACACATCCAGGGGCCTCCCTGGTGGCGCAGTGGTTGAGAGTCCGCCTGCCGATGCAGGGGATACGGGTTCGTGCCCCGGTCTGGGAGGATCCCATATGCCGCGGAGCGGCTGGGCCCGTGAGCCATGGCCGCTGGGCCTGCGCATCCGGAGCCTGTGCTCCGCAACGGGGGAGGCCACAACAGTGAGAGGCCCGCATACCGCAAAAAAAAAAAAAAAAAAAAAAAAAAAAAAAAAAAAAACCACATCCAGGGGAATTCAAATATTTGTATATTTAAAAATAATACTCTGTTCTTCCAATAATAGTTTCCCTTAAACTATCATAATAATTTTCGATAAGTGAGGAAAAAGTAAAGTCCTTTGAAAGTTGAACAAGTTATAAGCTAAAAATAAAAATAAAGTGTTTTTCAGCTATAACCATCTAAAAGGTATTGTGCAAGCAGTGTATTTTACATTGAGGCAACCTCCTCAGGAAATGCTACAATAAATCCAATTTTCTTGTAGAAAATTTTTCACTGTTTTTAATCTCATTTTCTTTTATTTTTCTAGATTTTTTTGGTAATAAAGCTCAGGAGATTGGTGACAAAAACAACATAATGAATTTTCAGGCTGCATAATTTATGACTTCATACTCATAGTGACAGTTTTAACCTCTACTCGTATTTACATTTGCCCTCTATCTCCCAGATTCAGATGGTCTTTCTAAAGAGATTGGTTTCATGAAGAGACAGGATAGTAATCAGAAATTTCTGTCTTACTCACAATAAGTCAGAGTGATTTCTGTCCACATTTGTGACCACCATTGAAACAAAATACACCTCTGACTGGGGGTTGCACACTATTAAATGCTGGAGTTTTGGTTTCCAATAAAGATACCTTTAAAATTTGTTTCATGCTTCCAAAATAGGGGCTGTGGTTTCCTGGCATATTGGAACAATTTAGTTAGCAGCTGAAGTCCTCACTAGTTCATAAAAACATGTGTAAGGATCATAATTATAACAAATGTTTGTGATGCAAAAAAGGGAAATAAGAAAACAAAACAGAGAAGCATATATTTTATTGATATTTTAAAAAGTGAATTGCCAACACAAACACCTTTTAAATTCAGATTCTTCTGCAGAAATAAATCAGAATGTGACGCTTTCCCCCATCACCTTAAATTGGAGTCATGTGAGGTGATTGCAGCAGAAATGCTGTCAACAATAGCAAAAGATGAATAAATTACTTGAAAATTTGAGTCAGAGGAAATTGACATTCAAAAGACCTAGGCAGCCCAGACAGTCCATTATCCATTTAACCACATAACTGACTCAGACACAACTGCCTGATCACTGCTGGCCCAGATGCTTTAGCTAGAAAACTGTCTGCAACAGGGAGGCATCTGGATGTAGCAATTGCTAGAATGAGGATGAGATCATTTACAAAGAACCCTAAAAAGACAGGAATTTTTGCTCTTCCAAAGAGAACATTTGGGCAAGTTACCAAAGCAACACATGCTACATATCCTGGGGTGAAGGGCAAGCCATGCATTATTGTACCTTAAGTAAAAATTCAGACTTGCACACAGAATTGCACACACTTGAAGTTTCTTATTATCATTTAGCATAGTAAAATGGCAGATATGCTGATGAGGCTGCCCCTATACTGTTTTTGTTATTAGAAATTGATCCTACTCTTTATAATGCCCATCTAAGAGTTTGGTTCTATTTCAATACCTAAAAGTCTGACTTTTTGAACATGTAGTGTTGTAGACAAAGTTGTGACTGGAGAAATCAGGTCATGTGATGAAGAGAAAGAAGAAAAATATGAGGATATGTGACCATTAGTTCACAGCATGATGAAATAGCTTATCAGCTCTGAAATGATGATGGTAAAAAGGACACAAATGGAAGGAAGTAAGGTTTCCACACTTCACTTGAAGTAGTGAAATGTTGATACCAAGAAACTGTGATAAGTCACATATACATATTTTAATACCCAGAGCAACTATAAAGAAAAGAGTGCAAAATGATACTCTTAAAAACACTAAAATAAATCAAAATGGAAACTTGGAAAGTATTCAAATAATCCATAGGAAGGCAAGAAAAGAGAAATGAGAATCAGGAAACAGTGGAAATAAACAGAAGAAAATAATAAAATGGCCAATTTAAGCAGTAACATATCAATAAATAACTTCAATGTAAATGGTATAAATATGTCAGTTAAAAAGCAGAAATTCACAGAGTGGTTTAAAAAAATGATTCATCTGCTGTTTAAAAGAAACATCAATTTCAATGACATAGGCTGAAAATAAAATGGAAATTTTATATCAAGCAGACATTAATAAAAATAGCAAGTGTGACTATATTAATCTAAGATAAGGTAGACTTCAGAGGAAAGAAAATTACTCAAGACAAAGAGGAACATTATATAATGATAAGCCAATCAATCCTCCAGGAAGACATAATTATACTAAATGTATATATACAAAGCAGTTAAGCCTCAAAATGCATGATAGATAATGGATAGCAATGAAAGAAGAAATAGAAAACTTCACAATTTTAATTGGAAATTCAACATTCTTCTCTCATCAGCTGACAGAAATGCAAGATATGAAAGATCAGAACAACAAAGTCAACCACAGGATTTAATTGACACATATAAATACTGCTTCTAACAGCAATATATAGTTTTCAAGTGTCCGTCGAATATTCTTGAAGATAGACCATGTCATAGCCCATTAAACAAACCTCAACAAATTTAAAAGAAATTGAAATGACAGAGAATTCTTTCTAACCATAATGGATTTAATCAGGAAATTAATAATAGAAAGGCAACAGGAAAAGATCTAAACACGTAAAAATTAAACAACACCCTTCTGATAATCTGTGGTTCACAAAAGAAGTCTCAAAGGAGATAAAAGTACATAGAACTGAATGTAAATGGAAATATTACATGCCAAAATAAGTGAAATGCAGATAAAGCAATGCTGAGAGGGTAATTTATAGAACTAAATAATAACATTGGAAAAGAGATAAGTTGTCAAATCAGTCATCTAAGTTGACACATCAAGAAACTAGAAATAAGAGCAAAATAAATTGAAAGGAAGGAAATAATAAAGATAAAACAGAAGTAAATGAAATTAAAAACATTAGAGCAATGTAAAAAATCAAGGAAATGAAACACTGCTTCATTGAAAAAAATCTATAATATTAACAAGTCACTAGCAAAACTGATAAAAGTAAGTCTATAGAAAATACATCAACTGTATCAAGACACCACACACACAAAAAGAAAATTACAGGCCAATATCATTGATAAACTATTTGCAAAAATCTTCAACAAAATATTAGCAAACCAAATTCAACGATACATTAAAAGGATCATATACCACGAACAGTGGGATAAATCCCAGGGATGCAAGGATGGTTCAATATCCCCAAATCAACCAATGTAATACACCACATTAACAAATTGAAGAAAAGAATCTTTATAATCTCCATAGATGCACAAATATCTTTTGATGAAAGTCAACATTTATAATAAGACCTCTTAACAAAGTGAGTATGAAGAAACATACCTCAACATAATAAAGACAATATGTAACAAACCTACAGCCAACATCAAACTCAACAGTAAATTGCTGAAAGCATTTTCTTTAAGATCAGGAACAAGACAAGGATGCCCACTCTTAGTAACTTTATTAAACATAGTATTTAAAGTTATAGCCACAGCAATTAGACAAGAAAAAGAAATAAAATCCAAATTAGAAAGGAAGAAGTAAAACCATCACTGTTAGCAGATGACATAATACTATATATAGAAAATTCTAAAGACACTACCAAAAAACTATTAGAACTAATAAATGAATTCAGTAAAGTTGCAGGATACAAAATTAATATACAGAAATATGTTGCACTAACATACATAATATGTAACACTAACAGCAAACTATCAGAGGGAGAAGTTAAGAAACCAATCCCATTTATAATTGCATCAAAAATAATAAAATACCTAGCAATAAATCTAAACAAGGAGGTAAAAGACCTAAGAAAACTATAAGACTGATGAAAGAAATTGAAGATGACACAAACAAATGGAAAGACAACTGTTCTCATGGATTAGAAGAATTAATATTGTTAAAATGACCATATTGTCCAAGGGAATCTATGGATTCAGTGCAATCTCTATCAAGATACCAAAGGTGTTTTTCATAGAAGTAGAAGAAATAATTTGAAAATTTGTATGGAAACAAAGAAGACACTGAATAGCCAAAACAGTCTTGAAGAAGAAGAACAAAGCTGGAGGTAACATGCTCCCTGGTTTCAAACTTTACTATAAAGCTACAGTAATCAACACAGTGTGGTGCTGGCACAAAATAAGTCTCATAGATCAATGGAACACAATAGAGAACCCAGAAATAAACCAACCTTCACAAGGTCAATTAATCTATGAAAAAGGAGGCAAGAACATACAATGCTGAAAAGATAGTTTCTTCAATAAAAGGTGTTGGGAAAACTGGACAGCTATAGGCAAAAGAATGAAACTGTACTACTTTCTCACACTGTATACAAAAATAAACTCAAAATGGGTTAAGGGCTTAAATACAGACCTAAAACTCTTAGAGGAAAACACAGGCAGTGCACTCTTGGAGACTAGCCTTAGCAATATTTTTTGGAGGGGGCCGGGAATAGAAACTATCTAAAAACTGAAATGGCAGCCTACTGGGAGAAGATATTGGTGGATTATACATTTGAGAAGGGGTTAATATCTAAAATATACCAATAACTCATACAACTCAACATCAAAAAAATGATTAAAATATGTCAGAGAACCTTAATAGAAATTTTTCCAGAGAAGGCATACAAATGGCCAATAAGCACATGAAAAGACATTCAATGTCACTAATTATTAGGGAAATGCAAAATCACAATGAGATATCACCTCATGCCTGTTAGAATGGCTCTTAACAAAAAGACAACAAACAACACGTGTTGGTGAGGATGTGGAGAAAAGGGAACACTCATATACTATTGGTGGGAATTTTTTTTTAATTGGGGTATAGTTGTTTTACAATGTTGTGTTAGTTTCTACTGTACAGCAAAGTGGAGTAGAGTTCCCTGTGCTATACAGCAGGTTCTCGTTAGTTATCTATTTTATACATATTAGTATCTATATATGTCAATCCCAATCTCCCAATTCATCCCACCCCTGCTTTCCTCCCTTGGTGTCCATACGTTTGTTCTCGACATCTGTGTCTCTATTTCTGCCTTGCATACAGGTTCATCTGTACCACTTTTCTAGATTCCACATATATGTGTTAATATGTGATATTTGTTTTACTCTTTCTGACTTACTTCACTCTGTATGACAGTCTCTAGGTCCATCCATGTCCCTACAAATGACCCAACTTCATTCCTTTTTATGGCTGAGTAATATTCCATTGTATATATGTACCACATCTCTCTTTTATCCATTTGTCTGTCGATGGGCATTTAGGTTGCTTCCATGATCTGGCTATTGTAAATAGTGCTGCAATGAACATTAGGATGCATGTGTCTTTTTGAATTATGGTGTTCTCTGGGTGTTGGTGGGAATTCAAATTGGTGCATCCACTATGGAAAAAAGTATGGAGATTCCTCAGAAAATTAAGAATAAAACTACCATATCATCCAGCTATACCACTTCTTGGTATTTATCCAAAGGATACAAAAACACTAATTCATAAAGATATCCTCTGTATTTATTGTGGCATTATTTACAATAGTCAAGATATAGAAACACCTACGTGACCATCAATAGATGAATGGATAGAAAGATATATACCCATATATACCATGGAATACTACTCAGCCATAAAAAGAGATGAAATCTTGTCTTTTGTGACAACATGGATGGACCTTGAGGGTATTATGCTAAGTGAAATAAATCATACAGAAAAAGACAAATGTCATGTGATCCCACTTACATGTGGAATATAAAAAAACAAAACAAATGAACACAACAAAATGAAAACAGACTCAAAGATAGAACAAACAGGTGGTTGCCAAAAGGGATGGGGGTTGGTGGGTGGGTGAAATAGTTGAAGGGAATTAAGAGGTACAAACCTCCAGATACATAATAACTAAATTATGGGGATGTAATATATAGCATAAAGAACATTGTCAGTAATATTTTAATAATTTTGTATGGGGACAGATGGTTTACTAGACTTATCCTGGTAATCACTTCATAATGTATGCAAATGTGGAATCATTATGTAGTACATACCCCTTAAACTAAACTAACATAATATTATACATCAAATATATTTCAGTTAAAAATTCTAAAAAATTTATAAAAAGAAAAATGGCAAGAAGTAAGAAAAAGAAGAATAAAATAGGAGATATCACTACAGACCATGCAGCAATTAGATGGTAATAAGGGAATACTGCAAAAAACTATACACTCAACCTTGTAGAAGTGACTTATTCCTTCAAAGCCACTAGCTACTATAACTCAACCAAGCTGAGATAGATAATATGAATCATACTAATACAATTAAATAAATAAATTCTAAATTAAAAAGCTTCTGAAAAAGATATTTTGAGGCCCAGCTCATTTCACTGGAGAATTCTACAAAACATTTAAGGAAGAATCAACACCAATTTTCACAATATATTCCAGAATATAGAAGAGATGAGAATACTTCTCAAATCATCTTATTAGGTCAGTATTACCTTGCTACTAAAACCTAAGATAGTGTATAAAAGAAAAAAAAGAAGAAAAATACAGAAAACTATAAACCAATACAGACCAATATCTCTCATAAAGACAAATACAAAAATTGTCAGCAAATTAGCAGCAGTGTATAAAACAGTGTATAAAAACAGTTATATATCATGACCAAGTAGAATTTATTCCAGATATGCACAGCTGGTTCAACATTCTAAAATCAGTCAATGTAATTAACCATATCAACAGCCTAGAGAAAAAAAATCACATCAATTAACACAAAAAAGCATTTTACAAAATCTTATACTCATTTATGATTAAAAGAAAAAAACTTTCTGCAATTAGAAGTTAGGAATAGAGGGGAGCTTCCTCAACTTAATAAAGAGCACCTACAAAAAAACTTACAGCTAACATCGTTCTTGACAGTGAAAGACTGAATACTTTCCTCTAAAATCAGGAATGAAACAAGGATGTCCACTCAGGTCTCTTTTTTTTAAACACAGTATACTAGCCCCTAGTATATCAATTCCTATCAAAATCCCAGTAGGCTTTTTAGAAATACAGACTAGATTTTTCTAACATTTTTTTCTGGAAATGCATAGGCCCTAGAATAGCTAACAATTGACAAAGAAGAATAAAGTGGGAGGAATCACTCTACAAATATTAATGTCTACTATATGGCTATAGTAATCTAGACACTGTGGTACTGGCAGAGAAATAGGCACATAAGTAAATGGAATAGAGTAGAGAACCCAGAAATGGAACCATAAAAATATGTCCAACTGATTTTTGACAGAGTAACAAAACCAATTCCATAGATGAAGGATAGCCCCACCTTTTCTTCAGTTAAAAAAAAAAAAAAGAGAGAGAGAGAAATTCTTCATGACCTAAGGCTGGTTAAAGAGTTCTTAGACTTAATATCACCAGCACAATCCACAAAAGAAAAGAAATGGTAAATTGGACATTATCAAAAGTAAAAACCTTAGCTCTGTGTAAGCCCATGTGAAAACAAATGGTGGTGCTTCCTTACTCTAGAATCCTACTATGCAGTAAAAGAAATCACTATTGAAAAGAAATGCATGCAACAACTTAGACGAATCAAGTACTTATATTACTAGTTGATTTCCTTCATTTTTGAGGAGGCTTGATTTTATACATTATTATGGAGTGTCTGTGTCAACTTTTCCTTTAGTCATAGGTATATTACTTAGTCCAAGAATCTAGTCTTTATTTCTAAGCCATGCCCATTGCAGAGATTCAGTAGAAAGTTTTTATCATACCCTTTAACTAGGTGTGATTAAAACTTCAAGGTGTGCTACCCCTACTGTTAACAGAAGCTGAGACCTCTGGTCAGAGTTTCAATCATCTAACTGTTGTTTTCTAAGAGGCTTCTTGGAGCTGACGTGTGCACAAACAGTTCAGGGTCATACAGAGTTTTGTGGGAGGTTTCTATGCATATTTAGGTATTCCACTTTCTATGGTTTCCTCCTCCATTTCCAGAGACCCTTGTATCCTAAACTCCATTCTGTGACACCTCAATCCAATAAGATTGTTTCTGCTATTTCTGCTTGAGTTATAGCTGCCCCACGCATTGCAAACCAGGAGAACCTTAATGGGAAAGGCTCTTTAAACACAGATTTTATCCAGTGATGTACTTTCTATCATTAGTCAGATTCCTTTCAGCTTTTCTCTGCTCTTGTCTTCAATATAAACTATATATAAACTATCATTGTTATCTACAGGAAGATTATTCCCAGATAAGCTACCCCACTGCTCTTCCTAGAACTGGAACTCTACCTGGGTGCTTTAGAAGTTAATAATTTTCTCTAAAGAAGCTCATTGTACTAATCATGGTTTTTTTCCCCTTATTTTCTGATGCTTTGACATCTTAGAGCCTTGCCAATACTGGAGGCACCATCCTTCCCAAGTTTAGCTAATTCCTAGAGATAATAAACAACTCACGAGTAGGATATGTATCAAATGTAAAACTAATCCAGAGCTCACACTGCCAACCACCTCCTCAGTGGGGTTCTTACTCTGAGCCATTCTTTTCTTGCCCTAATCACCATGGACCAGGTACCAGACAACTAGAAACAGCTCCTACACTCCAGGACTCACTAAAACTATTCAAACTAGCTAATCCTAAACCTGAAACCACCTCTTCCCTTCCTTGTTATGAAACTAGCATAAAGACTCTTGTTCACGTTTTCCCCTCACTCCCTCTCCCTCCTGACTGACCCTGGTACCTCCACGTAGCCCTGTGTGGCATGCCCTGCCTTCTGTTTCTAAGGATCTGTGAGTATAAAACCTTCTTCTTTCATGACAGTCATTTCTATGTCTGCATGTCTTAGCATACCTGATTAAAGCAAATCCCACATACACTTAAAACACTAATTTAGCAGATAAACATTTCCAGAGTTATTTCTTATCTTACACAAGTTTGGGAAATGCTGTGATGGAAATAGGTCACTAAGAGGGAAGTGATGTCTAAACTAAATCTTGAACAATGAATAGAAGTTATCCTAGCATGAGATTTCTAGAGAGAGATAATAATAAGAGGTATAAAAAAGAACAAGGGTGAGAGAACATGAAGACCTACAGCATGGCTGGAGTAAATGTCAAGATTGAAAGCTGGAGAAGATGGCCTGAAATAAATATCATTATGGCCTTATAAGCATTACTGAGGACGTTGGGCTTTAATTGATGGTCCATGGAGGAATTCACTGAAGGGTTTAAGTTGTGAAATGGCATAATTAGAATGCATCTAGGTCTTTTGACTCGTTATTTTCTCTTTTTAGTGTATCGTATTGTCTCCCTTTCAGAATCAACAACGAAATTTGTCCCCTTGCTATCCTAAACTTGAAACAAAGTGTAGATGTTGCACATGGCTGTGGTCATAGCTAAATCAGTTTGCACATTTTCAAGTGGCACAGCACAAAATATTGTATTGGATTTTTTCGTAGACTGGGAATGAAGGAAATTTAAAATGAGCTAAATAAAATTGATGGAAATAAACTGTAGCTTAAGCAATCTACTGTGTAGAAATAGGTGTTTTTAAATAACAGGAAGGGGACAAACAATCTATAATCACTAAGTGGAATCTGGATGCCAGTAAATAAAAGCAAAGCCAGGGTAATCATGATAAAGACATATGTCTAATGGTCAATTTGGAAAAAAAAAATACCCATGACATTGACTTCAAAGCAGAGAAAACAAAAATATTTCGATGATAAAAAGCAAAAATGGCCATTTTGTATTTTTAGTACAAAGCACATTGACCAAACCTGAAAATGTTTCATTTATTTTTTAGGAAGAAAGGGTGAGTGTCATGGAGATACATGCAAAGGTTACGTTGCAACAGGTTAGGTCAATGCAATAAGAAGCATGAACAATATGAGGAACTTTTGAATTACACTAGCTCATGCAAAAATTTATTTGATATTATGGAAATAAAATCTAAGTGGATAGGTTCATAAAATATCAGGGAGTCCTAAACCTCATTATTCCAAAATTCTGTTTTATTATTCTTCCTCAATGTCCTTGATTCTATATATAATATAGGAGATAATTTCTTTAACACTTGCCTTTGTGTCTGTCTAGTTTATTAGAATTTGCTATAGGTAACATTACTCTGTTAATGAAATCAAAGTTTTCTCCAGGGCAGTGACTTTTTCTGTTTTAGTTATCAGTATATGCCCAGTGCTTGGCATAAATTAGGTTTTCAGTGTACACCTGATGCTTGTACAGGTGAATGGATGTGCAAATGAAGGGCTTTTTACTGAATGTGCAAGTAAAAGAAATGAGGTTATGAGAAGCTATGCTACTTGTACAAACAGACAGGAAGCAACAGGTTTAGGATTTGAGCTCATCCAGATGGAGTTTCCTTTTCCATTTAGAATGATTTATTAATTTTAAAATAGTTTATTGATCCCCTTCTATAGGAAAGTTTCTGTGTCTGTCAGTGAAAGATGAAATGGGGAGAAAAAGATAAAGAATGAAGTCATTTCCTCAGAGCTCATGATCGTGTAGAAAGAGACAAAAAAGGAAAATAGTACATTTCCATTCAGTGGGAAAATTTTTTTCTACTAAACCAAAGCTTATATCACGAGCTTTCAAAGGAGGGAAATTGGTTAGCTCACTTCATGTTAGCTGTGCAACCACAGGCAAATTATTTATCTCCTCTAAGCCTCTATCCTTTTTATTATACAATTTGGTTAATAATAATGCCCACCTTATAAGATTGTTAAGAAAAAAGGAATAACCTATATAAACACTTCATATAGTGTCTAGTACCTGGAAGGCTCTGTAATTATTAGTTTTGATGATTGTTTAAATGACAGATGAATGGGCTCTAATCTAGGTATAGTGATAGTGGGGATGGGGAATGTGACAAGCATGAACAGGAATCCTGCAAGAGCTAATAATATCCAGTTATGTCTCTAATAATTTAACTTTAACTGGCAACTTATGATATAGATGTTCAGATATGGTTTTCTTCGATTTTTTTTCATTCTTGTAGCTACATTTACTGAACACTTTAGTCTGTTAACGTGGATGTGTTTGATCCAAGTGTTCCTATTAAATTCTACAGTGATGAAAAAAATTTGACTGTATTCTGTGTTGAAAAATAAAAGTTACACCCAAGAGCTGAAAGCTTTAACTGACATTGATTCTTTTTTTTTTTTTTTTTTTTTTTTTTTTGCGGTACGCGGGCCTCTCACTGCTGTGGCCTCTCCCATTGCGGAGCACAGGCTCCGGATGCGCAGGCTCAGAGGCCATGGCTCACGGGCCCAGCCGCTCCGCGGCACGTGGGATCTTCCCGGACCGGGGCATGAACCCGTGTCCCCTGCATCGGCCAGTGGACTCTCAACCACTGCGCCACCAGGGAAGCCCTGGCATTGATTCTTATGTTGGCTCTGTTCCTGTATTTGGGCAGGCATTAATTTAATCAGAGCTGGAATCTGCCTGCAGCAAGGACTCAGCAGCTTGGGAAATTGAGCCTTCTGCTACCCTCACTTTTTTTTTTTTTTTTTTTTTTTGTGGTACGTGGGCCTCTCACTGTTGTGGCCTCTCCCGTTGCGGAGCACAGGCTCTAGACGTGCAGGCTCAGTGTCCATGGCTCACGGGCCCAGCCGCTCCATGGCACGTGGGATCTTCCCGGACCGGGGCACGAACCCATGTCCCCTGCATCGGCAGGCGGACTCTCAACCACTGTGCCACCAGGGGAGCCCTACCCTCACTTTTGAATGCATCATTTGGAATTTGTGGTATTAGGATAACTTGATTGCTTAGATATGAATTATGCATTATGTGTAAGTACATGTTTATAAACATTCACACCTCTTTGCATTTGAATGGCAGAACGACACCGTGATTATTAAAGGAGAGACTTTTATACCTTATATATTACATGAGAGTATTTTGTATGATAATAAATCAGTTTTTTTTTATTATGTACAAGTTGGGCTCATTTAGGAAATGCTCTGTACCTCTCTGAGCCTCATTTTCTTTATCTTTAAGATGGATATGATTATAGAATTACTGAAGATTGAAATATATTTTATACATGGGCCATGTACCATATCTGTTACTGTGGTTCTTATTGGATATGTGACTGATCTAGTCTAATTCACTGATTTTTACATATAGAGCGACAATCTCAAAGACAGAAAGTAAACTGACTAGGGAATTGCAGTTATACTGTGGCAGAGCTGGGATTGAAACTCTAGTCTTCCAATGCCCTCATCAATATTCTCTTTAGTGTTAGAATAATAACAGATAAAACTGGGGATGGTGAGCTAAGCCTCAGGACAGGAACAAACCAAGTACTGAAACAGAGATGCACAGGAGGGAAAAAATACAACTGTATATCTGGGTCCCACAGATAATTACTTGGAGGGTCCATGACCTCTGACTCCTTTTATTTATATCTGTTTTATATTGACATTTGAATGATTCTTTTTTTAAATTAATTAATGAATTAATTTTGGGGGCTGTGTTAGGTCTTCATTGCTGTACACAGGCTTTCTCTAGTTACGGCGAGCAGGGGCTACTCTTCATTGCAGTGTGCGGGCTTCTCATTGTGGTGGCTTCTCTTGCTGCAGAGCATGGGCTCTAGGCATGCGGGCTTCAGTAGTTGTGACACGCAGGCTCAATAGTTGTGGCTTGCAGGCCCTAGAGCACGGGCTCAGTAGTTGTGGTGCATAGGCTTAGTTGCTCTGAGGCATGTGGGATCTTCCTAGACCAGGGATTGAACCCATGTCCCCTGCATTGGCAGGCGGATTCTTAACCACTGTGCCACCAGGGAAGTTCCTGAATAATTCTTATCTTATTCTATAGAGAAAGGAAGGCATAAACTGCATTCTCTGCTTCTCAGTTAAAGCCCAGCTACTTGCAAATCATAGTTAGAAAGTTCTCAATAAAATGACTGAAAAACTGCCTTTTATTTATTATTGTTATTATTATTATTTATAATTTACTTTATCATTTTAGTAAAATTATTATTATTATTGTTATTTTGGCCTAAAAAAGTCATATTAGACAGAATGATGGACCCAAAAGATGTCGGCACTCTAATCTCCAAAACCTATGAACATGTTAGTTTACACAGCAAAGGGGAATAAGTTTGCAGATGGGATTGAGCTTACTAATCAGTTGACCTTAAAATGAGATGATCCTAGAGTATTCATGTGGGCCCAGTATAATCACAAGCATCCTTAAAAATGGAAGAGGGAGGCATAAACTTTGTGAAGACAATCTGTCTTTCTCCCTTTACAGAAATCTAAACTAACTGAGGTTTTGACAGATATTTTTTTCAGGGGTGGGGGGAGGGGTGGGTGCAAAATAGAATCAAGCCTTTAAACCAGTGGGAAAGAATGGGATGAGGAGAGGACAGATACTACCAT